>NC_065880.2:11181312-11808931 GCF_932274485.2 Patella vulgata | reverse complement strand
GTAATACTACAAATATTACAAACTATTTTATATACACGATTTTAATCTTCCACTACACAAGATTTTTTTCTTTTTTTTTTTTTTAAACAATATTTTATTCAGAAATTGAAAGGGATTGAGGAACAGGCATGGATGACATCTCTTCTAAATACAAGAATTAATATGGATATGTAAAAGAAATCAGTAAACAACAAAACAATATAATGAATACTTAACGACATTTTGTATATACACATTGGCTACACATTTAAGAGAGAAAGAGTTTAAACCCCATTTTTCTCTCTTTAAACCTTTTCTAAAAGACAAAACTTTAAAGAAACGGTGAAAATAGTCAACATAAAAAAAACATTTACCTGGTTTTATATTTTCTGGATCACTAGAAGAAGCAAATCTTGCTAGTTCTAGAAATATTAAACTCTCTCGTAATGACACTGGTCTGTCATCCATTATATCATTATCAGGTGGTTTATGTAGATCTACTTGTAATACACCATTTATTTCACGGATAACCTGAAAATATTTTAATAAATTATTCAAATCCACATATTACATCTTTTTCAACCTATTATTTGTAGTTAATCAATGTGTAGTATAGAAATAAGTGACCCATTATTATTTACTTCATTTATAATGGCAAGGCATAGTTGTTCGGATGGGATGATAAACCAAGGTCTTGTGTATACATTGGTGTGCATGTAAAGAACACTTTACAGTTGGATCAATTTCCCTCATAGCACACTGCATGGCCTATGCCCGTCTTCATTAGCCCAGTCGGTGCAGAAACCCCATTCATAATGTTAATGTGAAATGATACTTGATAACTTGATAGCTCACAAGTTGGGTGAATACCCAATCGAAATTAGTGCTGAAATATGCAGGGTATTACGTGAAGGCCTTGATAAGATGTACGTAGTTAAAGCGAGATCAAGCCTTCTATTGAAGATAAATGTTAATGTGAAATGATACTTGATAACTTACATTCATAAACATGACTTTTCCATCTGTCATTTTCTTCACAGTTTGAGCAGCTTCTTTAGGCCATACAGCTTCCTATATTTATAGAATTAAAATGGTTAACAAATGTAATAAATTTAATGTAACTACAAAACACATTTCATCACTCACTTAATAAGAATCAAAGTTATCGTGTACCAAAGCATCAACTAAATCAAATTGCAAATCTCGGCTTACCCTAAGTGGAAAATGTCAATACAATCACCTCATGAAAGCATGGTTTGTTTGCAAAATGTCTGAATCTTCACTAGTTGGAAACGGCAATATATTTTCATCTTCATTTTATTAAACATACATTATGCAAAAGCCACCCAAATCTGCCTATTGTAGGTCTTTCTTTAGGCTCAAAATTATCAATTAAACATTAAATAACTTATCCAGACAATAATCAATTCTCGATGTCATCGCTAGCATGCAATGTTTAGCGGATTGGAATACATTTTTTTTAAAATGATTGAACGTAAAATTGGATGATTGAGACATAGTTTTTTTATCGTACCAACTTTAGTAACGTTACTCGAGGCTAGCCTAAAACTCAAAAGCTAATATCTTGATATAAACTCTACTTACATCATTATTAGGTTCTATATCATGTAAAGCACATTCTAACATAAATGATGGTAACTTTAAAAACCTCTGCTGCATGTTCCTCATTCTATACAAACAGAAAACAATGGTTTAAATATATCTTTTATAACAACTAAACAGTTTATTTAAATTAAAATAATGTAAATAACACTGACACAAGCTAGGTCATTTCCGGACTAACATGGTTCAATTTAATTTCAATAATTCGCTTGCGTGCAATGGTCTTTAGCAGTGGGAGGAAACCAGAGGACAAAGAGAAAACCCATGAGATTTGACAAGACGACTCTACTCCTTGTCACCTACAACCAGGAAATTTAAACCACGCCACTTGACTCAATGACAAACCTTCTAATACAATGCGCATGCGTTAACCATTCGGCCACCCACTCCCCAATTATCTAACAAGTGGAGCTGTAAACTGAGATGTAAGACCTAGCTGAAATTCTATGGTTGCATTTACCTAGCCTATCTGTCACACAAAGTTCCAACATACATTATATTGTATACTTTGCCAAATTAATGTTAACTCAAAACATTTTTGTTTCAAAATCTTGTGCAAATAATCAGTGAATATAACCAACAGTGCCTTAGAAACTGTTCTTTAGTATTAACACATTTTGGGGGTATTCGATTGAATGTTCCGTAATAGAATTCTCTCAATCACAAAAATAGTGACAATTGAGTGAAAAGGTTGATTTCGGGCAATAACGCATGCGCCGACTGAGTAAGTAAATATCTCAACCAACCATGCAGCCGAAGCCGAAACATATTCGTTGTGTTTAATTATGTCACGATTTTACTCACACCACCTCCGTTGTCGGGACTGACAGAATTGTGACACCTGAATTTTGCTTTACCCGATTGCAATTCTGTCAACTTTGGGACATTATGGACTGTGAATTGAGCATCCCCAATATAAATGACGTTTTATCATTAACAATATATAAATAGACAAGTGGCTCAACAATTTTTAAAGAAATTTATACTAACTTGCTTAACGGTAAGACTTCGGTATTTCCATAATCAAAGAATAGGACTTCCGCCTTTTCCTCATTATTCTGTGATCTATTCTTCCTCTTTTTCTTGATTTTAGTTTTAATTATATTATCGTCTGTTTGTGAAGCTTCACTATCCTGTGTTGAAGCACATGTATCTGATGAAGCAGCACATGTATCTGTTGTTTTACTGGCATCACCAGGTGATATTGGTGGTATAACACGTTTAACTCGAGCTCTGTACCATTTCTTATCATCACTATACATACCTATTACTAAATCTCCTGAAAAAAATATAATAAATCCTTATTTCAACTGATTTAAAATAATGGGACAACAGAGGTAGAGGATGACGACAATCTTGTAAAGCATTGTCTGAGGCAGCTGGAGATACTAGTGATCGAAAGACATCTGTACTGGGATCTCAGTGACACACAAGGGGTTCATATAGAAGATGATGTGAGATGAGACAAAACTCCAGTAACCAGTTAAGTCAGACGAATTCCATTGGTGTGATCAAGAGTTAAAAACTTGATTTTTCATACAATCAGGGTCCATAGTCCATGAAGTTATGGTCCGATACATGCGAATATCAAAAGAAACCGAGATCTTTGGGAGATAGACCTATATTTAAAGTTTCGTCAAAACCGAATAAAAATTGTGACCTGTAGAGTGTCCACAAAGAAATTGTGGACGTCCGGACGGACAGGGGCGACGACAATACTGTATAGATGTATTGTATAGAATTTACCTTCTTCAACATGTGTAGGTATATCACATTCTCTAGATAAACTCTGACACCATATATTCATATTTTTACTCATATTATATAGTTTACTCTTATCATTCTTCTTCTGACAATAAAACTGAGTTGGATTTTTAATATGGGTAATATACACTTGTTCACAATGACCTGAAACAAACAACAAAGTTAACAGTATTAAAATCAGAAAATAATTTGATACAGAACTACTTCATATTTTATACAGAGAGAGAGAGAGAGAGAGAGAGAGAGAGAGATGGGTTTAACATCCACTCAACACAAACTAGGTCATTTCAGGACTATCATATGGTTAAATTTTTGTTTCAATTATTTGTTTGTGCATAGGGGTCTTTAGCAGTGGTAGGAAACCAGAGTACCCGGAGAAAACCCACTAGGTTGGACAGACAACCCTACTCCTTGTCAAGTACAAGCAGGGAAACGAAACCACGTCATTTGACTCAATGACAGACCCGTCTGATACAATGTGCACGTGTTAATCATTCGGCCACTCCCCCCCCCCCCCCCATATTTTATACAATTGTAAGATAAATTTATATATCTTTAGGTCAACAACTTAAATTAGAAAACCTACCCACCATAAATTTAAATGCATATCAATAGATATTGATTGTCTGACACTTTAAATTTTACGTTAATACAGAAAATCTTACCTGGATATTTTGCTCTATAGGTTTGTTTATCCAGTACAAAGTTTCTTTTTACATTTTTGTCATACTCTTCTAAGAGGACCTCTTTACAAGTATCATCTAAAATAAAAATATTTAAATTTAGAGAAATATATGTTTATATAGTTCAATAATCACCAGAATATTACAGCCGACTTTTATTTGGAATTGCAGCTGTCAAGGGTTCTTTTACGTGCGCACCAATGTGTACACCTCATTTTTTTAATCCCAATCTAATGACTGTACATTATCCCTTATCTCTATAATAACATCTTCTCCACTTCGAGGGAAATTTTGCCAGGACAGTGGCATTACGGCCTACTCTTATATTGCTTATATTGAATTCCAACTGTCAAGGAATCTTTTACGTGCACGCCAATGTGTACACAGGACCTGTTATTCGTCACATCTGAACGACTAGACAGTTGTCCTTGTCAGGCCCTCCGTCCAGCATCACTGACAAGGAGGAGCCATGCTGGACGGACCTCGATTTTTTCGTCCATCCTAAGGACTATACATTGTCCCTTACCTTCTATAATAACATCTTCTCCACTATTGATAGTATCTGTATGACTTGTATGACTTGTATGACTAGAATGACTAACAGTACTTAATGTATCTGTATCATCAACATCACCTACTTCACTAGCAGTCTGTATTGTAAATCTACAAATATTAAAGGACAATATTGGTGTCAGTCAACACACTGCGATAGGAAGGATATTTTGCTTGGACAGCGGCACTACAGCCTACTCTTATATCGAATTCCAAATGCCAAGGAGTCTTTTACGTGCCCACGAATGTGTACATGGGACCTTGGTTTTCCATCCCATCTAAACGACTAGACAGCTGTCCTTGACATGGGGAAACCACCCCCTAAAAATCCTGAGAAACTTTCTTGGTCAACAAGGCAGCGAACCCAAGACCTTCAGACTAGCGAGCCAGCGTCTTACTCACTGAGCCACCGCAGCTCTCCTTAGATATAGGTCTTATCATATTAGATCCCAACCGGTTGTAATGAATGTTATATTTCCATGTTAAAATAGTACGAACCTATTTGGTATGGATCCTTCTACAGTACCATGATTTTTTATAATATCATCAACTGATTCACCACAACTCCATCTATAGAAATCGGAATATTTAAAATATTACATGTTGACAGACTAAAAGGATATTATAAGTTTAGTTATAGTCCATGATTTTATGAAGTCCATACAGGGATAGAGATGAAATGAAATGGGTTTTAACATCCTACTGTTCTGCTCTAACCGGACTAATAAAGACGGGCATACACCATAAAGTGTGCTATTAGGGAAATTTTGCCCGGACAGCAGCACTACGGTCTACTCTTATATTGAATCAGACACGTCAACCCTTCAGAGCTGAAATGCAGTAGGGTAGTGTAAAAAATGCAGTAGAAACGCGTAAATTCGAACTTCCAAGGGTAATTAATTTAGAAATGATACACTGAACTGCAGGCCCAACAATACAAAAATTGCATTAAATGGGTAATAGATAAAATATACACAAGCAATGGTACCATATCTAAAATTATTTATGTAATTAAATCAAAATTGAATATGTAGCCTACAGTCGTACAGAAAGAAATAATTAGTAACGTAAAAAAAAAATTAAAATTACCAGTCCAGTAGTACTGGCAGTAACACTTTGCTTTTGTTTTAACTTAGCATGATTTTAAAAAATATCTTTGTGACATGTTCCTCATTCCAGAGTTTTTAACATTATTGTGTTTCATGTAAGATAATTGGTGTGCTTCTTAGATTCTATAGTATTTCTACATTAGGAATAGAGGGGAGGGGGGCGTAAAAAATTAATTTTGCAGAACGTACCGGTAACGACTAAATATTGGTATCGATTTAATCATATTTTCATGCCCCCCATGGATGGCGATTATCCTCTCAATGTACGGGATTTCTTTCTCCCGTGATTGCGTAAATCTGCTTTTACATTTATTCGAGAGAGTGTTCCATGTAAGTCAGAATCGGCGAGGCGTATTCCCATCTTGAAATTAAATATCCAGGTTGTGTTGCATTCGTAGTATTGTATTAGATGCTGTACGTACGCCCGCAATGAAAATGTCAGCCATTGCTGCCGTAAATTGGTCGCTATTTGTTTAGTTTATCGCTACGCATTTTAAGAGTATTTTGGAACACGTGCCAATAATTATATCCACTTTATTTACTCTAAAATAGATTGAAAAGAATTTGAGAACAAATCTCTTAGCTAAATTACACCTTACAATATCCCAAATCGATGTTGATAACCGAAAGGCGCGATCTTTATTGTTTACATGCAAAGAGTTGCTTCCCTTAGTTCCATAGTTTTGGCGAGGAAATTAAAAAACTCTTTGTTTGAAAATGTGGTAGAAATCTATTACCGCGCAGTAGAGCGGTACATGAGGCCTTTTTCGCGGCACTTTACCGCGTGATGCGGTAGAGTTGACAGGTCTGTATTGAATCCCAACTGTCAAGGGATCTTTTACATGTGTACACCAGACCTCTGTTTTTCGTCCCATCCAAACAGGATAGAGATGAGTGGAGTGGAGTGGAATTGAGCACAGGGTTCCCGCAGGTTCCCGAAGATCTAAAATCAGGATTTTTAAGGAACTCAATTAGGTATTTTCAAGGAATTTTAAAATCACAGTTTGACACTTTCTAAGAATATATCTTAATGTTTTTCAGTCCAAATACTTGTATGAATTGTGAAAAACCAATTATTTTCATTCCAGGTTAATGTTATTATCGAAATATTGTCTATCTCTATGTAACTTCAAATGTTTAAAAGAGTATTACCTGATACTATCTGTTGATTCAGGTGTTTGTTTAACAGCTATACATGGTATATCTTTAGCTTTGGTTAAATGATCTAATATTTCTTGAGCATTCAGAACATTTTCATTATTGTTATTTAATATCCTTTGTGCAGCTAAAAACAAAAGAAATAATGATATATGTATTCATTAGAACATTAATAAAGAAGAATTGTCAAATTATTTATCTCATCTATTTCACTTCATTGGTTTATTTTATCAATTATAAGAAAGAAAAACTTTTTATTGATTCATTTAAACATACATTAAGCAAGAGCTAAATCTGCCTATTGCAGGTCTTTCTTTAGTCCTGAAATGTTATCTAAATTATTAAGTAAACATTAATTATCTTGTTCAGACCATATTCAACTCTCGATGTCATCGCTACCCTGCGATATTTACTGGATTAGGAGATTAGGTCTTTTATCATACCGACTTCAGTAATGATGACTGAGGCTAGGCCGAAAATTCAATCACTAAATTCTCGGTTCAGGATGGAGCAATTTGACCGAAATTTTCAGCATATTCCATTTACATTATCTAGTTTTTAACTATTATAGTGAGAACTGCCAGCTCTTTAATCTCCCATAATGTATCTTTAACAAACCTTTCACAGCAGATTCCAGACGTCTTTTTTCTTCAATTAAATCTGCTTTCTAAAATTCAATAAAGAAAGGAAAACATATTAAAATGAAACTGTATTCAATCTGTCAAAGATAACAGAATAAAATGCCTTTAATGTAAAAACACTGTGATCAAAGCACAATCAACATTTGATTTGATTTGTGTTTATCAACTTGGTCATGTGGGTTAAGAAAAAAAGAAGAGATTCGGGGCGCAAAAAAAGAACAAAGTGTATTTTTTTTATAGTATCTTACCTTGTATAGTAATAGTAAAGGTGAGAGAGACAGAGAGACACAGAGAGAGAGGGTTTAACATCCAGTTGACACAAACTAGGTAATTTCTAGACTAACATATGGATGGTTCAATTTAATTTCAACAATTTGCTTGTCACATACAACCGGGGAATCGGAACCCCGCCAGTTGAACCAATGACAGACCGTATGTTACATCGGGCACGTGCTAACCATTCGTCTATCAAACACCCCGAAAAAAAGACAGTATATGTGTATAGTATCTTACCTTGTATAGTAAAGGTAGTAAACAATTATTAAATTTATCATGAACCTGTTTTATCAATGACTGTTCTCTGAAATATAAACAACACTAGGTTTGAGTATGTTGATTATTCATTTTTTTCCATTGTCTTGTATTATGAGCCAAACACAGGTGCGGGGGGAGGCGTCAATTTGTTACTTGAGAAAAACTTGGTAGGCTTCATGAAGCAAAGGATGCGAACATAGAACTAGGTGGGAGAAAGAGAGAGAAATGGGGTTTAACGTCCATTCGACACAAACTAGGTCATTTCAGGACTAACATGTGGTTTAATTTTATTTCAATAATTTACTTGCGCGTAGGGGTCTTTAGCAGTTGGAGGAAACCGGAGGACCCAGAGAAAACCCATGAGGTTGGAGAACTAGGTGGGAACCATGTACATAATCAACAGGCACATGGAATCCCGGACAATGGCTGTGATTCAGACAGTTGCCAAGTTAATATTGAATGTTACAATCCATTAAGTATTGGGATCACAAAGCCTACCAAGCTTTTCCTCTGAGTAACATTTACCAATATAGCATTTATATTCTGAGAGCTATAATGTATACAGGCTGCATGGATTTCCAGAAATCCTAATCTGATGACATGATCAAATTTGTGCGTCGGTCGGAGGTTATACCACAAAGCCTACCAAGCTTTTTCTCCGAATAACATTTACCAATACAGCATTTATATTCTGAGAGCTATAATGTATACAAACTGCATGGATTTCCAGAAATCCTAATCTGATGACATGATCAAATCTGTGCGTCGGTCTGAGGTTATACCACAAAATTATTTTTATAAGTTTTCATGAATTTTCGGGAATATGGACTCCTCATAACTATAATTATAGTTTTTAAAGATCTGTAAAGAATAACCTACCTAGATTGTAATATACCGTGTAATGACTGGAAATGTGAACGAATATCATCTATAACAGTACAGGTTTCTGTTTTAGCATTTGGTAGTAAATCATTGAAAGACTGAAAATCAAATATAATATAGTAAACAATAAAGTGGGGGACCCCTCGGGACTACATGTTATCGTTAATGCCATCCAGTGCGAATGTTCTTAAAGTGTGAATCCATTTGAATTCATTGGCTTTCCTTACGGCATCGTTTTTGCCACGGCATCATTTTTGCCGTTATCTGGGTCAGTCTTAAAAAGCTCCATAATTTTAATCATAACATTTCTACTCATATGTCTATCTAAGTTGAAGGGTAGTGCGACCGGCTTTGGTCTGTTGTGTCTAATATCTACATAGTGTTCCTTTATTCGTTTTGAAAAGACATGTTTGCTTTCTCCTACATAGGCTATGTATTGTTTTTTGGAGGAGCATGTTAATAGGTAGACTATATTTCTACTTAAACAATTATAGCCCGTGCGGCAGGAATATTTCTTGCCAGTTTTACCACTAATAAAGTAGTTATTTTGGTCTAATTTGTAGCAGATATCACAGTCCTTCTTGATACATTTTTCGAATAGATTTTGAACCGTGACTCCGCTGGTTTGCGGGAACCGTGGTGGATAGATGAATCTTGCTTTCATCAGCGTATCCTTCAAATTAGGATTCCTCCTAAATGCCGTGATTGGTTTTATCTTTGAGATGGAACGGCACATGTCTGATCCGGTTAATAGATGCCATTTCTCTTTTACGAGCATGCTAACTTGAACAGCAGTTGGATTATAATCCGTGATAGAAACGAGCAACTTTCGTTTTTTCAAAATGGTAGCCGTAGTCGGGCTTAACAGGTCTTTTCTGGCTAGAGAATTTGCCCTGTTCTTATTTTCCGACACTACTTTGTGTGGGTAGCCTCTTTAATGATAAAAATTGAGAAGATTTTGGCTATGGCTTTCATAGTCTATTTCTAAGCAACACACTGTTGTATGTAGTAAAGTTGGAGTTAATTCTCAGCCTAAACTGTCTCGGTATCATTTGTTTATTTAGGCACGCCTGGTGGTAGTCTATTTGCATACCCAGGTGGCTAATTTTGCTGCTCAAGTTTCGGAGTGTTTTGCGCTCCGGTATAACTGCTAAGGGCAGAACAAGCGCTTTCTGATTGGCGGACTTTGCTCCGGTTTGATTTTCGGAGCTGAAGTCTACCCTGAGTCTTTTTGGTACGGGGTGAACTTCCCCTATTGTGATATTAGACTCAAAATCCAGGATCTCATTTGAAATCATTGATTTTAAAAAATTCATAGCTTGGAATAGGTTGCTCCGCAGTTGGGTTGAAGTAAAAAATCTGTAAATAGGAGAACAGCCTTCCCAGATTTCTCTCAGCTACTAGTTTTGTTCTTATTCGAAGTCTTCAGGCTTAAATGAGGATGTGCGGTGGCCCTCTATATATAGTGTCGGTGGGCACCGGAGCACATGTGATGTCACAGATGGACCGGTGTCGATCTTTGGCACCGGAGTCGATTATTTCAAAAAGTGTGCAAAGATATTCGGCTAAGAATTTGCCGTCATGATTATGCTTATTTGCATTGACTCAAGGCTCCTAACCCCTTTGATCTCTTAAGTTTAAAATTTCCTAAACTAACGAGGGCTTAAAAATAACTCTATTAGGTTATGGGCGTGTATAGGGGTACCACGGCTAAATTAATTGGGAACTCGTTCTTGTTTTTCATATTCGGCCTTGAGATAAGCTAAGAATTATGCTACTATTTCGCATACTTTGAAAAGTGGCTCCAGGAAAAGATTTCTTGAATTCAACAAGGAGCTCACGAGGTTGTCTTTGCGTTTCTCAATTGAAACGTTGTAAAAATACCCAGTCTTCTTTACTGATGTTTGATTCTGCCAAAACATCGCGATTCGATGCGCGAGAAACTGGCCAGGCCTCTAGTTCGAGACAAAGATCAACTCCTTCACAAAAAGCCTCCCAGTTACTCATGGTTGGAAAGATACAGGACAAGGCGATCTGCCATATTTTACCTCCGTTGTTTCGGAGACATTGTCCGCAAATTTCCACAGATGTGCTTCATTTTCGCAGGTAGGAATATTAGTGAACGTCCCTATTGTGACGTCACGGGATACCTCTATGGCTAATTAATGGCAATATGCCAGGTATCTTGAGCGGAGTCAATGATACGAGTTCCAAAAATGGGGATGCACACGAGAGAAATAGCTAACGGAATTTTAAGAACGTAGTGCAAAGGGGTTAGTGAGTAAAAAGAGTAAAGGTCCCCCACTTTATAGTAGCATAATTCTTAGCCTAACTCAAGGCCGAATATGAAAAACAAGGATGAGTTCCCAATTAATTTAGCCGTGGTACCCCTACGGCGAAAGCAAATAAAAAATTAGTGCATACACGCCCATAACCTAATAGAGTTATTTTTAAGCCCTCGTTAGTTTAGGAAATTTTAAACTTAAGAGATCAAAGGGGTTAGGAGCCTTGAGTCAATGCAAATAAGCATAATCATGACGGCAAATTCTTAGCCGAATATCTTTGCACACTTTTTGGAATAATCGACTCCGGTGCCAAAGAACGAATCCGGTGCATCTGTGAAATCACATGTGCTCCGGTGCCCACCGACACTATATATAGAGGGCCACCGCACATCCTCATTTAAGCCTGAAGACTTCGAATAAGAACGAAACTAGTAGCTGAGAGAAATCTGGGAAGGCTGTTCGCCTATTTACAGATTTTTTACAAATATAAAAAAAATAAAAAAAAAAATAACCTGTATGTTGAACCAATCACTGCCATCAGGTATCATTTCTCAAGTGAATGGCAGCCGGTCAGTTAACATATGATATATCGTATCCAATGTGATATATTCTCTATAAAAGTGAAGGAAGAGCAAGTCTAATGTTCATAGATTTTACATGTTCGGTAAATCCAAAGTGAAGAGGAAGACGTCTTACATTTGTCCAGAGAAAGAGAGAGAGAGGGGGTTTAACATCCACTCAACACAAACTGAGGCCTCCAGTTTTCTCCCACTACTAAAGACCCCTATGCGCAAGCGAATAATAGAAATAAAATTGAACCATATGTTAGTCTTGAATTGACCTAGTTTGTGACGTTAAACCCCATTTCTCTCTCTATTAGATTTGTCTACAAGGTTGTAAATTATGACATGTAACATGAAAATAATACCTGTTCTGTTGTTCGTAGTTTTTTAATCACATGATTAGCTATCTGTAGAGCTGGTTCCATATCTGCTAATACTAATTTATTCTTTAAAACAAAAATAAAAACAATTCTCAAGAAGACAAAAGACAGCAATATTTTTTTTCAAATCCAAAAATTTTATAACCAGGATAACAACTTGGATATGAAAAACATCATGTTATGTCAATAGTACATCAAATTATAAAATAAATCAATCACTGGAAGAGTCTCCAAGTTCAAAATTGTCTGCCCTTTATTGTAATCAATTCAAAATTATATTCTTTGAATGGGCATTTAGTAATTGGAACATAATCAAATAACACACTATTTATGGATAACAATTACTATGGTTTATTTCACTGCGATGTTTCAACAAGATTTCACAAGTCGTTATCAAGCATATACACAAATAGATAAATAAAATGAGAAAAATATGAATATATATACAAACATCAGTGCGAACTATCCAATGGTATGTAAAGAAGGTGAACATGAGTAGCTATATCACATGCTATTGATGAAACAAAGGTACATAATACTAGGTTTAGCTAATTATAAAATTAAAAGATCAAACAGAGGATTACAGAGATATATTGAAAACATACACATTATACCATTATTGAAACCAGTTTGAGAAAAAAATAAGGCGTATATACTATGATTAACTAAATATACATTCAAAAAGATCAAACAGAAATATATTAAAACCATACTCTTATGCAATACTCTAATGAACATAGCCTACCTTATCCTCCATTGAGGTTATGGAATGACCTTTATGTTCACCAATAATAACACAACGAGAACAGATTGGTGTTAAATCATCTTCACAAAAATATTCTATAGGTCGACTGTCATGTTCTTTACATACATTGGCCGTTTCTTCTTTTATAATAACGCTAATTTATGAAACAAAAAACAATAATATATACATTTATAACAACACTGATTTATGAATTATAAAAATAATAAATACTTTGCCTGTAAAAGTCTAGTTTCCCTTCAATTGTATTATATTCTTTCAGAGGCATTTAGCAACTGGATAGAGCAATACACAAAAAAAAAAAACTTATGGAAAAACAGCTACTCAATTTATTTGGATGACGTTAGCTTGATAACATTGAGAGAATACTCTTCGAAACGTCGCCCTAATAAATTAAGTACCTGTTTTTCCATAAGTATGTGTTTTTGTGTATTGTATTATATTTATTTTGATATTGATTCATATATATGTACTTATAAACTGTCTGTTCTGGACAGGTTTCTTGATACTTAATAATATCCATTACAGTATGCATCAACCTTAAAGATGCATTATGTAAGAGCTAAATCTGCTTATTGCAGGTCTTTTTTCTGGCTTCAAATCTTAAAGATGCATTATGTAAGATTTAGATAAAGAACTGGCCGTTTTGACTATAATTGTTCAAAATTAGATAATGCAAAATGAATATATTGAAAATTTCATTCAATTTACTTTATTCTGAGCAAAGATATTAGCCTTTGAAGGTTTGACAAAACATGTGCACTGATTGTAACCACCATACTGGTTGTTTGAAGCTTAAGCCTGCTTCACCATTTTTCGATTAAATCAATAAATGGCTGAACCATTCTAAACTGTTTAAAATTGGACTTATCCAATGGCACCGAGATTTGATTATGGTCTTATCATGTTAATAAATGTCTAATTAATAGTTGATATAACATTTAAGGCCTAAAGAAAGACCTGCAACAGACTTAGCTCTTACATAATGCCTGTTTAAATAAATTATTATTTAGACATTTATTCACAAGACCAGCCTATAATCAACTCTCTAGACCATTGGATGGCCAAGATTTAAACGGATTTGAACAAGTAAGTCTATACTTACGAATCACCACCGTCTCCTAGTTCTAATGCTTGATGTTGACGTAAAGCATTATATTTTGAATGTACCTAAAGTGGACAAAACATATTAATCATTGAACTCTCATTGAAGTAGCTCTTTAGCAATCTTGGATCAGTTTTTAAAAATATCATTAATTATTGAACTCTCGATGAACTAGCTCTTTGGCCATCTTGAATCAGTTTTCAAAAATATTATTTTAAAACTTACAATACTTAGATTCTATATAAAATTGGAGTCAATCTATTTCTGAGATACAGACATTCAAATTCTTTTTTTTGAGTCATACAAACAATAAAAAAAAATTCATGGAGTTCCAACGACCTTTTCTTGAAAATAAACAAGACAACACAGTCATCAACATCACACGTCACTGGAAATGTTTTTGAAGGTACAGATAGATAGACGACCTACATGTTATTAGTAACTAACAATAAAATATCAGAAGTCACAGTAAATGTTATACAGTATCTACAAAATTCATTTACATACTACAACCACCATTCAATTTAGAATAACACTGCCAAAGAATCAAAGATAACTTACCTTAGTAAAACATAGTCCACACATAAAACAATCACATTTAACACAACGACATGTTGCTTTATTCATATTACATTCTTGACAAAATAGTTTATCACTATCTATAAAAGAATTAAAATAAAATGGGGATTAACATCCTACTTTCCTGCACCAACCGGGCTAATAAAGATGGAATTAATAAGGCAACACAAATAAAATAAGTTGTTTTCTCGGGCACCGCCCGCACGCAAAATTGGTTGCGCATGCGGCCTATTTATTAGTCTTGATGAAAAATAAAAAATATGTAACGCCCGCCCGAACATCGATAAGCAAGTCATAAAAAGAATATGCCGCATGTATCTACATGCCCCATACGTGAATATCCATTCAAATGTATTAAACTGATTCAGATGTAAACACTCATTTACGGGTCTTTTTTATTGATATCGAAAGAACCTCCATTTTTGTATCACGTGATTTTAATTACCTCCCCTTGTGAACTACAATTTGATTCGTGTTCAACACCGAAAGTCATTGACAACAATGCAATGTATTTCAATCATTCGATCTTAATCGGCTCATTATTGCCAGCTTCATTATTTTCCTTTCAGTCAGTGTTCAGTGTTTGAGTAGACTTGATTTTTGGGTTTATGTTCTAAGTATGTATAATATATAACTGAAAGCAAAACCGTATGCAAGTAATGACTTTCTCATTAAAAAAAAATAAAAAATACCATGCCGCCCTCCCGCCCCAACAATTTTCAACAATAGCCAAATTTTATTTTGCACCATCCTCTAGCCAGAAATGAGGTAAAAAAAAAAATAAACCGCCCTCCCCCCCTACAGTTTCAGCTGTCAGTTGCCCGAGAAACAAGACATTTATTTTGTGTAGCCTAAACAAGAACAAACATTCATTAACACCAGGAACAATTTGATGGATACACAATTACTGTTAGCAAATTCCACATATCGAGAGAGAGAGAGAGAGAGAGAGAGAAATGGGGTTTAACCTCCAGGTCATTTCGAGACTAATATAAGGTTTAATTTTATTTTGATAATTCACTTGCGCGTAGGGGTCTTTAGCAGCGGGAGGAAACCGGAGGGCCCGTAGAAAACCCATGTCATGTACAACCGGGGAATCAAACCCACGCCAGTTGACTCAATGACAGACATTATAATGTTTCACGCACACGCTAACCATTCTGCCACCCAAGCCCCTCCATATATCAAGATTTTACAAATCTATTAAGAACTTTGTACTAAGCATCAAAAGAAAAATGTCAGTAATTTGATTGGATAATATTAGATTGATTTTAGTGCTTAGCCAATCAAAATTGAAGTATCTATTAATTTCGAGAAACAGGGTCCAGAAAATGTGAAATTTGATCTAGTTCCAACCATAGCTCCCAGGTTTTAGAACTACATGTTTAGACAACTTACATTTTCTGTCTACACTTCTTCTGAGTGTGGTTGAGGCACCAGCTGGTATTAATCGACTTAATTCTCTGTAGGAGAAAAATAAAAAGAGATATATACTTTATACAATCAAATAATAATCAAAAATAATTACAATTTGATTGGTTCCTATCTAGTTCTAAATTTCAAATCAATCGGGTGAGCAGCCACAAGATATTTCAAATTGAACAAGGGCCATAACTCTGATCGTAATAATTTGAAATCGCTGAAAATAAAGTCTTCTTAGCATGAATGAATGGAATGGGATTTAACCCCTTAACTGTCGGGTTTTGACTAGGAAAAGCATCCAGTTAAGAATATATCCCGTAACTCTTTATACAACCACATGTTATTCCAATTTGCTCCTAAATGATTTGTTACTATTACATGTAGTGTATTTTGTTTGAATTATCATAAGTTAAATTCTATACTTACTGATCCACTAAATTTCTCTGGTTACATAATAACATTCCAATCATATAATAATTTGGTGTTAAGGACTTTAAAACTGGCACATCTTCTGGAATATTTGTACCTGCCTGAAAAATTCATGTACAGAATTAATATATTATATTAACCATAGATTAATGTGAAAAATAATTGAAAAGTAATTATTAAAGACAATGTTGATCTGAAGTTTAAAACATGAAAAAACAAACGAATGACTGAATTCAATATTTTTCCAAATTAACATATATAAAACAGAGAAGAAATTGACATATGTTAAAATATGAACACATACATACTCTTTCATGATCTTTATACAAGTACAAGGAACATTGAACCTTTAATAGCAGGTATTTAATAACCGACATTGGCATGGTGATAGGCATGCCTCTAAAAATTATAAAAAGATTTAAATTCAACTGGTCATTCCTCAAATACTTAACTTGCATTGTGGACAGGTAATAACATTCTTATCTTCACGAGAAAATCTTAACACACAGCTTTCACAAAATGTGTGTCCACAGTTAAGCAGCAAAGGCTGTTTACTAGGTTTTCGAGGATTATCTGCAAGAATAAAGTATTAACATTGATATATAATAATTGATCTGATATACCAATGGATCTTCAGGCTTTTTCTGATTAATATGACATCCTCATCGCCATCTTGTAATTGTGACCACGATGCATAGAAGTTCAAAGACTGGGCTAATGAAGATGGGCATATGCCATACAATACAGTGTGCTATGAGGGCACTATGGCCTACTCTTATATTGAATTCCAACGGCCAAGGGATCTTTTATGTGCACATCAATATATACATGGGACCTTGATTTTGCATCCCACCAATGACAAGGGGAAACCATGTCGGAAAATCCCAATGAACTTTCTCAGCCAATGCAGGGATCAAACAATGACCTCCAAGCTAGCAAGCCAGCGTCTTACCCACTTAGCCACCGTGTCTACCATTAGACCAAAGAACAATTCTGTAAACTTTGGTGTTGATTTAGCTTGTATTGAAGGAGCTTTTGACTTTCCATTGATGCTTTTAGAAAAGTGATGTCAGATCGAAAATCTATGTACGGTACATTATTTTATGTACATTTGTACTAGGAACAATCTTGCAAAGTATCATTAAGATCAGAATTGAAATGACAGTCTTACTAGGCATATTCTGATTTTTGACGTCATCATGGAATAGTTAATATCATATCAGAAATCAGTCCATGCCTATTAGTCCAAGCAACATTCATGTCAAGTTTCATTTCGTTCCTACACGAATTGGGAACTTTTTCAATGATGGTCCATGACATCAAAAGAGTAATTTGGCAGGATAAAATGCCACAAAGCTAATATATATATTTATAGACAGCATATAATCTATTTATTTGAGGCAAATAAGAACCTTGGGAGATTTTTCTATCCCTACTTCAACCAAAAGGCGCACTGCCTCCTGGACAAGCAGGAACTATGTACCTAGTTGTGTGGATGGAATGCAAAGATCGGGTTCAGATGTAAGCAATGGTGTATGTGCACGTTAAAGAACCCTTGGAATAGTTGGAAATTCAAGAAGGGTAAGTGGAATCGAAGCTGTCCAGCCAATATCTTCCCACTTTGCATTGTATACGTAACCACATTGAAAAAATTTACATGTCTGATTCAAAATGACCCTGGTACATGTGTGGGTAGAGAATGATTTGAAAACCCAATTGGTTGAATTAATTCCATCCATTAAATATCAACGACCAGGGGCGGATCCTGCTCAGCTACATAAATTTTTTTGTAAATCAACACTTTTTATGAGAAAAGTTTCTTGGCCGTGTGCTTTATCCTTTATCGTCAGATGTGGGACAGCATGGGCACTCAAAGGACAAGATAATGATATAGACATTATGTGATATCACAATTAATTAATTTTGTATACTTTGCATCCATAAAATTGAATCACAATGTCATTGTATTAATTCATAATAAAAATTGACGTCAAACGAGGTGTTGAATTTCTCTGTTAAAAAGCTCAATGTGTATGTATATACGCCAAAATGACGATAGAGACCATGCGGGGGGGGGGGGGGAAATTGTCTCAGGAACCTGGCAAATTAACCCCCTCATGCAAAAATTCCTGGATCCGCCCCTGACGACACATCAATGACAATTGTTCTACTTAGTTCTTGACTGACACTTCCATTTCTGAGGAAAAACAAATTTTGACTAATGGCAGGTGGAACTGAAAGCCATAAGCAAAAGTGTCTACGGACCAAAATATAAATTTCTGAGTATTCTGACTTTCATTTCGACATTATCATTATCATTATATTCTTCATTTCCCAAGGTATGTCAGTACAAGCTAACATACCTCGATGTGTGACAGTAAAGAAACCATTGCACTTCGGACAAGATGGACACTTCTGCATAATGCTATTTTTCACAATTTATATTAAACGTTAAAAAAAACTTAACAAAATATGTAAGACTATTATTGACATATCATCAGCCATATTGCCATGTGCAAATATACAACTGTTTGATTGGTCGACTCAGCAAGAGCGGGATTAGCCCCGATCACCCAGTCCACATCGAAATGCATTTCCAAGGCGCTCTTTATGCACTGCCACAGAGTATTTTTACTCAGTGTGCACTGCATTCGAAGACCGGTGGTCCCGAAGAAATTTGTAGTAGGCCTATTATAAAATAAATATCGCCGTATTGATCTGATCAGTTTAATAATTGATATGTAGCAAACAACGTTTTCATTTAGGTCCGATTAGGTGTACAGAGAGTCTGCGGCAGGGACAGCGCGTAGTCATTCGGATGGGACAAAAACCGAGATCCCGTATTAGCGTGCACGTAAAAGAACCCTTGATAGTGGGAATGCGAAATAAGCGTTAGGTAGGCCTAGTGCCGCTGTTCGGGCAAACTTTCTCTCAAAGCACACCGTATGGCGTTAGCTACAATATGACGTATCGTTAAACTGTGTTTAACGATACAATTGATACAGTCTAAGACTCCTTACGCAAGTTTAAATAGGTTCAAACGCACAATTGTCAACACACCTTATTACAGTTTGTATTGAAATAAGTAATTCTATCACAAATAGTGAAGATAGTTACCGAACAGTTTTTCTTTGTGGTAATGCGAATGCGTTCTACATTTTCAAAGCGACGTTTCTTATAATGTGAAAGCTGCCATGACACCGGCCAGTTGAAATAAGTTCAGTAGTCGAGAAATTTCGCGTAGCAGTTGGGTTTCATATCATATAATTATGCGGAAAGGCTTCACCTTTATTTCAATAGGAATTGGTTTATTATATGTTAAGCTATGTGCAGTACAGTTTTGGGACAGTTTACATGTAAATTAGGGGAGCTATAGGCCAGTAACCTTTTTGTAGTCATTTGACTAAAAAAACTAGCGCAAAGGAACTCCGTAGGACGAGCCACTACGCTGGAGTAAGGCGGAAGACATCAGTTATGTAGTGGAACCATTTCTACGTATGGCGTCTGTATCTTCATAAGCCAACGGCTACTAGAGCGTACTTAAACCCCATTCATTTGAATTTTGCAAATAGTTCCATTAATACATATACCCAGGTTGTTGACCCTCCAAATGAAACCTAAAATAGGCCTATTTGTTGTTAAGGATTAAAAGATCATTGGATAAGTTCAATTTAGGTGCGCATCCGGACCGTAACTTCTTGGGTTATCCGATTTATATTATATAATTATGTTACGGATCAAAATATCTCGGATGAGTATGATTTTAAGTGCGCATCTGACCTCAAATTCCCGAGTTATGCCCCCTTTTCCAAAACCACGTGGTTATATTGTATTAGTTTGAAAACGTTGAGAGAATACTCTTCGAAACGTCGCCTAAATAAATCAGTAGCTGTTTTCCATAAGTATGTTTATAGTTTATAGACCAATCTTTGAGAGCTATATTTCTACATTGGGATATGCAACATTAGTAGGCTAATATCAAGCGTTCCTGGACATTCTGTTTCTGAGTTATACCCCCTTTTCCGAATACTTTGTGAACGTAATAGAATCTATAGTTTTTAACAAGATTTTATTTAACTTGATGTTCCGGGGACACCCCCTCGTTGCCGAACCCCAGTGATCGCGATAGATGCTAGAGTTTTACCGGACTGTTCAAATTTGTTGCCGTGAAAGGACAACACTATCGACATTCAGCATTCTGTGACCTTCCGTTCGGGCGTTAACCCCAACATACCGTTCAAAGTTATGCCCCCTTTTCCGAAAACTTTAGTTTTTAACAGATTCCTTTCTGATTTGGTGTGAAGCATTGAGGTATTGGGAGGACGAACCCTACACGGCGTTCCACGACCTTCCGTTCGGAGACCCTACCTTTGCCTAAAACATGAACGTTATTGACTACAGTTTTTAACAGATTAATTTTTAAATTTGGTGCGCAACTCCAGTTGGGGTGATGAGAGGACGAACCCTTTCCATGTTCTGGAGTCACAGCCAATTTGCCGAACACCATGTTAAAGGACAATATTGGTGTCAGTCATTATTACATATGTGATAGGACTGGTTAAATACATTCCAAATATGATTTTAACACAGAGATCATTGCTACGGGAGAAGTGTAACAAGTACGTGAAGAAACGGGAAGTGAGGCCAAACATGACAAACACGAGTTGTCCTTCTATATAACAGACTGAAGTAACGAGCGGTAAGAGACAAACGGTCGAATTTCATTTCACTGATAATTCCGTTGAAGTTGAAAAGTTATTATATGGGACGGTGAGAGGGTATCTCACAATTCAACCAGCGGCTGCCAGGCAGGATACGCCCACATTTTCGAGAGATGGATAGAGAACAAGCTAACAAGATAGTGATTTTTCCTACTATCAAGGGCCATAATTCAGGAAATTACAATTCAATATGCGCGAATATCGAAAGGAACTGAGATCTTTGTGTTATAAACTTACATTTCAAGTTTCAACAAAATCGGATAATAATTGTGACCTCTATAGGGTCCACAACCTTGATATACCATATTTTTACGCTATTTGAGAACGAACGGCGGCCATTTTGTCTGTCAATTTTGGGCCGATTTTCACGAAATTCGAACTCAACCTTCCTTAGGGTGTAACGGTGATATAATAATACGGTTTTTTAAATCGGATAAAAATAATGACCTCTATAGGGTCCACAAGCTAAAAACGCGATTTTTTCGTACAATCAGGGGCCATAATTCAGGAAGTTATGGTCCGATATGCGCGAATATCGTAAGGAACCGAGATCTTTGGATTATAAACTTATATGTCAAGTTTCAAAAACATCGGATAAAAATTGTGACCTCTATAGTGTCCACAAAATTGATATACCATATTTTTACGCTTTTTGAGAACGAACGGCGGCCATTTTGTCTGTCAATTTTGGGCCGATTTTCACGAAATTCGAACTCAACCTTCCTTTTTCGTACAATCAGGGGCCATAATTCAGGAAGTTACTGTCCGATATGCGCGAATATCAATTTTGGGCCGATTTTCACGAAATTCGAACTCAACCTTCCTTAGGGTGTAACGGTGATATAATAATACGTTTTTTGTTAAATCGGATAAAAATTATGACCTCTATAGGGTCCACAAGCTAAAAACGCAATTTTTCGTACAATCAGGGGCCATAATTCAGGAAGTTACGGTCCGATATGCGCGAATATCGAAAGGAACCGAGATCTTTGGGTTATAAACTTACATTTCAAGTTTCAAAAAAATCGGATAAAAATTGTGACCTCTATAGGGTCCACAATCTAAAAATGTGATTTTTCGTACAATCAGGGGCCATAATCCATGAAGTTTCGATCCGATACATGCCAATATCGAAAGCAGCCGAGATCTTTTGGGGATAAACCTATATTTTTAAAGTTTCGTCAAAATCGGATAAGAATTGTGACCTGTAGAGAGTCCACAAACAATTGTGGACGGACGGACGTCCGGACGGACAGGGGCGACGGCATAATACGTCCACATGAAAATGTGGGCGTATTAAAATAGAATTGGCTGTCACTAGATAAGGGACACGAGAAAAGGTAGAAAAATCCCGTGCATTCCCCCGTTTTTATTCATTCTGTTCTTAATAAAAACATGGTAATGCACGGACTTTTTCTAATTTGTTCGTTATCTTTTATCTACTGACAGCCAATTCTTTTTTTAAATTGTCAGATATCCTGTTATCGTCTCATATAACAACTTTTCATCTACAACGGAATTATTAGTGAAATGAAATTCGATCGTTTGTCTGTTACCGCTCGTTACTTCAGTCAGTTATATAGAAGGACAACTCATGTTTGTCATGTTTGACGTCACTTCCCGTTTCTTCACGTGCTTGTTACACAACTCCCGTAGCAATGATCTCTGTGTTAAAATTATATTTGGGATGTATTTAACGAGCTCTATCATATATTTTATTATGACTGACACCAATATTGTCCTTTAACATGATACAGGAGGCTTAAGTTTTTAACGAATTTGGTTAAAATTTAGCGTTAAAGGAGCTAAATCTCTAATATTTGGGAGCTAGAAATTGACACTGATGGATCGCAACGCATATATAATAATGTAATATGAATGCACATAAACTGATTTACATTCAATTGTTTCTGTTTTTACCTTAACTTATAATCAGTTATGATCAGTGAAATACGCCAGAAGTCTCAATCAAATGGCAATCTCTGGCGTCTGGTTATCCCAGTCTACACTGATATTATTTATTGCGCATGCTGTCCAGATAAGAACATGGCGTCTGTGCTGTCCAGATAAGAACATGGCGTCGCCGTTTGACATGACTTGTGGAATATGTCTACCCTCGTTCTTCGAGTCCCTTGTTACAAATGACGCTGAAACGCATTATGGTACACGATTCATGTACCAAGGGTAAAATGTTTAATTTGTCTTAAATATTGGATATTAGAAGCCCATCTTTTCCCGTAAGATCACAACATCAATGTTGATCTGAATTGGACAAATAATTCGTGTTTTCAATGTCGAAGACTTTCGATGGTTTTGAGTTAAGAGACTTATATAGCTACTTTAAGCATCACGGCCATGAGAGGACGAACGCTATCGACATTCGGTTAGATATAAATATTAAGGCTACCTGCAGATTTCGCCAGTCACGAGATGTAAACAAGGCTAGCGCTAACCCTAACCCACGACAACCCAGTTTACATCTCGTGACCATGACGGAATCTGTAGGTGGCCTTAATATTTAGATCTGACTATCAGCGTTCTGCGAATTCCGTTCTGGAGTTACCCGCTCTTGCTGAAACTACGAGAACCCCGTGCATCTGAGCTTTCATCAGAAATAGAACGGACAAGAACTCAAAAGTAGCCTGCATTTAAAGGTTTGTTCCCTCGACGTTATTTCCATCTATGCTGGTATTCGAGGGGCATTGTTTTTTCGTACTGTCCGAACGACTAGACACTTTCCCCTTATCCGGTTCTTCTGTTCAGGCATTATTGACAAGGGGAGACCAGGCGTGAAAATCACGAGTAAATCTCGGCCAAGACCGGGGCGTCCTGTTTAATGTACCAGAGCCAACGGGATTCCTGTGTTTACTGTATTGTAATGGCAATTGCCTATATTTAGATTGAAACCGAAGCTTAAACTGGCTTATTCACATGAACAATGTGTAGTCTTATTTCAATGCAAATTATAACCTTTGCAGGGCTCGCGACAGGGCACTCCGGGCCCTTGGGCAAGAAACTCGATCGGTGACTGGGGTGGGGGCATTTTTGAAGGATACATTGTCTCTATAGCGTCATTTTAGACGTATATCTGGAGATCTGGGGCCTGTTTCACGAAATTTTAACCAAGATAAAATCTAAATTTTAGTAATTTGTGTTGGATAATATTAGGTTGATTTTAGTGCTTAGCCAATCAATATTGAAGGATCTACTAAAATTTGGATTTTATCTTTGGTTAAGATTTCGAGAAACAGGGCCCAGTTTGCCAAAACGCAGGAACTGAGATTTAACACAGCATATTATGATGACTACCAAATACATGTACTACATATTAGTTTTACTGATGTAAACATAATGCTCCGGGCGCCCCTGGACATGTTTCCCTGCTGCTCACCGCCCCCTTCTCACGGGCCCTGAACATTTGAGAAATAAATACAACAAACTATTTTATTTTATGTACATGTATATTTTTTATGAAGAGAGTAGTCACTCCTATTGTACAGTAATTAATCCAATTTATCATTAAACTACATGTATATACAAATATAGGGTAACTCATCATATAGGCGAATAACAATACAAAATTTCCCATTGAACATAAAATGTCAATTATAGACACCGATATTTAATTGTTCCTTTTAATAAATGACGACACCGGGGGCATCTCAATAAGGTACAAATGAATCTAACAACAATACGAAAGCCCAATAAACAGACTTTGATCATTTAGCATACTGGTATCTACTTCTTAACACGACGAAAACCTAATCACGCGTGTGTCTAGTCCCAATTTATGAATATGAGTAAGTTAACTCATAGTGTGCCAAACTGGTTGACATCTGTTTAATAATGAAAGAAACGCGATTTTATCTTTATGTTAAATTTAATGACCATATTCAGCTTTCGTTTATAACCAAAACCATATCCCGAAATTTAATATTTTTCAAAAATATTCAGTTGGCCTGCTAATTTTAATTCAGGGTTATCATTACTTTGCGTGTGGTCAAACCCATTGATCTCTCCGGAGTTCAAAGAGAAAAAAGGCGTGCATTTCGCATATTCGCCATCCAAACTGTAGTTTGAAGATTTAGCTTTCATACTTACGTTTATTTTCCGCTCGACATAATCGCCCATCTTTGAAATATGAAAGTAAATCCAACACATTTCATATTTACTTCCCTCCGATTACTAGCATTTGATATTTCTTTAATATTTTAAAGGGACAAATCACCTGTCAATTGCCGCCGAATATATAGTCCCGTCTCTAAAGCAAAATATTTTGTACAAAAATTACAGCCTTCGGCATAATGTTGAAATAAATTGTGATTGATCAATCCGTAAAAATAACGTATGCTTCTTAATCCTTCAAATTTAATCCTACTCAATTTGCCTTTAAACAATAACATACAAAAAGCCCTATTACGGGCTTGGCTTTATTTCCAGGCAGCCATATTATTATCTCCCATTAGAAAATTAAGAGTAAGGAAACAAACCTAATTTTCTATAATAGCTCCAATAAAAACTTATTCTCAAAACGATTTTAAATCAATTGCCAACGAGATGCTTAATAAACGAGATGCTTAATAAACGAGATGCTTAATAAACGGCTATTACAACAATCAATTTGTCATTAACACCCACTCGGTGCATTGAGGTCATTTATTTTGAAGCTTATTTTTCTCCCTATTAATTTGGAGAATTAGATTTCAGCAAAGATCTCCACCCCCTTTGCTGATCCATTTATCTACTGGAAATGTTTGTAGTAGGCTATTATTATTACTACTATCCCATTTTCTTATTTTGAAAATTATAATTCATTTTTTTTGATTTATTTACGATTTCATTTTAAAAAAATGAACTCACCTTGTCACCTTGCAAAAGAACTGATCCATGGCAAAATATTAAAGGAAGAATCCCTTTAACATGAAAATAATTTACAGTAGATCATATTACTTACAACTAGATAATACTATTTCTTATTTCTAAAACATTTATCATATTTTCTAGCCTAAAATACATCTAGAAAACATTTTTATTAGTTTTCCTTCAAAAAATATTTTTGAAGTTCCCGAATGTCATATGTGTATATTTCCATCTTTTCAACCTCAACCATTTTCATATCACTTCAAGAATGTCTTAAAGGGTGATTCTTCAGTTAATAGATATCAATTATGAGCAACGCAAGAAAAGTACCTAATTCATGATAATCTAAGCTGGAAAACATCATTTGAATAGCTAAATAAAGTAGTGAAGCAGACATCAAACGAAGAACAAGACTAACAAAAAAGCCCAGAAATTATTTTCGATATTTTATATTTCATTTTTTTTAAAAATGTGCTGATTCAACAGCCTTTGTTTGCACCTTTATAATATAAATAAACAGAACTATTCACATTCAAAATATTGCTCTCATGAAAAATAAAATCTCCACTTGACATACACACACATGTACATTCAATCAGTTAAAAACAAAGTCTTGTAATATAATACATGTACATACAAAAAAACTCAACAATGTATACACATCATATTGGGATCACAGAAATCCACTCACAATGTCCCTATACACAATTTTAAAGTCAAAATAATATACATATCAATGTATAGAAATCGTTAATTGTCTTTTTAAGACCGAACTTCATCGTCTAAAATCTTCATTTTGTGATCTCTTGGTGCACCTAAAATCTTCATTTAATGATCTCTTTTAAATTTGTGCACCTATTTTTCATTTTTTAAAATAAAGTGCCATTTTTTAAAGAAGCGAAATGATTTTTAACTAAAATCTGTGCAAACAAATATTGCTTGTTACAAATTTTTTTTTTTAATAGAACACACGACAGATGTTGCACTGGTTCATAATTAGTTATCCTGGTTACGAATAAGTATGTTCAAATTCCATCACACTCTTGATTTTAAAACAAAAATAATAATAAAAAAAAAGTAATAACAATTCCTTGTCACATTGTCATAATTAATGTTTTGTAGAAAAGATATGACAGATTAATTTGTTTACTTTAAGAATAACCACTATTAACTATCAGTAGGGTCACTTATAGCATTTGATAATTCGGATGGTTTTTCTGCGCTTTTACTTTCATTTATGTCTTTCGGAGGTTCCACAGATTTGGTTTCAACAAGCGCTGGTGGGTTTTCTACACTTTTAGTTTCCACGGCAACCGGTGCAGGTTCAACAGCTTTTGTTTCTGTCATAACCACAGGGCTGACTGGTGGCACATTAGCAATAACTGGTTGAATAGGAGCAACAGGGTTAGCCACGACTGCAGGTTTAATGACAGGGGTTGTTACTACAGAAGGTGTGTTAACAGGAGTTGTTGCTATGACAGGAGGTATAGCAGGAGGAGGAGCCATGACGGGTGGTGGAATAACAAAGGGTTCAATAGTCTTAATGCTTTCAACACTGACATCTTTCACTGCTTCCACAGTTTTACTTTCACCATTGTTTTTTGTGTTTTTGAAAATATCACTTATATTCTCAGTGGGTTTTACTTCGATATTCGTGCTGTCATTTTTATTTAAATTTAACTGATTAGTATCCGGACCATTAGGTAGTATTGGCAATAGTGGTTCAGTGTTAGATATCTTTATATTACTGTCTGTTTTAGTCTCCATGTTTAGATTGGTTTCTGTAGCACCTGGTAAACTATCATTAACAGGAATGTCTACATTCATTTCATCTGGAGTGGCATCACTCCACCTACTTTGACGATTAGAACGATCTCTATTACGGGGTCGCTTCTCGTGATGATTTCTAAAACCATGATCTTTCTCAAAATGATCTTGTTCTCGATCCTTTCTGTCATCCCGGTCATTACTATCACGTCGGAAGGGTTCCCTAACAAAGTCGTTTTCATTTTCTTCAAATTCTTCATCTTCATTGTTATCATTTTCAATAAGCATTCTTGGCATTCCTCGGAAATCGACTTCCATTAGAGGTTTTGGTCCACCAAATCGATCTCTGTCGTTAAAATTAGGTCCATCAGCACTAGGACCATCTGGAGTTCCACGGAAATTTGGATTCATAAATCTTGGAAATCCTGGAGGTCTAAAGCCCAGTAGTCCTGGTCTGGGATTACCCAACATCCTGGGACTTGCACCAGGGGGATGAACACCCAATACTGGTCTCATAACAGTACCAGGACCAGGAGAACTAGTTGGTACTTCTGTCACAGGTACATTAGGTCGCAACATTCTAGGTGTACCAGGTCTCTGATCAGGCATCCTCATTAGCGGGGGTCGTGGGCTGGCACCTAGAAGGGGTATTGAATTGGGTGCTCCTGGGCGGGCAGGGGAGCCTGGCAAAAGAGATGGTATTAACATTCTTGGTGGCATTCCTCTCTGAAGCAAAGGCATCATACCAGGACGAAGAGTGAAATTTGGTGGCATACTAAAATTAGGATTGCCAGGTGGCAGAATACGATCATCAACATCCTCCGCCTCTTCATCTTCCCACTCATTTTCCTCTTCATCATCTGGCTTACTCATAAGGTTGTTGAAGGGAGGTCTTAGCATTGGGTTTCCAGGCATCATCATACGGAACCTAGGTGGTGGTAAATGTGTTGGTATCTCCATACCCCCAGTTTGAGGATTGAAACTAGGACGACCAACGCCGGGAACATTTTGCATAGCTTGCAAATTGTTGGCTGCCGATGTTAAGATATTCTGGAGGGGTGGACGAACTGTCATTCCTGCTGGCATTGGACTGGTGCTCAACATAACCTGACCACGACTTACAGCTTGACCAGATAATCCTGCCTGTAAACTGGCAATAGACACAGGTGGCATCTAAAAAGAAAATTTGAAAATGTTATTCAGTAAAGAATTATTGTAAAAGAAAACACTAATTAAAATACCAACACTAGATAGAGAAATGGGGTTTAACGTCCACTCGACACAAACAAGGTCATTTCGGGACTAACACATTGTTCAATTTTATTTCAATAATTCACTTGAGCATAGGGGTCTTTAGCAGTGGGAGGAAACCGGAGGACCCAGAGAAAACCCATGAAGTTGGACAGGCGACCCTACTCCTTATCATGTTCAACCGGGGAATTGAACCAATGCTCAATAATGTCCTGGCTTGAATTCAATCGGATATGAAATAGGTCTATCAAAAATATTTTGCGGACGGCTCATTAAATAGCGAGCAGCATAGATCACGGAAATTTCAATTCTATATTTCTTTGTAAATACTGAATGGAACTGATTCTGCAAGTGATTTCTAGAGACCTTGACTGATTTCTGAAAATCATTAAAATACAGAGAATAATTCAATATATAGCATAAAGAAAGATAAGGTAAGGTAGGCCAAACTAATTGAATTCTTCGATTTTAAACATAGAACATTATAGCTGCTAGAAATTATTTTCTATCTTGTCAATGGATGCAATGCTTTATTTCTAGCACGCAAATACTGAATGGATTTGAACCATTTTTGGACTAAATTTTAATATGCAAGTAAATAAGGCGATTAAAAAATCGTGAAATATAACATAGGATGAGCTAAATTTTAACATGTCAATTGAGAGATAAATATTGAACATTTATATCTGTTAGAATATACTTTTCTACCCTTTTAAACAAGTATTAATGTAAGAGCTAAATCTGCCTATTTCATGTCTTTCTTTAGGCCTGAAATGTTATATAAACTATTTATTAGACATTAATTAATTTATCCTGAACATAATCAACTCTTGATGCCATTTGAATCTGATCTACAGTCCAACAGTTGTTGAAGAATACCATAAAAATGGATAATCAAGACTTTGTTAATTATCGTAATAACTGTAACATTGACAACCGAGGCTACAGTGTTATTAAAATGATGATTTCTTGGCTTAGAGTGAAGTAATTTGACTGAAATTTTCAGCATTTCCCTTTTACATTATCTTTCAACTATTATAGCAAGAACTGTCAGATCTTTAATCTTCCATAATGCGGTTTTAATTAATTCAATTCTTTGTTTCTTACATGAAACAAAGTAAATAGCTTTTGTAACTACCTGAATTCCTCCACTTGCCAGACTCCTAACTGGCAACATACCACCAGGGGGTGGCATCCTTTGCATTTGTCCAGGTGTTAACTGCATACCAGGATGAGCACCAGGTGGTAATTGTAAACCTCTTGGTGGCATTCCTGGGGGCATTGGACCAGGCATCTGTCCTGTCATTGATATCATCATAGGTGGCATCATTCCTGGTATATGAGGTGGCATGCCTAAAATATACATTTGGTATTTAAAATAAATTGTCAACATATAAGAAATTCCCAAAAAAGGAATTAAAGATATAAATTTGTTCGCACATTATTTTCAGTTCTGATGAAAATATTTCTTATTCACTAACAAAAGCAAATTCTATGACGTATGTAATGTGGCATCAAGCACCTGCTAATGAGAAAGAGGAAGAGAAACGGGGTTTAACGTACACTCGACACAAACTAGGTCATTTTGGGACTAACACAGGGTTCAATTTTATTTTAATAATTCGCTTGCGCGTGGGGGGTCTTTAACAGTGGGAGGAAACCGGAGGACCCTGAGAAAAGCCCTACTCCTTGTCACGTACAATCTGGGAATCAAAACCACGCCAGTTGACTCAATGACAGACCTTGTGATACAACGCGCACGTGCTAACAATTCAGCCATTCACACTCCACCCCCCCACCACCAGCTAATGAGGTAATCAAGATACATATGTTGAGAAATTTACCATTGTCAACATATAAGAAATTCCCAAAAAAGGAATTAAAGATATAAATTTGTTCGCACATTATTTTCAGTTCTGATGAAAATATTTCTTATTCACTAACAAAAGCAAATTCTATGACGTATGTAATGTGGCATCAAGCACCTGCTAATGAGAAAGAGGAAGAGAAACGGGGTTTAACGTACACTCGACACAAACTAGGTCATTTTGGGACTAACACAGGGTTCAATTTTATTTTAATAATTCGCTTGCGCGTGGGGGGTCTTTAACAGTGGGAGGAAACCGGAGGACCCTGAGAAAAGCCCTACTCCTTGTCACGTACAATCTGGGAATCAAAACCACGCCAGTTGACTCAATGACAGACCTTGTGATACAACGCGCACGTGCTAACAATTCAGCCATTCACACTCCACCCCCCCACCACCAGCTAATGAGGTAATCAAGATACATATGTTGAGAAATTTACCATATATGGATGGATGAAGGCAACTATGTCATGGAAATGTGCACACAAAATAGGGTTACTTGTACTATTTAAATCACTTCATTTTTCTTCTTTTTTTTTTCAGAATAAGAAATTACTTACCTGCAGGTACTTGATTGGGACCTCCTCCACCAGGGCCACTAGGTCCACCGGGTCCATGAGGACCATTCGGCCCACCAGGCCCACCGGGTCCATGAGGACCATTTGGCCCACCAGGTCCATGAGGTCCATTCGGCCCACCAGGCCCATGCGGTCCATTTGGCCCACCAGGTCCATGAGGTCCATTCGGCCCACCAGGTCCATGAGGTCCCCCTGGACCACCTGGTCCCGGTGGAAAAGGCGGTGGATTAGTCATATCAGGTGGTGGTAACATCTTAGGCATGTTATTCAAATTTTCTTGCATTTGTTGTTCCTCCTCCTCAGACGGCCCAAATTTCAACCCTTAAAATACATTAAATCAAAACCTAAGTTCTCTAGACAATACAAATATATTTATCTGTGGGTAAGTCCTTGCAACATTTTCCCACAAATTTCATCATATATCAACTCTTATTTAAAAAATTAAAAACATTTATATGGATATACTACTTCTGAATTTATTAACATGCTACGTTTCGACTTACCCTTTAAATGTTCCGGTAATGTTTCTGTATCTATATCACCACCTTCTACAAGCTGTGGTACATCCTGGGGTAGTTTATCCCATGGTATATATGTCACTCCGAGATCTACGTCCCACATTTGTTTATACTGTGGACCTTTCACACCAAAACCAGGAGCCCATGCCACCTAGAAATACAGTTTATTATCACTAACCTAATTTATTGTCATTTTTTCTTCAAATATGTAATGGATAACATTACAAACAAAAGCATATTTAAAGATTGTTAGACAAGAGTTAGTGCTGACCAGCACCTCAAAAAAAGAGAGAGAGAGAGAGAGAGATGGGGTTTAACCTCCACTCGACACAGACTAGGTCATTTCGGGATTAACACATGGTTCAATTTTATTTCATTAATTAGCTTGCGAGTGGGGGTCTTTAGCAGTGTGAGGACAGCCGACCCTACTCCTTGTCACCTACAACGGGGAATCGAAACCACGCCAGTTGACTCAATGGCAGACTTTATGATACAGCTCGCACATGCTAACCATTCGGCAATCCAACCTCCCGCCAATACCTCAAAAAAAAAAAAGAATCACATGTTTTGAAGGATGTTAATGCAAGTCTTCATTATCAACAACCTAATTTGTCATTTTTTTTCTGCCAGAATTATCAAGTATGTAATCTGTAGTATGAAATTACAACATGAATATTTACAAACCAGCGGCTGCCAGGCAGGATATGCCCACATTTTCGAGAGATGGATAGAGAACAAGCTATCAAGAAAGTGATTTTTCCTACTATCAAGGGCCATAATTCAGGAAATTACAATTCAATATGCGCGAATATAGAAAGGAACTGAGAACTTTGTGTTATAAACTTACATTTCAAGTTTCAACAAAATCGGATAAAAATTGTGACCTCTATAGGGTCCACAACCTTGATATACCATATTTTTACGCTATTTGAGAACGAACGGCGGCCATTTTGTCTGTCAATTTTGGGCCGATTTTCACGAAATTCGAACACAACCTTCCTTAGGGTGTAACGGTGATATAATAATACGTTTTTTTAAATCGGATAAAAATTATGACCTCTATAGGGTCCACAAGCTAAAAACGCGATTTTTTTCATACAATCAGGGGGCTTAATTCAGAAAGTTACGGTCCGATATGCGCGAAGATCGAAAGGAACCGAGATCTTTGGGTTATAAACTTACATTTCAAGTTTTAAAGAAATCGGATAAAAATTGTGACCTCTATAGGGTCCACAACCTCGATATACCATATTTTTACGCTATTTGAGAACGAACGGCGGCCATTTTGTCTGTCAATTTTGGGCTGATTTTCATGAAATTCGAACTCAACCTTCCTTAGGGTGTAACAGTGATATAATAATACGGTTTTTTAAATTATGACCTCTATAGGGTCCACAAGCTAAAAACGCGATTTTTCGTACAATCAGGGGCCATAATTCAGGAAGCTAAGGTCCGATATGTGCGAAGATCGAAATGAACCGAGATCTTTGGGTTATAAACTTACATTTCAAGTTTCAAAAAAATCGGATAAAAATTGTGACCTCTATAGGGTCCACAAGCTAAAAACGTGATTTTTCGTATAATCAGGGGCCATAATCCATGAAGTTTCGATCCGATACATGCCAATATCGAAAGCAGCCGAGATTTTTTGGGGATAAACCTATATTTCAAGTTTCATCAAAATCGGATAAGAATTGTGACCTGTAGAGAGTCCACAAACAATTGTGGACAGACAGGGGCGACGGCATAATACGTCCAGATGAAAATGTGGGCGTATAAAAAAGCAAATTAAAGATGGTTAGTCAAGCGCAATGTCCAGAAAATCAAGAAGTGGAATAAGATATTCTAGAGAAGGATATTAGTGTAGACACACACAAACATTTTCATGTTTAATAACTGAAACTGGATTTTAACTCACCTTCAATAAACTTCCATTTAATTTTAACCCCTGTAATCTATCCACTGCTTTATAAGCATCTTTTCTTTTCGTCATACAAACAAACGCACAACCCCTTGGAGGAATCATCTATAAAACAAGATAAGTCACAATCTTTATGGTGAATATAGTGTGTACATCATGAGTATATCAATGCTTTTATAGAACACAGTGTGTATTGAATACAGAGTGTATTAGCCCAGTATATCAATGTTTTTATATTGAATATAGAGTGTATTAGACCAGTATAGTGTGTATTAGATCAGTATATCAATATATTTAGTGAATACAAATGAATTGAAATGGGGTTTTACGTCCTACTGTTCTGCTCCGACTGGGCTAATGAAGACGGGCATACGCCATACAGTGTGCTATGAGCGAATTTTGCCTGGGCAGCGGCACTATGGTCTATTCATATCCAATTCCAACTGCCAAAGGATCTTTTATGTGCACGTCAATGTATACACAAGACCTCGTATTTTTTTTATCTTATCCGAACGACTCGACAGCTGTCCTTGTCAGGCCCTACATTCTGCACCACTGACAAGGGAGACCATGTTCGAAAATCCTGATGAACTTTTAGTGAATATAGTATATCAATGATTAAAATAGTGAAACACAGACTGGAGCTAGTCAGCAACAAAAGCATGTGTGATAGTTGTAAAATGCTTGCCAACAAATCACGCCATTGCAAGCATTGAAAAATCAAAATAATTTTTGCCAAGTGCATGCCAACATGAACCTATTTATTATACCTTGTCCTTTGCCAGGCACTCCTAACAAGGGGGAACCAAGGCTAAAAACAGAACATAATACTTTCAGACTTACATTTATACTCTCTATTGTACCATATTTCTCTATTTCAAACTTTAACTCATCTTCTGTGGTTGATCTGGCAACGTGTCCAAGCCACAAGGTTTTGCTACAAACTGCAATAATAAAGTTCAATTTATAGAGCCATTATCACTAGTAAAAGGTTTTTATATTTGATAAACAGTTACAAAAGGAGGTGTTCAAATTATACTAAATGTAAAATAGAGACAGTCGTTTTTAAAATTCATTAACAATTCAAATAAATGTGAGATGAGACAGAACTCCGGTAACCAGTATATGTCAGACATAAGGAGTTCGAAACGTCTGATTATTAATAAACCTCTTGGACTTCACCCCAAGAAGAAGAACAAGATTAGTAACCAGTTAGCGACCTGTTCTTGGTCCAAAAACAAAATCTGAATATGTTGACAAAAGCTAGATAAAATTTACCACTAAGGTGTTCTTCTTTCATTGGAGGTAAACCTTTTCTTCTCCTTTCACGATCTTTTTCCTTCTGTCTATCCCTTTCTCTTTCCCTTTCCCTATCTCGAGAACTGAAAAATATAGATGTATGAATTATATAGCATTCTCCAATAAATTCCAACAATTATTTTATATGGTCGCGAGTGAAAGTATTCCACATTGAATATTCCGTATTTCTTTTACTTCTAAATATATGATTGTTTAAACTTACCGTGATCTACGATGTCGATCTCTGTCTCTTGACCGTGACCTACGTTTCCTATCTCTTGACCTTGACCTAGATCTTCTTCGTCTTTTCGGTGACCTTGATAAAAAAAAAATCATATAATTAAGCTGATTTAACTTGTAATTAAACCATATCGAATCAACATGTATCAGCTCAGAAAATCTAACAATTTAAGCCCTTAAAGATTGCAAGATATTTTTGATAGGAATCTTAAGAGGCTGCAATTTGATCCTATTTCATTTCATTCTTTATAGTTCAAAATTTTGTTTTACTTTTCTTTACTATACTAGGACCTGGAAGAGTTGTTATATAACCCGCGTTCTTGATGATGTGAGGAATTAGCCAATGGAACGGTGAATATCAGAGCTCATAGGGTAAAAAGCCGCTCGTACACCCCCTGACGTGACCTTCTAATACAACCGGTCAGATCTTCATGTAGTGTAGGCCATCGAAAGTATTAAAAAAAAAAACGATAAGAAATATAGATCTGTATTTTAATCAGATTGAACAGGCTGAGTAGACTTTAATATTTAAAAAAAAATAACTTGGTCACCACAGTATCGTAGATCAATCTACTTTCAGCTCAATTACAAAGAGTTAATTATTACTTGTTGATTTCGAAGTCAGCTATAATCCTTAACAGTCATACCTTAGTGAGAATTTAACCCAGGAAAGTAAAGGTTAAATGATGAATAAACTCTGGAGTGTGGGTACTCAACATGGCAGCTTACTTATCAGTATGTTTTAAAGTCGAGAGAGTAGGCTTTTATCCTATTTTACATTAATTTGCTAGTTTTTCTCTTCATTAAAACTCATTTGAACAAATAATTACATAAATTTATATTTTTGTTCTTACTTCCTGTCTTGAGATTTTTACACCCTAAAATATTTGAATTTCAGCAATGTCCAGAGAGACGGAGGGAGAGAGAGAGAGAGGGAGTTTAACTCCACTGGACACAAACTAGGTCATTTCAGGACTAATTTATGGTTCAATTTTATTTCAACAATTCGCTAGTGCGTAGGGGTCTTTAGTAGCTGTGGGAGGAAACGGGGAGAACCCGAAGAAAACCCAAGAGGTTGGGCAGACGCCACTACCCCTTGTTACGTACAACCGGGGAATGAAACTTCCCGCTGCAATGTCAAGAAATCCTGTAGTATTAAACATCTATACCTTGAACGATCCCGATGTCTTCTATCTGATCTGTCTTCTCGTGGTGGAGGAATTTCGATTATTTCAATACTAGGATCCAATTCCATTGCTTCATTGGAGTTAGGATGTCCCATACCTCGAGGATCCTCCATCATTCCTTGCATCATCATAGCAGAACCCTATAAAAATAAATTCACTTTTTAAGTCTGTCTGACTTATGAAAAACATTTACTGGATTGTGTACCGTTATTTGATATATTTGTCAGTCAAGTAGTTATATTATAATCATGTTGTCGTTCCAGGGTGATTGGTGTATTGGAAAAGGGTTATCAATATCGATTAAACATACATTATGCAAGAGCTAAATCTGCCTATTGCAGGTCTTTCTTTAGGCCTTAAATGTTATCTAAATTATTAATTAAGTTATCCAGACCATAATCAACTCTCGATACCATCTTATGTGTCAGATTTTCACTGGATTTGAATCCGATTTGCTGCTCAACGCCCATTGATGATTTAATTCAAAAATGGATAATCAAGACCATATTTTTCCTATGATGATCGAGGCTAGGCCTAAAATTCAAACGCTAATATCTCAGTTCAGAATGGAGAAATTTTATTGAAATTTTCAGCATATTCCCTTTCAATTATCTAGAGCTCTTTATCTAATCTTCCATAATGCTCATATGGATTAATAATTATGTCAAGTAGATATGTCACTGAAAATAGACGGAGATATTTAACAGAATTTTACCTGTCCAATCTCCTTATCAAACTGTTCTTGTTGTTGAAGGAGTTGTTGATGAAGTTGTTCTTGTACACTTATATCAGGATTTTGTAAAGACTGAGACATCTGGTGTATTCTCTGCATGATGTTAGGATCATTTAAGATATTTTGCACAGTTCTGTGGAATAAAATGGTAAACAAAAACATGAAATAATAAAACAGTTTGCTTATAATTAATAAGAGCCATTGAAATAAAACAGTTTGCTAATATTTGAAACAATGCGTTCTTAATAAAACAAATAATTCTAAGCCTAAGAATTGGAATATTATTGCACGATTTTACTGTTTAGATTTAACATTATAGCGAAAAATAACCTAACTTTATATTTGTCTAAAAATTGAATCTTCAAGAATTATGAGTTGGTTGTCTATGACTCTTTGTCAATCTGCTTCAGACTTTCTCTCAAATTTCACTTCATAAAACAATGACATAAAATAAATGCAACTGACATACAATAAATCAAAGGTACTTATATATAATTTTTAACACATTAACCTACCCTTGAAGCGCATGAGTGTCATCTTTCCTACCCTCATCATCATCGTCACTTTCACCGTAGTCAAAATCAAGAAGTTTCTGAAATATTTAAATAAAATTGTTAACACTGGCATCTACCATATGTAATGATTGTCTGACAGCAAGTTCCCCTATTTTCGTAGCTTTAAGCTTATTTATATGAATGTTAAGACCAATCGCAGTAATTTTGTTTAATAGTATAGGGAGAGAGAGAGAAAAAAAAATGGGGGTCAACGTCCACTTGACACAAACTAGGTCATTTTGGGACTAACATATGGTTCAATTTTATTTCGATAATTCACTTGCGTGTAGGGGTCTTTAGCAGTGGAAGGAAACAGGGGAACCCAGAGAAAACCCACAAGGTTGGACAGGTTGGGAATTGAAATCACGGCAGTTGACCCAAAGACAAACCTAATGATAAAGTGCACACACACTAACCATTCGGCCATCCAACCCCCCTAAAAGTGGAAAGCTGATGGGATTAGTATAAAATCTTAAATAAATACCATGTCCTGTACTGGTAAGTACGGGGTAATTCAGATAGTTACTTACTTTATTGAAACCTGGTTCTGGTGGACCACCTTTTCCATCAGCAGATGTTTTACTTAATAACTGATTTGTTAAAGTTTGAATCTGGGCGAGAAGATTAGCATCAATAACAGGTGCTTGTTTCTGTTGTGGTTTTTGCATCATTTCGGTTTGCTGCATCAATTGTTTCTGCAATAGCTGTAGCTGATGCAACTTTTGTTGTTGAGCACTTAAACTTGACTGACCCTGAATTGAATGACAAAGTATATTTTCATAACAATATTGATGATTTAGGTATAACTGATGAGAAATGAAATGGGGTTTAACGTCCTACTGTTCTGCTCCGAACTGGGCTAATGAAGACGGGCATACGCCATACAGTGTCAAGGAATCTTTTACGTGCATGCCAAAGTCAGGCTCTCGTCCATAACTGATGGGAAGAGAGATTGTTTACTATTCACTTAAAATATACAATGTCATTTTTGTGATCAGCATACATTTCTTTCATTAATTCTGTTGTGCCCAAGGGGTTATCAGTGGGAAGAACTTGTGGAAAACACAAAAGCAAACATACTCCTGGTAAAAGTTTGGGATCAAAATCACAACATTTGACAGCAGGCCTGGAAATTAAATAGTACCTGACATTTTCAACTTAGTGCTAGACATGTATTAATATTATCAATAAAAAAGACAAATCAGTGCCGTACAAAATGACAGGCACCACAGGATTAGTGCCTGACAAAGCCTGAATCTGTGTCTGACATTGTCTGTGATAGGTGCCTTATTTCCAGTCTTGCTTAACAGACTTATCTAAAGAGTACACAAGACCTGCCTGGATAAAGAACAACATGGAACTTGAAAATAGTAATCCAAAGGTCAAGTATTCAAGCAAAAAAGGTCAACAGTGAGGTTGATGTCCCTCTACTCAATTAGAAGCAGAGTTATTGTGTCCCAAAAACTGTGACGGGCAAACCTATCTTAATAGTGGGGGACAACTAAAACAAACTGGCAAAGAAAAAGATATGCCTTTCCCTTTATAGCTCTGTAACTATGAAAACAAATGAAATTACCTCCTGAGACTGGTTTAATAACATGGTAACTGTGTTTAACATATCATTTTGAGTTGCCTTTCCTTTTTCGGGGGCTTGCTTTTTAGCTGCACTGGCACTTTTTTCTGGTGTTGCTGATGTTCGTGGCTGGGTTGGAACAGGTGGGTGCTTCATGTTGCAAACACTTTCAACAGCTCTTTGGGCTGAAATAAATTGGATTAATTTATTAAAATATCGCAGCCGTTTTGTTTTCATCATGACATTCTGGTTAATTTTGGCACTTGATGCATTATAATTTTATTTTGTCAGGATTTGTCGTGAACTTTGACATTTAAGAGTGTCTGTGTTGTTTGTGCTGCACTGCCTGATACCTAATCAAAATGGATTAAACCTAACATTGTAATAAAATAAACAAGAGAGAGAGAGAGAAATGGGGTTTAACGTCCACTCGACACAAACTAGGTCATTTCGGGACTAACATATGGTTTAATTTTATTATTTCAATAATTCGCTTGCGCGTAGGGGTCTTTAACAGTGGGAGGAAACCGGAGGACCCAGAGAAAACCCATGAGGTTGGACAGGCAATCCTACTCCTTGTCACGTACAACCGGGGAATCGAAACCTCGCCAGTTGACTCAATGACAGACCGTATGATACAGCGCGCGAGCGCTATCCATTCGGTCATCCAACCCCCACCCCCCAAATAAATAAAAAATGTCTGATCAAATATTATACCTGCAAGAACTAACTGGACATTATTTGGATCTGCTGCCAGATCCAACAATGGTTGAATGATTTCTACTCTGAAAACACCATTTTTCTGCCACAAATTTAAGACTCGAACTACCCTACTCTGAAAACACAAATGCAAAAAAAACTAGTTTATTTCTAAAATTGATAATGTTGTATCTAGGCACATTCACACAAGGTAATATCCTGATATTTAAATTACACCATATACAATTCCATTAAATATTGTATAAGGTAAGTTTTTATATCAACTAAAATTTAGAAGGGAGAGAGAGAGAAATGAGGTTTAACATCCACTCAACACAAACTAGGTCATTTCTGGACTAAGATGGTTCAATTTTATAATTCTCTTGCACGTAGGTGTCTTTAGCAGTGGGAGGAAACCGGAGGACCCGGAGAAAACCCACGAGGTTGGACAGACGACCCTACTCCTTGTCACATACAACTCTGGAATCGAAACCACACCAGCTGACTCAATGACAAACCCCAAATTTAGGATGACATTGCTGGTAGAACAAAACCTGATAAACCTACCCTTTCTTCAACAGGACATTTAAAGAGATTTTGGAAAGTTGATACAATATTCTTAGTAAATCTTGGAGCAAATACATCTTTATCAGAACCAAATTGATGTCTTGATTGTCGAACAACTGAATCAATAACATATAATCCTGGTACTTTATATTCTGGTTTACACTGAAAACAAAATAAGTTATGGCGGTTAAAACGTTTGTTGGGTAGCAATAAAGATTTTATAATTATAATTTTATAATGATTAATCAAATTAATCAAACTGTATGCTCTGTGAGCATGCCTCTTTGCATGGAGTACTAGCACTATATAAATGTACATATTATTATTATAGCTAATGCAAGTAAAAGATATTAAGAACATGTTAAGAATCAAAATGATTAAATTCCAGGGTCCTGTTTCACGAAATTTTAACTAAAGATAAAATCCAAATTTTAGTAGATACTTCAATTTTGATTGGCTAAGCACTAAAATCAATCTAATATTATCCAATCAAATTACTAAAATTTGGATTTTATCTTAGTTAAAATTTGGTGAAACAGGCCCCAGATCTCAAATTAGCCTACAAATTGTATTTTAACTAAGGCTACCTTTTGGATGAACTTTTCGATACTCTGCACCACATGTTTATAAAATTTAATAGCTTTGATGGCTGTCTTGGTGATATGGGCCATTTTGGCACGCGACACTGGTGGTCGGACCTCATAGAGAGAGGATAACTGAAATGACAAAATAAAAATTAGTTATAAGCTTCTCAATCTTTCCATGATTAACCATTCTCTTCCAACATCTATTACAGGGGGATCCAGGATCCAGGTTAAGTCTATGTATTTGGGTAATAACAATCTTTCCACAAATCATCTACAGATAGGAGAGGGAGAGAGAGGGGTTTAACATCCACTCAACACAAACTAGGTCATTTCGGGACTAACACACGGTTCAGCTGACTCAATGACAGACCATATGATACAGTGCACACGTGCTAACCATTCGGCCATCCAACCCCACCATCTACAGATTGCTAAGATTCAAATACACAGGAAAGGTGACTTCTCAAAAGCTGAGTAATCAAACTTTCAACTGTTGTGACAAATTCCTCACATTAAGGTTGACAAATTCATCATAAATGTTTTATCGTAATTACTGAATTGAAGTGAACTATTTTTGGACTCAAATTATTTTTAGGGATCCAACAATATTGCAATTTGCTAGGGATTATATAAATGAAATGAAATGGGGTTTAACATCCTACTGTTCTGCTCTGACTGGGCTAATGACAATGAGCATACCCTATGCAGTGTGCTGAGGGACATTTTGCCTCCAATTGTCACAGGATCTTGGTTTTCCAACTATACTCTGTCCCCTGTCAGGCCCTCCATCCGACCAGGGGGAACCACATTGGATAATCCAATACCCAGGAACTCCAGGTTAACAAGCCAATGTGGTTACTGTACCAGGGATTATATATCCCTCATATGATGATCAGAGACCAAATAAGATTAAAGCTGACAAGAATTTCTCATCATATTATGGCTGGAAGCGTTGACCATAATGCAAACACAAGTTCTAATATTATAAGGCGACATAGTTCATGATGCAAACATCAAGGAAACCAAAGCAGATTTGGAACATTAAAATTTTTTGCTTTTTCCAAAATCTTGTATCTCAATGAGGTTGGAATGGAATACAACAAGCACTATCCCACAAAGTTGTGTGTGGACACTGCCTATTGTAGCCTTTCATTTGCCATGAAGGTTGGCAAAAGTGACATTTAATGACAACAATGCTAAAACTTCAAAGTAGTATGGAATTTGTTATTCTATATTACTATTACAGACTAAATTAGCTTTGTTAACTTTTGTAAAATTGTTTGATTGCAATGACAATGTTGACATTTACATTGACCAATGCCAATTTAGCTTCGCTTGTGATCAGTATGGAATTGATCTGCAAGGTAAAGCACTATCTTAATTCCGATTAAAACGACGCCCTCTCCGACAATAATGAATGATGCCTGTTGGGATGGCAAATGGAAATTCCGAGTAGCCTAAAAACTAGGCTAGCTATTCTATCCGCCACATTTCATGTTAGGGTCATTTCCTAAATTTATAAGCAGATATTCGGGATTTAATGTATACCTCATTGTTAAACGCGCGCACAGCCTCCATACTTAAAGAATAGGATATGATATACTAATAAAGTTAATAAAGAATAGAAATCTATTTCATTTTCGATATTTCATCTTAGCGTGGTACGAAAATGGCCGCATATTTCCATCCCATAATAATAATATCTTCCGATAAATGTTTTAGTAGAAGGTGTTTCATTCGTCGTTATATTGTCAATAAACCAATGAAATTGCCGGTTCTATTTACCCTTTATCAGGCAAGATACAAATTTAAAAAAATAAGACGAAATACGATTTAATTTAGTTTCCATTTATATATTTTTTCGAAATTGCGGACTTAAAAGGTGAAACGTTTATCAAAATTTGTTTGGTTATTCTGTGTTTTTGTATTTGGCCTTTAGAGGTTGTCTTGTGAATAAAATTACTATTTCGTTTTCTTTGATAAATACTAATATTCACCAAACTTTGTTGCGCTTTATTAAATAAAGTGGGGGACTTTTGAAAACTGTGAAAATGTCTTCACATGCTCATTTTTAGCTGTGTTCATATTAAATTAAATTACAGTATATATACATCAAAGAACTATGAACGAGCGTGTTTTTCAGTATGGAGCACGATTTATTCATATATATGGACAAACAGATATTCCAAAGGTTTATACAAGGCTTCATAACTTGTCCTTATATTAACCTAGATAGAGCCATTAAAATAAACTCAATCAATATTATCCCCAATGTCCGACACACACAAATTATAATCCAATATTTTATCCATTTAAATAAATATTGATGCTGTTATTTTACTGTGAAAATATAGGCTCCCCTCCTGATGTATGTATATACATGTACTGGACTGTCTAGGCCTACATTACCGTAGTTCAATGAACATTTTAAAATCGGTTTTGGAGTGCTACGATGTATGTAATTTCTTAACAAGATTTCTTAGGTGCTGTTATCAAAGTCATAGCGAGAGACATCTGCTTAACTACTAGCCACAGCCAGTTATCTTCATTAGTCCCAACAATGATCAGTACCGTACTAGGATGTTAAACCCCATTTCATTTTTAAACAATGGTTTATTAATTTATTGATGGTACTTTTAAAGTTGTTGAAGTCCAGTCAAGATGAAAATGATGCCACAAAATTTAATAGCTATCAGAAGAGTGTGAAGTACTTTATTTGGGATTGACCAATCATTTGATTAATTACTCACCTCCTTCCTTTGAATAACAGCCTAGAGGTTGCATGTTCAATCACTGCATTGGCTGAGAAAGTATATCAGGATTTTCCAGTGTGGTTTCCCTTTGTCCAATGTGTACACAGGACCTCTGTTTTTCGTCCAATCTGAATGACTATACATTGTCCCTTGCCAGGCCCTCTGTCCTGCACCAATGACAAGGGGGAACCACACCCGAAAATCCTGCTGAACTTTTTTGACCAACAGCAGGATCAAACTTACTCACTAAGCCACCACGGCTTCTATTTATTTTGTAATACCTGGTAGGTTTAATGTGATAGGACGGTTTGTTTTTATATTGCAGTATGTAATATCTTCGTCCGAAGAAATAAAACATTGGTGTACTGGCTCTGCAGGCTTAAATTGGTTTCTGTTATGTTGTTGTCAAAATGTTGTTTACAGAGTGGATGATATCACTATTAAACGTCTTCTCTTAGATAACTCAACAAATTCAAGGTAGATCATATTACTAAGTTTATCTAGACACTGTTCCTTGCCAACCCTCCGTCCTGCTCTTCTGATAAGGGGAAACCAAGCCGGAAAATCCTGAGGAACTTTCTCAGCCAACATCAGGAGCAAACCTGGGAACTTCCGGGCCTGACAAGCATAGCTGTCTTGTCGTTCAGATGGTACAAAAAACTGTGGCCCCGTGTACACATTGGCATGCACGTAAGAGATCCCTTGACAGTTGGAATTCGATATAACAGTAGCTTGTAATGCCGCTGTCCGGGCTAAATCCCTCACAGCACACTGTATGGTGTATACCCGTCTTCATTAGCCCAGTCGGAGCAGAACAGTTGAACATTAAAGTTATAAGGCTTGACATCACTGTCACAACTTTGAATTTCTTTGTAAACCTCCAAAACGAATACCTCTTGTTTAATCAGTGTGTCATCCATTTTGTTTTATAGTGAAGTTTCAAATAAAGATGACGTATTTAATCAACTTCTACAAGACAGTCCAACAGAATTAATACAACTTACAACGCTACCTCGTAATGTCTACAAGTTAACTGAGAAAGATAAAGTATGGCAAGATGAAATGAGCTGTATAACATTTATTAAAACCTATCTTGACTTTGTGATCATCATAACAAAGAATATAAATAGTTTCTACATCAACTTTTATAAAATTGAAAATTTGAAACCAGAAGAAAAATGGAGAAACAGATCACCTGAATTACAATTTGTATATCCTGTTAGAACTCACACAGTTTCGTTATCAGCACAACAAGCTGATTGTTTGGTGGATTTGGTAAAAATAAGAAATAGGACATCTGTGTTTATTATAACTTCACAAAGTTTTGATGATAGGTCATGTGAATCCGCCATTAGTCTACCTCATGAATTGTTTATTGTTTTGTTCAGTAAACAGTGTGAACCATTAACATCACCTGTAATGATTTTCTGCAGAGATGATGGCTGTATATATTTTTCCATCTTAAAAACAGATGCCTTGAAAAACACAGCTACTAATTTATTTTGTGAAATTGATTCCAGTATTATTGCCATCAATTACATGAATGTCACTTACTGTGAAAACAATACCGTTGAGAGCAAAACAGATTTACTATACAATGCAGATTCAGACAAAGAGTTACCTGCCCTTGTTCTGTTGTCATCGAGTGGGAAAGTTTTGATATTTATGGTTATTAAATCCAAGAAATGCTGGTATTCTTCTCATATTTCTGGCCATGTTATATCTGCTTGTGTTTGTGATCATACACATCTCTATCACAGTAATGGACAATTTATTTACAATACAAAATTTTATTTTATTGAAAGTGATAACAGGATTGAGAATGAAAGCACACTACTTCATGATGTAAGAGTTAAAGAGATGTATATAACTAAATTAAATACTCTACAAGGTAAGTAAGGAAAGTTCTAATCTTTTCATACTAAGGTTGGATGGCCGAATGGTTAGCACGTGCGCACTATATCATAAGGCCTGTCATTGAGTCAACTGGCGTGATTTTGATTACCCGGTTGTATGTGACAAGGGAGTAGGGTCACCTGTCTAACCTCGTGGGTTTTCTTCGGGTCCTCTGATTTCCTCCCACTGCTAAAGACCCCTACGCGCAAGCGAATTATTGAAATAAAATTGAACCATATGTTAGTCTCGAAATGACCTAGTTTGTGTCGAGTGGACATTAAACCCCATTTCTCCCTTCTCTCTCTCTCTCTCTCTCTCTCTCTCTCTGTGATATATTGATGATTTTTTTAATATATTTTTGTTTGCAGATGAGGAGACCTTCCTTCAGTGTCAAACTATGAAAAACTCTGTAATATCCCTGCCTGTAGTGAATTCTACTTTACCAAAAGTTTCTTCTAATTTAAAAGATATACTGCTTGGAATTGAAGAAAATCACCAGAAACTAACAGACATATCTCTTCATCAAAAACATCTAAATAACACCATTCAGCAAATTAATTTGGCTGCTAACATTGTTTACAACACATCTTGTAAACTCCTGCAATCGGACAGTAGACATTCGACAATTTTATCATGTGAAATTAAAATACAACCCATATTGAAAGGAATATCCCAGAGATATACTCTAAATGTGACTATTACAAATCAAAGTAAAATAAAATTCTCATCAGACTGGTCCCTTTTAATTAATTTGTCATTCTCTAATAAATTGAAAGTAGAATCACATTCAGTTAATTTGATACATGGTTTGGAAACAAACAAAAGTATTCAGGTTAATGTTCCAGTGACTTCGCAGATAAAAGATGTCCAATTACTGATGGTTCTAAAGCCCACGTTGAAATGTGATTCACAGTTATTGAATCCAACTGAGTTGTGTATTCCATTATATCAGCGGGAATTGAATATTTTGGACTTTTTATTGAGTGACGAACACTATAATGGAGGTACGTCTACAGATTATTATGGAATTTTTTGTGAGACTGATGAAACCAGAGTTCCTGAATCTAAAATCTATACATCACATTTACTGGTGTCAAGAAGTCAATTGAAATCTGTTAATTTCTTTAACAGAACTAACCGTAAGTTTATCATTGTTTATGTTGAGTTCAAGACTTGTAATTTGGTTCCATGTGCCATTCTTTATAACATCAGATATCATTTGTAAGGACTAGATCTATTTCTTAAGGCAAACTCAAGATATTGTCAAGGTCACTGAGATGTAAATAAGGTATTGTGGACAAGATTGTAGGATAGGGATAGAGTAAGCCTTAGGTCTCTATCATGTTCACAATCCAATTGTTGACGGACCAACCAAGCGACGAACAGGGTGACAACATAATACGCACACACTGAAATGTAGTCAAATATCTGTCAGTTAGAAGGACAGTTGAATTCGACATAAGAAAATGAGACCTATTTGTATTGGTACTGGCTCACTTCTCAATATTTCATTGATCCTCCTTTAAACATTGCTCGGGGAGTTGGATGGCCGAATGGTTAGCGCATGCGCGTTGCATCATAAGGGGTGTCATTGAGTCAACTGGCGGGGTTTCAATTCCCTGGTTGTACGTGACATGGAGTAGGGTTGCCTGCCCAACCTTGTAGGTTTTCTCTGAATCCTCCGGTTTCCTCCACTGCTAAAGATCCCTACGCACAAGCGAATTATTGAAATAAAATTGAACCATATGTTAGTCCCGAAATAACCTAGTTTGTGTCGAGTGGATGTTAAACCCCATTTCTCTCTCTCTTAAACATTGCTCATAATATTTGACAGATCAGCATGATATTATAAAATAAAAATGTCATTTTTCAGATGAAATTGATCCTGACATCATTTTAAGATTTATATTGAATACTAATCAACATGTGGTTTGGGATATAAAAGATGGTTCATGTAAATTAAGAGATGACAATGGACATATGATATCATTATCTGTAAATCCTAAACAACAACCAGACACTACTATAGACACGGATTATATAGTTAATCTACATTCAGATAACTGTTCATTATTAGCTGGTGTCAGAGCAGCAGTTCTACAAAATTTAGAGGTATGTGCATACTAGTGAGGGGATTTTGCCCATATATTCCGGTCATGTCCGACGCTATTTTCCAAAGGAATATGCTCAATCGAACATCAAGACATGGTGAATAATCTTAATATTAATATTCAAAATTCCAAAATTAATATAGTGTACTGATGGACTGATTAGGTAATTAAGTCATCAGCATAGTTATTGTGTTATACGGTCTTTTCACCTACCTTGATTAACTACTTAATCTGCCATGATTGACCGACTTAATCCTTTGTCGAACAATTCATCAATTCAATCCTGAACAGAAGTCATTGCTTCTCCTTTGTCGAACTATGTATCCATCTAATAAGAGTGATTATAAACTTAATCTACATGATTAACTTGTTGTTTCTCCATTGTTTGACAATATGTAGAAACTAGTCATATATTCACATATCCAAATAGTATATAACACCAAATCAATTTGACACACACACACACACACACCCACACACACAATCACACACCCACACACACATACACACACACACACACACCCACACACGTGGTTATAATACAATAACCGAAAACTAAAGTAGAAATCTCGCGAGACGAGTGAAATTACGAGAGGTGTAAACGTGACAATTATCACATGGATAATGTTGGAGAAAAGATACTGCATGGGTGCTGACAGAAATAAAACCTAAAACTCCTTTATGATGAGCTTTCAATTTTGTCAACATTAATACTATAAAGTTGTATGCTTCACAAATGATTATCAGGACGGAATTTAAAGTCAAAATGTGTGCTTGACAAATAAATATCAACGCAGATGATAACAAAATAGAGAGAGATGGGGTTTAACGTCCACTCGACAAAAACTAGATCATTTCGGGACTAACATATGGTTCAATTTTATTTGAATAATTTGATTGCGCGTAGGGGTCTTTAGCAGTGTGAGGAAACCAGAGGACCCAGAGAAAACCCACGAGGTTGGGTAGGTGACCCTACTCCTTGTCACCTACAACCGGTGAATCGAAACAACGCCAGTTGACTCAGTGACAGACCTTATGATGCAACAAACACGCGCTAACCAGTACTGGGCCTAACCCCCTGAAAGAAAAACAGACACAATGTTATGTATTGATATTTGAAGTAATATCAATACCTGTATTATTTTATCTTCAGATTTGTTCTGCAAGAAATTTATCTCTGACAAGACCATCGGATCGTCATCACTATATTAAACAATTGGAGGTAAGTTTTAAATATTAATGGATTTATCACTAATACAAATAAGGTAAAACCAAGTCAAAGAAAACTTGATGAGAACAATGTGTTATTAAAATAATTTGACCTGGTATAAATTTCTTGTTTTTGTCGACGATATCACCCTGGGTGAAAGCAGGAGTGAAGCACTAATAGAAGAAGAAGAATTTATTGGTTACTTAGTTCTTTTTTAAAGGAGCTAAGTCTCATTCCCAATATTCTCCATGATATTTGAAATTAAAAATACAAATTAGAATTCAATATTGGTCCATTTCAATCAATATTTAAGACGCAATGAACGTTTTAAAATATGATACACAAATCGTGTACCATATCGTTTCGGGCACACGTATTTCACCAAATATAATTGATTAGAAATTACTTTTTTTTTTTTTTAAATTAAATATAAATCACTTTATATACATTCATATTACAATAATATGAGCTTTTAGATCCATTTATGATTTCAAAAAATAGAGCTATACACCCTTTAAGCTCTGTTTAAAGTAGCTAAGTCTCTAACTCAATATCATCAAAAATCTTCGGCATTGAAAACACGAATTATTAGTCAATTCAAATCAACATTGGTCTTGTGATCTTACAGGGAAAAGATGGGCTTCTGATATCCAATATTCAAGACAAAATAAACATTTTACCATTGGTACACGAATCGTGTACCTTAATGCGTTTCAGCGCCATTTGGAACAAGGGCCTCAAAGAAAGAGGCTAGACATATTCCACAAGTCATGTCAAATGGTGACGCTATATTCTTATCTGGAGAGCATGCGCAATAAATACCATCGGTGTAGACTGGAATAACCAGATGCTAAAGATTGTCATTTAATTGAGACTTTGGCGCATTTCACCGAACATAACTGATTAGAAATTACAGAAAAAACAGAAACGATTGAATGTAAATCAGTTTATATACATTCATATTACATTTTTATATGCTTGCGACCCTTTTTTGTCAATTTCTAGGCTTCAATTATTAGCGATTTAGCTCCTTTAAAGAGAAATCTGGTCTAAGCTCTAATTATATTTTGCTTTTCAGGAGGTGAAGATGAATATAGAAGAACTACAGTTAAAACTAAACGAAAATTCAAAAGAAGAAAATATCAAGGAAATGTACATTATATATGAAAAGCTACGAAAAGCTCAATTATGATTAAATTGTTTTAATTTAGATTGTTTTATATATCTGTACTGAAATTTGATCATATCTTGTTATTATGTCCAACCACATTGCACTTGTTCTCGCTCTAGAAATGAAATGAAATAGGTTTATCGTCCTATTGTTCTGCACTACCTGGGCTAATGAAGAAGGGAATACACCATTCAGTGTGTGCTATGGGGGAAATTTTGCCCTGAGAGTGGCGCTACAGCCTTCTCTTATATCAATTCCAACTGTACATTGAACCTTGGTTTATCATCCCATCCGAAGGACAGACACTGTGCCTTGTTGGGCCTTCTGTCACTGTCACTGTGGAACCTCCAGGTTAGTGAGCAAACACCTTACTCACTGGGGAGCCACAGTGGCTAAGTGGATAGGATGGTTTCCCCTTGTCAGTGGTGCAGGATGGGATGGTCTGACAAGGACAGCTGTGGAGTCGTTCGGATTTACGAGAAACCCCGAGGTCCCCTGTACACATTGGCATGTAGGTAAAAGATCCGCCTTAGTGCCGCTGTCCAGGCAAAATTTCCCTTATCGCACACTGTATGGCATAAGCCCCTCTTTGTTATCCCAGTCGGAGCAGAACGGTAGGACTTTAAACCCCATTTCGTTTCAGTTTGGTGGGTGTATAAATACTTGTGGATTGAAAAAAAAAGAGAAATGGAGTACACTACCTTATAAAACACTCTGTATAGATTGATCTGTCAAATTTTGATATCAGCTAAAATTGCCCAAAATAGTTAAAATTTGTTGATTTTTCAAGTCGTGTCCAGCCTTTATATTATATAGTGTTAAATATTTAGTCATTTGTATAGGTAAATCAAATTTTTAACTTTTAACTTGCTTTTTTCCGTACTCAATTTTTCACCCATATCAGGTCTTAGAAAATCAAATTCTCAAAATCTATGAGAGATAATGGTCTCATCTTTGGAATACGATTAGTGCTATAGCCACTGTTTGCAATAAGGTGATTTTCAAAGTGTTTGTTATACATTTGGACATTTTATTGTACAAAATCCTTTAAGTGGTGTGTTCGGCCACACCCACTTGTTTTATGTGGGATGCATAATGTTCTTTATTAACACTCAAATAGTAAAATTTATGCCTTATTGCTCTCTTTAATGCCTATATATGTTATTCCAAATCACAAATAGTTTGCTTCAATAAAATTGTTGAAAGATTTTGATTTCCTAACATAGCCACCGTGAATATATAAAAAAATCCAATATGGCCACCATTTCCATGACAACAAATAAACATTTTGCACTCAAATTATCAAATCTGATTTGGGACATCATATACTAATATTACACTAAATGGCAAGTTTCTGTTACCAATGTAAAATTCTTAGGTAGTGTCCTGCCTTTTCATCCACTCGACACAAACTAGGTCATATTGGGACTAACATATGGCACAATTATCTTTCAATAATTCACTTGCCCAGAGAGAGAAATGAGGCTTAACGTCCACTCGACACAAAACAGGTCATTTTGGGATTAACACATGGTTCAATTTTATTTCAATAATTCGCTTGCGCGTAGGGACCCTACTTCACATACACAATCAGGGAATTGAAACCATGCCAGTTGACTCCATGACAGACCTTATGATACAACACACATGTGCTAACCACTTGCCCATCCAAACACCCCCCCCCCCCTCGCTTTCCCAACTAAGGGCTAGAGAATGCCATCCAATTTAGACTTCTGGTGTATTTTGCCGAACATAACTGGTTAGAAATTAGAGTAAAAACTGAAACGATTGAATGTAAATTAGTTTATACACATTCATATTACATTATTATATGCGTTGGGAGTTGCGACCCATTTATGTCAATTTCTAGGTCCCAAATATTAGCGATTTAGCTCCTCTAAACCATTTGGCCACCCCACCACCCAGACTAAAATAACAATAAGAAGAAATTTTGTCTGAATATTTTTATTTTAGAAGTAATATTCAATGAATGGAATGTTTTAAATAGAAATATTTAAATGATATAGAAATAATATTCTACAGTAAAATATCACCAGGCTTCTACATTTCTCTACATTAAAACATCTAAATTATAATAATGTGGTTAAAATAATCACCTCAAATATCCTAAAAATTGAGGCACAACATTTACATGTAGTAATACTTGAAAAAATTATTAAAAGAAGTTAGCACTTAATAGAAGTATTATACAAATTTTACAATAATTACAGCAGTGACCTATTTAAAAATATTAAAGGAAACAGTCAGAAAATGAATATGTGTACTTTTCATGGTGTACCAACCCACATTATACGAATGTCTTCTACACAATGTGAGGAGCATTTTCTGAAGCAGAGATTTTCAACTTGAAGTTAAGAAAAATTTCTATTTGTTGCTTTACAAACAATATTTCACAAAAATATAAAGCTTACAGAATATTTTGATTTAAATATTGCTTGTTCTTTAATGAACGGTAACAAGACAATGTACTGGTTCAAAAGAGATTTTAATGACAATTACTTCAACATAATAAACATTCAATTAACTAATGGAGACTCCTAATGATTGATCAATGTTTGTTGTTATAAAAATTATGCACGTGTATAAAACAGTTTACAATTTTGTGTTAGAGTGTTTGTCTGCGATATCACTTTTGTTGAAGCAAATGTTAAAGCACGAAGGTTCTATTACTGTGTTAGAATGTGTTCGAAAGAAACAAATATGCTTAACCATATGAATAATCCTAAAGAGTTAAAGCATGAAGGTACTACTACTGTGTTAGTACGTGTTCGAAAGAAACAAATCTGTATCCCATTGATGAACCATATGAATAATCCTAAACTCCAATTTGACAAATACTAACATGGAAAGCCTTGAATATGAATGCATGCCCTAAAATCACATCAGAAATTGGTGACTTTTCTTCATAATGAACAGTAAAATGCCTAGAACACAACTAAAGCTCACCCCTATTACTTTAAAATCGCCTTTGGCTCCCATAAGACACTGGCATTGCCCCACAAAAAAATGTCCCCCCCCCTCCAAAAATTTTTTTTTTAGCTTTAATTTTCCCAACAGCTAAAATCATGTCTGACAGCATAAGTTACTAACCCTTTAAGAAGTGTTAGGAAACTGAAAACTCACATTATATTATAAGATTTAAAATTGATTATATTATCACCATTCAGTTTCATCTTTCTATTTTTAATATATTGCACAATAATCATGACTAGTAGTAAAGATTTTTAGTTGAATGAAGTATCAATTCTCTTTAAAAACAACCTGATAGCATTTCTCTTTCAAATATACAATACATTGTTCTATTACTGAATGCATCTAATAAAAAATAAAGTACAGCACTCAACTACTACTATAGTAATATCTGTGTGGTTAAATAGTCGAGAGCAAGGCATTTAGTAATATATTGAAACAAAGTGAGGGATGTCAGTCCCTGGGTGTTGCTTCAATATATTAGGCCAGTGCGTGGTTCTCAACCTATATTGCCCACAGCCCACCTTGGAAAACATGAAAAAATAGCAGCACACCTGGATAAATATATATGAAAAATATTTGAATTTTGCCAAATAAAAACATGGTAAGTCAGACAGAATTCAACCATAGACAGAAACTAGTCATAGACACATAGGATGACTCAAACTAAATAAAGAAAAACACAGCTATGAATACCAGTGACTACTCAATTGGGATGTGTCTTTTTCACATTTCTTAGTGTGCCGTTCAAAATTTCGCGGCACACTTAGGAAGATCTTGCGGCACAGTGGTTGAGAATCACTGTATTAAGTAATGTCTTAAGCTCGAGATCATTAAACAACTTAAAATACAGACACTTGTACATGCTTTGCAATGAAATACGTCACACAGGTCCAAAATTGCAACTAGTATAAATAATGTACACTTGGCACATTGCGCGTACCATTATTTGAAATAATGGTACACCAACATCAAAGGATGTATTTTAAGTTATATTTATAGCACGCTATAAATGACTTGTAACATAGACAACTGCTCAACATGCTTATTGTTATTGCACAGAAAACCCACCCCACTTCTCGATATGATTTCTACTAAAACTAGTGTAAACCAGCAAAAGTGTGCAATAACATTGAACATGTCTAGTTATTGCACGGTTAAGCTCCACCCAATCTACTAGACGGAAAACAATCTGCTTATTCAACGAAAAGAACAAAGGAAGATTTCCCATCCATGTTACAAATGTTGATAATGTATACTGGCACAGATATAACATTTAAGATGATTAAACGTGTAGACTACATATTACTTATCTATATATTTATCAATAAAGAGATATTGTCGTAAATTACATCAAATCTAGGATTTCATAGTCATATAATATCATATGATTAACTATTACTTCAATACTTCATGAAGACAAGAGGGGCCACTTGATCCCAATCTGTCACAATATGAAGAGACAGCTTGTCTTCCACATTTATCCTAGTACCTATCAATGAATATATTTAACTATGGATGAACGATGTATTTATAGATAATGATGAAATATATGATATTGCACAAGACTATATTCTACAAGATAACATAGAAGCAAATATAAACTTATACTGAAGAGTATAATTTCATTTTTACATTATGATAAAATTTTAATTTACTAGATAGGTATTACCATTGACAAGAACTAAAAACAACAATTTCAAAATAGAATTTTAACTTTTATATAAGATTAGTTAAAGAGCTGACCATTCTTGCTATAATAGCTCAAAAATAGATAATGTAAAATGAAAATATTGAAAATTTCATTCAAATTACTTCATTCTGAGTCAAATTATCACTGTTTCATTGTGGTAACCAGAGCACTGGTATATTCGAGACTTTCCCATTTTTAAATTAAATTTTTTTAATGGTGAACCGTTATAATCTAGTTAAAGTCTCGAGTATCCGATGCCATTACGAGTTGATTATGATCTCATTTTGTTAATAAATGTCTAATTAATAGTTTATATAACATTTAAGGCCTAAAGATAGACCTGCAATAGGCAGATTTAGCTTTTTGCATAATGTATGTTTATTAAACAACAAAATGAATTACTTATTGGATTATATTTTCGAATATGCTTAAATATATTACCAATGAAATACTAATATTTGGAGTTGAATGTAGGTAAACAATGTAGAGGAATGATTACAAACATAATGCCCTATATAAGCCCCTAAAACACAACCTTAAAAATAATTATTTAATGAATAAATAACAAATTATATAAGAATATTTAACTACATGTAAATATCTAAAATAATGTATTAAAGAACGCTGAAATATACTTTTCTTCTAAATGCTGCCGACAGCGCAAGCAAAAAGAGTTATATATGCGTATTAAAAATTCCCATGACTAGCAGAAATGATCTAACAACGAATGTACACAAACATCAATCTAAATTATCAGCAATATCATTTTTCCAGCTGCAGATTGAACTATATATAGCACTGAAACTTGTTCTACATTTAGCAGACGCCACGTTTTCTTATGTACAGAATGAAATTGTTATTCAAATCAAAAGCTCACATAAATGTAAATGAAATTATGATTTAGTATTGTGTCATACCATTACCAAACAAAGGATGATAAAACAGGCTCTGCAAAAAAAACGCAAGGCCTGGCAATTGATGATAAAACATGCTCTGCAAAGAAACACAAGGCCTGGCAAATGATCCACTCATTAGTTTATTTAAAATGTAAAGATCGACATGGTCTGGGATTTTGGGCCTAGTATGCGTCCACCAGCAGCAAAGTTTTCTTGAACTAAATCTAATATCACTGTCAAAAGGTTCCACACAGCAAGTTTTATATCTATAAACTTTTAAAGAAAATTTGTGAACAGAAAGATAACGCGAAGAATTAAACGGGGTTCTTCCTATGCCCAAATGAATAATCCAAGTTTTAAAAAATATTAAATATGCACACTGTTCACCAAATTTAAAAATTTATTTCAAGAATTTTGAACTTATTTATAGGAGGTCCAAATGAACAAAACCACTTTGTTTAAAAAAATTACCTGAAAAACTTTGTTCTGGATAGCATTCACAATCTTTTAAAATCAAAATATAACTGGAACAATAAATCAGCAAAAAAAAGTTCAAATTTTACAAGCCACAAAATTATGATATTTCATAGGTATATTTTTGTTATACACTAATGAGCAATACAAATATGAGCCTAAGTTATAAAACATTCCAATAAGAATTTTGTCATCGATTGCGTAAATGGTGAGATCACTGAAATTTGTAGTTTTGCCTTAAAACCAAATCATACAAGAATCATATTGCGTAGAGCATTCACATAAAAAGATGGTCTGACGAAAAGACATAGGTGACAACAATATACATCCTCAATAATTGTGGCTGTATAATAAAATACATATTTGCTGTAATATATACACGTTAATGTGGCAATATAATCACATTTACATTTCTACAATACATAAAATATAGATAATGTATGTATGAATAAAAATTTAGAAAAAAAAAAGTATCGACTACAATAAGTATAATAAAATATCCATGCAGCTCAACTGCTAAAACTAAAACACAAGAATTTGATCAAAGTGACGCGGAAAAATATTTGTGATCTTTTTCTATATTTGCCATTTTAACATTAATTTCTTTGACCTAATATGTGTAATATTGTGATTTACAATATGTAAAGAGGCCACTGAGATTAGGAAGAAACTTATTCATATAAATAAATCTCATCAACCTGTTCTGTATTCAAATGTATAAAACACAAAGTAAGATTACTACTTATTTATAGTATACATGTATCAGGATTAAAACCCTTGAGACAAAACCCATGTTGGGCTTTTTGGAACTGGCATTCATACATGTATATTGTGAAAAAAATACTTAGGAACACATACATGTGTTAAATTCTCTGAGTGTTTTTTTTAGGGATATTTAATAAAGTATTATTTAATAAGATATGAAATTAAATAACATTTATCAATGGCTACTCATATCATTGAATATTAAAGGAGGCAAGTCTCTTAACTCAATATCCTGGCAAACACGACTTATTGGTCAATTTAAATCAACATTGATGTTGCTATCTTACCATGACTGAAAAGATGGGCGTCAGATATCCAATATTTAAGACAAAATAAAAATTTAAATTGGCACACGAATCATGTGTCAGAGCGCCGTTTGTAATAAAACGAATCGATGAACGAGGCTAAACATACCCTACAGGAGAATCCTTCCAGTGTAGACTGGAATAACCAGATGCCAAAGATTCTTCGTATATTTTGCCTAACATAACTGATTAGAAATTACAGTGAAAACAGAAATGACCGAATGTAAATCAGTTTATATACATTCATATTACATTATTATATGCGTTGTGTGCGACCCATTTGTGTCCATTTCTAGGTGTCAAAGAATAGAGATTTAGCTCCTTTAATACAATATCATACTTATCACACTTTGCATTTATGTAATATTTGCTAATACATGTATTAGTTAAATTGTATTATTTGTAAAAATAAATTCATTTGTTAACATACATGTAAGAATATAAGTGGTTTCTAAATTTTCAAAGAGATTCAGAAATAAAATCATATAACATTTACCAATCTGATTAAGACACAGATCCTATTTCATTTTTTACAGTTCAAAATTTCGTTTTTCTTGTCTTTACTACACTAGGATCTGGAAGAGTTGTTATATAAGCTGTGTTCTAGTTAATGTGAGGGATTAACCAATGAAGTGGTATGTTACTGCGAGTTCTTGGCGTACTGTGCACGGAACTGTGGGTAAACGTCAACGCTGATTGATTAATAAATGTCTGACGCCATAGGGTCAAAAGCCGCTCGTATGACCTCTGACACAACCTACCACTACAACCGGTCAGACCTTCATGCACCGGAGGACATCGTAAGTATAAAAAAAACGAAACGAAATATAGATCTGTATTTTAATCAAATTGAACATTTACATAAACCATGAACTGGTTAATGCATACCCTGAATGTCCTCTTCTTTCAATACGTCTCATGATATATTACCAATACATACATGCATTAACATAGCAACTATATAGAATATTACATAATAATAATATTTTATTCATCTTTCTACAAACTAGACTAGCAAAAATCAATAATATTTTATCATATTGTTATTGATCTTTAACAACTTGATTATTAATCAATACATTGATTTATCAAAGCCTGGCAGCATAAATACATTTAAGTATCTTACTATCATCAATTTCATTCTCATTCATAATCACTGATCTATTCCATATTTCTGAATGTTGCATACAGTATTTAAAAAAGAAAGTACATTGTTAACAAAAAAAATTAAAAATAATTACGTCTCCACAAATTTAGCAACCCTCCTCACTACTGCACACAGCAATAATCGGGATGAAGACGATCAAAAACAAACCAATAGCGAAGCTGACATAAATAAACATAACAGCCTTTTTAATGTCCTTTTGAGCCATACCCATAAGACCTTTGTTCTGATGTCTTCGGGCTGTTTGTGAATATCGTACTGCAATAAAACCTGTGATGATACAACAAATACAGCTGACATAGGAAACGATCAAAACTTGTCGAAAACTCTGCCATGGACGAGGTACAAGATCTGTTGATGGGATTCTCTGAAGGTTTGGATCCGACTCTGTTGTGTCTCTATATGGGTTTTCGGCTGTATTCTGAAATAATGTATCCCCAGTGTAAGTTCCTTGACCATTTCGGTCTGTAAGTCGACCATGTTGTATCAATGACACTGAAACATGATCTCCATCTGTTCCCTCTTGATGATTACCATCTTCTGTTCCATTTTTATGTAATGGTTGACGTTCGCTCTGATGATTGATATCATCCATTCTAGACATGCTGTATTACTACTCACTACCTTAAAAACACAATCAAAAATTTGAAACATAGATTGCCAAGCAAGAAACATAAACGCACTAGTATCCTTACATAAATTTTCCAATTTTAACAAGCCAACAGTGAGACTGATGTCCGCCGCTGAAATCCCAAAGTAAATAGATAATACATATTAATTAATTGAACATTTTGTCTTTTTATCATACTGCATTTATAAGTTAGATTCAAAGTCATCTTGTCCCAAAGCATCGACCAATGAAATAGCTTAGCTTTAGTGGAAAATGTTAATCATTGAACTCAGTCAAAAGACTTACCCAATGAAAATCTACACCAAGTTTAAACATTCTACCTCAATTAAAAGCAGAGTTTTTAGGTTCTAAAGTCTTGACCAATCAAATTGCTTATCGCTATTTAGCCTAAGCAGAAAATTCTCATCATCGAACTTAGTCAAGGTATTGATATAATGAATTTATTTTTATTCTGAATGTCAGTTTTCTCACCCAATTAGTACCAAAGTTATTAAATTACTTATCTCTGCTTACCCAAAGCAGAAAATGCTCATCTTCGACCTCCATCATGGCATTCACCTAATGAACGCCTACACGTGAATGTTCTAATTCTATTAGAAGTAGAGTTATTGTGTTCCAAAGTCTTAACCAATCAAATTGCTTATCGCTCCGATGACCCCGAGCAGAAAATGTTCATTATCAAACATAGTCAAGGTATTGATGCCACAGCCACATCCATCAGATTGCTTACCTCTGCTTAGAAGCAGAAAATGCTCATCTTCGAACTCATGAAATTCACCTAATAAACACTTAAACCATGTTTAAACATTCTAGCTCAATTAGATACTTATTTAGACGGAGGGTTCTCGACGTTATCGTGTCCCAAAAAGTGTGACGGACAGACAGGCGGAAGGAAGGCGGAGGACAATTAAAAGCTTATTTCAAATTTTCATACATGTAGAGAATATGAGCCGTGATTAGACTGTGTATGTGGCTAAAACCATGGGGTAAAAGTTAATATCTTTGCCAACCTGCAAAGACTTGAGGCTGAAAATCACTAGTTATACTTTTATTTAGATAAGGTACCCGATGTGTCGCCCGAAGTGTCTCCAGATGAGGGCACCTACAGTTACAGTTCTATGTATAGTAGTTACTTTAGTAACGAAGTCTTAGAGCCCTGCTCTCATAACAGCTTGCATAATGGATTGTAACTGGTTTGAATGATGTCGAAAGACCTTGAAAGTCAGCGAAAATACTGCTTAATTCAAACAATAATTTTTTGCAGTTGTGTCCCTATTGCCTGGGCTGTTAACTGCAGGATATGTTTAATTAGTAATAATGGTATAACAGCTTTTTTCAAAGATGTTACTGACATTAGTAGCTAAAAACAAACACGTCGGATCAGACGTCAGAGATGTCTCAAGGTTTTACGCTCCGTTCTTGTTCTGCTGAGTAGGCCTACTGTCTGAGGCTACTGTACGGTACGTTCTGTTCCCATTTAAAATTAAATTTATTTATGGTGATTGTAATTTTACTGTTCGGGAGTCGGGCTGAACATTTCTTTTGATAAATTCAGTCCTTTCAAATGCTTGTTCAAGATACTTAGAATATACTTACGATAAACCTATTTTCGAATAAAAACACTGGTGAGTATGCCCACAAAAATAATTTCTTGTAATGTATTGTTTTTCTATTACGTTTCTAATCCGGAAGTGGAAGTTAAGTCATATAAACTCACCAAACGCAATTATTCGGCAGATTGCACATTTGGCTCACCAGGCAGTGTAGTGTGGTAATGATTGTCCAGCCCAAATTGTTCCGGGTGTTCGACTATAACTATAATCTGTATACATTACTATCAACATTTATTTTGTCACGGGCATTATAAATACGACCATAGTGTTATATTTAGTTAATTTCCAGGTAAAATAGTTTATAAATAAAAACAATAGATTAGTTCTAGCCCTGTTTATCATCTTGTGACTTTTGACCAAACTTGAAGTTGGCCTTATCAAATAGATCTAACCATGGGGATGGCGTTCTTGCTCCATAATCCCAAACTATACACCAAGTTTCATCACTCAATTAGAACAAAGTTATCATGTTCCAAAGAATCGACAGATCAATCTAATTAAAACAGTTCAAATAGTTCAAAATTTCATTTTACTTTTCTTTACTAACCCTAACCCTAGGATCTGGAAGAGTTGTTATATAACCCGCGTTCAAGTTGATGTGAGAGATTAGCTAATGAAACGATCTGTTACGACAAGTTCTTGGAGTACTGTGTTCGGAACTGTGGGTATCCCTCTAGAAACATCAACGCAGATAGGTCAATCAAATGTCTGACGTCATAGGGCCAAAAGTCGCTTGTATGACCCGTGACGCCACCTTCCATAACAACCGGTCAGGTCTTCATTTAGTGGAGGCCATCAAAAGTATAAAAAACGAAACGAAATATAGATCTGTATTTTAATCATATTGTCAACAGATCAGATTGCTTATCTCAGGATGTCAAGATTGTAACCTAATGTACATTTACACCAAGTGTAAAAATTCTACCTCTATTAGAAGCAGAGTTATTGTGTCCCCTAAAAAGTGTGACAGACGAACCCTCAATAGTTCCCTGCATTCTTTCAAAGGCAGGGGACAAAAATGTATTATTTTCATTTAATGGTACATGACCTCATACCCCAATTCGAATCATTGCATGAGCAATCAAAGTGAACAACCTGTACCCATATAAAAGAACACTACCCAAAACAATGTTTTGATTTGATAGCTTTTATTTCAGTGTGCTTGAAAAAAAAAAAAAATATTGAGAATAAGCCTTTTCATAAAATATCTAAATGTAAGTCAGCTGACACAATCAAAAATATAATCACAATATGTTTACAACAGTTCTTTATATAAATATTAACATTGACATGTGTAAAATGTTGAAATATAGGCCTTAGTCCAATGTTAATACTATATTACCTACCTATAATAACACTAATATATTCTGACAATAATATCGCAGTAGTAAATAAAATAAAATAATCATGATTACATATTGAACAAATAATAATTAAAGATGCATTATGTAAGAGTTAAATCTGCTATTTCAGGTTTTTATTTTGGCTTCAAATGTCACACATACTATTATTTGGACATTTATTTACCGGTCAAACCTATAATCTTGAGACCATGGGTTCCATTTCGGCCGTATATGCCGGTCGGGACCGAGGGCTCTGGAAAATGACCAAAACTGGGTCAGACCCGTAGGTCATTTTGCACTCAAGTTGAGACCACTGGATGACCGAGATTCAAATAGATTAGAACACCAGCGAGATTTTAAAATTTAACCATAAAATGGACACTTAAGGCTTAGTCTCAGTTGTCAAGTACCATTGCTACAATAGTAGTAACTTTGCCAAGAATAAAGTAATTTGAATGAAATCTTTAATATATCCATTTTGATTTTATTTTTAAACTATTATAGCAAGAACTTCAAGTCTTTATCTAAATCTTATATAATGCATCTTTAAATCAAAGCGAACTAAACAACTAAACTCTATCCCTACTTAAACTATCAATGGTTAGTGCTAAATGATAAGGCTATTTCAATTTTTCGTCATAGGTCACGAGATGTAAATAGGGCTAGCACTAATTCCATTCTTATCCCCAACTCTGGACCTAGCTCCAATGCTTACCCTTACCCTAAAATTGAGCTGGCTTTAACAAATAGATTTAGCCACTATTAGTGCAAAACCATTGTTCATTATTGTAGTCAAGTCCACATGTTTTCATAAAATTATTTTTTAAACAAAGCATGTAGAACTAAAATAATATCAACCTAACTAATAATTAATAATAAAATCTGACTTGTTTATAGAATTTAAGAAATGGACAAAAAAAAAAAAAAATGATGTTATCGAATTAATGTATTATTACACGATTAATATTTAACATTTCAAAAGAAATTGCACATTTATTTGTATTTGACATCCTAAAATGAGATTTTCCAATATACAAAGATATCATCCACAAAAAGTTTTAATAACTTGTTATGTGAAGTTTAATGGTTGAGGTGAGACATTAAGTAATATATTGATATTGCACGAGTGCGTTAGCACGAGGGTTATATCTATTTATTACGCAATGTCTTGCACAAGATCATTAAACAACTTAAACTACAGACATCTCAAAGAAATATGTCACGCAGGTCCAATATTTCAACTAGTATGAATAATGTACACTTGGCACATTGCCGGTACTATTATTTCAAAATAATGGTACGCCAACATCAAAGGATGACGTCTCATCTGTATTTTAAACAGATTTATTGATCACATGTTTATCTGATAGAAAGAAAGAAACTGAAAATCAAAGTCAGTACCATAAATACTTTAATGTACCTTATAAACAAATCAAATTATCATTATCATAGTCTTATTAATATGCACAGTATTCTATCTTAATGCCTAATTAACCATTCTATAAATAAGTGGCTATGATTAATACTATTACAAGTTAGAAATCTGATCCCGAGTTCACAAAACATTCTCAGACTTTAAGTTAAGAATTTACTCAAAATTGATTGCCTAATTTTAACTAAAATATAGCCCTTTATAAAACTTTTATTGTTTTAATGTATCAAATACATCAATAAGAAACTATGCAGAAAGTTTTGTGTTTCTGGATCAAAGGTATTTCTCATAAACAGTGATTGAAAGTTGAGTTACTTTGTAACTTAACTGAGAAAGTTTTGTGAACTCTGGGCCTTGTTCTAACCACAAAACGTAAAATTATTTTACATATTTACAATCCACAAATATAAAGGAAAATTTACATTAAAATTTCTATTCACAAATGATATAAAACTGACACCTTCTCATACATCAATGTTCATTCAAGATTTTGATTGTGAATATTTTTTTTCAAATGCTATACATTTTTAACCCTTTCATCACATTTCCTCAACATTGTTAAAACTTAATTTGGCTATTTAATGATTTTTTTTTTTTGCATAATCAATGATCATCTTACCGATATCTAGGTTTAAGTAGTGACAAATCTACTAGATTTATAAACTGGCCCACTGGGTCTAGGTGTATCTACTCACCAGGAGCGTCAAGTTCAAAGAGAGAGAGAGAAATGTTATTTAACGTCCACTCGACACAAACTAGGTCATTTTGGGACTAACATATGCTTCAATTTTATTTCCATAATTCACTTGCACGTAGGGGTCTTTAGCAGTGGGAGGAAACCGGAGGACCCAGAGAAATTCCACGAGGTTGGAGAGGCAACCCTACTCCTTGTCACGTACAACCGGGGATTCGAAATCACGCCAGTTGACTCGATGACAGGCCTTATGATGCGCACATGCTAACCATTCGGCCATCCACATCCCCCTCAAGTTCAAAGGGTTAATACATCTGATATATAAATGCAATAGTCTTCAAGTCTAAGGATGCATTGCATTTTGTATAATCTTTCATTACCATTATAATGTTTTGATATATTATAATAAGATATTATTCACAAATTACATCGGAGTCTATTCCAATCAATTAATAAAACAACAGAATTGAAATATAATGTACATGTTACCACCAGTGTCTGTGCCGACAGCTTATATATATATATAGCTATCATAAAGATTACACGACAAATACAAGTTTTAAAATTTTAAGCCATGATATAATTTATTTTTTACATTTTAATATACATTAGCATTAGCATACATATCATACATGAATGCACAACTTGATATAATCTTTTAGCAGGCCTGGAAATAACGGTTTTAGATGTACCTGACAAAATGTCAGGGACTAATGAAATAGTACCTGCCATTTTCAACTTAGTGCCGGACATGTATTATTAATATCAATAAAAAAGACAAATTAGTGCTGGACAAAATGACAGGCACCAGAGGTTTAGTGCCTGACAAAGCCTGAATCTGTGCCTGACATTGTCAGTGACAAGTGCCTTATTTCCAGGCTTATCTTTTAGAGGCATTTAGTAACTGGATAGAGCAATACACAAAAACACATACTTATGGAAAAATAGGTACCTATTTATTTGGGCGAAATTTCGAAGAGAAAGAAAGAAAGTGAGAGAGAGAGAGAGAGATAGAGAGAGAGAGAGAGATGGGGTTTAACTTTCACTCAACAAAAACTAAGTCATTTCGGGACTAACATATGGTTTAATTTTATTTCAATAATTTGCTTGCGCGTTAGGGTCTTTAGCAGTGTGAGGAAACCGGAGGACCCGGAAAAAAACCCATGAGGTTGAGGTTGGTCAGGCAACCCTACTCCTTGTCACGTACAACAGGGATTCGAAACGTCGCCAGTTGACTCAATGGCAGGCCTTAGGATACAGCGCGCACATGCTAACCATTCGACCATCCACCACCCCCCCACGTTTCAAAGAGTATTCTCTCAACATTATTACTCTTTGAAACGTCTCCCAAATAAATAAGTACCTGTTTTTCCATAAGTATGTGTTATTGTGTATTGATATGTTTGTTCGAAGGTAGTGTCATAAACCATGAACAATAATCAAAGTGAAGTGTTATTGTGTATTGATATGTTTGTTCGAAGGTAGTGTCATAAACCATGAACAATAATCAAAGTGAAATGCTATTTCTTTATATCACTATATTAAAGATACATTATGTAAGAGCTTTATCTACCTATTGCAGGTCTTTCTTTCGGCTTCAAATGTTATATAAATTGGTATTTAGACATTTCTTCAGATGACAAGCCTAAAATCAACTCTCTAGCCCATCAGATGGCAGAGATTTAAACAGATTTCAACACGATCGCCTTTTACTGATTTAATTATAACCTTGTGAATAACCTCCTGCTGGTCTAGGATAACCGGCTCCATATCCACCTGCAGTCTGTCCACCACGAGCATAAGGATTACCTGCACCTGTAGGTGGTGTGGCAGGTGCTGCAGGTTGACCATATCCTGGCATTTTCTGCCCCTATTAAAAAAAAAAAATGCATTTTGATATAGTTATTACAAGAGAGAGAGAGAGAGTTTTCATCCACGCAACAAAAACTAGGTCATTTCGGGACTAACATATGGTTCAATTTTATTTTAATAATTTGCTTGCGAGTAGGGGTCTTTAGTAGTGGGAGGAGACCGGAGGACTCAGAGAAAACCCACGAGGTTGGACAGGCAACGGGGAATCGAAACCATGGCAGTTGACTCAATGACAGATCTTACGATACAGCATGCACAAGCTGACCATTCAGCTATCCTCCCACCTCCCCCACAAATTAGAAAATAGCAAGCAATAGTATTTACCTGTTGTTGATAGTTAGGTGGATAACCTTGTTGTTGCTGCTGCTGTATAGGCTGTCCTGGTTGTCCAGGCTGTCCTGTTTGTCCAGGCTGTTGATTTCCATAACCATACGGTTGTTGTTGATAATTTGTTTGTGTTTGTTGTCCAGGCTGTGAAGTTTGACCAGGTGTTTGACCTGTTGAAGCCTGTGGTGGGTTGTAACCCTGTTGGCCTGCCGTGTAATTATAACCTATAACACAAGCCACTGTATTACTTAAAGGCTAATGACCCTAAATTCTTTGTTTAAATCTAATTACAAAAGATATGCTGTCAATGCTTCATAGTTTTAATACAGAACCCTTTTTGACCTTTAGAATTAAGATCCTTTTTTGACCCACAAAAACCCTTGATATTCTACTGTGATTCTCTTCATAGCTTTAAAACTGATCCCTTTTTGACCCTTAGAATTAAGATCCCTTTTTGAATTAAGTGCCAAGAAAACCCTTGATTTTCTACTGTCATCAAGTAAGAATCTTCTTTAATAAAGCAGTGATTTAATCCATGATGCTCCCGACGTCTAATAAACATTTCTGTATTCAAATTTAACAAAAATAAGAGAGAGACAGAAATGGGGTTTAATGTCCACTCGACACAAACTAGGTCATTTCTGGACCAACATATGGTTTAATCTTATTTCAATAATTCCCTTGCGCGTAGGAGTCTTTAGCAGTTGGAGGAAACTGGAGGACCCGGAGAAAACCAACGAGGTTGGACAGGCGACCCTACTCCTTGTCACGTACAACCGGGGATTCGAAACCACACCAGTTGACTCAATGACAGGCCTTATGATACAGCGCACACATGCTAACCGTTCGGCCATCCAACCCCACACAACAAAAATAAGAGCTGAAAAGTAATAGTACCTGACATTTTCAACTAAGTACTAATAATATCAATAAAAATGGCAAATCAGTGCCGAACAAAATGACAGGCACCAGAGGTTTTGTGCCTGACAATGCCTTATTTCCAGGCTTGAGTGTAGAAGACATTGTTATGTGAAATAATTGTTCATATCTTGGAATTCTTTTTAAATTTCAACATGACACATTAAGAGTCCAGGGGAAGAACGATCTAAGTCACATTTTTTTCTTTTCGCATAAAAGGCAAAACAGACTTTTGGAGAGAATGCTTGACGCGAACAGAACAACGAATGGGTTTAATCACAACTTCAAAATGATGTTTAATAGGAACAATATAATTACCAGTACAACAACTGACTTCCATTTTTCAGCCAAATTAAGGTCAAATAAAGGGTACGATGGACGTATTTGTCCGGGAGGCCATTTCAAAAGGGCCTTGGTTCGATGTGACTCAGATCGGTTTTACCTGAAAATGACTGCTCCACAGAAAGCTTATACAATTTGCTACCAGATGGCACCATTAACTGGGGTTCGTTCAAAAAGTGACTTAGATTGTTCTTTCCCGGGGCTCTTCACATAGAATAAACAGATAAAGCAATAAGCACCTTGTCCAGCTTGATTATAAGGGGTTTGTTGAGCCTGCTGTTGTCCATAGGTAGCTTGAGTCTGATAACCAGCACCAGGTTGAGGTTGTGCAGATTGATTAGGATTGTAACCACCTGGTTGTTGTGGATATGGTTGTGCTGGTGGTGGTGGTTGTTGTTGTTGTTGTAATGTTTGTGGTTGTGAAGCTTGGGATGTAGGTTGAGGGGGTTGAGTAGGTGTCTGTGAAGCGGGGTGTACAGGTGTTTGTTGTTGCTGTCGGTATAAATTACTAGAAGACGAACCAATACTGGATAAACTATCTGGAGTACCCGATCTTTCAATACCTGTATTACCTGTACCTACAAATAGATAAATCTTTCAATAACTGTATTACCTGTACCTACAAATAGATAGATCTTTCAATACCTGTATTACCTGTACCTACAAATAGATACATCTTTCAATACCTGTATTACCTGTACCTACAAATAGATACATCTTTCAATACCTGTATTACCTGTACCTACAAATAGATACATCTTTCAATACCTGTATTACCTGTACCTTGAAATGGATAGATCTTTCAATACCTGTATTTGATAACTTACATGTACCTACAAATATCTACATCTTCACGTTTCATTTGAAATCTATTTAGAAGGTTGATATGCAAGAAATGTTACGATACAAATAACTGAGTTTTTCATGACAGATTCCGACTAGAGACATAAATGAGCAAGAGAGAGAAATGGGGTTTAACGTCCACTCGACACAAACCAGGTCATTTCCGGACTAACATATGGTTCAATTTTATTTTAATAATTCGCTTGCGTGTAGGGGGCTTTAGCAATGGGAGGAAACGGGAGGACCTCAAGAAAATCCACAAGGTTGGACAGACAACCCTATTCCTTGTCACATACAACCGGGTTATCAAAACCACGCCAGTTGACTCAATGACAGGCCTTATGATACAGTGAGCATAGGCTAACAATTCAGCCATCCCCCCCCCCAAGACATAAATGATATGTTACGCTGGATAATATTTAAACCATTTTAAATGGATTCACACTTAAGAACTTTTGCAACGGCTGGCTATAAATTTCCTAAGATTTAGTCCCGAAGGGTACCCACATTCTTTATATTTATATATTCACTTTATTTCAACAACTCAAATGTTAAATGTTATTGATGGTTTCATAATCTACGATGTGATCATGTCAGATTTCAAACACCTTCAAGTTATTCTTAACATAATATCGTATTTATTTGCAACTAGAAAAATACATCACTGCTGAAAATATTCATCTGATTTTTTACTGCTACAGTTCATATGTAATGAACACCTATATATCTAATCTAATTATAATGACTAAAATTCTTTTGGGTCAAAACCAAATTGTCAATTTCTTTGTTGATTTGATTTATGCAATATCAATGTGTCTTTACTGACACTTTTACACAAATTGATATTTGATAAAGTAAGCCAAAATATGAACATAAGCCAACTTCCACATAATCTTTAAATACAAAAATGATCAATCTAATTCAATGCTTTATTTAGCTCCTTTACAATTAATTTTCTTGTTTTTTTTAAATTTCTATCTGATTAAAATACAGATCTATATTTCATTTCGTTTTTTATACTTTCGATGGCCTGCACTACATGAAGATCTGACCAGTTGTAGTGGGAGGTCGCGTCAGAGGTCATAAAATCAGACTTTTGATTAACTAATCAGCATTGATGTTTCTACTGGGAAACCCACAGTTTGGTGCAACACATGCCAAGAACTCGCCATAGCAGACAGACTGTTTCATTGGCTAATCCCTCCCATCAATAAGAACGTGGGTTATATAACAACTCTTCCAGATCCTAGTGTAGTAAAGACAACGAAATTTTGAACTATAAAAAACAAAACGAAATACTATCTGTGTTTTAATCAGATTGTTACTTTCCCATCATGGCTCCAGAATTGTTATTTACCCTAAAGTTAAAATATTGGACTCACCGTCGTTAGAAATATTAAAAGAAGACATAACTTTACTCTGACTATTCTCATCCACAGATCGCTGTGTAGATAATGGATCAAACTCTTTACTACTTGCTACATTCGTTCTTGGTGTAATTTCTTTTTTATGAGGACTAACTTCCGCTTGTGTATCTGAAAGATAAAAACATATAATAAATTTATATTATTAATAATATAGTAAAAAGTATTGTAGGCTTATATTTGTGAAGGAATTCAAGAACAAAATTATTGTCTACATAAATTCACAACAAAATGAAATGAATGGGCTAATGAAGACGGGCATAAGCCATACAGTGTGCAATGAGGGAAATTTTGCCCGGTCAGCGGCACTACGCTCTACTCTTATAATTATATCAAATTCCGACGGCCAAGGGATCTTTTACATACAAGCCAATTTGTACACAGGACCTCGGTTTTTCACCCCATCTGAAAGACTAGACAGCTGTCCTTGTCAGGCCCTCCCGTCCTGCATCACTGACAAGTGGAAACCATGCCGGAAAATTATGATGAACTTTCTCAGCCAACACCGGGATCGAACCCGAGACCTCCATGCTGACCTCCCTGAATTTACAACACTATGGGTAATTGATTCCTGGTCCATGGAATTATCGTACTATTGATACTAAACATGACTTGTATAGCTTATAAGGTTCTCTTTAAGCAATTTTGTCACATATTCAGTTCCACAATTCTTAATAAAGACTTAAGTCTCACTGTAGCTATTAATTAGAATCTGAATTAAAATTGAAATTATTAAAAAGGAACTGAGTCCAAGCCTGGAAATAAGGCACCTGTCACAGACAATGTCAGACACAAATTCAGGCTTTGTCAGGCACAAAACCTCTGGTGCCGGTCATTTTGTCCAGTGCTGATTTGTCTTTTTTATTGATATTATTAATACATGTCCAGCACTAAGTTGAAAATGTTAGGTACTATTTCATTACTAATTATTACATAAACTTGACTTAGTTACTTACTATTTAATATTGTAGAATCGGTAGAACTTGATACAGTTGCTGGAGGTTCTAGTCTATCCAATAATCTATTCACTCTATCACGTATTAACTGTAATTCTCGTTTTATTAATTTGACTTCATCACTTTCTAATGGTTTAGGCATATTGTTAACTACAATGGTTCAGAAAAACAAAATATTAATTGTTATATTCATTATAACAGTATATAAAAATTTCATGTTTTATTCATCTCATGGCAGATAAAACACATGACATATTATGATGACTAATAGGTTTGTCACATCTAAAAGTCTTTTCTTATTTACCCTTCAGATGGTCAAATCTGGTTGACATTTTTAAACATCAATTATTTCCTTAAAGGGGCATTAGGTCAAATTAGATAAAGAAATGAAATGGGGTTTAACGTCCTACTGTTCTGCTCTGACTGGGCTAATGAAGAAGGGCATAAACCATACAGTGTGCTATGAGGGAAATTTTGCCCGGGCAGTGGCACTTTGGCCTACTCTTATATCAAATTCCAACTGCCAGGGGATCTTTCACATGCACGCCAATGTATACATGGGACCTCGGTTTTTCATCCCATCCAAATGACTAGAAAGCTGTCCTTGTCAGATTAGATAAAGAGCTAACAGTTCTTGCTATAACAGTTAAAAAATAGATAATGAAAAGAGAATATGCTGAAAATTTCGTCATTATTAACGTAGGTACAATAATAAACAAAGTCTCGATTATCCACTTTTAAGTTAAATTATCCATCACAAAATGTATTCAAATGCATTAAATATCACAAGCTAACGATGGCATCGAGAGTTGATTATGGTCTGCAATAAGTTAATAAATGTCTAATTAATAATTTAGATAACATTTCAGGGCTAAAGAAAGAACTACAATAGGCAGATTATGTTTAATAAAAGGGCATTTTTATATGACACTGACACAAAAAGACTATATTTTGGGGGTTTACTGTCTATTTATTCCATTACTCACCAAATAAAGTAATTTTTAAAATCCGACTACACTGTATAGCAAATGATAAATCTGAGCTATCAAAAATCGTAATCAGATCTCCATCTATAAAAAAAATAAAATAGAAAATGTTTATTATAACAAAGAAAGTTAACAATACAAGTGAAAAGAATAAGTTCAATTCTATTTTATTATTATTAATATGTATTATTAGTGTACTAATTTACTATTGCTCAATTTTGTCTTTGACTATAGTTAGGACCAAATCTATCGACACCAAAGTTTTCAGTACCAACTGGGCTAATGAAAAGAATAAGTTGAATTCTATTTTATTAATATGTTTTTTGTATAGTTTTGGTATGAAAAGATACCTTATTACAATAGAAATAGAATATGTAGTGAGCAGTTTCAAAAGATCTGGTACCACTTCTCAACTGTGATTTGTTTCTTTACAAATTGGAAAGTGTACTTAATTACTATTGCTCAATTTTGTCTTTGATTAATGGTTAGAAACACGAAAATATTCAGTACTCTAAAGTACGGTACTTAGTACGCAAGCTGTGTTTTCTTGCAAAATATCTGACATTCTGACTTGAAAAGTCAATAAGATTAAGAAATGAAATGTTTTACACCATACACTTCTGGGCTAATGAAGACATGCATTTATGTACGCCATGCAGTGTGCTTTGAGGGAAACTTTGTACAGACAGCGATTCTATGGCCTACTCTTATTTCGAATTGCAACTGTTAAGGGTTTTTTTTGCATGCACGTCAAGGGTTCTTTTACGTGCATGTCAATGTGTACACAAGACCTTGGTTTAGAGGAAATTAAAGCTTGATAATTCTGGAAGAATCTGCATGTAAAGTTGAATAAGAACATATGAACAAAAGTATGTAACTGTACCTTCATCTTTGTATTTGATGATAATATCATCATTGCTGCCTAACTTTCCGCGATAAACTCTTTGCATCATCAAAACTAACTCATCATAAGTGATATCTTCATTATGGATTGGTATACGTCGTATGTCTTCGCCTAGCTGTACTTTTATAATTAATTTACCAGTTAAATCAAGATGGGGATCAATATTGTTCTGCATTTTGAATCTTCTGTAACAAATACATGTAAATAATTTCTACTTGTGTGAGAGAGAGAGAGAGAGAGAGAGAGAGAGAGTTTAACATCCCCTCAACATGAACTAGGTCATTTTGGGACTAACACATGGTTCAATTTCATTTCAATAATTTGCTTGCGTCTAGGGGTCTTTAGCGGTGGGAGGAAACCAGAGGACCCGGAGAAAACCCACGAGGTTGGACAGCCGACCCTGCTCGTTCACACGTACAACCGTGGAATCCACACCATGCCAGTTGACTCAATGACAGACCTTATGATACAGCGCGCATATGCTAACCATTCGGTCATCAAATCGTTAAAATTCGACTGCAAAGAAAGTAGTGTTGAATTATCATAAATTTGTGTCAGATGTGGCGAGACATGATTACTTAGGACGAAGGTAAGGACTCCAAATTAGCCTTAGTTAGAATAGAAGTGGGGTAGAGTGGTAGCTTCATAGGAATAGTCAGGACATCATCGTGATAGTCAGTTCCTCTAGGTTTTTGTAAGCTTAAAGGAAAAGTCGATAAGTTATATTGCTATATTTAGAACTATTATTGTCTTCAGTTTTCGAGATTGTTTTTCTGCATGCCAAGTAAAATTCAGTGTCATTGTAGTGTAGGCAGCCTATTGCGAAATTCATGTCATGAGAAAACAAGTTTGCAACTTTGTAAATAAGTAATCGATCCTAACTATGTGATAGGGTTACCATACGTCCCGGTTTTACCAGGACAGTCCTTGATTTTTGGGTACTTTTTATCGTCCCATCTGGATGTCTCATACCATAATCATTGTGACAATGTCAATAAATATCACGCCCTTCAGACCTTACGGTTAGACTCAGATCTTTTGATAATAACATATGTCCCTGTTTCTACTGTGAATAATCCGGTATCTCTATGTGTACACGGCAATCTCCTGGATTAAAAACATTAGCTTACCATACATATATATATTCAGCCGTCTGAACGGCATCAAGTATTTTACCGGTGTGATGTGAATACTACAATACTAATACTATTTAGTATTTCTTGAGTGAAGAGTCGAATGTTGTAAGCCGAATGACGTTTACAAATTACGTTTAAAATGATCAAAGTTAATAGTTTAAATTTATGAATTACTGATGAGATGTGGTGGAAAAGTACGACATCACAATAATATTTCAATAAAATACAAATAGTTTATATCTACCTCTTTCACTTTTATGCAAAATAATGAAGATTCTGATGTCTGCGTGGAAATGACACCTAATTTTTTAAAGGTCAAGGTTGGTAGTCTCGAACTGGAAGTCTCTCTGTACCTCATCTCGGGGTAATGTCTCTGCCAAAGTGAATCTCCATTTTTTAAAATTTAAAAACAATATAAAGAACGACCAAATTTTAACCTGACGTGACACGGCCGCAGCTCAAATGGGCAATTACAAGACAACTTTAAAATGTGGTTTACATAGTCATCATATGTATGCATTTTATAAGAAACACCATCTCTCGACCCTGCGTGCATCGAATTAAGAGATAGCTCATTCTGGAATAAGTCATAGTGAATAGCACACTGATCCGCAGTGAATATTTGCTTGGCCGCGACAATCACTGATAAGGATGACATTGATGCGGCTTATTGAGCTAGAAATATTAACTTTTTTCCTGCGACAAATTAAATTCTAAAACATTTTTTGTATATATTGGAAAAATAAATAAAGGCGTTTGACGTATTTGTAGTTAAAAATTATTTCCGATTTAGTGTAAATGGGTATTAAAATGACTAAAATGCAGCATTCTCTCCGAAGCAGTTATGTCTTATGTAAACAATGCACGCGCCATTCAGCCAATGATTCACACCGCGTGCTGTGACAGATATTATACGAGACTCGTAATTCTCTGTGAAACAGATTGAGTGAATAGGTGCTTAACACGGGTACAAATCATCTCTTTTAAATCGAAGCGTTAAAAGCTTTTCTTATATGCCCAACAGTTTAAAACGTGTGAAGTCTGGCCAGTGTCGGATTAGAGTTTTGCTGGCACATTTTGATAGGAGACCTGAAAATACAGATATTTTGGGGTCACCGAAAAAAGGAAAAAAAATAAACTTAACAACAGAAAATTTATTACAAATAAAATTCAGAACTGTAATTACTATAATATTACAGTAGTTAGATTACAACAATATTTTTTACTTTATATTTCTGTCCCGGATTTTTGGCTGCACCGCCCCCCCCCCCCCGGCACATGCCTTACTTGCCTAATGGTTAATCTGGGTCTGACGTCTAAACGCCATAAAGGCGGGGCTAAATATTTGGAGTGAACAACAGCCAAACAAAATGTGCGATTTAGACAAGGGGAAAATCGCAAGTAGACTATGGAGGAATGTTCCAAGTCAGTTAAAAAGGTACTGTTAAAAACACCGCTTGATTAACTTATCTTTCAATATTCGCAGTTAAAAGAAAGTTGTGTCCCTACATTGGCCTAAGTAGTATAAACTTATCTTATTTTTATTAAAAAAATTAAGTTTACCAGGTGAAACTAAAGGCATCCAATCGTATTGCTAAAAACAAACACACCAGCAGATCTCGGCGTTTTTTAGCTACCTTCTCGTAACTAGCATTATTCTAGTATTTACTAAATACTCTGGTCGTCCCTGGAGTATAGCCAGAGAAAAGAGCCACGGTGGGGAAGGGAAATTGCACAGATTAAAAAAACAACAAATTCACCAAGTCTCTAGCGGTCTAGTATACCCGCAGCGCCTTTACACATCGATTTATGACACTAAATTCATTGAGATTCTGCCAATGGAGCACCAATTTCAAAAGTTTCTAGGGGGAGCATGCCCCCAACTCCTTTAACGAAATCACATCCTCGCGATCATTCAAGCAGATGACCCCGATTGTAAATTCCAGACTACGACATCATTTTTACCCTTGTCAGTGGTGCAGGACGGGGGACCTGACAAGGACAGTGTGTAGTCGTTCGGATGGGACGAAAAAAACAAGGTCCCATGTATGTAAACTTTGGCGTGCACGTAAACGACCCCTTGACAGCTAATAGGCCTTAGCGCCTCTGCCCGGAAAAAAGTTTCCCCATAGCACACTGGCATGCGTATGTCCGTCTTCATTAGCCCAGTCGGTCATTTGTATTTCGGTGGGAATTATTTTCCAGAAATTTAAGATGATCCAGTTGATCCAAAACAATTTACATAATAAAGCCGTGATCACATAAAATGCAAAGATATTCTACAAAACCGTAGACTAGGTCACAATACTTAAATATCGTGAAAACACATCTAGGAACGAACACTTCTGTACAAATTAATTTTATTAAAAAGTCTCACTTTAACTTTTATTTAACATCTGTCCAAAATAAAATTAGTTTTAAGTTAGTGTGATGGAAGAATAGTGTTTATGAGGTGTTCAAGCTCATTCCTTTCCAGGTTTATCCCATGATTCAAAGACCAAATTTTCGTATTTATTGATAAATCCTAAGTTTGATAATCATCAATTGATTGGGAATTATCTATTTAAATTTTTATTCATCTTAAATGAAAAAATTACTTCGTTATTGAGGCGGTTGCAATATTTGAGTCCTTTATTTGCATCAGCCAAGTGCCCAGCCAAGGGATGACACGTATTTTTTTTATCTTGTTAATAAATTATAAAAATTTAATGAATGACCAATTATTATCCATGATGACGCAAGATTTGCATGACGTCAAGTTCATGTTTGGCATCTCCAAGGCAGTACGTGTACCAAAAGTTCTAAACTCCTATTCATCCAGACCTTGATAAAATGGCAGAAAAGTCGTTGATACAAAACCACTCAAATGAACACGAAGAGGGAAGACCGGCATTGAATTTTCCTAAAGACAGTAAATCAGCATGGATAGCCTTAGGATGTGGATTTTGTACACAGATAATAATCCTTGGTGTGCTTCATGCTTTTGGGGTTTTCTTTATTTTATTCATAAGAGACTTTGAGACCACAAAGGCAAACGCCGGTAAGTGATTACATCTAGATTTACTATAAAACTCATCTGTGTTAAATCATGTCAATCTATAATTAAATATGGAATATAACAAATCCAGATAATGCCATTAAAACAGGCGCAGCCTTGATTGTGTGCAAGTTTACTTTAAGCAAGGTTTCCATCAAATTTGATGCAGATTTAGATTTTATCACAACTTTGCTGTCATCAAATTTGATGTGTTAAAAAATTGTAGACATTAACATTAGACAGCGACTTATAGCCAGGGGCGGATTGGCCCATCGGGCGGTCGGTCGATCGCCAGAAGGGCCGGTCGGACAAAAAATGAAAAAAAATTTTTTTTGTCTAATTCGTCCAAAAAACCTTTTTTCTGCTGAACATTATATGGGGGGAGGGGGATTGGACCGGACTTGGAGCGATGATGATCATGTTGTATGTGGCTGGTGGCTTTACGGGCCGCCCACGCCATCACTGGAGTCTGGAATGGGCTGGTATAATATATAGACTTCATGAATTTCACTTTCGTCACTCTGTACCAATGTGTCTCGTGGCCTTCCATCACGGGAGGAATCAACTAGCGCTCCCGGCAACAAAAATTGGACATTTTTCAATGAAAATATTCCTACTTATTCAATATTTCTAACTGGTTAATCAAATGGTCAAAATTTTCTCAACTAGTCCAATTTTTTAACCAGTTAAAGGAGCTAAGTCGCTAATATTTGGGACCTAGAAATTGACACAAATGGGTCGCAACGCATACAGTAATGTAACATGAATGTATATAAATTGATTTACATTCAATCGTTTCTGTTTTTACTGTAATTTCTAATCATTTAGGTTCGGCGGCATACGCCAGTATTCTCAATCGAATTTCAATCTCTAGCTTCTGGTTATTCCAGTCTACGCCGATAGTATTTATTGGGCATGCTCTCCAGATAAGAATATAGGAATATAGCGTCACCGTTTGACATTACTTGTGGAATATACCTAGGCTCGTTTTTCGAGTCCCTTATTACAAATAGCGCTGAAACGCATTATGGTACACGATTCGTGTACCAATTGTAAAATGTTTATTTTGTCTTAAATATTGGATATCAGAAGGCCATCTTTTCCCGGTAAGATCACAACATCAATGTTGATTTAAACCGACAAATAAATCGTGTTTTCAATGTCGAAGAATTTGGATGATATTGATTGAGTTAGGGACTTAGCTACTTTAAATTATCTTGACTCCTGACGATACAATGATAATACGTTAATTAATATATCACGATATGATAATTTCACAGGTTGATGATTGTAAATTACATGCCGGTCGGGGTTTTGGCTTAAATTAACCGATTTATGAGATATATTATTTGACAGAGATTATAATCAGATATGCCACCAAATCGAATATTTGGGGTTCATTTTTCAAAATTTTACAGGGGGAGAGCCCGACACGAGAGTCCGGGCCGGTTCCCGGCCCCAATCCGCCCCTGCTTGTAGCCTAACAAATATCAACAAACTGGACGGTCATGTTACCGTCAACTCAATGGCTAAGCGCGGTAGGGGGCCACTGTGGAACTGGGAGGAAGGCGCTTGCTCACTCACCTGAGGCTGAGGATCCCGCGTTTGTTCCTGGTTTCGGCCAAGAAAGTACCTCGAGATTTTTAAGCGTGTTTCCTTGTCAGTGTTGCAGGGTGGAGGGTCTGGCAATGAAAAGCGTTCGGATGGGACAAAAAGGGGCCCCCCGTGCACCGATTGTTCTATTTGATCAGTCCAACTTCAATTTTGGTCAACGGTCAAAGGGATGTAAACAGGGCTAGCGCTAATCCCAACCCTAACCCTAACCCTAGACTTATAGCCCTAATGCTTACTCTAACCTACAATCTCGTCAACAATCACGTGTCCTAACCTTATTTACATATCAGCGACCTTGACGAAAATTGAACTGGCCTTAACAAATATATTATTTAGCCTGTTCCCCTCTTCATTAGCCCATGCAGTTGGTTCAGAAAAGTATGACGTTAAACCACATTTCATTTCCAGTGGAGGGTTGGATGGTCAAATGGTAGGCGCGTGCGCGCTGTATCATAAGTTCTGTCATTGAGTCAACTGGCGTGGTTTCGATTCTCCCGTTGTACGTGACAAGGAGTAGGGTCGCCTGTCCAACCTCGTGGGTTTTCTCCGGGTCCTCCAGGTTCCCCTCACTGATGCGCAAGCGAATTAATGAAATAAAATTGTTAGTCTCTCTCTCTCTGTCTCTCTCATTTCCCAGTGAGGTAGAAACATAAATGCAAAATGTATCATTTATTTCAGCATGGGTTGGATCGATAGCTTATGGATTATCAATGTTGACGGGACCTCTTGCTGGAGTAGTGATAAACAAGTTTGGACATCGTGTATCGATGATGTGTGGCGGGTTGCTTTGTTTTATTGCATTGCTATCCTCGTCGTTTGTGAACAGTTTAAATCACTTATTTTTTACCTTCTCGTTTATCTATGGTTTAGGCACCTGCTTATGTATAACCCCTACAATGACCCTGGGACAAGATTATTTTGAAAAATATTTAAGTGTATCTATTGGGATCATAACCTCTGGGAGCAGCATTGGAACCCTAGTCATGGCCCCAACATCACAGGCTCTCATCGACTCCGTTGGCTGGAGAAACACGTTTAGAATATACGCGGTGGCTTGCTTATTTACTTCTCTATTTAACTTTTTTGTCCGGCCCATTAGTAATACAAAGAAAACAGCATCCGAGACGTTAAGATCTTCACCTTTACGGCGTTTAATACAGGAACTGGCCCTGTGGAAGAATCGGGTATTTATAGTATGGAGTACTGGAATCACACTTGTCATGTTTGGTTATTATATTCCTTATGTTCATTTGGTGAGTACGCTTATTTTTATTGAAGGCGGGTCTACGACACACAGTTTGCTATGAGGGAAATTTTGTTCTGGCAGCGGCGCTACGGCTTACGCTTATAGCGAATTCCAACTGTCAAGGGTTTTCTTATAACCTACACGTCAATGTGTACACGGGACCTCTTTTTTTCGTACCAACCGAAAGACTATACAACGTCCATTGCCAGGGCGACGTCCTGCACAACTGATAAGGGGGAACCGCGCCGGAAAATCCCGAGGAACTTTCTCAATCAAAACAAGGATCGAACACGGGAGATCCAGTTTAGCGAGTCAACGTCTTACTCACTGAGACATCGTTGGTCCCCCTCATATAAGACAATCCGATTAAAATACAGATCTATATTTCGTTTTTTTTTTTTTATACTTTTGACGGCCTCTACCTCATAAGGAACTGACTAGTTGTGGTGGGGGTCGCGTCAGGTGTCATAAGAGTGGCTTTTGTCCTTATGACGTCAGACATTGATTAATCAATCAGAGTTGACGTTTCTAGGTTTACCCGAAGTTTTGTGCACCTCACGCCAAAAGTCGCCGTAACAGACCGTTTCATTGGCTAATCCCTCACATCATCCAGAACGCGGTTTATATAACAACTGTTCAAGATCCTAGTCTGGTAAAGACAAGTAAAACGAAATTTTGAACTATAAAAAACGAAACGAAATAGGATCTGTGTTTTAATCAGATTTGCATATAAGAATAACCGATTCAAAATACAGCATCCGAAGAATGTGTCTGAATATATACCACTCAACAGCTACTGTAGATAAATTCTGTTGTTTTGTAAAATATAGTTCATAAGGCAGTCTAAATATTTTCAGATTTCTTTTGCATTAGATGCTGGTATCACCCCAGATCAAGGTTCGATTTTAATTATGGTTTTTGGTGCATCAACTGCTATTGGAAGATTGACATTCGGGAAGATCGTTCAGCTGGGTCTACTGAACAGACTGCACATGCATCAATTATCTATGATCGTGTGCGGTACTGCCACCATGTTCTTGCCGTTTATTCAGTCCTTTGGTGGTTTGCTGAGTTACGTTGTATTCTTTGGGATGGTTGATGGATGCTTTGTAGTTCTCCTTCCATTGATGACATGTTCTCTTGTACAAGCCGATAAGGCAGTTCTTGCTTGGGGATTTTTGAGTGGTACTTCATCAATCACTTTTACGCTAGGGCCACCAATAGCAGGTAAGGCGGGAATATTAATCTTTAGACTTTAGTTTGTCGCTGGTGTTCTAATATTTGATAAATGCACACGGGGCAACTGTGCGAATACAGTGTACTTCGAAACCATCTTACTTTTATTTACTCTTTGTTGAATCTCACAAAATCATCAAGTTGTTATAAATGTAATCAATGCCGGACGGTCGTATAATCCATTGATAGGCGTACGGGCTCGATGAATGTTAAAGGGGACACAACCTCATGAAATGCCCGAACAAATTTCGGGTTACAGACGACTAGGGACCACCCGCAAAGAAAATTTGGACAATTTGACGACCGCAAACGCATTTCCTTGCTGTTCCAGTCCCTGAATACAGCAAGTGGTCTGATATAGCCTAACTTAGGTGGCTGAGTCGAATTCCAATCAACCAATCAATCGTTTATAGTCTAGTTGAAAATTTAACTGTCGCAAACGTGTTTTCCTGCTATTTCAGCCCGTGAATACAGCAACTTAACTGTGGTTGAATTTTTGTTTTCACTTTATCCGTCTGCCCGAAAAGTCAGATTGCCCGAAAGTTAGGGGTCAGTTGCCCCCCCCCCCCCCCCGGCTTGTCTTGTACGCTTAAACGAGGCAAAATGCTGTCATGGGAGAAACTAGCGCGGCCAGTGTTACTGTCAATACACGGGTGGAATAAATTATGCGACTTGATATATTTCGATGTCGCAATAGTCAGACTTAAGCTAGTGCAATGTTACATCAATACTCTAATCAATTCCAAATTTTAGTCGTTGACAACCTAATCAATATAAGAACTACTGTGTGTTGTGACTTTTTCTTTCAGGATTTCTGTACGACTCTTTGGGCTCTTATAATGTGGCTTTCCATGTGGCTAGTATACCGGTCATTGCTGGAGCACTGGTGCTGTTTATGATCCCCTGGGCACAAAGAACTTCCACCACCACGCGTACAATGGAAGCAGTCGGAGCAGCAATTGAAACCGAAAGCGACGTCGATGTAGATTTTATAACATTATCTAGATCATCTTCGGTCGTGCCCCGAAACCAGAGCTCAGACGCAACTTTAGCAAGTCGAATAAACGATATTCGTTATTACAACACGCCTGGAGCCTCACCACGAAGTCTGCGGACCATTTCATCGAGGGGAACTTCAGAATGCAGGTCACCTAGGACTCCCATTGGATTGATTGAAATTGATTATGCCATGAGAGCTTTGGAACAAAATGACCAACTTCTTTCTGAAATGCTGGAAGCAGCATCGAGGCGAACAGCTGATACCAACAGCATTGGTAGAAGTACAACATCGAGTAAGGTATATCTACTTTTAGCTCTTTTTTCAACTCGTTTGAAAAGTTAATATAATTGAAATTATCTCACGTGAACTGCAAACTTTAGGTCTATTTTACCCATATGATTTCGTTACTGTATTTCAGGGCCGTAACTAGCTCAGAGCAACGAGGGAGGAGAGAAGTATTCCGAGGGGTGCTGTAAAATTGATGGACAATGTATATCTATTGTTTTAATGATCGACAATTTTTTCACAGGAGGGTGGGAGGGGGCGAAACTTTTTGCAGGGGGGGGGTCATCTTCGCCCCCCGCCCCCACTAGTTACGGGCATGCTGTATTTGCTGTTTAGGATTGATTCAGAGTAATAATATTCATTTTTAATAACAATTAACCCATTCTTTCAGGATAGCTACAGTAGAAAAAGTGACATCATAAATATTTCCCTTTCTTCTAATGATGGGCCAAGGAAGCACAGTACGTCGTCCAGATCTAAGAAGAGTTACGATAATATTGGTGTACAGACAGATAACATATCGGAAACGTCGTCTAATTTCTTCCTACCAACGGTCAGCAACTTGCTTCATCAGACCGAAGCAAAACAAAACAATGCAACATCTGTTGGTGATAATTCCAAGATAAGTAACCCATCAATGTTAGATAGTAGTTATCCTCCCGATTCAATCGACCAATCTGTCCTAGAGCAAATAGAAAGGCTAAGAGATACAATCAGCAGCCCGGCCCGAGCTGCAGAACTTATGGAAGACCCAAGTCCTCAGTGGATTGAAAGCTCGGAACAACTTGAAGCACAAACCGCATCAATGACGTCATCTCCAAGCACAGATGTAAACAGCACCCCGACGTATTTTGTTGAAGCATTAGTTCCCGCCGAAACAACTTCGTGTGCACTCTCCCCAAAGATAGAATGCGTGTCGTCAGTTATACAACGACCCTTTGCTATTCAACAAACATCAACGGCGAGAGATAACATGAACATTACGTCTGAACATGATATATTCTCCATGGATCCACTCAGCCCCCCACGCGCCATTCCTATAGGCAGACAGGAAGCTTCTAACAGACTGCCAAATGTCACGTCGGCTCTTTCAACAAATCCTTTTCATGTCCAGCCGGATTGCTTGAGCACCGAAGCTTTTTATACAACTCTTACTCCGATGTCTCTCGACGATGTGAAGCCAGTTGTTGCAGATACTCGCGTGACCTCACATTTTCAAACAACCCATACCAATTCAAATATCGCAGAACATTCACTTGCAGAAACCGAAACCTTACAATCCATTATGTCACCATCCCAAAATTCTGAGACAAAACCAAATGTGGAACAAACTCCTCCACCCTAAGATGAATAAATGAAATGAAATGAAATTGGGTTTAACGTCCTACTGTTCTGCTCCGACTGGGCTAATGAAGACGGGCAAACTCCATCAGTGTGCTGTGAGAGAGAAATTGTGCTCGGACAGCGGCCCTACGGTCTACTTTTATATTTTTTACGTGCGTGTACACGGGACCTCAGTTTTCCGCATCCGAACAACTAGACAACTGTCCTTGAATAAAGAGATATTATTGGAATGTATTATAATTTAAAGTACTTAAAGATGCATTATGTAAGATTTTAGATAAAAAGCTGGTGGTTTTTTTATAATAGTTTAAAAATGGCTAATGAAAAATGAATATATTGAAAATTTCATTCAAATTACTTTATTCTAAGCCTCGTTTGTCAATTCTATTTTAAATCTCACGGATGTTTACATCCATTAAAATCTGGTCAATTCGATGATCTAGAGAGTTGATTATAGGCTGTGTTACTAAATGTCTAAATGAAACCAAAAGAGAGAAATGGGGTTTAACGTCCACAATTTAGGTCATTTCGGGACTAAAACACATGGTTCAATTTTTATTTCAATAATTTGCTTGCACGTCGGGGTCTTTAGCAGTGGGAGGAAACCGGAGAAAACCCACGAGGTCCAAAAGAAAGACCTGTAATGGGCAAAATTAGTTCTTATATAATGCATCTTTTAATTTTTTGATTCAGCATTCACTAATTAAACTAAGATCAAGACCCTCGCACAGTTTGGGAAAATATTTTTTGGGCTGCTTTTCTAGTTAGACCAACCCCCTCCACTGACATAGATAGGTTGCCAGGCAACTAGTATTCCGTGCTGTCAACACTAACATTTCCTCAATCCTCTAAAAAAAATTTTTTAAAGTGATCTAGGGCAATAACTCAGACATTTATTTTTTGATGTTTTCTAGCATAAATTCGGTCAATCATTTGAGAATCGAACTGGATTCCAGTGGCTATCAATGAAATGAAGTTTAACGTCCTACTTTTCTGGTCCTACTTTTCTGCTCCGTCTGGGCTAATGTAGACGGCAGTGGCTATCAAGCCACATACAAAGTTTCTTAATGTGTACATCAAGTCTCACCACTCTTGACTTAATTAGAATCAAAGTTATGGTGCTCCAACGTCTCGACCAACCAAATTGCTTATCTCTCTACTTTCAGCCAATTAAAAACAAAGTTATTTGTTTCAAAGTCTCAACCAATCAGATTGTTTATCTCTCCTTAGCCTTAGCTGAAATTGTTCATCACTAAACTCCGTCAAGCTTGTCTGCGATATCACCTCGGTGGAAGCGGACGTAAAATACAACTAACTAACAACAACTCCGTCAAGGCATTTACCTATGAAACACCTAAACAAAGTTGGCACACTTCCAACCAGAAGAAGCGTTACTTTATTTATTCCAATGTCTAGACCAGTAAAATTACAGTTTCCATAAAAATGCTCTTCGTGGAAGTTTGGTCATTCTAGCTCATTTTGATGCAAAGTTACCGGCTTATCCCCAACAGAGAGACGTATAAACGAGCCCATTTTAATAGTCCCCTGCTTTCTTCTGAAAGCAAGGACAAAAGAGCCAACAGAAATGGAATGACATGACTTTTATTTGTTTAATTTCCTACACGATGACAAGAAAATTATTTGTTATAACATGTTATTTTTTTTTAAATCAAAGTGCATGTTCAGAATTTGTTCTTACAGTGGGTGGGTAGATACAAATACAAATACAATAACAAAGATAGCTCCACACATATAACAATCAATAGTACCAGACCCTTTCTTGAACATCATTACTAACAAGATTACAGTGCATACTATAATTAGTGATTAGGAATTAATTATTTTGATTCCTTCGAATTCGAATCAATAATAGGTCTTCACTTGGCAATACCAATAACACCACAAGCTAATCTTGGTCCAGCATTACCCGTCTTCAAACTCTCCTCATTACCACCTTGACCTAAATCGTCGATCTTCTCATGTACCTGTTTATAATAATAATAATAAATGATATTAATCTATATTCTATCCATGGGTTCCACATCGGCCGTATATGCCGGTCAAGACCTAGGGCAGTGATTCTCAACCAGTGTACCCGAGATCTTCCTAAGTGTGCCGCGAAATGTTGAATGGCACACTAAGAAAATGATCCCAATTGAGTATTCACTGCTATCTACTGTGTTTTTCTTTATTTAGTTTGACTTGCCATGTTTTTATTTTGCAAAATTCAAATATTTTTCATACATATTAAGCCAGGTGTGCCACTTTTTTTTTTATGTGTTCCAAGGTGTGCCGTTACCAAAAAAAGGTTGAGAACCACTGACCTAGGGCCATGGAAAATGACCGTAACTAGATCTGACCCATCGGTCATTTTGCAGGCCGGAAAAATAGCCTTTCTTCAAAACCCAATTTTCATACATGGCTACGATCGACCTCCATAATCTCATGATTGGGAGAGAGAAATGGAGTTTAACGTCCACTCGACACAAACTAGGTCATTTCGGGACTAACATATGGTTTAATTTTATTTCAATAATTCGCTTGCGCGTAGGGGTCTTTAGCAGTGGGAGGAAACCGGAGGACCCAGAGAAAACCCACGAGGTCCTCATCATTGGTGTTATAGAGTTGTATACATAGTCCTCAACAGAGTGTTATAATACCATCACGCCACTGGACCATGTCTTATCTGATTAACCCATTCCATTGCTTTCAGAAAAAACTATTTAGGATTATTCTTCGCAATGTGGTATTTAACTTGTACACTTAACCCTCTTTCAGTTTTATCAACAGGTGATCTATGGTATGTGGAACTTCCATTATAAGCTACTGTGGTTGCATACTATGCTGAGACAGAGAGAGAGAGAGAGAGATGGGGAGTCCACTCGACACAAACTAGATCATTTCGGGGACTAATATGATTCGATTTAATTTTAATAATTCACTTGCACATAGGGGTAGTAAGCAGTGGGAGGAAACCGGAGACCCTGTGAAAACCCAGGAGGTTGGTCAGGCGAAACCTCATTAGTTGACTCAATGACAGACCTAACCATTCGGCCACCCAACCCAGCTGCTCCCTATGGTAAGGCAAGAAGGGATAGGTGTTCAAGCTACTATGCAGTTATGCTATAACTTACCACAACAGTTCTTCCAATAATAGAATTAGGTCCTATAAGCTGTAGTAGTTTATCAGTGATATTTATATTAGCAACACCACTATCGTAAGGCAAGAAGGGTGTTCAAGCTACTATGAAGTTATGCTATAACTTACCACAACAGTTCTTCCAATAATAGAATTAGGTCCTGTAAGCTGTAGTAGTTTATCTGTAATATTTATATTAGCAACACCACTATCGTCAGCAACTAAATTCCCTAGATCACCAACATGCCTTAACGATAAAAATAATTATGGAAAATTAAAAATATTTGATGGGATTAAACACTAATCCTCTTCTCTTTTGTTTTCTATAATCCTGTCTTATCAATCTTCACGAAAACCGGATCTAAAACGCATTCTCTTTGGCTGGAATCGGGGAAGGTCATGCGCCATAAACGCATTAAATAAAACTTTTGCCGCATAGAACTTGTCATACCCAGCGTTCTAATGGCGCATCGGACACATTTTTTTAAAGCCAAAATCTTTCGTGTCTACCAAGTTCAAAAGCCAATTGTTGACCGACGGACAGGAAGACGACTATATACGCCCAAGTTAGGTGTGGGCGAATAAAATTTAGATATTGTTAAAAAAAATTGCAAATGGCACTCAGCTTTAAAGTGTTATATAAGCTTACCTATTTTCACTGTCTGGTCCACCATGTGTTTTACCAAAAGGGTTAAAATGTCCACCAGCACTTACACATCCTGAAATTTTATACGGATTGAGGAAAATTTTTAACGTCATTGAACCAAATGGTCAGTTCATGGAAAATAAAAAACAAATTACATTTGTATTGTACTTAAGATGTTGATTATTTTACAAAATCTAATAGTAATATACAATATTTTTTTTTACAAATCAACCAGTAACCAACCTTTTTTCAAGAGAGAGAGAGTGAGAAATGGGGTTTCACGTCCACTCGACACAAACTAGGTCATTTCGGGACTAACACGTGGTTCAATTTTATTTCAATAATTTGTTTGCGCGTAGGGGTCTTTAGCGCTGAGAGGAAACCGGAGAACCCGGAGAAAACTCCTTGTCATGTACAACTGGGGAATCAAAACCCCGCCAGTTGACTCAATGACAGACCGTATGACAGAGAGAGCGCGTGCTAACCATTCTAGGGGGATTGGATGGCTGAATGGTTATCGTGTGCGCGCGCTGTATCATACAGTCTGTCATTGAGTCATAAGGCCTGTCATTGAGTCGACTGGCGTGGTTTCGTATCCCCGGTTGTACGTGGCAAGGAGTAGGGTCGCCTGTCCAACCTCGCGGGTTTTCTCTGGGTCCTCCGGTTTCCTCCCACTGCTAAAGACCCCTACGCGCAAGCGAATTATTGAAATAAAATTAAACCATGTTAGTCCCGAAATGACCTAGTTTGTGTCGAGTGGACGTTAAACCCCATTTCTCTCTCTCTCTCGCTAACCATTCTGCCACCCCCCCCCCTTTTTTTTCTTCATGAAACTGAAACTAAAGCATTCTGATAACGGGAGATTACTTAGCATCAACGTGTGTTATGGGTTGGAAAATTTATCAACATGAGAACAATCTGATTAAAATACAGATCTATATTTCGTTTATGACGTCAGAAATTTGATTAACCAATCAGCGTTGATGTTTCCGTGCATCGCAGGCCAAGAATTAGCTGCAACACAACATTTCATTGGCTAATTCCTCACATCATCCTGAACGGGTTATATAACAAATCATCCAGATCCTAGTGTAGTAAAGACAAGCATAGGATCTGTGTTTTAATCAGATTGCATGAGAAAAATACTGCCCTTAAGATTGCCTTATCACATCTTAAACCCAGATAATGTGAAAATGAAGAAAACAGAAAACCATAGGTGATATAGATAAAAAGAGTCACAATGGAATGGAGATACTATGCACAGCAAGTATTCAACTTCAGTTCAAGCAATATATGTCGAGCCTTCGTGAGAAATCTATAAGGTAACGAGACAGAAGGCGTCCACTGACGACCTGCGGACCAAATTTGACTCTAATATCTCTATGGCGAGAGGCAAAGAATGTAGCTTTGGGTCGTAATGGAATATCTACTTTTCCACTCGGAAAAAGGGAAAAGGAAGAAATGGGGTTTAACGTCCACTCGACACAAAGTAGGTCATTCCAGGACTAATAGATGGTTCATTTTTATTTCAATAATTCACTTGCGCGTAGTGGTCTTTAGCAGTGGGAGCAAACTGGAGGACCCGGAGAAAAACCACGAGGTTGGACAGGCGACCCTACTCCTTGTCACGTACAGTCAGGGAATGGAAACCATGCCAGATGACTCAATTACAGACCTTATAATGCAGTGCGCAGATGCCAACCATTCGGACACCCACCCACCCTCCCCCACTGGGAAAAGGACAAAATAAGACCTACCATTTGTGTTATCTCCATATTCATGGACATGGAAACCATGTGATCCCGGGCTTAAATGTTCCAACTTTCCTGTCACAACAACAGGAGAATCAGGATTCTGCAATAGAAAATAAAAATAACCATTGGCTGCCAGGCTGGATACGCCCACATTTTGCAAGAGATGGATAGAACAAGCTAAAAACAAACAGGATTTTTTGTACAATCAGGGGCAATAATCCAGAAAGTTATGGTCTAAAATGCACAAATATCAAAAGGGACTGAGATCTTTGGGATATACAGATATGTTTTAAGTTTCATCAAAATTAGATAAAAATTGTGACCTCTAATAGTAAGTGCAGGGGGACTGCACCAAACAAAATTTACACAAAACCAAATATACGGACAAGACATCACACTCAGGACAAGACATCACACTCAGTAAAACACAGACAGACAGACAATTCAAAAAAAGTGAATGGATCCGGGGGCTAGCCGTAAGAGTTCACTGCGCTGTACAGTCCCGGGTCAACAATCTTCATATTGCATACTTTTACACAATTTGCGTATAAAGAGTGGCCATTTTGTTGGGCAGTTTCATTTCGATTTTCCCGAAATTCGAATTCAACCTTCATTATGGTGGAATGGTGAAATATTTAAACGGTTTTTAAAATCGGAAAAAAAATTGTGACCTCGAGAGAATGCGCAAGCTAAAAATGCCATTTTTCGAACAATCAGGGGCCATAATCCAGGAAGTTAAGTTCAGATATCTGCGATTATCAAAAGAATCCAAGATCTTAGTGTGTAATGGTGATATATTCACACATTATTTTTTAATCAGATAAAAATTGTAACCTCTACAGGGACCACAAGCTAAAAACGTGACTTTTTGTTCAATCAGATGGGACACTTGTTCAGGGGCCCAGAGTCTGATTATTTTTATTAATATACATCAGTAAAACTAAACACCGTAGCTATTGTTACGACGAGGCGTAAGAATTATTGATGAACTATTCTTACGATATGGTGCAAGTTCTTGTAGCGCATGTGCAAGTTACACAATGCTACTATATTGCAGTTTGCAAGAGGAGATGTCGGGAGAATAGGCAATACTTTAGCTTTACGACAGATCAACGTTCCAAAATTTTGTAACTTGAACATGCACTACAGGAACTTCCACCATATCGTAAGAATAGTTCATCAATAATTCTTACGGACTATCGTAACAATAGCCACGGCAAAAATAATACGTACTAACGTAGTACATGTACATGTATTTGGTACGCATACATGTGATTGGCCACAAGTAAAATGTCAGGAGATTTTTGTAAAAATGTCAGGAGAATTAAGGTCAAAAGAGGGAGACTTTAATCACGCGTTAAAATTACCCACCCACCATGAATAAAAGACAAATTAATTTACATATTTATATATTTTAATATCATTTTAATATGCATGTTGCCTAGGCCTACATTAATAAATTTAAAAACTTTTGATTAGCAGTTTTGGTCATTTGAGGTGCAGTTACATATTTTAAATGTAACAGTTTACTTTTAATTTGCCTTGATAGCCCATTTAGTATTTACATTACGGTAGCTATGGTTATTAAATTTTGGTGGTTATTGTCATTTTGGAAAATATTATTCATATTTTGTGCATAACTTGCAAGTTACTGATCACGCACGGTATGAATTGTATTGTTGATGATATTTTCAACACCATTCATGTACGATCCTTTACGTGTGCTAAACAAATTCCAACTGCAGACGACGTAATGTTGATGTCACGTGGTCTGAATTACCTTGCTGTCCACATTGGTAACATAACCGTAATGAGTTTAAAATCACACATTACAAATTAAAAATGTATGGTAAAAAAAGCCCTATTAATTCATCCTGTTCTGAACATTCACAATACTATTTAATTATGTTTTATTGTGCAGAAATTGCCGTGAATACGAGACTGACGTAAGCGCGCGATGTCAAACTTTCAGTTTTGCAAAGCGGTAGCTTCCGGGCCCCGTAGCTTCCGACTACATTTAACATCGAAAATCATGAATATTACGACCAGGACTTTATTAATTTCGTATAAAAACAATAATTATCGTGTTATTTAAATGGTATTGTTCCAAATACGAAAACATCGGAAATGTATTCAGGCTGTGTTACTAATTAATAAATTATAGTAACAACATTCAACACAACATTTAACAAAAAAAAGTCTGTCTCGTTTTATTTCGATGCTTTTTGATTACAATTTTGACTCCCAAAAAATAAAATTACAAGAATTGAAAAAGCGGGAGTTTTTGTCTCCCGATCGGGAGCTCGGGAGATCAGGGGTGAAATCGGGAGACTCCCGCGAATTGCAGGCCCTGGTCATGCAAGAACATGTGGTGATCATGGTCATATTTAGGTTTAGAAATTAGTGACAGGAACTTGAATGAATAGGACAGGGTCCATGGTCACATCATTTAATATTTAATGCATGATCATGATCAAAATGATGAATACAGTTTGTGACATTCACTGTCGCTACTGGTAACCTGCCGTGTCATTTATTGACATTGGCCATTGATTACCTCTTGTGAAAAATGTACAACACCTCCAACTTCTGTTGATCCTCTCAGAACGCAGACTGCTTTTAAACCAGACATTTTCACTAATCTGTGCAGGACAATCTCTTTTTTTTCAACTTCAAGCGTGATAAAGCAATACACCGGTACCGGATATTAAATTTACCACACGGTACGCTAAAAGACATTTAAAAGTCGTGTGCACAAAAATAGAGTTGCCTCCCTTAAACCACAGAGCCTCTTCTGGGTACTGGACACAGGCCACTATCAATCTGTTTTACAGAAGTAAATAAACGCGATCTTGCGAATATTCTTTCAGTTTGGCCACTATACTCAGACCCATAACATGGTTTTCAATTCTGTTTATTCCGCTTCAGGTTGAATTTGAAGCCCTAAAAAGATTCTTGCCAGTATTGTCAAGACGGCTCTTCAAATATTTTAGTGGGGTTTTTTTTTTTGCCATTACTACGTTTTGAGCTACATTGTTCCATATTTGTAGACCGACCTATTTTGTTTGATCTTTTTAAAGGGTGTAAAGCACATATTAATTTTGTATGAATGTGTATAAAATAGTTTATAATCAATTTTTAACTTTTTTATAGTAATATCTAATCAATTATGTTCGGTAGAACGGATCATAGAGCGGGAGACCGACAGATGGCATATTAATTAATTTAATAATACTAAAGCCTAATTCGAATTCAGATGTCAAAATTGTTGCAGAATAACAGACGACGCCCCCCCCCCCCCCCTACACGAGCAACATTAAATTTTGTTTCAGTAGTGCCTACAGAAATGACGTTGGGGCATTATTACGTCATTATCTTGTAACCTTGGTCGCCAAAGTTATTTGTCTATACTCTACCTTACACGGATTTAACCTGTATTATCTGTCTGAGGATTTTGAAGAATATGAGTGCGTCACTTCATGTCCAAACCAGAAAGGACTATCTCAGACCATCCAAAACGCTCCAGGATCTAAAGGAGAAGCTAGGAGCGGTTTTTGTTGATGCTAAACTCATAGAATGTCCACAAAACGCATTTGAATTAGCCAGACTTCAGAGGAGAATAGAAGATTTAGAAAAACAGAAATATCGACGTCTTGCTGATGCCAACAGAGAACAGAGAATTCTGTATAATTCTTTGTCCTCTAAATGCGTATCCGACAGTTCTGTGTCAACATTTACCGACCCAGTGGTATTAGAAATTGTCGATAATAAAATCCCTCCGCCAGGTTTCAGATTCCATTCAAACGGTAATCCAAAGTCGCAGTTGCTCACCACAAAGACAGAAACAACTGGGAATATTTTGAAGAGTGGTGCTAACATGCCTAATCAAGAGTCAACGTCGGTTATGACATTCAAATCAGGTACTGACCATGTATGTTCAACAAGCCCAACAAAAAATTTACAAAATGTTAAAGATAGTTGTGACGCGTGTAGTTCTAACAGATCCTCTCCTCGACCAGCTACACCTCACAACCAAGACGAAAACCCGCCATCTTTATCAGTTATGAAACTGTCTTATAACTCACTGGATTACGAATCGGAAATAAAACATCTCGAAAAAATCATTAAACAATTGCAAAGGGACATCGCAACAAAAAGATCGTCAACGTCGAACTTAGAGATTCCAATTAATGTCAAACATAATTATCTCCGTGCCCATTCAAGGGCAGATGACATTGATGATAAACAGAAGATGATGATGTTTTACACACCAAAAGTTCGACAAAGAAACGAATCTGCTGAACCCCATCACGCCCATCACTCCAAATGTCTGGCCTGTCAGATGAAATTAAAACATCCGGGTAGTGAAATACAATTTAAACGACGAACAGGACAACACGATACAAAAACCAGGTGGAAGGCGCCCCCTAGAGGAACATATGTTTCATCTCCCAGAATACACACGTCTGCCCGGACTGCTTCAGCTCCTGAACTTAAGAGATACAGTGCCAATGCGCCTTCTGAGGTGATATTAAGAACGTACAAGATATCAGAAATTCCGCCTAGATCACATATGGACTCGAGAGAAGCTCACCTATCACCAACAAATAAAACCTTCCAAGGATTTCATTCTTATCATGGTTCCTCACTCCGACGATTCTCTTCTCCTGCCCAACGAGAATCCCAGAGACAGGCATTCAAATCAAGAGCAGTAAGTAATTGTCTAATGAAAGAGCCTTAAGACACCGGATCGTATATTTTAAAGTATTCGTATATTTTAATAGTATAAGCTTATACATTACGTTCTGACAAAACTGCCTGACACAAATCTGTACATGGTGCTCTAAATATGAACTGAGAAGATATAATTTATTATAACCACACTTTACATCTGTCGCGGGGGGATGGATGGCCGAATGGTTAGCACGTGCGCGCTGTATCATATATAAGGTCTGTCATTGAGTCAACTGCATGGCGTGGTTTTGATTCCCCTGTAGCCACTGTAGGGTATACGTGACAAGGAGTAGGGTCGCCTGTCCATCCTTATGGGTTTTCTCCGGGTCCTCCGGTTTCGTCCCACTGCTAAACACCCCTACGCGCAAGCGAATTATTGAAATAAAATTGAACCATACGTTAGTCCCGAAATGACCGAGTTTGTGTCGAGTGGATGTTAAACCCCATTTCTCTACATCTGTCGCATTTCAAGATCCACGATTTTACAGGTATATAATTTTTCGTTGGTCTAGGTCTACAGGTATTAAATAATTGGTGGTGGACCATTTGTTGGCCTCCCTCGGAATATATGAAAAGAATATATATGGGCCTATATATATGGCCTTTTGAATCGGGGTACCCATTTGCATGTTTCGAACCTACCATTATCTATGACTCGATTTTGATGTTCTGGTTTTATTCCTTCTGTTAGATAATATTCTTCAAATTTGGGGGATTTGGAAGAACTTTTTATGTAGATTAATCAACCTCCACCAGACTTACCGAATAAGGTCGACTTTGCAGGTCTGGTTTCATGATGATCAGGCAATTTAAAGCATTATTTATATGTATAATCAATCCATTTAACTCCGAAAAAAAAAAAATAATAATAATAATAATTTACTCTTCAAATTTAATGAAAATAAAAATTTCAAAATGTTTTATGAAATACAGGGATTTGAACTATTTTGCGATGTGGACTGATTTAAAAAGCTAATTTTCCAAAAAACCAACAAAGATATGGCCTCCAAAATGTGTGTTCTAAAAACACATAATAAATACACTACATCCGTGACAAGTAACAACCTCTAATATACTGTAGTAAAATTTCTACATTGTTTCGAAATATTGATTTTATTTTTCTCACAAGTGATGATTTTTGGCACTTTATGTACGCCATACATAGTCGACAGTATAGGTCTACTTATTATGAAAGTATGACGTAGGATTATTATTAATCTTCTTTGAAATTCCAAAATTTGACGAATATTGTCTCACTATAGAAGGAATAAAACCAGAACAACAAAATCGAGTCGTAGAATAGTAGTTTCGAAACAGGCAAATAGTTACCCGATTCAAAGGGTCATTTATCTTAGTCCATATTTTATAGGCTCATATAACTTTGCCGTTTTACATATATAAGTCTGTATTATGTACTGAAACATGTATTTTATTTCGTAATTATCTGAGGGGGTTACCCGACAACTTTCTTAGAATTCGGTCCACTTGTCATGGAATGTCCCCAGGTGGAAGTTGACGAAGCTACTAGGCCTTCCTTGTTATACTACTACATGTAGTATACAAACGGCTAAATCTATTTGTTAAGGCCAGCTCAATGTTTGTCAAGGTCGCTGAGGTGTAAATAAGGTTAGGGCACGTGATTATTGGCGAGATTGTAGGTTAGGGTAAGCAATGGTGTCTAGGTCGAGGGTTAGGGTTACGGTTGGGATTAGCGCTAGCCCTGTTTACATCTCGTGACCTATGACGAAAAATTGAGCTGGCACGAACCGTTTAAAAAAAAAAAAATAAAAATAAAAAAAAGGCTAAGAGAAATTTAGCAAAGAAATAGCAATGACTTAGATTTGATTAATTCTTATATTTTTTAAATTTGTCTTTGAGTACCCTTTGGAATTTGTTGTATTTATATATTTTTATTATTAATAAATAAATACGCAATAATATTATTTTCGAAATTCTGTACATATTTTACAGGAGTGTGAATCAAAAGATGTCGATCTAAAGGTTGGAAGCTTCTTGAAGAAATTAAAAGATGAAAACGATCGACAGAAACAAGCAGCCAAACAAAAAAGATATTATTTTTTGAAAACTTAATATTATAAAATGATATACTTTATAACAACCGAATAAAAAACATAATAATAGAGAACAAAATTAATCACAATTAAAGAACAATATTGGTGTCAGTCATTGTGATAGAACTTGTTAAACACGTTCCAAATATAATTTTAACACAAGAGATCATTGCTACGATAGATGCGTAGACCTAATAAAGGTTTCAACAATCGGAAGTGACGAACGCAAAAGGAAACCACAAGTTATCCCTCTGTATAACTGGTTGTTGAAACCTTTATTACGCATCTATCGTAGCAATGATCTCTGTGTTAAAATTATATTTGGAATGTGTTTAACCAGTTCTATCACATATGTGATAATGCCTGACACCAATATTGTATTGTCCTTTAAATGGTATGTTTTTTAAAAAAACATTTTACTATTCAGCACCAAGCGGGGTAGTGCAGTCCCCCTCGACCCCCCCCCCCCCCACACTCCGAAAAACATTGTAAATTAAGGGCGATCATTGTGAAAAGGCATATTGTATGTTCCAAATCACAAAACAAAATTCAATTCCGATAAATTTGTAATTAGCATATGGTAGCCTACAACTATTGTAGATAGATATATGTATACAATGTTTCAAAATGATATCTTGAACCGTTTATGAGATATGCTCGGGAAACGAAATCGGGACGGAAAGACAAACGGACAGCCGAAAGGGGCCCATGTCAGTATCCCCTCCCTAACTTCGGTCGGTGCAGGATAATTAAAATAATAGGCTACTAATAGGCCTACATAATTAGAAAAACCCAAGGATTATATTTTCTTGAAATTTGCAGAAAGTGGTTTAATTATTTGAACGCAATAAAGCTGGACGTAATTTGAACATGTTTTTGAAGAAAAGGGAAAGGAAAATAAATTTCCCCCCGTACACCTATATACGGATCAACCATAAATCAAAAATTGAATTTTCAGAATATGTTCAACCTGTTCTATATCTAAATTTGGTAACTTTATTCTTTAATATAAAACAACAGAAAAGCCGGATAAAATTACTGATATCACGGACCTTTACATCTTCCTATATATAAAATATAATCAAGAGCGTGACGATAAATTGTGTATCCACCCTTCTTTCAAATAATTCAAAAGGAGTGATGTTTTTCACACATTCATTAATCTATTTACGAATATTCATAAGACAATAATACAATAAAATAGTGCTGATGGTCAATCAATATGACGTCAGAAAATATTAATTACGACCTTTATACAGTAATGACCCGTGTAATAACTTTATTTACCATAACCTGAAATAAGCCTATCTATTTAAAAAAAGATATAATACGCTTACATGTACATGTATATATGTCAGGAAATTCTATATTTAGAACAGCGTGACAATTAATAGTTGATATCAGTCATACCTATATGCGCACTTTTACGGTACATTAACGTCTATATAAAAGTAACATGTTCGTTGTATGTGTATTAAGAAAAGGTGGTCATTGTAAAACAGAAAATTTCTCAAAGTCTTTGGATTAAAAATATTACGAATATTGACTATAGTTCTAGCAAACGGTAAGTATTAATTTAGTAAAAGAAAACCTAAGATCACAATTTATGCGTGTGTTTTATTATTGTCGAATTTTCACACAGGGGGTCAATTGTTCTTCGTGGTTTCTAAGAAGAAAACAATAATAAGAAACTATATATAACAGACGAAATTACGATCACCAAAATTTAGCCAATTAGCAGTGGCAAAAGGTTACCTATAATGAAGGCACTGTGTGGTGGCGGAGGTGTCAAAATAATACTGGTTTTTTTTTTTGGGGGGGGGGGGGTAAGCTTATTTAACTCCAAAAATATGTTTGCAATTAGCGGACACCTACACCTATAATTGACAGTGGCTTAAAGTAGCTGAGTCTCAAATTTCCATATCATCCAAAGTCTTCGACATTGAAAACACGAATTATTTGTCAATTTAAATCAACATTGATGTTGTGATCGTACCTGGAAAAGATGGGTTTCTGATATCCAATATTAATGACAAAATAAACATTTTACCATTAGTACATGAATCGTGTAGCATAATGCGTTTCAGCGCCATTTGTAACAAGGGACTCGAAGAACGAGACTAAACATTCCACAAGTCATGTCAAACGGTGACGCCATATTCATATCTGGAGATGCGCAATAAATACTATCGGTGTAGGCTGGAACAACCAGACGCTAGAGGTTGCCATTCGAATGAGACTTCTGACGTCTTTCGCCGAACATAATTGATTTGAAATTAGAGTAAAAACGGAAACGATTGAATGTAAATCAGTTTATATACATTCATATTACATTATTATATATGCGTTGTTACCCATTTGTGTCAATTTCTAGGTCCCGAATATTAGCGATTTAGCTCCTTTAAGTCTATTTCTTTGTGTGTGGTGTTTGGGTTGTTGGAGCAGAAGAGCTGTTTTGGGGTATTTGTATTCAAAAAATATGTTTGCGGGTGTCCGCCCACACAGGTATAACGAAGACGGCTGTATCACCACCGTCGCATTATCCAGTCATATCGAGGGTGTATTAAATATTGCCCTGGCAGTGGAATGAGGTCATTGTGGGATAGCCCTCCTTCAGCTGAACATGAAAACGTAAATTAAAAATCTGTATCTGTTTGTTTTTTTTAAAGTATGTGTTTTTGGTTGTTTTTTTTTTAACTATGTGATTTTTTGGGGGTTCCTTTGTTATGCCCCCACCCCTGTTATAAAGGGCTTTTTTGCAACCTTCTACTTTTTCACTGTAATTCATTTTTCGATTGCCCACTGATCAGGGGACCAATGTACAAGGAAAATATAATTACAGTGAGTGTGTACTTTATTAAAGGAGCTAAGTCTCTAACTCAATATTTTCCATAACATTCTAAATTAAAGACACGAATTAGAATTCAATATTCATCCATTTTAATCAATATTGATGTCGCGCCGCGAAACTATAGGATTCTAATGTCCAATATTCATGACACAATTAACATTTTATAATCAGTACACGAGTCGTGTAGCCCTATGGTTTCGGGTGCTATTTGGTAATGAACAAATAAAAACACAATGTGGAAGTAAGTAGTAAAGGCTCATTCAAAAACGACAAAATGATAATTTAAAAAAAAACGTGTATAGAATGCATTAAGCAGAAATATTTAATATTTCACCGAACATAATTGATTAGAAATTATAATATTTTTTTTTTAAAAAAAATTGAATATAAATCAATTTACATACATTCATCTTTGTACTTTTAGAACCATTTTTGTCTATTTCAAGTTTACAAAAAAATAGAACCACACGCCCTTTAATTGCCTATATTTTTAATATTGCTGTTTTAGTTGACCCCGGAACATTCCGGTGATTTCGAAATACGAATGAATGAACTTTCCAAATCGCCATTTACGTTCGTTCATGGGGCTTTACGTACGCTTTCACCTCGGGTGATAACGCAAACAAACAAATACAGTGCAGTAAGATAGTACTTTAAGTTATAGTCATCCCAAACTTAGGCTGCCTATCTACAGCTAGCTCCGGCTGCCTATCTACAGCTAGCTCCGGCTGAGAATAGGCCCTAAGCTAATTAACCGACATTTTAATTCCTACATCAACGATTTTAGTCGAAAACACTGAGTATGCTTTTAGACATTTTTAGAAGTATTTATTTTATTATTGTTCGATTTATATAGCGCTTCATTACACGTGAAGTGTTTCTAAGCGCTTATTTCTCTTCTATTGTCATATTGAATGAAATTAAATATGTTTATTTAGCCGTTGTGTGTATGAAAGATGTCAAACTAATCAGAGACGAATCACAAAAAAGTTCCCTAATTATTCAATATGGCGGCGCCTATGACAGATAATTTCACAGAGGCGGTTTTGTTTGCGAAAACAAATTTAGGAGTATCTAACCTTGTTTTGAAAGATAAACAGATTGAAACTCTAAAGACAGTTTACAATGGTAAAGAATTTATTGCAATATTACCCATAGCACATATTATATATCGCTTTTACGCGAGTGTCAGCGACATGGCGTGTTTACATAAAACACACGTGCGTGGGTTATTTTTACTCTGTTGTCTAAACAAAGCGGTGTCTCGTCGATAAGTCCCGCCCCCAAATGATCACGTGTGCGTTTTAAATGGCGGCTAACCTGGGCAGTGTCACATTCTGGGAAGTATGACGTAGATGGGTCGCTGCGTGCAGTATGAGTTATAGTGTTACGATGGGGAGAGAGAGAGATAGAGAGAGATGGGGTTTAACGTCCACTCGACACGTGCATTCCAATGTATACACGGGACCTCGGGTTTTCCGTCTCATCCGAAGGACTAGACAGCTGTCCTTGTATATGTATGTGTTGGTGGTGGTGGGTGAGGCCGGGCGATGGTTTCGGGGACGTGGGGGTGGGACTGAAGGTTGCACAATTTAAAGGGGCCATCCCTCAGAAATAAAAGTCCGTGTACGTATGAAATTTATACGCAAAAAGATAGAGGAATAGTGTATTTACCTTGTCTCAAAATTTCAGCTCCGAATATTAAGTCGTTTGGACGTGAACGTCAAAACCGCTTATCCACGTAACCCTTTTAAGATTTCGGATCAATTTTTTCTTTGGGTGACCTGATAATCTGTTGCCGTTCCTTTAGAGGTGTATACAGATCATGACCCACGTGTTGTACTTGATAACAAAAGATAAATTTAACCTACACATTTTTATAAAATAAAAGTCTGGTTTTATCCAGACACCGTATTATACAGCTTGGGACATCGGTCTCCATTTCCAGATGAGGACTGACGGGTTTAAGTTGTTTAAAAACGTATCACATATATTGAGTTAGTTGCTCGGCTCTAAGGTAGAGGATTTTAAGGGCTTTTAACACAAACTTAAGCATTTTTATTTTCCAAAATATAATCAAGGGTGTCCCTTGTGAACACTCTATCACGTGATCAGTAGGCCTAGGTACACGGGGCCTTAGAACACAGCAGATTAAATGTTGCATTGGAATTTTAATTTTATGGTTTCAAACACAGTCCGACTTTTGGGGTTCATAAGTTCAGCATTATATAATTCATAAATTCCATGATCTAAATGACCTTTATAATATCGCCTAATTTAATCGTAATGCCTTAAAACCTCCAGAGGCCTACTTGGAAACTACGTGAACCTTTGGCGCGTATTGATAAGATAAGATGTTTATTGCATCAATGTGATATCTAATCAAAGCAATCATACGTATACACAGATAATCTTAGTAAGATTGGATAAAACTAGCTGACATATAGTTGTCGCGATAATAGTTAAATAATAAATAATGAAAAGAGAATATGTTGAAAATTAGGTTAAATTACCTCACTCTGAGTCTGAGTCATCGGCGACACAATTACTAGCCCCGATTGTCATGTTAGGTTAATAAACAAAGTCTCGATCATCCACTATTACGGTAATCGCATCGACCACAAAACGTATTTAAATCTATCGCAGCCGTCCGATGGCATCGACAGTTGATTATGTTCGTGGTAAGTTAATTAATGTCTAATTGATAATCTATAATCAGCAATCTGTTTCACAGAGATTTTCTAATATCTCTGTAACAGATGACTGTTTCGACACGTGTCGTCACATCACGCGGCGTCAATCATTGGCTCAATAATAATAATAATGTATGTTTAGAACTAAGTATACACGTATCTGGGATTTTTCCCGTTTATGTTAGCATTGTTTGTTTATCGCCATTAATTCATTAGTCGCCGATGCTTAATTCTGAGACTGACTGCAGTGACAGCACTTATTTTGAAACCCCTTACCCTCATCTACGCGTCTGACTACGGTCTACTCTTACTTCGAATCCCAACTGTCAAGGGATCTTTTACGTGCACGTGAATCTCGTTGTCCCTTGAGAAATGGATCCACCCTACTGATGTCTTTCCCTCTTGCTGCAGCCAAAGTATTGCCAGTGGATCGTTCTAAAGCCTTTGATGACAAAAAAGTTAATAACTTTCAATAATTTTGCGCACGAATGCGCTACCCGACGACGTAACGATTAGTCTGAAGGAATGCAAATTAACTGTCAAACATTCTATTCACAAAGGCGCTACCTGACGAGGTAACGGGTCACTTAGCGCTTAATTTTAATTCCGTTCAAAAACAACATACATTATGATACATATGGGTCCATTCCAATCAATATTGATGTTGTTATCTTGCCGTGAAAATATTGGATCCTAATATCCAATATTCAACAAACAATGAACATTTTAAAATCTGCACACGAGTCGTGTACACTATGGCTTAGAATGAACAAAGAAGAAAATATCCTACAAGGCAATGCGGAAGTAATTAAAAATGGGTGGTTCAAAAAGGACAAAATATACTATTCAAAAAAAGTAGGGGATATTTGATTTTGGGGGCATAATACTAAAATATGCAAATGACTACGAAAAAAGTCACTATAGAACCTAACAGAAGAAACATTTCCAGTTACATGTGACGCCCAAACGCACCAATAGCTACCGCATGGAATGCAGGTGATGCTTGGGATCATCATGGGGTTCCAACCCAAGATTTGCACGACTCTGACTTTGAATGTTACAGTCATTGTGGCATTGAATTCCAGGGTGGAAACATCAGTTTAATTGTTTTAGTGACCAGAAAACAAATTTTGATATGCGTCGGCTTACCCAAAATGAAAGGTTACGTGCCCTTGGCATGCTACAGCGCTCGTCTTCAAACAGACACTGGTGTGAGAGTGAGTGGCCAGACGATTCGGAATCGACTGCATAGGGGTCACCTTCGCGCCCGACGTCCTCGCGTGATCCCTTGTTTGAGAGATCATCACATTCAGGCAAGACGTCGTTGGTGTAGGGATCGTCAACACTGGGATAATCGACGCTGGAGCAATGTGATGTTTTCAGATGAGTCAAGGTTCGCTGTTGATTTTTTGGACAGACGTAGGAGGGTGTGGCGTCGTCGAAACGAGCGCTTCCAAGACGTTAACGTCATCAGACATGATCGATTTGGGGGTGGTTCTGTTATGGTGTGGGGAGGCATCACTGTTGCTGGAAGAACGGCTTTACATGTTGTTGCAGGGCGTGTTACAGGCCAGTACTACCGGGACAACATCTTGGCAGTCCATGTTGTGCCGTTCGCACGACGTCATGGCCGCCGTTTCATCTTCCAGGATGACAACGCAAGATGTCACAGGGCCAGGATCGTTACAGATTACCTCCAACAACAGAACATCACCACATTACCTTGGCCAGCACTGAGTCCCGACCTCTCCCCCATCGAGCATGTCTGGGACATGCTTGGACAGAGGTTACGTCAACGTCAACAACGTCCTGCCAATGTCCAAGAACTTGCTGCTGCGTTGCAACAGGAATGGGACAATCTGGACCAAAATGACCTTAGACGTCTCATTAGGAGTATGCCACGTCGGATCAATGCTTGTTTGGCAAACAGAGGAGGATTTACCCGTTACTGACTTGGTTGTGATGCCTTACTTAGTCTAACGATCATTTGGAATGAATCGATGAATGTGAACTTCATTTCATTTTGTCATTTGTTTCTTCGTCAGTTTCATTAGGTGACTTTAATAACACTTAAAAATCAAATATCCCCTACTTTTTTTGAATAGTATAATAATTTAAAAAAAAACCAAACTTATTGAATGGACCAGGCAAGCGGAAACGACTGCCGTTCAATTTGGACAGTTCAAGTATTTCACCTAATAAATTACAATAAGAATTTAAAAATTGAATCTAAATCACTTCAATACATTCATATTAAAGCTGTGTGCTTTTAGTACAATTTTCGACTATTTTAAGGTTCTAAAGAATAGAGTCATACGCCCTTTAACAAAATAATTAGGCCTAGTCTGTAAAGGAACTCAAACAGCACAAATGCGCTACCCGAGGAGGTAACGGGGCACTTGGCGGTTAATTTTAATTCCTTTACAACCAATATTAATTTTGATAGCACAACGATCCTTTATGCGAGTGTTGAGGGCGGTTCGTTTTTATCATGTTTCACAAAATTTATAAATTGTCGTAACTCAGTTGTTTGATTAGGCGTGTACGCCCACCGTCTGGATTTCTATATTCTATGATCTCGACCATTGAATGGCGCCAGTTTGACACTATAGTAGGCCTACTTGTCCGTTTTATAATTTCATAACGAAATCTTGTAACTATTTGAATATAGGCCTAGAAAGTGAAAATGGAATAGCCTAAAAGTGAATCTTTCAAATAAATCCAAAAAGCTATATTTTTGATCTGACCATTGCTAGAATATCGTGAATATTATAATTGGAAAACTAAGATCCAAAAGTCTGATTATTTCCCCATGTGTATGCATCGAGGTGAATTAATATGTAGACATGTCCCCCCCCCCCTCAAAAAAAAAGACTCAGTCAGGTACCTCTCCTTTAAACAGTTATAAATCTTTTCACTAAAGCGTATCCAACCCATTGATCCACAAACACCAATGTTGACATGATTTTCAACCAGGAAGTTTACATGTTCGCGTTGTGTTCTGGGAAATATTTGCAATATTTTCCTGCTTGGAAAGAGAAGACGGAGTAAACGTAAAAAGGAATCACAGCAATTGCGAGAGTTTTCATAAGAATATGGCGTTTTCCGTCGTTATATATAATGGCCGAAGATGATTTCTTCGTAAATAGAACCAAGGTTGGAATTGTCGAAGCAACCAAAGAGCGAGTACTCCATTTATTCCAGGTCGATTTAGACGTAATACCCGATAATGACAATGCGAAAGTGCACCTTTCCTCCTCGACTAATTCACAGGAAAACATCAAGAAAGCGCAAGTATGTTTCTTAAAAGACATTTGATGTACTATCTAGCCTAAAATACATTGCTTCTGAAATACCGATACTTTTTTCTTTTTATAATTGTGCATTATGCAGGGACAGGTGATCTTATGCCCTATAGCCTACTACTAGTAGTACTAGTTACTACCCAGTGTTATTCTGAGTGTTCTGGAATGGCAGAATATCTAAATTTCAACACTACCTTTACTTGAACAAAGTTTGAAGTTCATAGTCCTTATCATAGTTTTGTAAGATTATATAAGATTTTAATACATCTATCTGTGCAGTATGCCATGTAAGTACTAAGTTGACTTCAAACCCAGGATTGTACATGTATATTTAGGTTAACAAAGTGTTTAGCTAAGGCTATATTTAGCATGTACCCCAAGTACATGTAACTTTGCACGAAGTTTGTGCATATGCTACTCAATATATTTACAATATTCCTAAATTCAAACACAATCCTTTGTTATTGAAGTGGCGGTAATACAATGTAAGGATGGTACATGTATAAGAATCCTTGTTTAATTAAAGATGCATTATGTAAGTAAGTGCTAAACCGGTTATTATATTAGATCTTTCTTTTGGCTTCAGATGTTATATAAAAATCTGGATTATTGCCCTTATTGTTGAAATTGTTTGAAGTTCTAACACCTGACGTCAACTGGCAGTATCGCCATTGAAGAGACGACCACTGTCAAGATTGGTCGCATTATTTCTGTTATGTCTTTTTTTGTAAATCATTATTAGTGAATATATTCTTTAAGTGAAACCTGTACCATAACAGGCCCGGGACTGTACAGTGCAGTAGACGCTTACAGCTGGCCCCCGGATCCATTCACTTGATTTGATATTTGTTTATTTGGTGCAATGTCTAATTTCTGTCTTGTCCGCAGGTTTATCTTGTAGATTTTTGTCTTGCGTGTAGTGCAGTCCTCTTGCACTTACTATTAGACATTTACTCACATGACAAGTCATAATCATCTCTCCGTAGCCAACGGATGGCAGAGCTTTAAAATTTGAACACCCTCAAGATTTAAAAATTTAATGATAAAATGGATAACTGAGGCTAAAGTCTTGGTTGTCAAGTACCGTTTCTACAATAATAAACGATCTATGCTACGTACATCTTCAGTCATAAATTCGCCTAGAATAAAGTAATTTGAATGACATTTTATCTATTCATTATCTATTTTTGAACTACATTTGAATGTACAACATGTATTTATAGCAAAAATGACCAGCTCTTTATCTAAATCTTACATAATAGATATCTCTGTCGAATTAAACAGAGGAGGAAAGGCTGAGATACAAATTGTTTGAATAAGATAAATGTAATCTAAAGATACCGTACCATACTATAAAACATTGGTACAAGAAAAACACAGGAGTTACTCGCCTTTCGTGGTAGGGAGCCATGGTGGCTCAGTGAGTAAGACGTTGGCTTACTAACCTAGATGCTCTGTGTTTAATCTCCGGGTCCTCCCGGTCCTCCCACTGCTAAAGACCCCTACGCGCAGCCAAATTATTGAAATAAAATTAAACCATATGTTAGTCCCGAAATGACCTAGTTTGTGTCGAGTAGACGTTAAACCCCATTTCTCTCTCTCTCTGTGTTTAATCCAGGGTGTTGGCTGAGAAAGTTCATCATGAATTGTCAGTGGTGCAGGATGGAGCGCCTGGCAAGGGTCAATGTATAGTCGTTAGGATGGGACAAAAAACCAAGGTCTTGTGTGCACATTGGCATGCACATAAAAGAATCCATGACAGTTTTGCTTTAAAATAAAAGTATACTGTAGTGTAACTGTCCGAGCTAAAGTTCGCTCATGGTGTACATGTATGTCAGTCGTCATTAGCGCAGTCGATACAGAACAGTAGGACATTAAACTCCACTTAATTTCCTTTCCTTTCCTGGTTTCAGATTGCGATTAAAGATAAGGTCTGATCAACAATAGAGCTTTCTTTCTCCCTCCACACATACAAGTAGATATTAGCTTCACACTGAATCTTTTAACTTATTCATTGTAAATAAACTATAATACATACATATAGATATTAGATTCACACTGAATCTTTTAACTTATACATTGTAAATAAACTATAAGTATGACACATACTTATGGAAAAGCAGCTACTGATTTGTTCAGGCAACGTTTCAAAGAGTATTCAGCCTTGTTGTTGTAGTTTTTCTATATTTGTCTAAATAATTGTTAATCTTGTTCAGCCTTTTCCATTTGTACAGAAAAGTTTAGACGTTAAATCTCATTTCATTTCACTTATTCTTGATCAGTTTTAGTGTACTTTAAATTCTCCAATTGCCTACAGAAGAATAACTAATGACAAGACGACCCTTGTGAACGGCTCAGATGACTAAGCCAAGTCTAGACATGTCACAGAGTTTGTCCAGTACGAATTACCGTACAGTGTATAAATACAAGCCTGGACATTGTCACCTGTTACAGAGAGAGAGAAAGAGAAATGGGGTTTAACGTCTACTCGACACAAACTAGGTCATTTTGGGACTAACATATGTTTTTTAATTTTATTTCAATAATTCGCTTGCGCATAGGGGTCTTTAGCAGTGGGAGGAAACCGGAGGACCCGGAGAAAACCCACGAGATTGAACAGGCGACCCTACTCCTTGTCACGTTCAACAAGGGATTCGAAACCACGCCAGTTGACTCAATGACAGACTTTATGATATGTACAGCCTGCGCACGCACGCTAACCATTCAGCCATCCAACCCCCCCACCTGTTACAGACATTATCTGATACAAATCATCACAAAATGTCAGTCTGATTAAAACACAAGATTCTTTTTCGTTTTATCTTTTATAGTTCAAAATTTCATTTTTCTTGTCTTTACTACACTAGGATCTGAAAGAGTTGTTATATAATCCGCGTTTAGTTGATGTGAGGGATTAGCCAATAAAATGGTCTGTTGCAGTGAGTTCTTGGCGTGCAGTGCACGGAACTGTGGGTATTCCACTAGAAACATCAACGCAGGTGCCTATGTCTTTTTAAAACAGAAAGTAGGAAGCCCCTACCTGGATTACCCATAGACTTGTTGTACTTGTTAGAAACAAAGCTTGATTCATTAATACATTAGTAATAATTATACTATGAATGATGCATGTTTGTGAGCTGAACAGTAAAATTTTGATAATAAATGAAATACTAGAGAATCTCCTACAAGTCTTTTTTGATATCAAAAAATATCAACACCAGCCGATTATGTAAAAAACCCGAGGCTCTGCCGGGTTTTTTTTTACTTTAAAGACGATTGTTGATATTTTTTGATATCAAAAAAGACGAGTAGGAGATTTTATTTATTACACAATCCATTCTTACATCCACAAATAAATATAATTCTTTGCAATAGATTTCACTTTCACTGAACCTGATTACATTACGGCATAGTGATGGACGCATGGATAATGCGCGCACATTGTATCATAAGGTCCGTCATTGAGTCAACTGGCATGGTTTCGATTCCCTGGTTGTACGTGACAAGGAGTAGGGTCGCCTGTCCTACCTTATCGTTTTTCTCTGGGGCTTCTGGTTTCTATCCTACTGCTAAAGACCCCTACGCGCAAGCGAATTATTGAATAAAACTGAACCATGTTAGTCCTGAAATGACCTAGTTTGTGTCGAGTGGACTCTAAACTCTGTTTCTGTCTATTTGCATATGAAACAGTAAACACCTACATGTAAACGTTTTCTGTGGTTATATTTAGGAAGAATACACAAGACAGCTAATATGACCCAGTTTCTATACAGTCACCTCGGCTCACTTAACATGCCTGAATTAAATCTATCTAACTTATTGGGCGTTGTCAACTACATACTGTATTGCTCATATTACCTAAATTGAATTATGCTAAATTAAGAAATCATTATAATCTTGAAATATTCCAGTGAGGATTTCTATGAAATTTGTTTACCATGAAGTAATATTTCACATGCTATAAAGGATAATGATTCTCTGAACATTGGGGGGGGGGGGGGGGATGGGGGCCAATGGTTATCATAAGATCTGTCATTGGTTCAGCAGGCATGGTTTCGATTCCCCTGTTATACTTGACAAGGAGTAGGGTCGTCTGTCCAACCTCTTGGGTTCTTCTCTGATCCTCCGGTTTCCTCAAACTGCTAAAGACCCCTACGCGCAAGCGAATTATTGAAATAAAATTGAACCTGTCCAACCTCGTGGGTTTTCCCTGGATCCTCCAGTTTCCTCCCACTGCAAGCAAATTATTGAAATAAAATTGAACCATATGTTAGTCCCAAATTCCTAAAATGACCTGGTTTGTGTTGAGTGGACCTTATTCTCTCTCTCTCTCTCTCTCTGAACATGAATAGGGTATTGTTTTAAATAATGATGACTGTGTAGACAATTGCTGATCAGATCAGGTGTTTATTACTGGGCTTCTTTCATACAGGAGAATGTTGAGATGGGCATGTCTGATGTGCAATCTACAAGGGAGGCAGGGGCGTGACGTTACTATTAAGGTTATCAAGCCTGTATTGTATAATACGTAACAGCTATGAGGTGTGGGTGACAAACCGAAGAATTTTATTCCAGTACTTTATAATTAATGAACAGAAACACACCCTATTTATAGGTGTTGGTAAGGAAAATCCAAAAGTCTACACTTCGTTGTAAATTGTATTGATTTGTACATTTATATATAAGCATAACAAATACTTTTACCTTGCATAAGATTATTGTGTATATTGAAAGGATGACAGCTCTCTTGTGTATATTGTGCAAGGAGTTATAAATAGTATTTATGTACATTTCATATATTATTGTCCCCCGCCTTTGATGTAGAATGTTTAAACTTCATGTAAGATGTTCATTAGGTGAATGTCTTGACAGAGTTCATTGATTAACATTTCGAGCTGGAGCTAAGCAGAGCCTATCAATTTCATTGGGTCGACGCTTTGAGACAAGATAATCGTGATTCTATCTGATAGAGAGTGATGAAAATGAGTGTATAGTTTGATTACTCGATACTTTTGCAAAAAATAAATGTGAGGTTAATTAATATGTGACATCTATTTATTGTGGGATTTCAGCGGGGGACATCAGCCTCACTGTTGGCTTGTTATTATTATTATTATACATACATTTCTATAGCGCTACTTCCACAACAGTGTTCAGATACGCTTTACAATGTGATACACACAAAGATATGATGAAATACAAAGAAATAGAAATAACAAAAGTTAAGATCACTTAAATATGAAATATAAAATAAATTTGATCTAAAATATATGTAACAATAGACAACAGGAGCTAGTTAAAAGTTGACTCTTAAAAATAGGTAAGGACACACTGCTGCGAATAATATAAATATGATATGAATTAATTGTTACCTATATCTATATTTTTCAGACATATTTACAGGCCGCCTTAGAAACAGGTGATGATTTTGTTAAAGAAAAGTTGAAGTTGAACCAGCAAGAATTCAATATGGTGCTAAATGAATATGATAATATTGAAATATTAACACAAATAGTTTTGACAAACTGCAAGGACACAGAAGAAATCTGTATTAAAGGATGTACAAGAAATGTTATTAAAGCCAGGGATCTCATTAAAACTATGGCGCATAAATTTTCATTCAGTGAAACTACCTTTAATCTTGATGTACGAGGAGATGACTTGGTGGAAACATCCCGTAAAATGAATTCGGACTTGAGAATTACAGATAACAATAATTCTGTGACTTCAATTCTTCATCAATCTTCAGATAGTTTGAGTGCTCGTGGTGGAGACCCTTCTAGCTCTGAGGTTGAGGAAAATTTAGAAACGGACAGTACATGTGCTTTTGTTCCTTATAGTTATCCTGACCCATTGACACAGAGTAACTCGAGCTCTAGTAGTCTGGAAACGGAATCCGAACGTATACTCTCTGACCCTGAAAATTCCACTCAAATAGAAAAGGCACTAAAATTAGGATATTCTGAATATCAGATTGTAGCAGTGTTAAAGAAACTTGGCGTGACTGCTGCTAATGTAGATCCAAACACTCTGTTGACTGAATTAATCAAACAAGGTGCTCTGAGTCCGGATGTCAGTGGAAGTGAATTTTTGTTGAAGTCTAATAATGACAATAGTTCTGGCGGAGGGGATTTGATAAATAATTCCAAGATTGATACATGCGATGCTGATGATGTGGATAATTTACGACATATTGTTGTAGATGGAAGTAATGTAGCTATGAGGTAAGTAAAACACTTTGGATGGTTTTCCTTATTATTTTTCCTTAAAGGACAAAATTGGTGTCAATCATTATCACATATGTGATAGAACTGGTTAAATACATCCCAAATATAATTTCAACACGGAGATCATTGCTACGGTGATGTGTAACAGGTGAATAAACGGGAAGTGACGACAAACACGAGTCTGTGCATTACCATGTTTTTATTAAGAACAGAATGAATAAAAACGGGGGACTGCACATGATTTTTCTTTTTTTCTTGATTTCCATTATCCAGTGACAGCCAATTCTAGTTTTGAATTGTGAGATACTCTCTCACTGTCTCATACACGTATAATAACTTTTCATCTTCAACGGAATTATCAGTGAAATGAAATTCGATCGTGTGTCTGTTCTCGCTTGTTTATTCAATCAGTTATATAGAAGAATAACTCGTGTTCGTCGTCACTTCCCATTTATTCAAGTATTTTTTACACATCTCCCGTAGCAATGATCTCAGTGTTAAAATTATATTTGGAATTTATTTAACCAGTTCTATCACATATGTAATAATTGCTGACACCAATATTGTCCTTTAAAAGTTCAAGGAAAACAAGGGATAGATTTCGTTTTGTTAATAACTGTATTGATATTTAGGGAGTTGGATGGCTGAATGGTTAGCACATGCGGCGTGGTTTTCCCCGGTTAGGGTTGCCTATCCAACTTCATGGGTTTTCTCCAGATCCTCCGGTTTCCTCCCACTGCTAAAGACCCCTACGCACATGCAAATTATTGAAATAAAATTGAACCATATGTTAGTCCTGAAATGACCTAGTTTGTGTCGAGTGAACGTTAAAACCAATTTCTCTCTCTCTCCCCCCCCCACTATTTACATTAAAACATTTTCAGCTGCATTCACCAATGTTATATCAGAACAGTAGGACCATCCCTAGCCTTGAGGTCGGGTGCTCGATCCCTGCATTGGCAGAGAAAGTTCATCCAGATTTTCCGGCGTGGTTCCCCCTTGTCAGTGATGCAGGACGGAGGGCCTGACAAGGACAGCTGTCTAGTCCTTCGGATGAGACGAAAAACAGAGGTCCCGTGTATACATTGGAATGCATGTTAAAGATCCCTTGGCAGTTGAAATTCGATATAAGAGTAGGCGATAGTGCCGCTGCCCAGGCAAAATTTCCCTCATAGCACACTGTATGACATATGCCCGTCTTCATTAGCCCAGTATAGGAGCAGAACAGTAGGATGTTAAACCCCATTTCATTTCATCTTTTATATCAGAACAGTAGGATATTTCATTTCATTTCACCAATGTTAGAACTGGATATGGTTCATATTTCATTATTTATTTGTCTGGTCTACCTGGAAACATATTTTAGTATACTGGTATAATATTTGCAGTAGCATGTACATGTTTTGTAAATATTGTCCGACTGAATGAATAATAAACATCCATGTCAGTAAAATATTCTCGGATTATATAGTCAATTTATATTGCCTCTATTACAGATTTGTTATCGCTGTAAATGAAAATTTGATAGCATTTAAATTTCTATTTAATATTATTTAGTCCACACACACAAACTCACACACTGATGACATCAATGAGTCCCAAATATTAACTTTTTTCTTCCGTCAAATTAAATTCTAAAACATTTTTTTCATTTATTAGAAAAATAAATAAAGACGTTTGAATTATTTGTAGGTAAAAATCATTTCCTATTTAGTGTAAATGGATATTAAAATAAGTAAAATTCACCATTTAGCCTGAATCAGTAACGTCTTATGTAAACAATGCACGTGCTATTGAGCCAATGATTGATGCCGTGTGATGTGACATCACGTGTCGAAACAGTCATCTGTTACAGAGATATTAGAATATCTCTGTGAAACAGGTTGACAAACTCATTGTTGTGGTAGGGCTCTTAGTACATGTAACTAAATTGTATTACCGGTAAAAAAAAAATGTGCAGGTGACTATTAAAATGGGTCCAGCCCTTTGTCCGTCACATTTTTGGGGATATGATAGGCAATTTGATTGGTCAAGACTTTGGAATATAACAACTCTGCATTTAATTGAGGTACATGTAGAATGTTTATACTTGATGTACATACATGTAGTCATTAGATGAATGTCTTGACAAGGTTCAATGATTAATGTTTGTCGCTAAAGCTAAGCAGAGCTAAGCAATTTCATTGTTCAATGCTTTTGGACAAGATGACTTTGATTCTAACTTATGGAAAGTGATGAAACTTACTATAGAGTTAGATGAATGTTTTGGCTAAATTCAATGATCAGTTTGATTGCTCAATACTTTTCAAAAGATAAATGTAGGCCTACATGTGCAATTGACTAAATTGATGATGAGTTAGTTGTATTTTACGTCCGCTTCCACCGAGGTGATATCGCAGACAATATTGACTAAAAAATACATACAGTATAAGTATCATCTGTTTATTTTGGGATTACACAGCGGGACATCAGCCTCACTGTTGACTTCTTCTACCTGTCCCATTCATGACATCAATTGAAAGGTTGTCTTTGTTGAATATTTTTGGACCTAAAAAAAAATGATAAATTATGACAGCTACATGTATAAATAAGCATTGACAAGTACAATACACTTAACTGCTCTTGTGAAAAGTATGACAATTGACAAAATAAAATGCTTAGTCACTTGTTACTGGCTCTATGAGAAGTGGCAAAATAGACATGTACATGTAGCTTGTTAGTGAATATTTATACAATTCAATGAGACATACATATATTTAGATGTATACACACCTACAATGTGATTAAAACAACACACTGTAACCTGGGTATCGTTTAATCTTGTGTATTTAGCACTAATTTCTTTCACAAAAAATAAATGCTTGAAACCCGTGTTCTGGATGATTTGAGGTATTAATTAGCCAATGAAATAGTCTGTTAAGGCAAGGTTTTGGCGTGCGTGAGGTGCGCGGAACTTTGTGTAAACCACTAGAAACGTCAAAGCTGATTGATTAATCAATGTCTGACGACATAAGGTCAAAAGACACTCGTATGACACCTGACGTGACCTTCCAATACATCTGGTCAGATCTTCGTGTAGTGTAGGCCATCGAAAGAATAAAAAAACAAAATGAAATATAGATCTGTATGTTAATCAGATTGACACACCTACTAATAATAAACATTTTTTTTAGTAGAGTCATCCATAATATCATACTTTGAACAGTAATAAACCATTGATTTTTAGATTTTATATCTTTCTATTTAGTATAATTTTGAGTGAAAATGATTTACATGTAGATGTGTACAGCTGCATGTACGTACATGTATATACAGTGTATAGGGGCCTACGTGAGAAAGATCATTAGATGTGTGATTAATATCTGAAATGCTTTATTAAACCAGGAAATCTTGTTCAGATCTCTTAGTGTATACATAACTACACTACATTAAAAGGCAAATGTGTTCTTTTATCCTTGGGGGGATTGGATGGCTGTATCATAAAGTCGGTCATTGAGTCAACTAGCGTGGTTTCGATTCCCCAGTTGTACATGACAAAGAGTAGGGTCCAACCTCGTGGGTTTTCTCCGGGTCCTCGGGTTTCCTTCCACTGCTAAAGACCCCTATGTGCAAACAAATTATTGAAATAAAATTGACCCATATGTTAGTCCCAAAATGACCTAGTTTGTGTCGAGTGGAGGTTAAACCCCATTTCTCTCTCTCTTTCTCTCTCTCTCTCTCTTTTCTCCTTACTGACGATAATTAGGACATTCATTACAGCAAATGAAATGAAATGGGGTTTAACGTCCTGCTTTTCTGCTATGAGGGAAATTTTGCCTGGACAGCAGCACTGCGGCCTACCCTTATATAAAATTCCAACTGTCAAGGGATCTTTTACATGCCTTGCCAATATGTACACAGGACCTAGTTTTTTTTGTCCCATCAAAATGACTAGATAGCTGTCCTTGTCAGGCCCTCTGTCCTACATCACTGACAAGGGGCAACCACGCCATAAAATCTGGATGAACTTTCACAGCCAATGCAGCACATTACGAACAAGTGATCTTTTGGACATTAAGGGCAATAGTGTATCTTTTTTGGTGCTCATATAGTTTAATTTTGCTTAATAATACTTCAGGCAATAAAATACTGACTTTATTAGAAATTAAGAATTACTTTACATGTATATGTACCTCTCTCTCACAGAGGAAAGAGAAATGGGGGGTTATGTCCACTTTAATTGGTCTTCAGCAGTGGGAGGAAACCAAAGGAGCTGGAGAAAACCCACGAGTTTGGACAGGTGACCCTACTCCTTGTCATCTACAAGCGGGGAATCAAGACTATGTCACCTTCTAGTCTAACGTGCACAATGCACGCGACAAGCGTTAAACCATCAAGCTACAGCTACCCATCTTTATACGCTCTGCTATTGTAGAAAATCAGGACAGTAAATCCCCTTTATTTTCATATTTATACCAGGAAGTCTTACGTTATATTTCTTGTATACACCAAAAATAGATTTTCAAACATAATACAACCCTTTAAATTTGTTATTCAGATATTTTCTAATACAAATGCCTTATTCATGTACATACAGTACGAGTCTCTTGAACAAAGTGAGAAATCATCTTTTCAAGTAGCTGTACTGTACATTATGTCCAATACATAAAGCTTTTATTATGTTCAGGGCTGTCGGTAATTTTTCACAGATGATTAGCAGCACTGCTAATCAAAAAGTCCAATTTTGCCAAATTTGATTAGCAAATTTAAAAATTGATTAGCAGTTTTTCAGTTTCAAATCAACATAAAACACCTAAATAACAAGATTATTTTAATTTTAATTGATAGCAAATGATTAGATTTCATTCTTAAGATTTTTTTAGAATGTTAGCACTTCTACAGCTAGCTGTGAACATTTCTGAATGAATGTAGACTTTTGTTAGGCCTTATGTCTGAAGTCAATTCTTGGCAGTGGCTTCTTATTTCTTCGTTAGAAAACAATTTCGTCTGCTTTTTATCGTGTGTTATTATTTTTGTTCAATCGGAAGCACGCGGTATTTTACGAATAATCTCGATTAACTAGACGCACGCGATATAAACAATTATAGTGTACGGGAATTCTTACTTTGATTTCTCACTTTACAATACGTTTACACGTATTTATTTTTTATATTTTATTTACAATACGTGGGGGATACACTGAATTTATTTTTTTTCAAATTGAATACTGATATAATTACTCGAAATTGACATGTCTCGCAACGTGAGTGGTACTACTTGATTCCCTATTTCCGGTTTAATAGTCCCGATTCATAGAGTTATGTCCCTGTATTATATAGTATCATGAATTGAGTCTGGGTAGTTCGAGAAGAAAATGTAACACGGAGAATTCCGTTTTGTTTATAAAATTTATTTGATATTTTATACGCGTTGAGAGTGTTGAGAAATGTGGATAAATCTTTGTGTCAATATCCAAAATGACAGGCATGTTATTGATTCGCAGTTACTGCGAATCAGAAACGTTAAATTTTAATTTTTGATTAGCATCGGACAAAATATGTATCGCAAATTGCGCTGCGATACTGGTTGTCGGCAGCCCTGATTATGTTTGAATGTTTCTTTTGCTAGGATGCTACACTATCTAATACAGGGAGATTGCCTGTTGGCTGAATGGTTAGATTGTGGGCGCTGTATCATAAGATCTGTCAACTGGTGTGGTTTCAATTCCCCGATTGTACGTGGGTTTTCTCCGGGTCCTCAGGTTTCCTCCCACTGCTTAAGACTTCTACGCGCAAGTGAATTATTGAAATAAAATTGAACCATGTGTTAGTCCTGAAATGACCTAGTTTGTGTCGAGTGGTTTATTTATTATGAATGATAATTTCACCTTTGATGATACCCTTATAATCTACATTGTACCTGTAAATAGATTATCTCAAAATAAGTCAGTTATAAATGAAATGAAATGGAGTTTAACGTCCTACTGTTCTGCTCCTAACCTGGGCTAATGAAGACGGGCATACGCCATACAGTGTGCTATGAGGGAAATTTTTGCCCGGACAGCGGCACTACGGCCTACTCTTATATTGAATTCCAACTGCCAAGGGATCTTTTACGTGCACGCCAATGTGTACACGGGACCTCGATTTTTCGTCCCATCCGAACGACTAGACAGCTTTCCTTGTCAGCCCCTCCGTCCTGCATCACTGACAAGGGAGAACCACGCCGGAAAATCTGGATGAACTTTCTCGGCCAATGCAGGGATCAAACACCCGACCTCCAGGCTAGCGAGCTAGCGTCTTACCAACTTTTTTTTATACCTTGATGGCCTACACTACATGAAGATCTGTCAAGTTTTAGCGATAGGTCATGTCAGGGGTCAAAAGACCGACTTTTCACCCTATGACGTCAGATATTTGATTAACCAATCAGCATTGATGTTACTAGTGGATTACCCACAGTTCCTTGCAAAACACGCCTAAAGCTCCCTGACACCATTCAGAACACGAGTTAAATAACAACTACCCAGATCCTAGTGTTGTAAAGGCTCAATACCACCCTTGTTGTAACTGAATAATATGTACCAATCTTTATTCTGGTCAACAAATTGTACTATTTTACAATATTCCAATTAATTGATGATACAAATTCATCTTAACACACCTAATTTAAAAAATTGGAAAAATTCAACTAAATGATTTGAAAGGCCTAACGTAAAGCTTTTCAAATGTGACTTGGATTTAAAAATATTTTCGAACCCTCTGGACAAGTAAAATAGGATTTAATGGATAATTTACACAACAGGTAGGACACTAACACATCTAATACTTAGAATAAGGCTATTATTTATTTTCTGGAGCTGTCAAGCCAGCAAGAGTGTTATTGTCCCTTTAAGACATGTAAAAATGAAATTTTGAACTATAAAAACGAAACGAAATAGGATCTGTGTTTTAATCAGATTGGTTATTGGTTTAGGATTTATTAAATTCAGATAACCACCAAGTCTGATAATGAATGTATACATGTAATAACATAGATCAGGGGTTATTTTAGACCTTTATTTGTGCACAATTTTGTGAAAAGTATTTTTAACCAAGGGTGTGTGACTTTTCTAGGACTGAAGTTGTTTACAAGTTGACTCGAGACATACAATCTGATTAAATTACATCCTATTTCGTTTAGTTTTTAATAGTTCAAAATTTCATTTTTTTTTGTCTTTACTACACTAGGATCTGGAAGAGTTGTTATATTACCGGCGTTTTGGATGGCGTTCTGGATTAGCCAATGAAACCATTTGTTACGGCAACTTCTTGGCATACAATGCACAGAACTGTGGGTAAACCACTAGAAACGTCAACGCTGATTGATTATTCAATGTCTGACTTAAAAGCCATTCGTACAACCTTTGACACAACCTTTTACTACAACTGATCAGATCTTCATGTAGTGTAGGCAATCGAAAGTATAAAAAAAAAAAACGGAACGAAATATAGATCTGTATATTAATCAGATTGGAAGATATACTATTTCCTGATGAAATCTAAGTTCAACCATATTCCATCAGTGACAAAAGTAAAAAATAATCCTGTTTATTCTGGATTTTTGGCGCCAATTAACATGATCAAAATCGGCCTAGGAAAACGCCAATTATCAAAATTTTAATTGACTATTATTCACATTTACAGTCATGGTAATAAAGAGGTGTTTTCTTGTCGAGGTATTCAACTGGCAGTAGAGTATTTTAGAGCGAGGGGTCACAAAAAGATTACAGTCTTTGTTCCACAATGGCGGAAAGAGTCTTCGAGACCTGATGCTCAAATTAAAGGTAAACTAAAATTTAATTTGAATGTACATGTACTTGTGGGAGCCACGGTGGCTAGGTGGGTAAGGCGCTGGCTTGCTAGCCTGGAGGTCGGGTGTTCGATCCCTGCATTGGCCGAGAAAGTTCATCGCGATTTTCCGACGTGGTTTCTCATTGTCAATGATGCAGAACGGAGGGCCTGACAAGGACAGCTGTCTAGTCCATCAGATGAGACAAAAAACTGAGGTCCCGTGTGAACATTGGAATGCACGTAAAAGATCCCTTGGCAGTTGGAATTCGATATAAGAGTAGGCGATAGTGCCGCTGCCCAGGCAAATTTCCCTCATCGCACACTGTATGGCGTATGCCCTTCTTCATTAGCCTAGTATAGGAGCAGAACAGTAGGACGTTAAACCCCATATCATTTCATTGGATGTACTTGTATATTATTATTGTCACCCACAACTGGTCACATTCAAAGTGAATTTGGGTGTACATGTATATTATTGTCACCCACGCCTAGTCACATTCAAAGCGCACAGTAGTAGACCAATTGTTGGCATGCAGTCATTCATGCAGACATTGTAATGTGATTCCAAATAATGATAAAGAGAGGAGGATCCAAAACTATTTGAATAACATAAACTTTGATGAGATCCAAATCATAATGAACGTGATACAATGACCCCTGTAGTAGGAGTGGTTAAAAACAAAGTCATGGGTATCACAAAACCATGATCAGATTACTGAATAATTAAGCTTACATAATGTTTATTTTCAGAAAGGGGGCTTGCTTACTGTATACACCTAAAAAGTAATACAAATTTAAATGCAATAACTTTTAAAGGGACAATAACACTCTTGCTGGCTTGAAAGCTCCAGAAAATGAATAATATCTCTATCTAAGTACTAGATGTTTAAGTGTCCTACCTGTTGTGTAAATTATCCATTACATCCTATTTTACTTGTCCAGAGGGTTCGAAAATATTTTGTAAATCGAAGTTTCATTTGAAAAGGTTTACGTTAGACGTTGCAAACCATTATGTTGAATTTTTCAAAATTTTTAAATAAGGTGTGTTAAGATGAAATTTGTATCATCAATTAATTCAAATATTCTAAAATAGTACAATTTGTTGACCGGAATAAAGATTGGGGCATATTATTCATTTACAACAAGAGTGGTATTGAGCCTTTAATGATTGTTGAGATCAAGTTGCTGCTGTGGGTGTATGTTACATGTACATGCACATGCATGTATGTGTAGATTCTTAGAAAATCTGTGGGAGTATAGCTCCTTAGAAAACCGGATTAGAAAATCCTAATTTTTGGAGTGGTCAAGTTGAAACATACATTATGCAAGAGCTAAATCTGCCTATTGCAGGTCTTTCTTTAGGCCTGAAATGTTATATAAACTATTAAACATACATTATGCAAGAGCTAAATCTGCCTATTGCAGGTCTTTCTTTAGGCCTGAAATGTTACACATACATTGTAGTAAATTTATTTCTTTCTCGTTTAAATAGATCAGGAAATAATGAAGCAGTTAGAAAAAGAGAGAGTTTTAGTGTTTACACCATCGAGACGAGTAGCTGGAAGACGAATTGTATGTTATGATGATAGATATATTCTCGATGTAGCCCATTCTAATAATGGCATTGTAGTTTCTAATGATAATTATCGCGATTTATATAATGAGAAACCTCAGTATAAAAAAGTGGCAGAGGAGCAGCTTCTACAATATGTCTTCGTGGATGATCAGTAAGTATATCAACATTAAATATTTGGGTAAGGTTATGGTAACAAATGTCGCATTTCGCATCCAGAAAGAGGAAATCGGCCACGTAGATCTGTCACAGGGCTGCTGTCAGAACAAAGTATTGTGTACTGGTTACAAGCTGCAGATAGTTGTGCAGTTAATAATGTACTCAATAAATAAAAGATAGGTTGCCAGGCAACGAAACATACGCCCACAGCAGCTAAGTCGTCCAAACAGTCAACAAGAGTTGTCGCATATTTTTCTATTCTGATTAAGAGTAACAACTCATTAGGTAATTATCAGAAAGTCATTAGAAATTGTTTGGCTTTTAGTTCTGCCCCATGCTAACGTTTAGTATACGAAACATTTAATATCATGGATTTAGCTGTTCAAGTTATCAAAATTCATTGAAAATCAATATACTTGTTCGTCTCAAAACCTAAACTCTGTTTATCAATCTAAAGTCAATCGGATCATAACTTTGGTCTCTAGAGCATCCATATAATTTTTCAAAGTGATCAAGGGCCATAACTGTAGCAGTAATCATCGGAAATTGTTGAAAATCACTGGGCTTCTTCGTCTCACGACCTTAAACACTGTGTATAAACTTAAAGTCAATCAGATATTAACTTTAGCTTCTAGAGCGTCAACAAGATATTTCAAAGTGATCAAGGGCCATTACTCTGGCAGTAAATATCGGAAATCGCTGAAAATCAATAGGATTCTTCGTTTAATGACCTTAAACACTGTGTATAAATTTTAAGTCAATCAGATATTAACTTCAGCCTCCCGAGTGTCCACAAGATTTTTCAAAGTGATCAAGGGCCATAACTCTGGTAGTAATTATCACAAATCATTGAAATCAATGGGCTTCTATGTCTCACGACCTTAAACACTGTGTATCAATCTGAAATCAATCGGATATTAACATCAGCCTCTAGATCGTCCTCAAGATTTTTCAAAGTGATCAAGGGCCATAACTCTGGCAGTAATTATCGGAAATCGCTGAAAATCAATAGGATTCTTCAGCTCATGACCTTAAACACTATGTATAAATTTAAAGTCAATCGGATATTAACTTTAGCCTCATTTGGATGTGGACGCCAGACCGACGGACGAAAAGATGGATGGGGGCAACGAAAATATACGACGACATTTCTATGTGGGCGTATAAAAAGCATTGTTTTGTAGATTTTAAACTGAGTACATTAGTAACAGCACAACTATCTGCAGGACACAATATTGTCTACCAGAACTGTGGCCTAACCCAATTATCCTATAAATTAGTTGGAAAATTACCACTTGGATTAGAGAAATGAGCAGAAAAATTGAGCATATTGGGTACATGATTTTACAGGTGAAATGAAGTGAAAATGAAATGAAATGGGGTTTAAGGTCCTACTATTCTGCTCTGAACTGGACTAATCAAGACAGGCATACCCCATAAAGGGTGCTATGAGGCAAATTTTGCCCGGACAGCGGCACTATTGCTACTCTTATATCTAATTCCAACTGTCAAGGGATCTTTTACGTGCACGCCAATGTGTACATGGGACCTTGGTTATTCGTTCCATCCGAACGACTAGACAGCTGTCCTTGTCAGACCCTCTGTCCTGCATCACTGACAAGGGGGAACTACACCCGAAAATCTGGATGAACTTTCTCAGCCAATGCAGCGATCGAACACCCGACTTCCATGATTTGAAAGGAGATTGTGTATTTGTCTCAAGATGAACCTGGATGAACTAAAGACAGAAAATGATAAAGCCTACTTAAAGTGCTAAGTGTTATCCTTAATTAAAAAAATGTGTTCATGATGCCATCATTACTACCAAAGATTGTGTTCGGGACTCCATTATTACTACCAGACTTTTCAATATGGCTTCCATCTTCATGCTCTTAGTAAATCAGCCCTTTCAAATTACGATTCTGCCAGTGTGGCATTTGAAGTCGAGTCTCTTCAAATGTTGCACGGGGGGTTGGATGACCGAATGGTTAGTGCATGTGCGTTGTATCATAAGGTCTGTCATTGAGTCAACTGCCATGGTTTTTCGATATCCCCGGTTATACGTGACAAAGAGTATGGTCGCCTGTCCAACCTCATAGATTTTCCGGGTCCTCTGGTTTCCTCCCACTGCTAAAGGCCCCTACACGCAAGTGAATTATTGAAATAAAATTTAACCATATGTTAGTCCCAAAATGACCTAGTTTGTGTTAAGTGGACATTAAAGAGAGAGAGAGAGAAATGGGGTTTAACGTCCTCTCGACACAAACTAGGTCATTTCGGGACTAACATATGGTTTAATTTTATTTACATAATTCGCTTGCACGTAGGGGTCTTTAGCAGTGGGAGGAAACCGGACGACATTAAAGCATGTTTCCCTTTCTCTCATGCTCTTAGTAAATCGGCCCTTTCAAATTATAATTCTGCCAGTGTGGCATTTGAAGTCCGGTCTCTTCAAAGGTTGTACAAATTGATTCTATATATAGTATACATGGTAGCTGCAAGCTGTCAGCAGAAAGTTGTCTGTTAATGCATATTTAAATGCTCCGAGAAAGTTCATCCCGATTTTCTAGCGTGGTTCCCCCTTGTCAGTGATGCAGAACGGAGGGCCTGACAAGGACAGCTGTCTAGTCCTTCGGATGAGACGAAAAACCGAGGTCCCGTGTAAACATTGGAATGCACGTAAAAGATCCCTTGGCAGTTGGAATTCGATATAAGAGTAGGCGATGGTGCCGCTGCCTGGTCAAAATTTCCCTCATAGCACACTGTATGGCGTATGCCCGTCTTCATTAGCCCAGTATAGGAGCAGAACAGTAGGACGTTAAACCCCATTTCATTTCATTTCATTTCATTTAAATGCTTATTTTTAGATTTATGCCACCAGAAGATCCGTTGGGTAAACATGGACCTACTTTAGACAACTTTCTAAGAATTACACCAATTGTGAGTGAACCTTCTCAACCCTGTCCTTATGGCAAAAAGTGTACTTATGGCAACAAATGTCGCTTTTCACATCCAGAAAGAGGAAATCGGCCACATAGATCTGTGACAGAGCTGCTGTCGGAACAAAGTAGTCAGAAACTGAAAGATAGAGCTGTTAAAATGGAAGGTACGTGTAATGCTATTATTATAAAATGTTGGGTACATGTACGTCACATTAAACAATGACAGATTTAATACGATCTGATGTGGTCTCTGATCCAATCAGACACCGGTAAACATTCTTTAATTCCTGTTCATTTTTATTAATCAAGTCTTTGTCACACAACGACTCTCCTTGTGTTCCACAATGAGAACAATAACTTTGATTCTAATTGAGTGAGAGTGATCAAACTCAGTGTATTGTTTCATAACATCAATAATACCTTGACTGAGATTGGTGATGAGAATTTGTTCTGAGGCTAAATAGCAATATGCTATTTGATTGTCAAGACTTTGAAACAAAATAACTCCTTCAATTAAATTTTTATTGTACTCTGACATTCATGAGTCAATATTTTTATACGCCCACATTTTCACGTGGACGTATATTGTCGTCGCCCCCATCCATCCGTCTGTCCACAATTGTTTGTGAACACTCTAGAGGTAACAATTTTTATCCGATTTCAACGAAACTTGAAATATAGGTTTTTCATCCTAAGATTTCGGCCCTTGATTTTACGAAAAATCACTTCTTTTTTTGAGCTTGTTCTCTGTCCATCTCTTGCAAAATGTGGGTGTATCTTGCCTGGCAACCGCTTGTTGTTCTAATTACTGATGGACTACAATTGTCTGACTACAGTAAATGCTTCACATTAATAACATAGTTCCCAATCTGATTAAAACACAGATCCTATTTTGTTTCGTTTTTTATTGTTTAAAATTTCATTTTATTTGTCTGTACTACATTGATTTTATTTGAATGAATTCTCCAACCATGCATATTTGTATGGTTAACGTTTTTCAACACAGACTAGGAAATTTTTTTATGTTTTTCAGAGAAGAAAAAGAAGGAAATTATACGAAAGAAACAGAGTTTAAGGAGAACACAGTCTATGTTTCCAGAAGAACATGCCAGTATTGAAAGGAAAGTCTCATTACCAAATCCAGGAATTGAGGAGAATCAAACATATACACAGCCAGGTTCTATTGCGGCAGAAACTAATATCAATCATATACTTAATTACCATCGTGGAATGTTAGAAAGTGCGGAACGTAAATCGAGGGATGCAAGTCCTGTACCTAAAGTAGCTGTTCAACCAGCACCACCACAAACTTATAATGACAATATTTGTATTGGGAGTGAGGGTGGTTATGTACGTGAGTTAGAATCGGTAACAGCCACCTTACCACCTCCAACGTTAACACAGGCCAATAATAATAACACTGAACAACCTCTACCTGATCATCTTATACTGGCTAAAAAACTGTCGGATGACGCACAAGACAGACCAACAAAATTTTTTGATTCTCCAGTATCAAGCACTCAATGGCCGAGAAATACTGAAGATCATTCAAGACTTAGCCAAGAACAAATACACATTTCTCAATATGGCTATCCTGGATCAGGCATGCCACCGAGTGAGTTTGGCACATGTTACTCCGGCCCTGCCTCAGTAATGAGACAAGATCCGGTGATGAGTAATTATGAAGATCAGTGCAAAAGTTATCCTTTTAGTCATTTGGCCAACCGATGGACAGGTAACCAGTTGACTCAAGCCGAACATCTAGCCCTGACTATGAAACACAGTTGTCCTGAACATGTACAGCAACCAGCAGCAGCAGGACAAGGTGCTGGTAATATCATGATGCGACAAAACAGTACATCAGATCCACAGCTGAGCAGTAGAGGGAAAGGAGACAGTTTATCAAGTCGTGGTGCTTCAAGTATGATGTATAGAACGCATGGTAGTAACCCACCAGTATCTATAAACCGTTCTACATCAATACATGGTTCATCATTACCACAACAACATGTTCAGTTTAACAGACAAACCAGTGAACTACCCTACTCATTAAACCAATATTATACACCAACCCAATATACACAACAACACCCAGCCCAATATACGCAGCAACAACAGCACCTGGCCCAATATACACAACAGCAACAACAGCACCCACCTCAATATACACAGCAACATCAGCACCCAGGCCAATATACACAGCAACACCCGAACCCAGGCCAGTATACACAGCAACAACAGCACCCAGGCCAATATACACAGCAACACCAGCACCCAGGCCAGTATACACAACAACAACAGCACCCAGGCCAGTATACACATGCAGAATGGTCCTCAATTCCTTATAATTGTATAAATTCTCCTGTACCAATGGGACAAATGCAGCCTGTTTGGTCACCAAATCAAGTAATGCCTCAACAACAACTGATTCCACAGTACGTTGGCAGCTATCAAGCATCTCTGCAACCTCCCAATCAGCCATCAAATCCCATACCTGCCACTGCAGATATTAAACCTACTGATTCAAGATATTCAATATTCTATCATCTACAAAGTTTATTTGATGAGAAAAAGGTAAAGGCAGCTATGAATGCACATCCCAATGAAACCAATCCAAATGTGTTAGTCAAATACATAGTTGACCTTCAGTAAGGCCAGGTTCCCACTGTCGTGCGATGTGTTACGATAGGATTGTCCACGATCTGTTATTTTAGGATATGTTTCGATATGATCAACATGACTGCTGCGACTTACCTCAGTATATGATAAGATCTGATAGGATCACCACGATTAAAACCACGATTTCAATTGTAGTACGAATCGTGATAGTGGAAACCTAGCATTCAATAACTTTATACAGTGTACATGTAGTTAGTTATTTAACGCCTGTCGACCAAGTAAATTTCTCAGCTGGTCAATATCATTGTAATTCATTAGTTATACAGACAGGTGATATACCTGTAGAAGTACCTGAAGAGTCCAGGGGAAGAACGATCTAAGTCACATTTTTGTCTTTTCGCATAAAAGGCAAAACAGACTTTTGGACGAGAATGCTTGACGCGAACAGAACAAGTGGGTTTAATTACAACTTCAAAATGATGTTTAATACGAATCATAATATAATTACCAGTACAACAACTGACTTGCACTTTTCAGCCAAATTAGGGTCAAATAAATACGATTGACTTGTATTTGTCCAGGAGGCCATTTCAGAATGGCCTTGGTTCGATGTGACTCCAATCGTTGTTACCTGAAATCGATTGTTCCAAAAAAAGCTTATACAATTTGCGACCAGATGGCACCATTAACTGGGGTTTGTTAAAAAGTGACTTAGATCATTCTTCCCTAGGGCTCTTCACCTGTTTACAACAGGTGTTAACTTCTCTTTTATCATAACCTATTAAAGCATTATGTGATTTGTAAAAAAACAAACTATAGAAGCATGAAGCTATGATTTACATTCTTAATTGTGGCAAATGAATATTAGCTTTATTTTATTAAGTAAAATAGTGATTTATTTTAAAATTTTAATTTAGAATTGAGAGAATTATTTTGAGTGAAATGCAGTGTATAGATTGTACACTAGATTAGGTATTTTGTTATAAAATTTTGTTTATAATTTTACTGACATATCATTCAACAGGATGTTGTCAGTAATATTATCAAGAGATGCTTTTAAAATTTCGATTAATTTGGTAAGATGACATTATGCATGAGTTATTGGAATTTTACTACTGTGTAGATTACAAAACATTATGTATTTAAAGGACAGTATTGGTGTCAGTTATTATCACATATGTGATAGAACTGGTTTAGATGCGTAATCAAAGTTTCAACAAACGGAAATGACGAACGCAAAAGGAAAACACAAGTTATCCTTCTATATAACTGACTGAAGTGACGAGTGATAACAGATACACAAGCGAATTTCTGCTCACTAATAAAACAAGTGAATGCACAGACTATTTCTATTTTTCTTGTGTTCTCTTATCTAGTGACATTCAATTACTTTTTGAATTGTCAGATATCCTCCCACAGTCTAACATAACAACTTTTGGTCTTCGAAGGAATGGTTAGTGAGCAGAAATTCGCTTGTGTATCTGTTATCACTCGTCACTTCAGTCAGTTATATAGAAGGATAACTCTTGTTTTCCTTTTGTGTTCGTCACTTCTTTTGTAGAAACTTTGATTACGCATCTATCGTAGTAATGGTCTCTGTGTTAAAATTATATTTGGAACGTGTTTAATGATTTCTATCACATATGTGATAATGACTGACACCAATGTTGTCCTTTAATCTGAAGTTGTTGAATAGGAGTAAGAGTAGTAGATCTGTGTAGCTGCTGGATCAAACGATGATGCCGGTGGAAAGAGTCGACATTAACAGATATTTAAAAATCATTTTTAAATATCTAAGTTGTTGAATATGTACATATATTATAATATTAAGTGCAGGGGGACTGCACCACACACAATCAATTAAGAACTAAGTTGAAAGGGATCACTGTGTTTGGACCTTTCCCACTATTCCTTGTGGTAATGACGTGTGTTAACTGATCTAATTAATCAACGACACACGTACATTGACCGTTGACTTGATGTTTTGTCATCAGTACGGTGACGTTTATCAGTACCTCGATTTGAGGCCATATTGTTTTTGTTTACATAAGGAGTGTATATAACATGATATTTTTGTATACTAAATCACCCAGTAACAGGTATCATATATTTATATAAATATACCTAAAGTTTTTAAATTCTGTACAAATTATAATTTTGTAATGCATGGGATGTAAATTAACAATATCGATCCTAGAGATAAGTTCACTCTTTATCTCTGGTAAAACTCGCCAGCCATACATCGGCAATTTTGAATGTCATGTGATGTATCCTTCCGCCCAAGATGGCGACTCAGTCTTGCGTTTCTTCAGAAATTTTATGTATTTGGCTGAATCACTCAGATTGTGCACTAAAAATAGTTCCCGTAAGTCATGCAATGAATCAATTCCTAGAAATCGGCAGCATTTCATTCTAACAAATCCTGCCAACCACTGGAGGCGGAGCTTAGGAACTGATTTCATGCTGATTAATGGCTGGCGAGGGTAAAGTTTTCTCTGGAATCAAGATTGGTAAATTGATTGAACTTTGTTTTAAACAGTTGGTTGACAGTAACAAGCTGGAAAATAGCCAATTGTTGAACATTTGGAGTACAGTGGTGTAAATTGTGTTTTTGACCAACACTGGTTTATAGGATATTTATTTGTGTTAAATGGATTCCATAGAATGACGTTGAAAACATTCTGTATTTTTTTTCATCAAAATATTCCTTTTAACTGTTTTGTAAAGATTTGAATTGTTTGCAAGAATTTGTATTCAAATTCAAAATTAGACACATCAATTGATATGAAAAACTATAACATGTTGTAATGAGACATGTATAGTTTAGTCAAGGCCTTGATTGATCTCTGGTTAAGCCAGATTTTGAAAATTGTTTGTTTGCTGTAAATTAGACCATTTGACAAATTACTCTAATTATTGCCTTAATCAAGCTGATTAAAACACTACACTAGGATCTGGAAGAGTTTTTATAAAACCAGCATTCTGGATGATGTGAGAGATTAGCCAATGAAACGAGTTCTTGGGTCATAGGGTCAAAAGCCGCTTGCATGACCACTGATGTGATCTTTCACTATAACTGGTTAGATCTTCATGTAGTGTGAGCCAGAAGTAAACTTTTAAGTAACATGTATTCCATATAATTGTGTCATGTGTTACTTTGATTTATAGCAATGGATCAAGCACAATGCTATAGTGGAACACACTGTTGGTTATATCTTACCCTGGGCTTTCCTGGGCTTTATCAACTATAGAAATAATAAAACTTTACCTCTCCAAGTACACATTGTTATCCCTGAAAATAATAAAATGAACACAATGAATTCAACAATTTTATTATTGACCCAATTCAAATGGGGGGTTGGATGGCCGAATGGTTAGCATGTGCGTGCTGTATCATAAGACCTGTCATTGAGGCAACTGGTGTGGTTTCGAATCCCCGGTTGTACGTGACAAGAAGTAGAGTCATCCGGTTTTCTCCCACTGCTAAAGACCCCTACGCACAAGCGAATTATTGAAATAGAATTAAACCATATGTTAGTCCCGAAATGACCTAGTCGAGTGGATGTTAAACCCCATTTCTCTCTCTCTCCCAATTCAAATAGGACAAGCCATTCTAAGTTACCAATCCATGACTAATTGAGTAATTTATCCTAGTTTTTTTTCCTTCTGTGATTCACGTCTTCATTAGCCCAGTATGGGAGCAGAACAGTAGGACATTAAACCCCATTTCATTTCTTCTGTGATTCTCAGTTGAAATTTGAAGGTCTTTGTATCATATTGTTTTTAGAGATGAATCAGTAGTCCTGATTACTGCAAACACAGAATTTTTAAAAGTCTGGCCAAGTGTATATATAATATATATATAATTTAAAAGATTATATAATATTATAACTGTATCATACTATGTATGCTTATTGTGTAAATATTGCTTTAACATGTTTAATGTTTAGTTAGTTTTAATATATTAATCCTGTGTGAATAGTTTGAACATGAATATACTGATAGTCTAATTTACTTATTAACATTAATCAAATATTAAACATACATTATGGGAGATTAGATAAAGAACTGGCAGTTCTCACTATAAGAGTTAAAAACTAGATAATGTAATGGGAATTTGCTGAAAATTTCAGTCAAATTGATCTCTTCTGAATCGAGTATTTAGCGTTTGAACTTGGGGCCTAGCCTCGATCATCAGATCATCATTATTAAAGTCGGTACGATAAAAAACATAGTCTCGATTATCTATTTTTTTATTTAATCAGAAGCAGCAGACCGGGTTCTAATCCAGTAAATATCGCAGAGTAGCGATGCCATCGAGAGTTGGTTATGGTCTGGATAAGTTAATTAATGTCTAATTAATAATTTAGATAACATTTCAGGCCCAAAGGAAGACCAGCAATATTCAGATTTATCTCTTGCATAATGTATATTTAAGTAAATAATAATTGGTTGTCATTAAGATATATACCTAAGCTATATTTATAACCTAGTACATCCGGATGGTTTTATTTTATATTTATAAGCTAATGGTACTTGGAAATTCTTTCCTACTTTCCTAGAATATAATAATGTATTATGAATGTATATAAACTGATTTGCATTCAATCGTTTAATCTCTAATTTCAAATCAGTTATGTTCCGCGAAATACGCCAGAAGTACATGAACCTTTCTTTGTATTCATTGAAGCCAGTAAATAGTTGTGTTTACAATATAACATTCTTCACAACTGCACAATATATCCACTTGTATTTCTACACTTATTATTATTGTTTGTTAGAAAGATCCTGTTTAAGGTATTTTATGGGTTATCTCAACAAGGATGTGATTTTGTCACAACCCAGTAATAGGGTTTGCTCTTATTACTTTAAATATAAATCTTACTACTTTTTTTTGTTAATTGAAACAGTTGTTTTGATCAGTGCTACTGACTAGAAGATCTCTTAGAAAATTATTCTTTTGTATTATACAAACTAATACAGTAACATCATCTTTCAAAGATTTTGGATCAAGGATTCAAGATACACAACAAATTTCTAGTTTTTATGAAAAGTTATAAGGATCAAATAAATAAATAAATAATCTGGATGAAATTGATTTAATATATTCAAGTAACTTTTGATAATAATATAGTCAGTTTATTTAACCTTTATTTAAAAACACAATTAAATTTTTGATTTAATATTTTGATGTGGGGCCTAACTTTTGGTAATAATGTTTGTTTATTTATCTATATTTAAAAACACACTTAAATTTTTGTAGATTTACTGTAATAGAAAGAATATTGCAAGAATGTGTAATTTAAAATGTACTTTCTAGATTCACTTATATGAAGTATAAATGATTGATATTATATATATTAGTGTTTGTGTTTCTATCATATTAATCATATTAATCACTCCAAACAATTTTTTGTTGTTTTTTTTTTGCTTTTTTTTGTGGTGTGCGGGGCCACGGTGGCTAAGTGGGCAATCTGCTGGTGGTTGGTTGTTCGATCCCTGCATTGGCCAAGAAAGTTCATCCAGATTTTCCAGTGTGGTTCTCCCATGGCATTGATGTGCAGGAATGGTGTGCCTGACAAGGACAGCTGTCTAGTCGTTCGGATGGGATGTAAAACCGAGGTCCTGTGTACACATTGGCATGCACATAAAAGATCACTTGGCAGTTGGAATTCGATATAAGAGTAGGCCGTAGTGCCATTGTCGGGACAAAATTTCCCTCATAGCACATTGTATAGCATATGCCCTCTTCATTAGCCCAGTTCGGAGCAGAACAGTAGAACTTAAACTCCATTTCATTTCCAAACAACTTTGTACTTTTATACACCCACATTTAAATGTGGTCGTGTATTACTGTCACCCCTACTTTGTTTCGAATAGGGGGGACGGGTGGCCGAAGGGTTAACGTGTGTGCGTTTGATCATAAGGTCTGTCATTGAGTCAAGTTGCGTGGTTTCGAATCCCCGCTTGTACGTGACAAGGAGTAGGATCACCTGTCTCACCTCATGGGTTTTCTCTGGGTCCTCTGGTTTCCTCCCACTGCTAAAAAATGCCTACACGCTAGCTAATAATAAAAATAAAATTGAACCATGTTAGTCCCCAAATGACCTAGTATGTAATACGAAGGTTGTAGACCCTCTAGAGGTCACAGTTTTTGACAGATTTTGATGAAACTTAAAATAGATCTTTATATCCCAAAGATCACAGTCCCTTTCAATACTCGCACAATTCAGACCATAACTTCCTGGATTATGGCCCCTGATTGTACGAAAAATCGCGTTTTTGTTGTAGCTTGTACTCTATCCATCTCTTGCAAAATGTGGGCGTATCTTCCCTGGCAACCACTAGTTTGATAATTTGTTACCTACCATATCGTAATCTGAATAGGCTAATATTTATTATTACCAGAAAAAAAACCAAAAAAACTAATCAAACAAGAGCACACCTACTCGATATTTTTCATATTTAATTCCTGGTTGTTTTCAAACGCAAATCTATTTCTCGATCCGTATGCCCTGTCACAAAGACATTGCAGACTTCCGTGTTTTAAAGGTTACTAACAGGTTGTTGTTGTTTATTACAAATTTAACATTACAAATTTAACATCCAATACATACAGTAATATACAATATTATGGACAGGTTGATTTAATTAAGTTATTTACATATGAAAGAGTAATATATAGAAAATGGATAAAAACACTAAAAATAAAAAAAAGTTTTTTTATTTTATATCTATAAAATTCACTTTAAAGGAGCTAAATCGCTAATATTTGGGACCTTATTAGAAGTTGACACAAATAGGTCGCAACGCATATAATAATGTAATATGAATGTATATAAACTGATTTACATTCAATCGTTTCCGATGCCGTCTAGAGTTGATTATGGTCTGGATAGGTTAATTAATGTGTAATTAATGATTTAGATAACATTTCAGGCCTAAAGAAAGACCTGCAATAGACAGATTTAGCTCTTGTATAATGTATGTTTAATAATTTATATATTATTATATACATAATGCATCGTTACGACGAAATATTTATTTCTGACATAAGGTGATCCAAAATTAGAAATCAATAAGGCATGAACAGGACACAAATCTAAAGAAAATTAGATTAACGAAAACTTAAGAGTGTCCTAGAGCATGGGTTTAATAAGGATATATCAATAACATTAAGAAATGACTGATATGCGGGTACAATCAAGATCAAACGAATAATAAGGTAAACACGGGTTTGATAATAAAAGTAAATATTAATCTACTGGTACGAGATGGTCACGTTACAACCGCGGAAGCAGGATTTATATTAAGGCTATTTGTCTACATTGGCCTCCAGTCAATCGAAATGATATTTTACTAATTTGGTCGGGTTTTGTCTCTTTTTTATACGCCCACATTTTCATGTGGATGTATATTGTATATTGTCGCCCCTGTCCGTCCGTCCGTCCGTCCGTCCACAATTTGTTTGTGGACACTCTACAGGTCACAATTTGTATCCGATTTTGTTGAAACTTGAAATGTAAGTTTATAACCCAAAGATCTCAATTCTTTTCCATATTCGCGCATATCGGACCGTAACTTCCTGAATTATGGCATCTGATTGTACGAAAAATCGCGTTTTTAGCTTGTGGACAGGTCATAATTTTTATCCGATTTAAAAAAAAAATCGTTTGAATAGATCACCGTTACACCCTAAGGTTGGTTGAGTTCGAATTTCGTAAAAATCGGACCCAAACTGACAGACAAAATGGCCGCCCCTCGTACTCAAATAACGTACAAATATGGTATATCAAGTTTGTGTACCCAATCACCTATAGAGGTCACAATTTTAATCCTATTTTGATGAAACTTGAAATGTAAGTTTATAACCCGAAGATCTTGGTTCCTTTCGATATTCGCACATATCGGATCGTAACTTCCTGAATTATGGCCCCTAATTGTACGAAAAATCCGTTTTTAGCTTCAGCTAGAGGTCACAATTATGCTCAAATATATCACCGTTATACCGTAATTTTGAATAAGTTCGATTTTCGTGAAAATCGGACTAAAACTGCGTATCGGATCATAACTTCCTGAATTATGGCCCCTGATTGTACGAAAAATCGCGTTTTTAGCTTGTGATTCCTCTAGAGGTCACAATTATTATCCGATTAAAAAAAAACGACCGAATATATCACCGTTACACCGTAATTTTGATTGAGTTCGGATTTTAAAAAAAATGTTTAAATATATCACCATTCCACCATAATTAAGTTTAAATTCAAAATTTCGGGAAAATCGAAAGAAACTGCCCGACAAAATGTTCACTCTTTGTACGAATATAGTGTAAAAGTATGCAATACGAAGGTTGTGGACTCTCTAGAGGTCACAATTTTTATCCGATTTTGATGAAACTTAAAACATTTCCCAAAGATCTCAGTCTCTTTTGATATTTGCGCGCATTTCAGATCATAACTTTCTGGATTATTGCCCCTGATTGTGTAAAAAATCCTGTTTGTTTTTAGCTTGATCTCTGTCCATCTCTTCCAAAATGTGGGCGTATCCTGCCTAGCAGCCGCTGGTTACTGGAAAACAGAGGTTCCGTGTACTCATTGGCGTGCAGTAAAAAAAACCCTTGATAGTTGGAGAGAGAGAGAGAAATGGGGTTTAACGTCCACTCGACACAAACTAGGTCATTTCGGGACTAACATATGGTTTAATTTTATTTCTATAATTGGCTTGCGCGTAGGGGTCTTTAGCAGTGGGAGGAAACCGGAGGACTCGGAGAAAACCCACGAGGTTGGACCCTACTCTTTGTCATGTACAACTGGGGAATCGAAACCACGCTAGTTGACTCAATGAGAAAACCCACGAGGTTGGACAGGCGACCCTACTCCTTGTCACGTACAACCGGGGATTCGAAACCACGCCAGTTGACTCAATGACAGACTTTATGATACAGCGCGCGCACGCTAACCATTAAGCCCCCCCCCTCCCCTTGATAGTTGGAATTCGAAATAAGAGCAGGCTGTAAAGCCGCTGTCTGGGCAAAATTAATCTCATCGCAAACTACATGGCGTATCAGGGAGAGAGAGATGGGATATAACGTCCACTGGACACAAACTAGGTCATTACAGGACTAACATACGGTTCAATTTTATTTCAATAACTTGCTTGCGCATAGGGGTCTTCAGCAGTGGAAGGAAACCGAAAGACCCGTAGAAAACCCACAAGGTTGGACAGTCGACCCTACTCCCCCCCCCCCCCCCGTATGCCCGTTTTCATTATCACGGATGGATCAGAAAAGTGGGAGGTGTTCAGCCCCATTTAATTTTCAATATACAATTATTATTAAACATGCATTATGCAAGAGCTAAATCTGCCTATTGCAGGTCTTTCTTTAGGCCTGAAATGTTTTCTAATTAGACATTAATTAACTGATCCAGGCCTTAATCAACCCTCGATGGCATCAGATTTCTCCCATATTAAATAGATTAGAATGGTTTTCAAATTATTCATTTCACATGTACATCATCTACTTTCGAACTATTATAGCAAGAATGGCTAGCACTTTATCTAAATCTTACATAATATAACTATTTTAATAAACATTGTTTTATTTTGTTCCTAAATGATATCTTTCTCTTAACTTTAATATACAAATAATCATTCAAATAAAAATTTAACAAGATAAAAATATTGCACTTTATATGAAATATGATAACATGATTAACGAAGAGATAATTTATTTAGATCGAATCGTCTGTGGACACGCCTTTTACACAACAACAAAACAAAGAGGAACTTTTAGCAGATATTGACGGAGTCTTTTCTTTTGACGCTTTTGTTGCATTTTCTTGTCCTGAAAAAAAAAATAATCAAGATCAAGTGACGATCCTCGAAAGAAAATAATTATCTAAAATAAACACAGTACGTACGTTCGATCACATTTCTTAACGAATTGCCCGCTCTCAGGCCCGTAACTAGGTGGTGGTGTGGGGGGGGGGGGGTGTTCAAAGTCCCCCGCTGCAAAATGTTTCGCCCCCCAACCCTGTGTAAAAATTTTCGACCATAAAAAATAGATATACATTGTCCGTCAATGTTACAGCACCCCTGAGAACACTTCCCACCCCCCACCCCACCCCCCCCGTTGCTCTGAGCTAGCTACGGCCCTCGCCGCTCTTAAAACATACTCTTATAGAAAATTTCTGGGGAAAAGATCATGGAGATAAAGTAAATAGGGGAAATAATCTACGAAAATGTCATCATGGACCCACGGGCTACAGATTTATTGGAATATTTTTATCAGATGATTTTGACATGTTGGGCACTTTGTGATTGTAAAAGGGCCTGGAGGTCGCGGATTCGCTCCCGGTTTTAGCCAAGAAAGTTCGTCGTTATTTTCCGGCATGGTTTCCACCTGTCAGTGGTGCAGGACATTAGCGTGCACCAAAAGACCCCTGGGCGTATGCCCGTCTTCATTAGCCCAGTCGGAGCAGAACAGTAGGACGTTAAACCCAATTTCATTTCATTTCATTTTTGTGATTATAAAAGATTGAGATTACCGGAATGTTATGGACCAAGTACTTTTAACATTGAAGTCAATTGGGAGCGACTTCGTATATGTATATATATAAATTGTTGATTATCTACCTTTATCAGAATTTTCACTCGTCATTACTTCACACGTGGTTTGTTTTGTTTCTTTGCTTCCTTTTCTCCAGAACTTTAATCTCTGTAATAGAATTACCAAAAGGTTTGACGTCCATGTATATCAGGGACCGTACACAAATTTTTGTCAAAAATTTTATAATTTTATGAATGTTTCTAGTGCAGTTTTCTGATTTTTATGATATTTTTCAATCAAATTCTATGATTATTTTATGGAGTTTTTTTAAACCAAATTTTATGATATTTTTATAATGTTTTTACCACATTTCATGACTCCATATTATAAGAATTTTATGAGAAATGGCGAAATTTTATAAAAATATAAATATTTTTATATTGTACGGTCCTGGGGGCCACAGTGCCTAAGTGGGCAAGACGCTGGCTCGCTAGTCTGGAGGTCGGGTGTTCGATCCCTGCATTGGCTGAGAAAGTTCATCCAGATTTTCCGGCGTGGTCACCCCTTGTCAGTGATGCAGGACGGAGGGCCTGACAAGGACAGCTGTCTAGCCATTCGGATGAGACGAAAAACCGAGGTCCCGTGTACATATGGGCGTGCACGTAAAAGATCCCTTGACAGTTGGAATTCGATATAAGAGTAGGCCGTAGTGCCGCTGTCCGGGCAAAATTTCCCTCATCGCACACTGTATGGCGTATGCTCGTCTTCATTAGCCCAGTACGGAGCAGAACAGTAGGACGTTAAACCCCATTTCATTTCATTTCTGCGTACGGCCCTTGTATTCTAAACCATTGCCTTCAATACACTAGAAAACAAAGGAAATGTATTATGGATTAACTTACTGATAGAAAACTTCGTTTCTTCCTCCTGGTAACTTGACCAACATCTACTTCATCTGTATCAACTTTACAGATCTCATCACAAGTACCATGATGATCACATGACTCTGTCTGGATTTCCATCATCTGTTCTCCTTCTTTGGTGAATTTTTCATTGTGTTCTTGTTTTATATCCTCGTAAAACGTGGTTTTCAGTTGAGGGTAGTAAACTCCTCCAACCCTTTTCAGGCTCTTTATACGAAGTTCTAATTCTTCCACTGTTATCGGATTTGTCTTGAAATCTTTTTGATCTTTTAGCTCTTCCTGCTTTATTGATGCAGTTTTTGGCGTTAAATCACAGCGGATATCATGTAAAGACCTGTTGTTATGAGGTAAACTTTGATTCCAATTATTTTCGGTTAAATCGCTTACTTTCGAAACCGGTTTCAAGAGCTGAATTGCTGTTTGAAGTTCCGCTAGAGAAACAATGGCGCCATCAGGAACATCGGAACGTCTGGGATAATTGGCTGCAATATTCCTTGTTGAATCTCGCGAACTAAGGAGTTCCGGTGCTGCCTTCCATGGCTGATATTCTTGTACATTAGAACTAAGGAGTTCTGGGGCTGCCTTCCATGGTTGGCAGTCTTCCACATTAGAACTGGTATCTCTGGGTATATTAACTGGTTTCAATCCCCGAATAACCCGGTGAAGTTCTTCCAGACTAATAAACTCACAATTTGGTGGTGAATTTTGAGATCTTGGAAGAGGTCTTCTCTGGCGTCTAACACTTAAAGGTGAACCAGGAGACTGGACAAGATGTGACTGGAACTTTGGACACTGGTTGGGATTTCTTACTTCATCGTTTTCCACCGCTGTTCTATAACTGTTGTGGATATAAGAATCGCCCATGGAATAATAATCTTTTCTGGATATGTTTTCATTATACATGGATGACGTCTGTTGATCTGCATTATCAAGACGATTCCTCAATCTCCTGGGATTATCGGACACCACCAACCGTCGAGAATCTGGTATAAAGAGAAAGGGGCTGATTAGGAAACAATCTTTAAGATTTTCTTGATAAACGATAAAAAGAAACAAATCTGACATACAATAACTAACCACATTGTCAATTGTTATAGGGAGAGAGAGAGAGAAATGGGTTTAACGTCCACTCGACACAAACACAATCGAAACCACGCATTGTATCGAGTGGACGTTATACTCTCTCTCTCTCTCTCTATCTCTCTCTCTCTCTCTCTCTCTCTCATTATTACCATTATTTAACATTCTTAAAGCTTACCATTATTTTACATTCTTAAAGCGTACAACTTCAACGACCAAATGCTCAAGCGCGCTTTACAAAATATTGTACAGAAATTAAATATACAAAAATTTAAGAAATGACAAACTTTTGGGGGCAGTCTAACCCGCCATGCAAACTTAACAAAATAAAAAAAAATATAAGGTACCTGTCCATTCGGCTAATTCGTTCATTACAGGAGCAAAATTGCTTCTGAATTCATGTAAATCCTGTAGATTATCCATTAGTCTACCTGTAATTGCAAGATAGAGAAGCTTAGGTCAATATTTTAGACTATGTCAGTCAGGCCGATAATAGTAAGGCCTTCGCACTTAGAGAGAAGTAGCATACACCGTCATAATATCAATGCAATCATGGGGAAATTTCGAATTGATAAATTAGAGCGAAATTTGACATGGATAAATTAGAGCGAAATTTGACATTATTAATTTTAAAAATTCACGGTGAGTTTCAGTTTAAGAAACGAAAAGATTCGCCCCATTGCAGGTCCGAGCTGCACCACTAAATGTTACATGTAATATTACATAATTCTATTTCCGAATTTCTCTGATTGACTAGTAAGTACATAATATCGATTGTGAAATTTAACCTAGTTTAGTTACCGATAGGGTGGGGGCAATAAGCAAGTACCAGAGAAGCATCCAACCAAAACTTTAACCTCTAAGTCAGATTCTCAGAATGAGTGTTCACTTACCTGTGTGGAACTTGAATTTTTCAAGAAAACTGTGAATTCGTTGATAAAGTTACTTTTTTTTTTCTAAATAAGAGCAAACTATGCGGCCTTCCACTAGAAATACCATTAGAAAACTGAAGGACGTGACGTTATTTGATTGTGTGACGTTATCAGATTATGTACGTCACAATGCCCAATCTTGAGATTTCGGCATACACCGCGCTCATTATTTTAAGAACTGTTTTGACTATAGATATCTTTTATCCACTATTTGAATTATAATATTTATAATAATAATATAGTCACATTCATTTAATTTATTTAAACAAGCTTTTAACTGACTCTGTACACAACTTTTTACATGTCCATAATTTTGTTGTTTGTAAAGTACCTCTGAACACCCGATGTAAAAGGAAATGAAATGAAATGGGGTTTAACGCCCTACTGTTCTGCTCCTATACTGGGCTAATGAAGACGGGCCGATGTGAAAGGACGCGCTATGTTGTCACAATAAAAGTCAATACAAAGAATTAGATATTTTGTCGACAATTACAGTTAGCATTTGTAACATGCCGAAGATTAAATACTTTCGTGGATGGTCTACGAATTTCGGAGATGTATCGTAAATCCGTCGTAGCCCTTCTTATCGTCCGTATACTGCCTATTCGATTCTTTGACGAACAGTGCCAATATCGTAAATTTTTCGTATTATCGTCATCATTCGTGGAGTGTGGAGTGTATTCATAACTGAATTCGGCATATCCGTAAACCATTCTTAACTGAATCGCCTCAGTTCGTATAGATGATTCTTTCATTTCGTAGAACTCTACCTTGACATCCGACATACTTCTCCCCTTACTACCCACGAATTATCGTAATTCTTGAGATGGCTGTTTTCAGATCCCACAATTATAGAGTGTACTTTTATAATATGTAAATATTTATTCAATAAATAATGTCAGAAAAAAAAAACTATTCGTAACTGCTTCTAAGCTGCTCTTGATCTACGATCTTTTTGAATTTTTTGCTGCATCGCCACGAATTTCGATTCGCCACTATTCGGGGCGATTTGTAACATTCGTAGACCACGTGAAAACCAGGCATTATTAATGATTATCAGTGCTTGCGAATTTCTTACGAATCCTTGCGAATTCCCTCGCAAATACTTACGAATGCCCTCGCAAATTCGCCGAAAATAATAAGATTAGTCCGGAGAGATACTAAAGAAAGTGAGGCCTTACTTATGTTTATCAGTGCTTGCGAATTTCGTACGAATCCTTGCGAATTTCCTAACAAATGCCTACGAATATAACGACCACACGCGCATGCATGGCGAATAGCCTATAAACCCCTTGTCCACACTTCTACTTTGACACTTATGCTGTTCTCACACAGTGGCGAATGGGCCTACGAACGCAATTCGCAATGATCATCACCAGACATTCGTATGTGTTCGTGAGCATTCGCGGTCGTTCATGGGGTGTTGCGAATATTAGGAACATGCTCCTAAATTATGCCATACAAGCTTATTCTCATTGCTTTCCCAATATTTTCGTATTGGTGTAAAGATATTTGTGGTGACCACAAGACAACTGCAACCATGGGCGCAGATCCCGGTGGGGACACGGGGACGCGTCCCCACCAATATTTTTAGTGCTGGGGACATGATATACTGTGTCCCCACCACTTATTTCCGATGTTTTGCTTACTCTTTATTTTTTTAAATTGAAATCATTCCAGAGCTTTTATTGACATTTCAGAAAGTGTAGAGTTTGTCCCAGGCACTTGAGGCCACGGGCCCGTCTCTGTATGAACACTTATAAATTTTTAAAGAAAATATTCTTTAAATTACAGTAAACCTCGCATAAGTCGGATTCGTATAAGTCGGGTCTTCGCTCAACTCGGATAAAATCGTTTGGACCCTTTGTTCCTACACGTTTTTCTTATTTAATTTCTGCGCGTATCTCGGATTTCCTATGTCGGATCTTTGCTCAACTCGGATCCAAATCTTCGGTCCATTTGATCTAATTCGTGATTTTTTCCTTCGGCTAAGTCGGATCGACAGTATGTTCAGAATTTGACTAAGTCCGTTTCGTACCGATGGCCTAAAACGCGGTTAGGTATTCCATGCACAGAGCCCCTAAATAATTTCCCCTATCATTTCACCTCAAATCCGCCTATTTGACGCGATGCAATAATAGAATTTTCCCTGTCAACAACGGACAAAATTGAAACTAGCCTTATAATTCATTCACCATTGTAAATAATATTTTTGTATCTATAAAAGGAACTGTGCCCATTTTGCATTTTCCGGAAAATATCTAATCTGTCACCAATCCACGCTAATATGTACTTAGATTGATTATTTAATAATTAAGTAAACAAAATAAAATACAAACGCTAGATAGTAGATAACTAATTTTAACTATGATAAAAGCGAAATTTTAGTAATTTGATTGGATAATATTAGATTGATTTTAGTGCTTAGCCAATTAAAATTGAAGTATCTACTAAAATTTGAATTTTATCTTTAGTTACGATTTCGAGAAACAGGGCCTTGGATTGGATTCAATCGGATTTAACACAAGCCCACCAATTTGGTTCGCGGGGAGAAGCATAGATCAATGGGATTTTCAATGCGTCATACCTTTGTAATACTGAACGGAATTGGATCATTTTTAGATAATTTGCCTTATATAAGTAAACACTCGGATAATAACTTTTTCAACTTGATCAAGGGTCATAACTCTAACAGTAATTTTCGGAAATCAATAGGATTCTTTGACTCATGAACTTAAACTCCTGAGCGTCCACAAGCAATTGAGTACTTACGAATAGGCGGACCGGCATGACAAGAATATAGTGCCTTTATTCCTTTGTAAAAATACGGTCTAAAAAATAGGGTCTTCCAATTGATTGGTCAATTTAGGTCATTTTGAGTTAACATTTTTACCATGCATGGCTATGTGTGCATTTTGACACAGAATAATTTCGTGGGGACATAGAGAGAAGCCATCAGATAAAAAATAACAAAGTCAATTAATACGTTAAAAATGCCAGAGTTTTATTTTTAATATATTCTCGTTGTTCCTGAGATAAATAGTTTTGTTGATCACCTTGTTGTATCCAATCCATCCTGAAAATATAATCAAAAGAGTATTGTAACATTGTTTATAGTCTTCTCATATGATTCAAGCTGATTAAAACACAGATCCTATTTCATTTCGTTTTTTATAGTTCAAAATTTCGTTTTACTGGTCTTTACTACACTAGGATCTGGAAGAGTTGTTATCATGGACGTGTTCTGAATGGTGTGAGGAATTAGCCAATGAAATGGCCTGTTACGTGTGATGATTGCAATGCATGGACTTGTGCGTAAACCAATAGAAACGTCAATGCTGACGTCATAGGGTCAAAAGCCGCACGTATGACCCCTGAGGGGACCTTCCAGTACAATTGTTCAGATCTTCATGTAGTGTAGGTCATCAAAGTATAAAAAAACAAAACGAAATATAGATCTGTATTTTAATCAGATTGGATATGGTTTAGATAAGAACACATAGTTTAGTAGGATGGATGCAAACCAATAATTATTTGACAAATAATCCTTGCCATATCATGAAATGAAATGGGGTTTAATGACCTACTGTTCTGCTCCGACAAGGAAAATGAAGACCAGCATACGCCATGCAGTGTGCTATGAGGGAAATTTTGCCCGGGAAGTGGCACTATGGCCTACTCTTATATTGAATTCTAACTGCCAAGGCCCCAAGGGATCTTTTACCTGCACGCCAATGTATACAAGGGACCTCGGTTTTTCGTGCCATTCGAAGGACTAGACAGCTGTTCTGGACAGGCCCTCCGTCCTGCATCACTGACAAGGGGAACCCACATCGAAAAATCTTGATGAACTTTCTCAGCCAATGCAGGGATCGAAATAGCCAGCCATATCATAAACAAAATTTTATAATCTAATTATTTTTGAACATTATATCTATCCTTGATCGATACCTATATATACCTATATATACCTATATATACAATACTTACCCAAAAGTATTTACTTCCTCTTCATTTGAAGTTTGTGAAATGGTGAAATTTGTTTCTATATCCGTATGACCCAATTCATTATTTACATCCAGTATTTCTAAGTCTTGATGATAGAGAATCTGACCAGGTAAACACCCTAAAGGCACAGTCGACCAGTCAATATTGCCTGTAGAATGATATAAGAGCATATATAACAAGCCAACAGTGAGGCTGATGTCCCCCGCCGAAATCCCCAAATAAATAGATGACACATATTAATTAATCGCACATCTAATTTTTTCAAAAGTATCGAGCAATCAAACTGATTATCAACTTTGTTTCATCACTCTCTATCAGATAGAATCAAAGTTATCTTGTCCCAAAGCATCGACCAAGGAAATTGCTTTTCTCTGTTTAGCTTTAGCTCAATATGTTAATCATTGAACTCAGTCAAGACGAACATCTACATCAAGTTTAAACATTCTACCTCAATTCGAAGCAGGGTTGTTATGTTCCAAAGTCTTGATCAATCAAAATGCTTATTGCTCCTTAGCCTAAGCAGACAATTCTCATCATCGAACTTAGTCAAGGTATTGATGTAATGAAACTATACACCAAGTTTCATCACTCGTACTTAATTAGAACTAAAGTTATCGTGTCCCAAAGCATCAACCAATCAAATTGCTTATCTTCTACTTACCATAAGCAGAAAATGCTCATCTTTGCACTCTATCAAGGCATTGACCAAATAAACACCTACACCAAGTTTAAACATTCTAGCTCAATTAGGAGGAGAGTTATTGTGTTCCAAAGTCTCGGCCAATGAAATTGCTTATCGCTCTGCTTACCCTGAGCAAAAAATGCTCAATATCGAACTTAGTCAAGGTATCGATGTAATGAAACTATACACCAAGTTTCATCACTCTCACTTAATTAGAACTAAAGTTATCGTGTCCAAAAGCATCAACCAATCAAATTGCTTATCTCTACTTACCCTAAGCAGAAAATGCTCATCTTCATACCCCTTTAAGGCATTGACCTAATAAACACCTACACCAAGTTTGAACATTTTAGCTCAATTAGAAGGAGAGTCATTGTGTTCCAAAGTCTCGGCCAATCAAATTGCTTATCGCTCTGCTTACATTGAGCAGAAAATGCTCATTATCGAACTTAGTCAAGGTATTGATGTAATGAAACTATACACCAAGTTTCATCACTCTCACTTAATTAGAACTAAAGTTATCGTGTCCAAAAGCATCAACCAATCAAATTGCTTATCTCTGCTTACCCTAAGCAGAAAATTCTCATCTTCGAACTCCATCAAGGCATTGACCTACTAAACACCTACACCAAGTTTGAACATTCTAGGTCAATTAGGAGAGTTATTGTGTCCCAAAAAGTGTGACGGACAGACAGACGGACGGACAGACAGACGGACGAACCCATTTTAATAGTCCCCTGCTTTCTTCGAAAGGCGGGGGACAAAAATAATGATGTATAATAGTTCAACATGCTGATATTTATGTAAAAGTAAGAAATTTAGGGGAGTACTATTGGTGTTTTTTTTATTATAGATACATTATGTAAGATTTAGATAAAGAGCTAGCCATTCTTGCTATAATAGTTCGAAAAAAGATAATGTAAAATGAATAATATGAAAATTTCATTCAAATTATTTTGAGCGAAGATATTAGCCTTTGAAGGTTTGACAAGACGTGTGCAATAATTTCACCCACCGTACTGGTTGTTCGAAGCTAAGTCTCGTTCATTCATTTTTAGCTTAAATCAAAATATGGCTGAACTGTTCTAATCTATTTAATATCAGAGAAATCCGATGCCATAAAGAGTTGATTATGGTCTGGATAAGTTAATTAATGTCTAACTAATAATTTAGTAAACAATTCAGACCTAAAGAAAGACCTGCAATAGGCAGATTTAGCTCTTGCATAATGTATGTTTCAAGTTTTGAAACGGAAATTTAACTTTTCTTATATCCACCTATATGAATAACATTGCTACATATTCTGAATAATATTTCTGAATCACAACATCAGGCAGAATAGTAGATTTAAATATATTTCTCACTCTGTCCGATTTTAGAAGTAATATATTTATAATGACAGGTTTTATGATACAGAACGCACGTGCTAACCATTCGACCTTTCCCCCCCCCCCCCAACCCCCGAATGGTTAGAACGTGCCTTTGCATCATAAGGTCTGTCATTGATTCAACTGGCGTGGTTTCGAATCCCTGGTTGTACCTGACAAGGAGTAGGGTCGCCTGTCCAACCTCATGGGTTTTCATCGGGTTCTCTGCTTTCCCCCCACTGCTAAAGACCCCTAAGTGCAAACGAATTATTGAAACAAAATTGAACCATATGTTAGTCCCGAAATGACCTGGTTTGTGTCAAGTGGATGTTAACCCCATTTCTCTCTCCCTCTTTCAAAGGCACATGTTCTATGTAAACTGTGTGAATAATATAGTAAAACATACTATCAGTACAATGTTCCCATCGACCAACTAATTTTCTGTGTTTAGGTAAGACATCTGCAAGAAAACAAGACACATATATCAATCACATGTAATTAAAATCATAAATTCTACCTTGAACCTCTGCCACACTTTTTCAGACGGTAATACATAGCATGACAATAGCAGAAATATTATTAAAGATTCAAATCCAGCGAAAATCTGACACATAAGATGTCATCAAGAGTTGATTGAGGTTAATAAATTCATGTTAATAAATGGCTAATTAATAGTTTATATAACATTTCAGGCCTAAAGAAAGAACTGCAATAGGTAGATTTAGCTCTTGCATAATGGAACGAGTGCACACAAAATAACCTGTGGTAGTTGAAATCTGATGAAAAGTGGGGTAGATCCGTGTTGTTTGGACAAAATTGAATGAGAGGACAAACTCGATATTCAACGTTATGCGACCTCTGTTTTGGAGTTAGAACTTATGTTGCCCCACCTTTCCGAAAACCTTGTGAATACAATTTGGTGTGAAGCTATGGGAGTGTGAAATATTCTACGGGCCTTTCAGAAAATCTTCAATCTGATTACAATACAGATCTATATTTTGTTTCGTTTTTTTATACTTTCGATGGCCTACACTACATGAAGATCTGACCGGTTGTAATGATAGGTCGCGTCAGAGGTCATACGAGCGGCTTTTGACCCTAGGGAGATGCTAATTGTAGGCCGGTTGGGGAGGTTCGGGTGTTTCCGGAATCCAAAATGGCCGCTTTATATAAATGAAAATTTTTGGGAATACTAACCCTAATCCTAACCCTAACCCTTTTTAGAAGACTGAACTTGGATCTAATTTAGCGTTTACCCTTCTTAAAAGGGTTAGGGTTAGGGTTCGGGTTAGTATTCCCCAAAATACTCATTTATAAAAAGCGGCCATTTTGGGCTCCGGAAATTTCCGAACCTCCCCAACCGGCCTACAATTAGCATCTCCCTTGACCCTATGATGTCAGACATTTGATTAACCAATCAGCATTGATGTTACTAGTGGAATACCCACCGTTCTGTGCTAAACACGCCCAAAGCTTGCCGTAACAGACTCTCAATGATAACAACTCTTCCAGATCCTAGTGTAGTAAAGACAAGTAAAACAAGCCAACAGTGAGGCTGATGTCCCCCGCCGAAATAGGAAAATAATTAGAGGACACATATAAATTTATCACAAATAAGCGGAACGGACAGACAGACAAACAGACAGACGGACGAACCCATTTTAATAGTTCCCTGCTTTCTTCGAAAGCGGGGGACAATCAAAGTAGGAGAGTTATTGTTTTCCAAAGTCTCGACCAATCAAATTGCGTATCGCTCTGCTTACCCTGAGCAGAAAATGCTCATTATCAAACTTAGTCAAGGTATTACTGTAATGAAACTATACACCAAGTTTCATCAATCTCACTTAATTAGAACTAAAGTTATCGTGTCCCAAAGCATCAACCAATCAAATTGCTTATCTCTGCTTACCCTAAGCGGAAAATGCTCATCTTCGAACTCCATCAAGGCATTGACCTAATCAACACATACACCAAGTTTGAACATTCTAGCTCAATTAGGAAGAGAGTTATCGTGCCCCAAAGTATCAACCAATCAAATTGCTTATCTCTGCTTACCCTAAGCGGAAAATGCTCATCTTCGAACTCCATCAAGGCATTGACCTAATAAACACATACACCAAGTTTGAACATTCTAGCTCAATTAAAAGTTATCGTGTCCCAAAGCATCAACCAATCAAATTGCTTATCTCTGCTTACCCTAAGCGGAAAATGCTCATCTTCGAACTCCATCAAGGCATTGACCTAATCAACACATACACCAAGTTTGAACATTCTAGCCCAATTAGGAAGAGAGTTATCGTGTCCCAAAGCATCAACCAATCAAATTGCTTATCTCTGCTTACCCTAAGCGGAAAATGCTCATCTTCGAACTCCATCAAGGCATTGACCTAATAAACACATACACCAAGTTTGAACATTCTAGCTCAATTAGGAAGAGAGTTATTGTGTCCCAAAAAGTGTGACGGACAGACGGACGGACGGACGGACGGACGGACGGACGGACGGACGGACGGACGGACGGACGGACGGACGGACGGACGGACGGACGGACGGACGGACGGACGGACGGACGGACGGACGGACGGACGGACGGACGGACGGACGGACGGACGGACAGACAGACAGACAGACAGACAGACAGACAGACGGACGAACCCATTTTAATAGTCCCCTGCTTTCTTCGAAAGGCGGGGGACAACAAAATTTTGAACTTTAAAAAACGAAACGAAGTAGGATCTGTGTTTTAATCACATTGGAAAATCTTGGTCTGTGAGAGTATGGACTGTATATATATGGGTATCTTTTTTCAAGAGATAGCTGCTGTGTAGAGTATCTCCACCAATTGCATGGCCAGTTTCACTGTTGTTGTTTATTACAGACTTAATGTCCAATACATTAAATATGATATTATGGACAGGCTGATTTAATTAAATTATTTACACTTAAAGGGTTAAAAATTGACCTTGTATGTTATATATACTCGAATCAGGGTCATCTTTTTTTGATTTTGAGTGTAGATTATTTCCACTCTTTGCTTGGCTATTTTGTCGATCATGCCCGATGGCCTTTTCACTGACCTTGTAAGGTATATATAGTAGAATCAGGATCATCTGATGAAGTCACAGAGTAACCATTACCGGTAATCACACGACCTTTATCATTAATATCTATTAATCTAACTAAGTCCTCTTGTTTTTCTTCATAAGCTGACGACTGTTTGCAAAAGCTGAAAAAAAAGCGCGGACCTTTAGTCAGTTTGATCTATAAGAAAATGTCAAATCATACAAGAGTTTTACCCTTTTCGAAAGAAATCTGATAATCTTTGGTATAATGTTGTATCTATTAGAAAACAAATTTGCAAGGAACAGTAAAAAATATATTCTACCATTTATGTGAGAGAGAGAGAGAGAGAGAGAGAGAGAGAGCATTTAACATCCACTCCACACAAACTAGGTCATTCACATTTAGTTTAATATTAATTCATTAAAATCAGACAATTTTTGTCCAAGTTATTACATGTCAAAGCTGTTTTGGACAAAACCGAGAGAGAGAAAGAAAGAGAGAGAGAGAGGGAGAGGGTTTAACATCCACTCTACACAAACCAAGTCATTCTGGGACTAACATATGGTTTAAATTTTTTTCAATAATTTGCTGGCGCGTAGGGGACTTTAGCAGTGGGAGAAAACCGGAGGGCCCGGAGAAAACCTGTGAGGTTGGACAGACGACCTAACACCTTGTCACGCACAAGCTGAGAATCGAAACCCAACCACCTGACCTAATGAAATAATAAAAAAGAAATTAATAAAACAAAATGAGATAAAAATGACCTACTGTTGTAAGAGAAGTTTACTGTAGGGATTCGATTTCTGTAAACATTTTTGCACCATTGAAGAATAAGATGGAGATGGAATAAAACACATGTATATACCCTTCTTATTGTAAGTTAAATTCTCCCCTGAAATATGAGAGGTATTATACTTCAACATCATGTTTCTAAAACTTCATAAGATAGGTTGCCGGGCAGCAAAACATACGTCCCCCCCACACATATACCCTTTTTATTGTAAGTTAAATTTTCCCCTGAAATGTGAGACTTATACTTCAACATTATATTTCTAAAAATTCATAAGATAGGTTACCAGGCAGCAAAACATATGCCCCCCCCCCCCCCAAAGCGACCAAATCGTCCAAACAGTCGACAAGGGTTGTCCCGTATTTAATCTTTGGTATACACTAGGACCATTTACATGAAACTGATATTATATCATACTGATTGGATGATAAATTTTGCCATTCGAGCATTCACACGGTTCTACCAAAGTGAAACAATCGCACATTCCTCTTTGGGGATTTCCCTGAATATCTCAAGGATAATGTGTACCAGAACAACGATTGGTGAATTGAAGGCAGCAAAAATCACGGAAATCCCCAATGAGGAATGTACAATGAGGAATTGACAATTTTGTGCAATTATGTGGAGGCCACTTGGAGTATAGTTTGGAAAAAACATGACTTTTAAGCAAAGCCAACAAGATAACTGAAACTTTGGAGAATGATCGTACACAGACTGAAGGTTAAGTCCAACAATTGTCATCAAATTTGCTGGACATTTGTAGGATTTAATAAAACTTTCATGGATTCTGTTTATTTGGGTCACCCTGTTGGTTTTTTTTTTTTACTTTATACTGAACTTCCTTCAAATAAGAGAGAGAGAGAGAGAGAGAGAGAGGAGAGAAATGGGGTTTAACTCCACTTGACACAAACTAGGTCATTTCGGGACTAACATATGGTTCAATTTTATTTCAATAATTCGCTTGCGCATAGGGGTCTTTAGCAGTGGGAGGAAACCGGAGGACCCCATCAAATATGTCTATTATACTTACAATGAAAAGTTAAATGATAAATCCACCCAGCTATTTGTCTACTTTTAAGACAGTTTTCATCATCTAGATTATCTATTAACTTATTAACAAATTCACTACCATAGCCTAATTTCTTCACTGATTTTAATAATGGTCTCCATAGCAACAATAATTCATTGGGTAAAACTAAAATATCAGATTCTTGTAAATCTGAAACAAATTACAAAATATTGTTAAAATAACTAAGCATGAAATATCAAATTTCTCACGCTTAATTCATGCTAATATTGACTCAGGTTGATTATTTAAAGATATTTAAAGATAAAGAGATGGCAGTTCTCGCTATAATAGTTAAAAACTAGATAATGTAAAGGTAATTTGCTGAAAATTTCAGTCAAATTGATCCACAATGAGCCGAGAACGAAGCGGGTGAAATTTTCGCATAGTCTCGGTCATCATTACTAAAATCATTAATATAAACAGCATAGTCTAGATTATCCACTGCTTTGATTTAATTATCAATGGCCGTTAAGCGGCATATAGGAATCTAATCCAGCCAACATTGAAGGCTAGCCTTGACATCGAGAGTTTATTATGGTCTGGATAAGTTAATTAATGTCTAATTGATAATTTAGATAACATTTCAGGCCTAAAGAAAGACTTGTAATAAGCAGATTTTGCTCTTGCATAATGCATGTTTAACATTTAAATAAGAAAACAAAATCAAATACCAAAGCTAGATAATTTCCTTGCTTGGATTCAATCAGATTTAAAACAGGCTGTCTTGTTAAAATTTGTCACATTTTTGTAAATATTAATAGAAACTGACCCACTTTTGGACTGATAGTCTTATTAGAAATTCAACTTTCACAAAATCGTATTTTGCAAGGGATTCCACAGCGCTAAAGTCACGTAAAGTCTTTAAATTTTTTGGTTTCAATAAAAATGTAGAAATATAAACCAACAAAAAAACAGTTGTCCTAACAATATGTGAAAATGAATAATGACACTTTGTCCAAAATCAACATTTTTTACCTTCTAATTGGATCCCAAGAAATTCTAAATTTTGTGATGATAATGCCATAAAATCTTCTTCACATAAATCTGTTAACAAAAGTTTTCTGTAAAGATATACAAATAAATGCCATGTATTATTATACAACTGTAATCTTATTTAGTAATGCCTATGACTTAAAGATACTTTCTCGCAGACAAACTGTGTGATTTGATGATATATTTGGACTAAAAACATATTCAAACTAATTAATCTATCAAAAATTTGCATCAAATCCCTCTCAAAACATTGTATCCACGAAGAGATACCCCAAGCTATAAAAAAATCTATTTTTTAGAAGCCATGTTTGTCACATAACTTGATTCAGGGTCGGCCGATTTGGAAGAATGCATTTGCCATTACTTACTGTCCATTTACCATACATATTGAGGCCTAAGTAAATTTTTTAATTATTTTCTGCCAACTTCTTTATACGTTGTTTAATTGCAGAGTCTGTTATACATGTGTATGTTTATTACACCCTTCAATGTTCCTAAAACCAGCTAACCATTCGATCAAGAAATAACAACCGCTCCCTAAGTCAAGCTGGCTGACAATAAGCTGTGGGAATGCCAGTTACTGATACCCTGACATTTTTGTCCACTGCTTGCCCCATTGATCTTTTTCGAGTAATCCATGATTTTTCTAGTAAGATTGGGCGTCTCTACTTTCCATATATACCAAATTTGCCATACTTTTATTGGAAATAACCACCCGATAAATACTTCCGTAACTCATATCTTTATAGCAGTACAGATCAGAATAAAATATATTTCTTAAAAGAGCTAATAAAAGATTTTATTAAACAAGCCAACTTAATCTTTCCTCATTATTATTGAAATATCACATGAAACTAAATCAGAGATGATTAGCCCATTTAAGTTATGTTATAAACCAACTTTTATCAAGATACACTTCTTAAGGAATTTATAATGGCACCACATATTACATAAAAAAAAACCAAATGGGAGAGAGAGAGGGAGAGAGAGAGAGAGAGAGAGAGAGAGAGAGAGAGAGAGAAATGGGGTTTAACGCCCACTCGACACAAACTAGGTCATTTCGGGACTAACATATGGTTTACTTTTTTTAATAATTCGCTTGCACGTAGGGGTCTTTAACAGTGGGAGGAAACCGGAGGACCCGGAGAAAACCGGCGAGGCTGGACAGGCGACCCTACTCCTTGTCATTGGGATTCGAAACGACGCCAGTTGACTCAATGACAGGCCTTGTGATACAGCACACACGTGAAAAACAAATGGATCCTAGTTTAAACATACATTATGCAAGAGCCAAATCTGCCTATTGGGTCTTAAAAGTTATATAAATTATTAATAAGACATTAATTAACTCATCCAGACCATAATTAACTCTTGATGCCATCGGATGTGTCCGATTTTAAGCAGATTAGAACGGTTCAGCCATTTAATGATCGTAAACATGGTGAAGCAAGGCTTACCCTCGAACAAATAATTAACATGGGTTACAATCAGTGCATGTATCTTTTCAAACTTTCAAAAGCTAATATGTTTGCTCAGAATGAAGTAATTTGAATGAAATTTTCAATATTTTCATTTTGCATTATCTATTTTTGAACCATTATAGCAAGAACAGCAAGCTCTTTATCTAAATCTTACATAATGTATCTTTAATACTGATCACATGAACTAGTGTCAGATTACTCTGGCAGGGTGTGCACAACTTGGAACACTTCAAATTCCATGAGTTTGCAGGAATTATTTACCAGATTCCAGGAGTCCCTGTATAGAATTCTACATCAGAATGTATCTTTTTTTTTACGCTTGAAGAACATTGTTTCCCTGACTCAAAGAAATAAAGGATCTCATCAAAATTAGATTGACAAAATACCGATGACTACATTCAGTTTTATATCTTAAAATACATAGCAGTCGTGTCAACCCCCAGGAGTTTCAAGGAGTAATCTTGTTTTTCCAGGATTTTCCAGTATTGGAAATCACATTTTCATTTTTCCAGGATTTTCAAAGAGTTTCAAGGAGTGTGCGAACCTTGTCTGGTTTGGGAGCCCCATTAGAATGTTTTAATACAGATTTTTTTTTAATGCAGCAAAATATAGGAAATGAAATGAAATGGAGTTTAACGTCCTACTGTTCTGCTCCTAACCTGGGCTAATGAAGACGGGCATACGCCAGACAGTGTTCTATGAGGGAAATTTTGCCCGGACAGCGGCACTATGGCCTACTCTTATATCGAATTCCAACTGCCAAGGGCAAAATATAGGCACATAAACTAATTTGATTGAAGTTAACTGAACAACAAATTGATATTTGATATAGAGGATCACGTGTCAAAGTGAGTAAGACGCTTTCTCGCTAGTCTGGAGGTTGGGTGTTTGATCTCTGCATTGGCAGAGAAAGTTCATCCAGATTTTCCGGCGTGGTTCCCCCTTGTCAGTGATGCAGGACGGAGGGCCTGACAAGGACGAAAAACTGAGGACCAGTGTACACATTGGCGTGCATGTAAAAGATCCCTTGCAGTTGGAATTCGATATAAGAGTAGGCTGTAGCGCCGCTGCCCGGGCAAAATTTCCCTCATAGCATACTGTATGGCGTATGCCCGTCTTCATTAGCCCAGTTCGGAGGACGTTAAACCCCATTTCATTTCATTCCATTTCATTTCATATTTGATATACATTGCTAACCATTTAGCATTCAGTGCTTGAAGATTGTACTTTTGCATTAACCTATTTTGGGGTGGTGGTATTTATATATGTTTTAATCCGACACAGATTAGAACCCATACATACCTGTGAGTACGATAAGATAAAGCTGTCTTAAGATCGGATAATAAACTGTTTGATGCTCCATTACAACTACCATTCTTTATTTCCTTCAAATAAATAATATAATAATACATAAATAAACCAACGTGGTGCACATGTCATATGTTATAACACCTCTGGAACCAACAATGAGAGAGAGAGAGAGAGAGAGAGAGAGAGAGAGGTCATTTCGGGACTAATATATGGACTAACATTGTGATGTTGTTACATTCAGAGAGAGAGAGAGAGAGAAATTTGGTTTAACGTCCACTCGACACAAACTAGGTCATTTCAAAAATTCGCTTGCGCATAGGGGTCTTTAGCGGTGGGAGGAAACCGGAGGACCCAGAGAAAACCCACGAGGTTGGAGAGGCGACCCTACTCCTTGCCACGTACAACCGGGGATTTGAAACCACGCCAGTTGACTCAATGATAGGCCTTATGATACAGTGCGCAATTGCTAATCATTCGGCCATCCACCCCCCCCCCCCCCACCAAAATCTGAAATAGAACAAAACAAACTTGTATACTAACCTGCAGTCTTAGCTCAAAATAACTTCGCAACAATTTCTTTGTATCAATATTGATAACTTTGTTCTTTTTCTGACTGTTTAAAGTTGGTTTGACTTTAACATCTTTCATTTGATGTTCCCAAAAGGTTTCCTGAATTATTAAAAACATTATATTATGTTATATTTTGTACTTGAGCTCTTTCTATGATCAATATTACCTAAAAGTAAATGAATACTGCCTTGTTATTTTCATCATTAATCGGGTTAAATTCATAGAATAGCTACATCATTTGTTCACAAGAGAGAGAGAGAGAGAGAGAAATGGGGTTTAACGTCCACTCAACACAAACTAGGTCAATTTGGGACTAACACATGGTTCAATTTTATTTCAATAATTCGCTTGCGCGTAGGAGTCTTTAGCAATGGGAGGAAACTGGAAGACATGGAGAAAACCCATGAGGTTGGACGTTTGACTCTACTCCTTGCCACGTACAACCAGGGAATCGAAACCACGCCAGTTGACTCAATGACAGACCTTATGATACGTCGCGTACATGCCAACCATTCGGCCATCCATACCTTTAACCATTGTAAAGCTGTCTGTACACCTTGAGTTAATACATCTAAAGCTGGTAGGGTACTATGTGTAACTTCATGACGTAGATGAACAATCCAATCAGGTATTCCAAACTAAGTATAAAAAAATATACTGCTAAATTATTACACCTTGAGGTATTCCAAACAATGTATAAAAAAAACATACTGCTAAAATATTACTCCTTGATGTATTCCAAACTATGTACAAAAAAATATACTGCTAAAATATTACTCCTTCATTTGTTATACTTGTTTCACAAAAAATCTTGTAACAACAAAAAGAAAAGTAAAGATAAAATTTAACCAATAATATTTTGTTGACTTTGTTCAAATTTAACGATAATTTAGTGGATTTTGTACCTCTCTTGCAATGGCTATTATAGGCCGTGCAAATTCTTTTTTTTGACCAGCTTCAGTAACATGATTAACGAATCTGCAATAAATGATATAGATGAAAAACGAAAGAAATGATATGAAATGGGGTTTAATGTCTGCTCCTACTGGGCTAATGACTATGGGCATGTGCCATACAGGGTGCTATGAGGGAAATTTTGCCCGGATAGCGGCACTATGGCCTACTCTTATATCGAATTCCAACTGCCAAGGTAAATGAAAAACATCAGTATATTTGTGGTGAAAGACTCTCAAAAACATTTATCCTTTTGGTGTTTGATTTGGATACCCCAAACCAATTTTATCAACCGATGCCCAACGAAATCTGGAATTACTCCTTTAAAATTATAATCATCATTTACTCAGGAGTCTAAACTAATCATCTTTTCAAGAAAAAGTCTGTAATATCAATTATGGCCATTGTTACTGTCTGTTCAGTGGTTCTGTGTGGATTCACACTTAGGAACTTTCGCAATGAATGGCAATACAATTTCATAAGAATTAGTCCCGAAGTGTCCCCACATTCTTCATATTTATATGTACTAAAATGGAATTAACAAACAGAGAGCTTTCCTCATAAATAATACTAATGAAATCAAACATTACAAATTAATACTTAATTTTGATCAAAATAAATGAGAGTCTGCCATGAGAGATGACAATCTGATTAAAACACAGATCCTAAATGTATTTTTTTTTTTTTTTTTTTAAAGTTCAAAATTTTGTTTTACTTGTCTTTAATACACTAGGATCTGGAAGAGTTGTTATATAACCCGCGTTCTGGTTGATGTGAGGGATTATCCAATGAAACGGTATGTTGCGGCGGGTACTTGGTGTGCTGTGCACAGAACTGTGGGTACCCTGGTAGATATATAACGCTGATTGGTTAATCAAAAGTCTGACGTCATAATCAAAACTCGATTGTATGACCCCTAACAGGACCTCACACTACAGGACCTCCCACTACAACTGGCCAGATCTTCATGTAGTGGAGACCATCGAAAGTATAGAAAACAAAATATAGATCCGTATTTTAATCAGATTGGAGAAATTAAGACAAAATACAACAATTTTTACGATATCTCTAAAGTACCTTTCAACTGCGCACTCCAAATTGATAAAAATCTTTATTTTAACTATGACAGCCAAATTGATAAACATCTAAATTTTAACTATGACGTACCTTACAGTAGCCAAATTGATAAAAATCTAAATTTTAACTATGACGTACCGTACAAAACACAAATTTATATGGAAAACAATCACAGGGTATATTTCACACTACGTTTCAACAAGTTCCTCTGGTCGTCCTCAAGTAAGTAACATATAAATTTGTGTTTTATATCATATGTTCAGTTACTAAATGCAGTATAAGGATTTCATGACGTACCGTACAATAGCCAAACTATATTCTCGACGTAAGTGTTCTTCTTCTTCATTTACTGTGTTAGTCAACAGAGCTTTCTGATGTGCTATTATAACCGATTGTAATTCGACAGTAGTTGCTATAGCTACAGGAAGTTTATCATATCTACAATAAAAGACATTCTTGGTTATTGCTCATATACTTAGACATACAATAACTTTAAAATTCTAATCTAGAACATAAAAACACACGGAATCTATAAACCAGTCAGGACTGTGGTCAAGACTGCTACTGTCAATGCCCTGTGGCAAATTCACTAACTCAGCTTGGAATCGGCCTAGTTACATCTAGCCTGTAAACAGCTTCATGCAATTACATTGTCATATATATATACATTATTATTATTATTCAATATGTATGCAGCAAAATGTTAATCCACAAGATTCACATCAATTATCGATTTAGCAGAGATCGATTCTGGAATCCTACAGTGCTGAAACCCAGCACAATGTTTTATAATCAGATTTGGGTAGAGACAGATAGAAACCAGTCAGGAAGTGTGAAGCATTACAAAGAGAGAGAGAGAGAGAGAGAGAGAGAGAGAGAGAGAGAGAGGTAATTTCTGGACTAACATATGTTTCAATTTTATTTCAATAATTCACTTGCTCGTAGTGGTCTTTAGCAGTAGGAGGAAACCGGAGAAACCCCATAAGGTTGGTCAGGCGACCCTACTCCTTGTCACGTACAAGCATGTCACGTGACTCAATGACAGAGCTTTTGATTTAACCATTCAGCCACCCAACCCCCCTGTGAAGCATTACACAAAATGTTATAAAGTATGCCCTTCTCATCACTGAAAACTCATTATAAATCATTCTATGTAGTACTTTCTTTGTAAAAAACAGCGGCTGCCAGGCAGGATACGCCCACATTTTTGAGAGATGGATAGAGAACAAGCTAAAAAGAAAGTGATTTTTTCTACAATCAAGGGCCATAATTCATGAAGTTACAATTCGATATGCGCAAATATCGAAAGGATCCAAGATCTTTGGGTTATAAACATGCATTTCAAGTTTCATCAAAATCAGATTAAAATTGTAACCTCTACAGGGTCCACAACCTTGATATACCATATTTTACACCTTTCGCGTACAAGCGGCGGCCACTTTGTCCGTCATTTTTGGTTTGATTTTCAGGAAATTTGAACTCAACCTTCAGAGGGACCACAAGCTAAAAGAGGCTATTTTTCGTATAATCAGGGGCCATAATTCATGAAGTTAAGATCCGATATGCGACAATATCGAAAGGAACCAAGATCTTTAGGTTATAAACATGCTTTTCAAGTTTCATCAAAATCGAATTCAAATTGTGACCCATACAGGGTCCACAACCTTGATTTACCCTATTTCTACACTATTCGCTTATAAACGGCGGCCATTTTGTCCAGCAATTTTGGTCCGATTTTCCCCAAATTCGAACTCATCCTTCCTTAGGGTGTAACGGTGATATAATAATACGTTTTTTTAAATCGGATAAAACTTATGACCTATATAGGGTCCACAAGCTAAAAACACGATTGTTCGTATAATCAGGGGCCATAATTCAGGAAGTTATGATCCGATATGCGACAATATCCAAAGGAACCAAGATCTTTAGGTTACAAACATGCATTTCACGTTTCATCAAAATCGAATTAAAATTGTGACCCATACAGGGTCCAAAACCTTGATTTACCCTATTTTTACACTATTCGTGTACAAACGGCGGCCATTTTGTACGGCAATTTGGGTCCGGTTTTCCCCAAATTCGAACTCAACCTTCCTTAGGTTGTAACGGTGATATAATAATACGTTTTTTTAAATCGGATAAAAATTATGACCTATATAAGGTCCACAAGCTAAAAACGTGATTTTTCGTATAATCAGGGGCCATAATTCAGGAAGTAACGATCCGATATGCGACAATATCGAAAGGAACTGAGATCTTTGGGTTATAAACTTACATGTCAAGTTTCAACAAAATCAGATAAAAATTGTTACCTCTATAGGGTCCACAAGCTAAAAACGTGATTTTTCATACAAACGGGCCATAATCCATGAAGTTTCGATCGGATACATGCCAATATCAAAAGCAGTCGAGATCGTTTGGAGATAAACCTATATTTCAAGTTTCGTCAAAATTGGACAAGAATTGTGACCTGGATAGAGTCCACAAACAAATTGTGGACGGACGGACAGGGGCGACGACAATATACGTCCACATGAAAATGTGGGAGTATAAAAAATTTGTAATATACAATAATAACATTTTTCTTTTAAAACAAGTTTAAGACAACACATACTTTTACTACTGTTCAATATTTTAAACAAACTGTCAAATTTATGAAAATGAGATCTTTCTATTTATGTTGATTTAAATGTTCATATGGTCCAACTGTTAAAAACACCCGAAATACTAAAATAACAATGTAATTTTAATGAAGCTGACAAATTTTTCACATGGCTTAAATAATAAACACAAAAACATAATATGGAACACAATTACTATTTTAATTAAAGTGATGTTTCGTTGAGGGTTCTCTCAACGTTTTCATGCAAATAATGGCTTAAATAAAATGAGAAATGGAAGTGGACATGTACCTGCTCTTCCATGCTTTGATTCGGTTGACTGCATGTTGTTTTTTTCCAGTGTAATTGCTGTATAGTTCTTTGTACACTGTGCAAAATTCATCCCTAAAAATAATAAGATTATTAAAATAGTACAGAGTACTCTTTAAAGTCAGAAGAGTTGCCGATGTTCAATCAGTTGAAATTTGAAATACACCAAGACTGTTTAGCCATCGATATTATTGGGCCATTTTGATTATTTTATAACTTTAAGATCATCTAATCTATTGAATATTTTTTAACTGCTCGTCTGATACAAACTGTTAGCTTCAGGTATGGACAGCTTTCTTTGACCATTAAGCAGCGCATGTTAAACATACATTATGCAAGAGCTAAATCTGCCTATTGCAGGTCTTTATTTAGGCCTGAAATGTTATCGAAATTATTAATTAGACATTAATTAACTTATCCAGGCCATAATCAACTCTCGATGGCATCAGATTTCTCCGATATTAAATAGATTAGAACAGTTCAGCCATATTTTGATTTAAGCTCAAAATGGAGGAGCGAGACTTAGCTTCGAACAACCAGTACGGTGGTTGAAATTATTGCACTCATCTTGTCAAACCTTCAAAGGCTAATATCTTCGCTCGCAAGAGTAATGTGAATGAAATTTTCAAATTATTTATTTTACATTATCTATTTTCAAACTATTATAGCAAGAATGGCTAGCTCTTTATCTAAATCTTACATAATGTATCTTTAAGGAACAAACCTCAAGAAAATATCTGGAATGCTGTCAAACAGTCCGAACTTTTAAACATCTCTTAAAAGACATTTTTTTTAAACTATACTTTTAAGGACTTAAAGGAGCCAAATCTGTATTCTTTGGGACCTAGAAACTGACACAAATGTGTCGCAGCACATCTAATATAATGTAATATGAATGAATATAAATTGATTTACATGTAAATTCAATCATTTCCGTTTTTACCCTAATATCAAATCAGTTATGTTCGACAAAATATATATGTCAGAAGTCTCATCGAATGGCAATCTCTAGCATCTGGTTATTCCAGTTTACATCGAAAGCATTTATTACGAATCGTGTACCAATGGTAAAATGTTTATTTTGTCTTAAATATTAGATATCTGAAGCCCATTTTCTACAGGTAAGATCACAACATCAATGTTGATTTAAATTGACAAATAATTAGTGTTTTCAATATCAAAGACTTTTAGATAATGATACTGAGTTAAATATTGAATATCATGCAGAAGCCCATCTTTTCACAGTAAGATAACAATATCAATGTTAATTTAAATTGACCAATAAGTCGTGTTTGCAATGTCGAAGACTGCAATGTGATATTGAGTTAAAGCTGCAATTTCATATTTTTAAAATTTATTAAAATAAAGCCTTAAAATAGATGGTATCCATAAACCGTCCTACCTTGTTAAAGAATAAGCTTATTAATCCTATAAGTCACTATTACCAGCTGAGAAATTGGCAAAAATATCATTTTCAACTTCAAATTCCAACGTTTGAAGGTAGCTAATGCATGGAGGCAATAGGAAAACAAGAGAGGTAATTTTGTTATTATTTCCTGTTTCAATGATTTTTAAGGGTAGGAAATAATGCATAGTGGTCGTATAATAGTGAGTTGATAACCTATTGAGCAAAAGACATAGAAATAATTATGTTTTGACTTTCTTAGAAAATATGAAATTATCGCTTTAAGACTTTCCTCCTTCCTATTCCTGGGGATCACGTGGCTAAGTGGGTAAGAAGCTGGCTCGCTAGCCTGGAGGTCGGGTGTTCGATCCCTGCATTGGCCGAGAAAGTTCATCCAGATTTTCCGGCGTGGTTCCCCCTTGTCAGTGATGCAGGACGGAGGGCCTGACAAGGACAGCTGTCTAGTCCTTTGGATGAGACGAAAAACCGAGGTCCCGAGTATACTCATCATTGCACACTGTATGGCATATGCCCGTCTTCATTCGCCCAGTATAGGAGCAGAACAGTAGGACGTTAAACCTCATTTCATTTCCTGGCTCTATTTCAGTATCGCACCTCTACCAGTTCCCGGGGTTGTAGAGACTTGAAATTTTCAGGGGATGTTCAGGTGGGCTAGCAATGACCTCACACCAAATTTCCGCCGAAACGTCAATAACTTTTTATTTTACCTTAGTTTAGCTTCTATAAGAGATAAGTTTAAGTGATTTTGACGCCATTTTCTTTGTTGACTATTTACTCTCGAATGACGTCATATGTGGATTGTGGGTTAGGGTAAGGGCTAACACCTGTAGATTTCGTCATAGTCTCAAGATGTAGACAGGACTAGCCCTAACCCTAACCCTGTCTTGTTATTCGAGTCTAAATAGCCAACAAACAAAATGGCGTCAAAATCGGATAAACTCTCTCTCGTATAAGCTAAACTACAGTAAAATAAAAAGTTATTGACAGATTCGGCTGAAATTTGGTGTGAGGTCATGGCTAGGCCCCATGAATACCCCCTGAAAATTTCAAGTCTCTATGATCATGGGAACTGGTAGAGGTGCGATACTGAAATAGAGCCCATTTCCTTCCTATTCCCTAATGAGTAATAATAATGTTATTTTTGCGATTGAGTTGAGATGTCTATCTATTGTTTTTGTTTTGTGAGTGCGTTCAAAAATAAAAAAAAATAATGGAGCGCTTCACCAATTTGCTAATCATCTCTGTGTCGTTCCAATTTTAGTACATACGTGTACTACAGTCGTCTAATTAATTATTATTTACCTATTTATCCAAGGGACAACAATCGTGTTCATGGGCGCAGCCATGTTGAATCTCGCAAGATCACGTGACGATTCCAAGGTGTTTTTCTTATGAGAATTTTACATTGACAAAATGTAGTCGGTAGATCTACGTTTAATGAAAATGGATTTGTTTTAGATACTGGCAATTAATAGTATTGGTACGTAGTAATTTCGATGTTACAAAATTTAATGTGCTATTTATAAACCGTCTAAAAAAATCACAACAAATAAAAGCACGTGTCAAGTTGTGTCAAGCTGTGATGATTTGGCGGGAAATGTTGTCAGTGGGGCCTGATGCAGATTAACGAAAACGTTAAAGGGGCCCATGGAATATTGATATTAATGACTGGCATTTTGTGTTTGTAGCGATACAGCACGCAGTGTCGTAGCCTTTACTAATACAGAGTATACATAACGTGAGTTGCCAGCAGCATTTCAAGCCAAGTATTCTTATTATTATATTTATAGCCTATAGTATAGCGCCCCTTAGACTAATCCATGGACCGTTACTTTTTGGGCGTTATAGCGTCCCACTACCCCTTATAACTGAACCCCTTAACCCTAAGCACGTATTGCATTTTGAAAAAAACCCAACAAACTTATTGCAATTAAAGTAAAATGCATTTCCATGCTATGTGCTTATAGCCAAACTGATATAAAATTTACTTCTTTTAATTTGTGTAATTATTGAAATCTACATTGAAATCTCTCTTAATTGACAGTAGGCTATATACTGCCTTTCGATTGCTATACATGTAGTTTCGAGAAATTTATTTTACAAAATTGCTATTGAAACAATGATACATGTAGTTAAAAAGATTCTTAATGGTAGGACAACAAAGTTACAGTAGTCAATTTTGGAGGTTAGGTAGCAATCTGTTCATGGGGATTGACTTCCTTATGCTCCAGCCACAGTAGTGGACCGTCCTAAGGCTTTCCTTTGAGCAAATTTTGAAGTGAATTGACTTCAAAAAAGTCACTGGCCTATAACTCCCTTAATTTCCAATTACACTGACCTTTAGCTTAACATATAATAAACCGATTCCCATTAGGATAAAGGTGAAATGAAATGGGGTTTAACGTCCTACTGTTCTGCTCCTAACCTGGGCTAATGAAGACGGGCATACGCCATACAGTGTGCTATGAGGGAAATTTTGCCCGGACAGCGGCACTACGGCCTACTCTTATATCGAATTCCAACTGCCAAGGAATCTTTTACGTGCACGCCAATGTGTACACGGGACCTCGCTTTTTCGTCCCATCCGAACGACTCGACAGCTTTCCTTGTCAGCCCCTCCGTCCTGCATCACTGACAAGGGAGAACCACGCCGGAAAATCTGGATGAACTTTCTCGACCAATGCAGGGATCGAACACCCGACTTCCAGGCTAGCGAGCTAGCGTCTTACCCACTTAGCCACGTGATCCCCAGGATAAAGGTGAAACCTTACCGTATAATTATATGATTTCATTAAACCCATCTGTTATGCGAAATTTCTGTTCATTTTAAAATGGCCGCTGAACCAGAATCACATGGTGTCATGTCACTCGAAATTACAGAAAAATTGTTCGGTAAGATAAGATTATGATATCAGTGTTCCACTTTTCACTATTTGTAACATAATTACTTATTTCCAAGCAAACTGTGATGACATGTGTTGAAAATTTTGCAACTGAACCTAATTTTACTTGCTCAAAGCCTTGAATAGTGTATCAATTGCAGCCGTGAATTTAAGAATTATCTACAGCTACAAATTGCAGCTAGAAAGCAAAATGGTGATGAAGCATATACAACTGTATTGAGATTTATGTAATTTCTGCCATAGGCTGATCGATTGCTTTCCGACATGACTTCCCCTTGTCAGAGGATCTATATAACAAGGACAGCTGTCTAGTCGTTCGGATGCTATGGAAACTGAGGTCCTGTGTATACATTGGCATGCATGTAAAAGATCCCTTGGCATTTGGAATTCGATTTAAGAGTAGGCCATAGTGCTGCTGCCTGGACAAAATTTCCCTCATAGCACACAGTATGGTGTATGCCCATCTTCATTAGCCCAGTTCGGAGCAGAACAGTAGGACGTTAAACTTCATTTCATTTCATTTCTAATCGATTGCTTTCAGTTGTATTCTGTGTGTTTCTTGTACTAAGGTCAAGCCTGCATCTGTTAAACAGGCAGCTTCTTGAGTCTTAACCTACATCATCCAACTCCTCTCTGAAGCTAGATATTTTGCACATCAGCAGAGCTTTCTCAGTTACCTTTGACACTTGGCAGTCTTGTTTTTCCTGGCAAAATAGAGCCAATGCTTTCATCTTTTGCTATCTTTGATCATGTAGTACTAGTAGGCTCCAAAAATGCAAGAATGCGATAAAAAGATAGGTCATGATGCAAACTATCAGACTTCCCGCATCGGCCTTGGTTTGAGAGGTTTCATCTGGCCATTTCAACACTTCCAAAACTTTCCAGGCGTGGGCAGCAAGCATAGGTACAGCTACATGCTTGGAAATCGATCTTGTGTGTTACGAATGCTTTACTCGTATTGGTAAATGTTCCTTAAGAACATCCCAAGAGAGAGAGAGATGGGGTTTAAAGTAGCTATGTCTCTAACTTAATATCATCCAAAGTCTTACATGTTGAAAATGCGAATTATTTGTCAATTCAAATCAACATTGATGTTGTGATCTTACCGGGAAAATGTAGGCTTCTGATATCCAATATTTTAAGACAAAATAAACATTTTACCATTGGTACATGAATCGTGTACCATAGTGCGTTTCAGCATCATTTGTAACAAGTGACCAGAAAGAACAAGGCTAGACATATTCCACATCTCATGTCAAACGGTACGCCATATCTTATCTGGAGAGCATGCACAATAGACTGGAATAACCAGACGCTAGAAATTGCAAATAGGTTGAGACTCATGCCATATTTCGCTGGACGTAACTGATTTGAAATTAGAGTCAAAACGGAAAAAATTGAATGTAAATCAGTTTATATACAATCAGATTACATTATTATATGCGTTGTGACCCATTTGGGTCAATTTCTAGCTTCCAAACATTAGAGATTTAGCTCCTTTAACATCTACTTGACAGAAACTAGGTCATTTTGGACTAACAAATGGTTCAATTTTATTTCAATAATTTGCTTGCACGTAGGGGTGTTTAGCAGTGGGAGGAAGCAGGAGGACCCGGAGAACCCACGAGCTTGGACAGATGACCCTACTCGTTGTCAAGTACAACCGGGGAATCAAAACCACGCCAGTTGACTCAATGACAGATGTTATGATACAGCGTGCACACGCTAACCGTTCAGCCATCCAACTCCCTTCCTATGGGTGGAGCTTGAGAAGAATTTATAAACCTTTACCACAGTGCACACCAGCAAGACCAAGCCAATCATTGTTACACGTACATGGCATAAAGACTTCTTTGGGATTCATATCCAAAATATGTTTCTGTACACTAGCACCAGCCATAGGTTTGGTATTATTATATCCCTAGCTGTGCTAAGTGTTAAGGAAGTCTGTTTTCTGATGACATCAGATAAATAAAATCAATGAAACACACAACCACTCTGACTTCTGTATCTTCAGTGTGCTCATATCGAATCAACTGGGACATTTGGTCACAGAGAGAAATATTCAGAGTGCTATCAAACTTGATAGAAAGATATTTGGCCCTTGTGATGTTTTGAAAGATGGCTGTTCTAAGCACGTAAGGAAAGGATTTTATGTCTAGTTACTGCACACAATCAAGTTTTCGATATTTGTTTATAATTTAAATTTACTGGGATATTTTATTATCATTAATTATGTATACATTTTTTGTGATTTTTTGTATCTAGTTTGTATTGTGTAAAATCACCATATGTTTGACGATTTAAGCTGACATGTCATAAACCTCCATTTCATTCATTAATTCATTTATATGATATTAAGAATGGCTAAAGCTATTTGTTAAGGCCAGCTCAATATTCATCAAGGTTGCTGAGATGTAAATAATGGTAGGGCACATGATTGTTGGGGAGATTGACGGTTAGGGTTAGGGTAAGCATTGGGGTTAGGTCCAGGGTTAAGGTTAGGGTTGGGATTAGTGGCGTGCAGGGATCGAACAGGCTAGCGAGTCAGCGTCTTACCCACTTAGCCACCATGGCTCCCTACTGTTCTTGTGGGTTCAATATAAATTAGTATAGTTTAATGGTCTAACAGGTGCTCTTTAAGTCTGTCATTGAGTCAAGTGATTTGGTTTTGATCCCTAACTGTATGTGACATGTAGAGTTACCTGCCCAACTTCTCATCTGAACTACTAGATCTTGTACCCAGCCAGTCCTTTCGACCTGCGTCACTGACAGTAAGGTACTTCCTCAGCCAACACAAGGATAGAACCTGGGACCTCATGGTTAATGAACCAGCGCCTTGCTTGCTGAACCACTGTGGCTCCGTGTCGCAATCTAATAAGTCATTCAATTAAACTGTGCAGCAAATAGTAGATAGAGCAAACAGTAGAGGAACACTAAGTGGACAACAGAGAGTAGGGAATAAAACAGTTTCATGAGCACCTGTCATTAGGCCTACTCATTTTAGATCAATGTTGTTACCCAATTTTTCTAACCTTTCTAATGATCACTGGTTAGGATTGATTGTTCATTAATTTTATTCAAAAAGCGACAAACAAAAGTTGGGTCATATGGTAGCCTTTGGCAACAGGAAAATTATGTGCTGTCTACAGGATGCAATTAAATGTTAGCCAGTTACATTTTAGGTCTCCACTATAGATAATAATAAAAATGATAATAATATTTATTATTTAACATCAATTACATCAACATAGATCTAAATAGGCGGTACAAATATAAAAAGAAAAACATTAAAATATCACAGAGCATCGTGAAAAAAAAAGATGTATGTATATAAATAACATTTATGTTAAAAGTAGATCCACAATTAAAAGAAATAATTCAGAAAAGAGTCTTAAGAACATAACAAAAGTTTAAAATTGCTTAATTGACTTAAATATAATAATTAAATAATTAAAATTGATAATATGCTATGCTAAAAAGGTGAGTTTTTAGTAGGGATTTAAAAGATTCAACAAGTGATGGTGCATTTAACGGATGTTTAAAGGCGTGGCATTTATATTGACTGGCTGATATACTACAGTCAAGAATATAGGTTACGAACTTACGATTAAGTAGCACAAATTCAGGAAGTCATTAACTTGAATTTATATGACCTTTTGTGGGTCTATAGTGATATTGACCTCTATTAAATGATTGCGTGCAAATTTTTTAAATTGATTTATTACCAAGGCAAGTCATTAATATAGTTAAAATTTTCTCTCAGCTTTTGACAATGTTAAAGATACATTATGTAAGTAGTATAGTATATCAATGAATGGATATTTTTTAAAGATACATTATGTAAGATTTAGATAAAGAGCTAGCCATTCTTGCTATAATAGTTCGAAAATAGATCATGTAAAATGAATAATTTGAAAATTTCATTCAAATTACTCTATTGCGAGCGAAGATATTAGCCTTTTAAGGTTTGACAATACATGTGCAATGATTTCAACTAATGTACTGGTTGTTTGAAGCTAAGTCTCGCTCCTCCATTTTTAGCTTAAATCAAAATATGGCTGAACTGTTCTAATCTGTTTAATATTGGAGAAATCCGATGCCATTGAGAGTTCATTAAGGTCTGGAGAAGTTAATTAATGTCTAATTGATAACTTATAAAACATTTCAGGCCTAAATAAAGACCTGCAATAGGCAGATTTAGCTCTTGCATAATGTATGTTTAAATAAGTGTAAAAAAAATCTGTACAAGTAATAAACTCAAATGTCATACACCAACATTTTTATTGGATTGTATATTGCTGTCAGTCTGTGAAGATTGTTGATACTCGAAGGGCTACATGTCAAATACCAGCTTTAAAATACATTTAAATCACGTCACATTACATTTATTATTAAATATAATCTTTCTTGCTGGTGGGTTTATATATTTGTGTTTATCAGTATTTTCCGACGTGGCTTCCCCTTGTTAGTGGTGCAGGATGGAGGCTCTGACAAGGACAGCTGTCTAGTCCTTAGGACGGAGTAAAAAACCGAGGTCCTGTGTACACATTGGCTTGCATGTAAAAGATTCCTTTGCAGTTGGAATTCAATATAACAGTAGGCACACTGTATGGCGTATGCCCGTATTCATTAGTCCAGTCGGAGCAGAACAGTAGGTGTTTAAACACTATTTCATTAGCCCAGTCGGAGCAGAACAGTAGGACTTTAAACACTATTTCATTTATTTATTTGTGTTTTCTTTTTATTATTAAAGGTTTCAGCTTTATGGTGAATAATGTTAAATAATACCAGAGCTGTTTTAGTACACTGATATATACACATTTACTGTATTAGATAACAGAGAAGTAGTTATATCCTTATATACCTTGTGTAGTCACTGGAAGATAATGGAACAAATGCACCATGTACAAACAATTCAAGAAGGAACTGGAGAACAAAAAAATGCAACTGGATCTTAAGGATATTGAAGTAAGCTTTATTAACCTACATAAGAGTCTTAAAGATGGGTTCCCAGGAAAGTATTTATCGGGTGGTTATTTCCAATAAAAGTATGGTAATTTTGGTATATATGGCAAGTAGAGATATCCAATCTTACTAGAAAAATACTGGATTCCCCAAATATACAGGACAAAAATGTAAGGGTTCCCCTAATCAACAGCCCGACGATTAGGAATTTCTGCATGCGTGATGTCAAAGGTCACACGCGAACATTGAGCGCTTGATGTACAAGTTGATGAACTTTATGAAGAGTTAGACGTACAACACTTTCTGAGATAAAAATGACGGAAAAAGACGCGGGTAGTGGATAATCCGAGAATTTAATTAGGATTCGATAATTGTAATAAATAGTAAGCGATTAAAGACAACATCGTCCTACATGTATGTATGCAATGAATTCTCCTCTGACTTCCAAGAGAGGTAAGTCACGTGACGTAAACATGACCTGGTTTGATCGAATTTTTATAGCAGGACATTCCTTCGCAATTACAATGTTTGAGAAGGACTTGAAGCAAAGTTATGACAAATTAATTAGTTTGAATATGTTTTTAGTCCATATATACCATTAAATCACCCAGTTTGTACGCAGGAACCCATCTTTAACAGCATTAAAGCCCCTATGTACAAAACAGTGCATGGGGGGGGGAAGAGAGAGAGAAATGGGGTTTAACATTCACCAGAGGCGGATTTAAGAGGTGTGCCCTTTTTTACTGCTAAAAGTGCCCTTTCTCAGACCCAAATATGTCTGCATAGGCGAACGAGCCAGGGGGGCAGGGGGGGGGGGCAGCTGCCCTCCTAACTTTCGGGCAAGCTGACTTTTCGGGCAGACGGGTAAAGTGAATAAAAAATTTATTTCATCTACTTGGCAAAATAAAGTGCCCGAAATCTAACAAAACACTAATTTTACGGGCTGGAATAGCAGTAAAACGCGTTTGCGGCCGTCAAATATTCAAAAATTTTCTTGGGGAGTCTATACAAGGCCAGCTCCGCTTCTTCGCCACTCGAAGAAAACCTACGCCGCTGTCTGTAAACCTGATTTTTTTTCGGGCATTTCTAGTTTTGCTTCCCTAACTGTCATAGAGCCCTAATAAAACACTAATTTTACTTTTCTTTTAATTGAATACCACAAATTTCTACTGAGTTGACTATGGATTAAAACATTTTGTCTGGAGCCACTCTACTTTGTGTGACATTTTTCGGGCATCGATTATTATATGTGAATGCAGCTGCAACAGTCTGATTGGATGGTTGGATGGTTGAAATTCAGAATGGGATTTACGTTACACAACCATTGGATAATTTTGGAGTTGCTTACACGGGCTAGAATAGCAGTAAACACATTTACGGTGGTTTAATTTTCAAAATTTGAGTTGGTGGAGTCTTGGGCTTTTTCGAAGAGTGTCGCCCCAAAGAAGATCAAAAACAACAAGATGAATAGCACTTAGAGCCCAGCACCTGGTCCAAAAATCTTGTGAACTATCTAGAGTTTAAATTGATCATTCAAATGAATTGAAATTTATATGTGTCTTTGTTTTAATTGTAGACCTGTGATAAATTTATTCGTGTCTTTGTTTTAATTGTAGACGTGTGATAAATTAAAAAGATGTTGGGATATAATCGATAAACAATGTAATAATTATCGTAAAGATAATAATAAGAAGATAGTAACACCAGTTAAAGCTGGGGGATGGAGAACTGTTCGTATATTCGTCTCGTCAACATTTACAGATTTCTATAATGAAAGAGAAATTCTGGTAAAACAGGTAAAAACACATCTACTTGTTGTTATGATATGGTTTTAAGATAGTCCTACAAATGAAATGAAAGTAAATGAAATGAAATGGGGTTTAACGTCCTACTGTTCTGCTCCTATACTGAGCTAATGAAGACGGGCACACGCCATACAGTGTGCTATGAGGGAAATTTTGCCCGGACAGTGGCACTGCGGCCTACTCTTATATCGAATTCCAACTGTCAAGGGATCTTTTACGTGCACGCCAATGTGTACACAGGACCTCGGTTTTTCATCTAATCCGAATGACTAGACAGCTGTCCTTGTCAGGCCCTCCGTCCTGCATCACTGACAAGGGGGAACCACGCCGGAAAATCTGGGTGAACTTTCTCGGCCACTGCAGGGATCGAACACCCGACCTTCAGGCTAGCGAGCAAGCGTCTTACCCACTTATCCACCGTGATCCCCAATTGTCCTACAAATTAAAGATACATTATGTACAATTATATAAAAAGCTGGCAGTTCTCACTATAATAGTTAAAAACTAAATACTGTAAAGGGAATTTGCTGAAAATTTCAGTCAAATTGATCCACTATGAACTGAGATTTTAGCGATTTAATTTTTGGCCTAGCCTCTATCATTATTACTTATGTTGGTAGGATAAAAAGCATAGTCTTGATTATCCATTTCATGATTTTTATACGCCCACATTTTCATGTGGACGTATTATGCCATCGCCCCTGTCTGTCCGGACATCCGTCCGTCCACAATTGTTTGTTTCTTATCCGATTTTGACGAAACTTGAAATATAGGTTTATCCCCAAAAGATCTCGGCTGCTTTCGATATTGGCATGTATCGGATCGAAACTTCATGGATTATGGCCCCTGATTGTACGAAAAATCAAGTTTTTAGTTTGTGGACCCTATAGAGGTCACAATTTTTATCCGATTTTTTGGAAACTTGAAATGTAAGTTCATAACCCAAAGATCTCGGTTCCTTTCGATATTCGCGCATATCGGACCGTAACTTCCTGAATTGTTGCCCCTGATTGTACGAAAAATCACGTTTTTAGCTTGTGGACCCTTTAGAGGTCATAATTTTTATCCGATTTGGAAAAACGTATTATTATATCACCGTTACACCCTAAGGGAGGTTGAGTTCGAATTTCGTGAAAATTGGCCCAAAATTGACAGACAAAATGGCCGCCGTTCGTTCTCAAATAGTGTAAAAATATGGTATATCAAGGTTTTTATCCGATTTTGTTGAAAATTGAAATGTAAGTTTATAACCCAAAGATCTCGGTTCCTTTCGATATACACGATTTTGATGAAACGTGAAATGCATGTTTGTAACCTAAAGATCTTGGTTCCTTTCGATATTGTCGCATATCGGATTGTAACTTCCTGAATTATGGCCCCTGATTGTACGAAAAATCACGTTTTTAGCTTGTGGACCCTATAGAGGTCATAATTTTTATCCGATTTAAAAAAACGTAATATTATATCACCGTTACACCCTACGGAAGGTTGAGTTTGAATTTCGTGAAAATCGGCCCAAAATTGAAAGACAAAATGGCCGCCGTTCGTTCTCAAATAGCGTACAAATATGGTATATCAAGCTTGTGGACCCTATAGAGGTCACAATTTTTATCCAATTTTTTTAAAACTTAAAATGTAAGTTTATAACCCAAAGATCTCGGTTCCTTTCGATCTTCGCGCATATCGGACCGTAACTTCCTGAATTATGGCCCCTGATTGTACGAAAAATTGCGTTTTTAGCTTGTGGACCCTATAGAGGTCATAATTTTTATCTGATTTAAAAAACGTATTATTATATCACCGTTACACCCTAAGGTAAGATTAGTTAGAATTTCGTGAAAATCAGCCCAAAATTGACAAACAAAATGGCCGCCGTTCGTTCTCAAATAGCGTAAAAATATGGTATATCAAGGTTGTGGACCCTATAGAGGTCACAATTTTTATCCTATTTTGTTGAAACTTGAAATGTAAGTTTATAACACAAAGATCTCAGTTCCTGTCGATATTCGCGCATATTGAATTGTAATTTCCTGAATTATGGCCCTTGATAGGAGGAAAAATCACTTTCTTGTTAGCTTGTTCTCTATCCATCTCTCGAAAATGTGGGCGTATCCTGCCTGGCAGCCGCTGGTTTAATTATGAATGCATGTCGAATAGCAAATCGAAACCTAATCCAATAAACATCGCAGGCTAAGTTGATTATGGTCTGTATAAGTTAATTAAAGTCTAAATAATAATTTAGATAACATTTCAGGCCTAAAGAAAGACCTGCAAATAGGCAGATTTAGCTCTTGCATAATGTATGTTTAATATATGTATGTTTAAACTGTTATTGTTTCAGGATTGGTTATAAGTCTTTATCAATTAAAGATACATTATGTAAGATTTAGATAAACGCTGGTCAGTCTTGCTATAATAGATCGAAAATAGATAATGCAAAATGAATATATATTGAAAATTTGATTCAAATTGCTCCATTGTGAGCAAAGTTATTAGCTTTTGAAGGTTTGACAAGACGTGTGCATTAATTGCAACCAACTGTACTGGTTGTTCGAAGCTTAGCCTCACTTCACCGTTTATAAATTAAATCAAAATATGGCTGAACCGTTCTAATCTACTTAATATCGGAGATATCCTATGGCATCGAGAGTTGATTATGGTCTGGATATGTTTATTAATGTCTAATTAATAATTTAGATAACATTTCAGGCCTAAAGAAAGACCTGCAATAGGCAGATTTCGCTCTTGCATAATGCATGTTTAAACATGCATTATGTGATAGCTAAATCAGTCTGTTGCAGGTCTTTTTTTCTATCTTCACATGTTATATAAATTTTATTAGTTAGACATTTATTAACATGACAGTCCCGATAACAAACTCTCTAAGCCATTAGATGGCTTAGATATTTAATGAATTAGAACATCTTCACCATTTAAAAAATTTTACAATAAACTTTGTTTACTATTGTAGCAATGGTATTTGACAATCGAGGCTATCTTGTGAAAACTTCAAATACTCATAACTTTGCTCAGAATAAAGTAACTTGACTAAAATTTCCAAAATATCTATTTCTCATTACCTATTATTGAACTATTATAGCACGAATGGCGAACTATTTATCGAAAATCTTACATGATGCATTTTAAAAAATTCAGATGATTAAAAATGAATCGGCACTAAACCAAATTTGAATTTGTTACAAGAATCAATTTTTCTTGTCCAGGTATTCCCGGAATTAAGAGAATGGTGTGAAGCAAGAAGAATACAATTAATAGATTGTGATTTACGATGGGGAATACCAAAAGATACAACAACAGGAGAAACAATAGCTGTTTGTTTAGAGGAATTAGATGCTTGTTATGAAACCAATGAGGGAGAACCTTTTTTCTTGAATATGACTTGTGATAGGTAATGTAATACTATGCATCTATCTTGAATATGACTTGTGATAGGTAATGTAATACTATGCATCTATCTTGAATATGACTTGTGATAGGTAATGTAATACTATGCATCTATCTTGAATATGACTTGTGATAGGTAATGTAATACTATGCATCTATCTTGAATATGACTTGTGATAGGTAATGTGCTTGATAACGATAAGAGGATACTTGTCGAAACGTCGTGCTTTTAGAATAAACTAGTGATTGTATCCCATAAAAACTGTGTTCTGTTAAGGTAATGTAATACTATGCATCTATCTTTTGCTCCAGATAAGACCCTAAGAGTTGGTAGAGAGCAAGAAAGTCTGAAACTTTCTCTATATAGAGTAGCTATCTACACAAATCTTAAATATTGAGTTTACTAATGCTAGGTTCTCACTATCATGATTTGCGCTACGACTGAAATCGTGGTTTTAATCGTAGAGTATTTGTAGTGTTTCTGTCACGTTTCTGTCATGCTGATTGTATCGAAACGTATCCGCATGTATCTGCACGTACATGTACCAGACCACAGGCTCAATAGAGACATTCCTATCGTAACACATCGCACGAAAGTGGGAACCTAGCATTAAGAGCGAGAAAATCTGAAACATTCTGTACATACATTGCTGAAGAGCAAGAAAGCCTGAAGAATTCTTTACACAAATCTTATGTATTGAGTTGTTAAAGGGCAAGATAATCTGAAACTTTCTTGTATACGTCGTATAACTTATATTTATCCACAAAAGTCGTATTATAGATTATTTTGTTGCAGATATGGTTGGATACCATCAGAAGAAGATATACCAGATGATGTTAAAGAAAAGTATGATTGGGTACCAGATACTTCAATAACTTTCATGGAGATACTTCATGGTGCCTTGAGGTTAACTATGTTATTATTTAATGTCAGTTATATACAAAGGGGCATATAGATGTTCAATTATTTCTGATAAGTACTCCCAGAGTTGTTAGCATTAATCATTTGAATAAGGCTAATGATTTTTATTAAAATGAAATGGGGTTTAACATCCTACTGTTCTGCTCCGACTGGGGATGAGTCATACAGTGTGCTATGATGGAAATTTTGCCCGGGCAGCATCACAATGGCCCACTCTTATATTGAATTCCAACTGCTAGGGGATCTTTTACATGCATGCCAATGTATACACGGGACCTTGTTTTTTGTACCATCCAAATGACTAGACAGCTGTCCTTGTCAGGCCCTCCGTGCTGCACCACTGACAAGGGGAAACCACTATCTTGGCCAAAGCAGGGATCAAACACCTGACCTCCAGGCTAGCGAGCCAGCGCTTACCCACTTAGCCAATTGACTTAGAATTTATATGTTGCTTATGTTAGTGCAGAGCAAATGACCTTTAGAATTTCTGATCATTATTTCGTATGTTGTTGCCCTTGATCTGTTTTAGTGTCCTGTAAAGACTTTAGATATGCATGAAAAAATTACCATGCTTAGTATGGGATGGGGGGGGGGGGAAGTATGTTTCATTGCCTAAAAGCCTATCGTTCAGTATTTACAGTGAATATACATTTTATGCTTGTTATATGGTGCACATTTAAAGTTTATGAATAAATTTCCCAATGATCAGGCATTCTCAGACTCAAGTTAAGAATTTACTCAAACTTGTTGGCCTTTTTTTAACTAATATATAGCCCTTTATAAAACTTTTGTTTGTATCAAATACATCAATAAGAAACTATATGCAAAGTTTTGTGTTTCTGGATCAAAGATATTTCTCATAAACAGTGATTGAAAATTGTGTAAATTCGTCATAAACAATGATTGAAAGTTGTGTAAATTCTTCATAAACAGTGATTGAAAGTTGTGTAAATTCGTCATAAACAGTGATTGAAAGTTGTTTAAATTCGTCATAAACAGTGATTGAAAGTTGTTTAAATTCGTCATAAACAGTGATTGAAAGTTGTGTAAATTCGTCATAAACAGTGATTGAAAGTTGTGTAAATTCGTCATAAACAGTGATTGAAAGTTGTGTAAATTCGTCATAAACAGTGATTGAAAGTTGTTTAAATTCGTCATTAACAGTGATTGAAAGTTGAGTAAATTCGTCATAAACAGTGATTGAAAGTTGAGTAAATTCGTCATAAACAGTGATTGAAAGTTGAGTAAATTCGTCATAAACAGTGATTGAAAGTTGAGTAAATTCGTAACTCAAGTCTAAGAATGCTTTGTGAACTCAGGGCCTGATGCATTTGTAGTTAATTCTATGATTTTCTCCACAGGAAAGGAAATAGTAATGCAGTATTTTTCATTCGAAATAATGATTTTATTTCTCAAATCCCTAAAGATCATTTAACAAGATTTAAAGACATTGATACATACAGCCAACAACAATTAAAAGTAAGCTGATTATTTAAAGTTGGAATGCAATGAAATGAAATGAAATGGGGTTTAACGTCCTACTGTTCTGCTCTTAACCTGGGGTTTAACGTCCTACTGTTCTGCTCTTAACCTGGGGTTTAACGTCCTACTGTTCTGCTCCTATACTGGGCTAATGAAGACGGGCATACGCCATACAGTGTGCTATGAGGGAAATTTTGCCCGGACAGCGGCACTACGGCCTACTCTTATATCGAATTCCAACTGCCAAGGGATCTTTTACGTGCACGCCAATGTGTACACGGGACCTCGGTTTTTCGTCCCATCCGAACGACTAGACAGCTTTCCTTGTCAGCCCCTCCGTCCTGCATCACTGACAAGGGAGAACCACGCCGGAAATGTTGGAATGCTGATTAGAGATTGTTGAATATATTTATATATAACGCTTTCACATCTTCCCGCATTTGTAAATTTGTATGCTTGATAATGACCAGTGAAAATTTGTCGAAACATTGTGTCCATTTAATATGGGGATTGTGTTTTGATATATATTGATAGAATAAAATTTCTACACATTTAAGGGGGGTTGGATGACAGAATGGTTAGCATGTGCGCGTTGTATCATAAGATCTGTCATTGAGTCAATTGGCGTGGTGTCGATTCCACAGTTGTACGTGACAATAAGCAGGGTTGCCTGGTTTTCTCTAGGTCCCCCCGGTTTCCTCCCACTGCTAAAGACCACAATGTGGAAGCGAATTATTGAAATGAAAATGAACCACATGTTAGTACTGAAATGACCTAGCTTGTATCAAATACAGGTTAAACTCGAGCATGTCGTTATTCTAATTAATAGAAAATTATTTTTACAGCTTTTGAAAGCAAAAATGTCTGAAATATTTCCGACTCAAGTATATTGTTATGATGTAAAATACAAGGGCGTGTCTGAAGTAGAAGGCAAAGAACTGGTATGTTGATGATTATAATAGATTTTTTGATATTAATTAATTTTATTTGATTGTTTTTTTTATCCCATTTCAAATAAAGTCAGGGAAGGATATTGGTTTCTGGAGCACATCTCATAAACTTTGTATACATGTTAACCTGTTATAGTAGCCTTTGACTAATTTATCCCTTTTCCAAATGAGCACATCTTATAAACTTTGTATACATATTAACCTGTTATATTAGTTGTGCCTTTGGCTGATTAGAAAAATTCTCAAATTGAATAAGTTTTGTGTTGGTATAAATTGTTTATTCTAGAGCATTTATTAGAGTAGTTCTGCCTTTTGCTCATTGAGCTTTAAGAGCTTTTGTGTTTCCATGAAAACAAATTGAGTTTTTGGTATACAAGTATTATTCTGTTACATATCTCATAAACTGTTCATATTCATTGGATTGTGTATTTTTTAATTGAAGAATGTTTAAAATGATTTTTGTTTGGTTTTATACAGGTAATTATTGAAGAATTAGAACAATTTGCTGGTCAAGTTCTAGATTTCTTTAAATCAGCCATCGAACAAAAATATCCTGTTCCTGAATTACACAATGACATTCCGATTGAAGAATTAGGTGAGCAACTGATCTACGTTGGTTAGAAACAAAATCTGTTTAGTTTTAATATGTTCAGATATTGAATTTAAAAATTGTGGACTTCAAGACATACGATATAATCACCTATGATGGGTGAAAAATATAAAATCTGCCTCAATCGTTTCCGTTTTTACTCAAATTTCGAATCAGTTATGTTCGGCGAAATACACCAGAAGTCTCAATTGAATGGCAATCTCTAGCGTCTGGTTATTCCAGTCTACATCGATAGTATTTACTGCGCATGCTCTCCAGATAAGAATGTGGCATCACCGTTTGACATGACTTGTGGAATATATCTAGCCTCGTTCTTCAAGTGCCTTGTTACAAATGGCGCTGAAACGCATTATGGTACGCAATTCTTGTACCAGTGGTAAAATGTTTGTTTTATCTTAAATATTGGATATCAGAAGCCCATCTTTTCCTGGTAAGATCACAACATCAATGTTGATTTAAATTGACAAATAATTTGTGTTTGAGACTTAGCTACTTTAAAATATAAATGTTATTGTTATAGAAAAAGATCACCAATGGGCATTTATTACTGAAAGAGCTGAGTCTATGATAGGAAGAGAAAATGAAGTAGAATTGTTGTTGAATTTCTGTAAAGGTGAACCATGTAATATTAAACAAACAGGTGAATTTAAATAAATTCTTAATTTAGAAGTATTTCAGTATTAGGTAAATTTTGAATTATCTCCCTTGACACATCAGGGGGAGATAATTTGCCATAAGGAAATTGTATCCTGTAATTGTTACTATAAGATTGTTTGTTTATGTATGTATACTCCAATGTCTTTTTAGGCAACACAAATAAAATAAGTTGTTTCTCGGGCACCGCCCGCACGCAAAATTGGTTGCGCGTGCGGCCTATTTATTAGTCTTGATGAAAAATAAAAGATATGTAACGCCCGCCCGAACATCGATAAGCAAGTCATAAAAAGAATATGCTGCATGTACCTACATGCGTCATACGTGTATATCCATTCAAATGTATTAAACTGATCCAGATGTAAATGCTCATTTACGGGTCTTTTTTTATTGATATCGAAAGAACCTCCATTTTTGTATCACGTGATTTTAATTACCTCCCCTGGTGAACTAGAATTTGATTCGTGTTCAACACCGAAAGTCATTGACAACAATGCAATGTATTTCAATCATTCGATATTAATCGGCTCATTATTGCCGGCTTCAGTTGGTCCATGTTTGAAAAATCCTATTGATAAAACAATGAATCGTAGAACAGGTTAATTATTACTTGTGGCTACGAATACGACACGATGATAGTCACCATACCTCAGTCAGAATTTGGGTCATTAGCACATTTAACGGTAGTTTTGATAATCCGGAAAATAATAATTGGATTTCACATTTGATGGTTTTACTGACCAGTTGTTAGTTAAATTTAAATAGTCATTCGATATAAACCCCAGATAGAACACCGAACATCATGAGAAACACACCGAATATCCTGAGAAACAGTCATTTCCCGAATCCCGATGACACGTGACATGCATTTGGTGGAATTAGGTCAATAATTATAAACCAGCGATACTAGATATAGTTCTAAGTGTCGTTTACCGTGATGATTATTTTTGATACACATGCTGACAGAGGCTTACTCTTTAAAATATTGTCTTTATTATGGACGGCTATTAATAGTCGTATGGAATTCTATTTTAGTTTGTCACCATTACCATTAGTAAGCTACATTACGTGAATTAAATATGGAAAATTATTTTCCTTTCAGTCAGTGTTCAGTGTTTGAGTAGACTTGATTTTTGGGTTTATGTTCTAAGTATGTACAATATATAACTGAAAGCAAAACTGTAGACAAGTAATGACTTTCTCATTAAAAAAAAAAAAAAAAAAAAATACAAGGCCGCCCTCCCGCCCCAACAATTTTCAACAATAGCCTAATTTTATTTTGCACCATCCTCTAGCTAGCAATGGGGTAAAAAAAAAAAAAGAAATGCCCTCCCCCCCTACAGTTTCAGCTGTCAGTTGCCCGAGAAACAAGACATTTATTTTGTGTAGCCTTAGGGTCGCCTGTCCAACCTCGTTGGTTTTCTTCTGGTCCTCTGTTTTCCTTCCACTGCTAAAGACCCCTACGCTCAAGCAAATTATTAAAAAAAAATAAAATTAAACCATATGTTAGTCCCGAAATGACCTACGTTAAACCCCATTTCTCTCTCTCTCTCTCCAATGTCTTTCATACCTATTTGTACTTCACATCCCTTATGGTGCACACACATTTCACTATTTATTGTCATATTTCACCTTTCATCTTTCATAAATCAATCTGCCCATCTATGATGACATGACCTGATCCTCCTCCAAGCACGGGGGGTTGGATGGCTGAATGGTTAGCGTGCGCACACTGTATCATAAAGTCTGTCATTGAGTCGACTGGCGTGGTTTCGAATCCCCGGTTGTACGTGACAAGGAGTAGGGTCGCCTGTCCAACCTCAAGGGTTTTCTCCGGGTCCTCTGGTTTCCTCCCACTGCTAAAGACCCCTGTGCGCAAGCGAATTATTAAAATAAAATTAAACCATATGTTAGTCCCGAAATGACCTCGTTGTGTGAGTGGACATTAAACCCCATTTCTCTCTCTCTCTCTCTCTCTCTCTCTCTCTTCCAAGGACCCCATTTGAAATAAACCTAGTTTTAATTTAGGCAGGTTTTTATGGGTTATCCTCTTGAGTCAAGAGGCTGATCATTCATGACATCATTACTCTTTCTCTCATCAAAACTTTCGTATCTTATTATCATCTAACTTTATACTATCACCTCTATTCTCATGTTTGATATGCCTCTTCCAAAAATAAATAAATAGATAAATACTACAAATGATAGTAAAATACAGATATATGATAATTCTTTTTTCAGAGATAAGCCAACCTTCTTCAAGTGAGTATTGCACTTCTTTTGTATATGTTGTTATTTTTGTATTGAATAAAGACTAGTTAAAGATACAGTATGGGAGATTAGATAAAGAGTTGGCAGTTCTCACTATAATAGTTAAAACCTGGATAATGTAAAGGGAATATGCTGAAATTTTCAAATTGCTTTACTCTGAACTGAGAATTTAGCAATTGAAGTCAGTACGATAAAAAAAAACATAGTCTTGATTATCCATATTTGCATTTTAATCATCAATGAATGTTGAGCAGCAGATCGGATTGAAATCCAGTGAAAATCGAACACATAAGATGACATCGAGAGTTGATTTTGGTCTGGATAAGTTAAAGATACATTATGGGAGATAAGATAAAGAGATGGCAGTTCTCGCTATAATAGTTAAAAACTAGATAGTGTAAAGGTAATTTGCTGAAAATTTCAGTCAAATTGATCCTCTATGAACCGAGAAAGAACCGGGTGAAATTTTTGCATAGTCTCGGTCATCATTACTAAAATCATTAATATTACCAGCATAGTCTCGATTATCCACTTTTATTGATTTAATTATCAATAGCCGTTAGCGGCATATAGGAATCTAATCCAGCCAACATCGAAGGCTAGCCTTGACATCGAAGGCTAGCCTTGACATCGAGAGTTTATTATGGTCTGGATAAGTTAATTAATGTTTAATTGATAACTTAGATAACATTTCAGGCCTAAAGAAAGACTTGTAATAAGCAGATTTTGCTCTTGCATAATGCATGTTTAATTAATGTCTTATTAATAATTTAGATAACATTTCAGGCCTAAAGAAAGACCTGCAATTGGCAGATTTAGCTCTTCCATAATGTACATGTATGTTGAAATGTACCTTCATGGATTATAATTATGCTGTCTTCTATAACAATTGCCTTGTTTATCTTCCATAGGAAAATCTGAAAATTGGAATTTAGACGAATCTGATAATAAATTGTGTGTTGTAGAAGCTAAAAGTGGTTGGGGTAAAACTTCTCTACTAGCTAAAGTTACAGCTATACTTGTGCAGGTACATGTATAGACTTCAATCTGATTTCGTTTCGTTTTTTATAGATCAAAACTTTGTTTTACTTGTCTTTACTACACTAGGATCTGGAAGAGTTGTTATATTACCGGTGTTCTGGTTGAAGTGAGGGGTTAGCCTAGAAAACGAAGAATTCTTTGCTTGTGCTCAGGGCTGCCGACAACCAGTATCGTAGCGCAATTTGCGATACATATTTTGTCCGTTGCTAATCAAAAATTAAAATCTAAAGTTTTTGATTCGCAGTAACTGCGAATCATTAATATGCCTGTCATTTTGGATATTGACACAAGGATAATCCACATTTGAAGACTAAAAGGCTTTCTAAACACTTTCAACGTGTATAAAATGTTGAATAAAATTTTATAAACAAAACTGAATTCTCCGTGTGACATTTTTTCTCGAACTACCCAGACACAATTCATTATACGGTACTATATAATACAGGGACATAACTCTATGAATAGGGACTATTAAACCGGAAATAGGGAATCAAGTAGTACCACTCACGTTGCGAGACATCAAGTAATTATATTATATTCATTTTGAAAGAAATAAATCCAGTGTATCCCCCACCTATTGTTAATAAAATATAAAAAAATAAATATATGTTAACGTATGTAAAATGATAAATCAAAGTAAAAATTCCTGTAAAATATCGCGTGTGTCTAGTTAATCGAGGTGCGCCCGATTGAACAAAAATAGCAATACACGATAAAAAGCAGACGAAATTGTTTTCTAACGAAGATTTCTAACGTAACAAAAAATAACAATTAAAATGATTGGGGCCTTGGAAGTCACTGTTAAGAATTGGCTTCAGACATAAGACCTAACTAAATGTCTACACCACATTCACAAACTGTCACAAGTACTTGTGGCAGTGATAAAAAAATCTAAGAATAGTAAGAATGGAATCTAATCATATTTGTTATGAAGTAAAGTAATATCTTGTTATTTAGGTTTTTATGTTGAAACTGAAAAACTGCTAATCAATTTTTAAATTTGCTAATCAAATTTGGCAAAATTGGACTTTTTGATTAACAGTGCTGCTAATCAACTGTGAAAAATTACCGACAGCCCTGCTTGTGATGTACGGAACTGTGGGTAGATCACTAGAAACGTCAACGCTGATTGATTAATCAATATCTGATGTCATAGGGTCAAAAGCCGCTTGTACGACCCCTGGCGTTACTTTTTAGTACAACTGCTCAGATCTTCGTGTAGTTTAGGCCATCAAAAGTATAAAAAACGAAATGAAATATAGATCTGTATTTTAATCAGTTTGGTATAGACTTTTATGTTACTCAGTTTATTCATAACATTAAAGATGAATTATGTAAGATTTAGATAAAGAACCGACTGTTTGCACTACAAAAATAGATAATGAAAAAGGAATATATTGAAAATTTCACTCAAATTACTTCATTCTGAGCAGAGTTATGAATATAAAATGGTGGTCAGGTTTCAACCCGTTGTATCATAAGGTCTGTTATTGAGTCAACTGGCGTGGTTTCTGTTCCCCAGTCTATACAACCTCGTGGGTTTTCTCTGGGTCCTCCATTTTCCTCCCACTGCTAAAGATCCCTATACGCAAGTGAATTATTGAAATAAAATTCAACCATATGTTAGTCCCGAAATGATCTAGTTTGTGTCCAGTGGACATTGAAATCTCTCTCTCTCCCTCTCTCTCTCTCTCTCTCTCTCTCGCTCTCTCTCGCTCTGAATGTGTAGTTGTATATAGATATTGAATAAATTTTTAGCCCCAGTGAAATAAACTGATTTGGCCCATAATGCAGCAAGTAGTTCTTATTTCAAATACATATCTTTATTTATTGTTGTCGCTTTCTCAATCATACAAAGGCAGCTTATTGTTCTTATTTCATATATACATATATAAATTGTCTGTTATCATGTTGTAACCTCTACTTGAAGAATGAATAAATAATAGATAAATAAATACTTTGACTATATTTTCAGGAGGGTTTTGATGTTTTTTATCATTTTTGTGGTGGAACTAATTTGAGTCGTCAGTCTAGTAACTTGATACAAAGATTACTCCACTATCTGGATATACCACCTAAGGGTAATTGTTATTCTTTCATTGAGAATATGAGACAAAATTGTTTTTACAACCCCACATTGAAATATGGTCGTATATTGTCATCGCCCCCGTCAAACTGAGGCCATCAGACAAAAAAGCCTATTGATTTTCAACGATTTTTTGTAATTACTGCCAGAGTTATGGCCCTTGATCACTTCGAAAAATCTTGTGGATGCTTTAGAGACCATAGTTTTCATCTGATTGATTTTATATTTATATACTGTGTTTATGCCTATATATAATCATTTCGATTGACTTTAGATTGATACACAGAGTTAAAGTTCTTGAGACAAACAAGTATATTGATTTTCAATGATTTTTAATAACTTGAACAGCTAAATCCATGGTACTAAATATTTTGTATATGAAATGTTAGCATGGGCCAAACAAATTCTAATGATTTTCTGATAATTACTTAATGAGTTACTCTTAATCTGATTTGAGTGCATCATTACCGACAAAAGTAAAAATATGCGACAACTCTTGTTGATTTCTCGGCCGATTTAGCTTCTGTGGGCGTATGTTTCGTTGCCTGGCAACCTATCTTTATAACTTTCAAGAAAACTTTAACCGCTACTTGCCATTGTTGCTGATCGTCCATAACAGTAATTGAAATATCACAATGTTTTACAATTCATTGTGAATTTGCATGTTACATTTATGATCTTGTTCTCTTCATTTCTGGTGTTGAACATTGCTAAAGTGTAACTATGTCACAAGAAAATATTATTTAGAGAAATTATGAATGAAGTTACATGCATGTCACCTGAGATCACAATATTTTGGAGTTTGAACTGGGCCAGCAATGAATGTGGTTGCATATAGTAGCGGAATGAAACTTAGTGGAGATTAGATGATCTTGTGAACGGTGTTGTTAGAAGCATGTTTCACAGAGTACTACTTTGGTTGTCAATTGCTCATATGAGAGCAAAGACCACTATCAGATTAAAATATAGATCTATATTTCGTTTTGATTTTTTATACTTTCGATGGAAGTTTGTGTCAGGGGTAATACGAGCGGCTTTTGACCCTATGACGTCAGACATTGATTAATCAATCAGCGTTGATGTTTCTAGTGGAATTCCCACATTTCCATGCACCACACGCTAATTAAAGTAAAACAAAATTTTGAACTATAAAGGGGGGTTGGATGGCCGAATGGTTAGCACGTGCGTGCTGTATCATAGGACCTGTCATTGAATCGACTGGCGTGGTTTCGAATCCCCGTATGTACGCGACAAGGAGTAGGGTCGCCTGTCCAACCTCGTGGGTTTTCTCCGGGTCCTCCGGTTTCCTCCCACTGCTAAAGACCCCCTATGTGCAAGCGAATTATTGAAATAAAATCAAAAACCATATGTTAGTCCCGAAATGACCTAGTTTGTGTCGAGTGGACGTTAAATCCCATTTCTCTCTCTCTCTCTTGAACTATAAAAACAAAACGAAATACGATCTGTGTTTTAATCAGATTGGCAAAGATCACTAAAAATTGTTTTATATATGTGTAGCAATGTATCATGTTTTTTTTTTTTATTTTGTCCAGCTAAAGCAGAGGAAAATGAAGAGGAAACTAAACCATTAAATTTACTTAAAGATGCCTTTGAAGAGATTCGTAAATCAAAAAGAAAAATTATTATTGTATTTGATGCTGTTAATGAGGTAAGGAATATTCAAAATTAAAAGTCCTTTATGTAGGTTATGACAGTACATTTGCAAAGTTGAAATATAGGTTTATCTCCAAAAGATCTCAGTTCCTTCTGATGTTGGCATGTATCAGTTTGAAACTTCCTGGATGGTGACCCCTGATTGTATGGAAAATCACGTTTTTAGTTTGTTGACACTCTAATGTTATATCATTTGTTAATTTGAGAAATTGATTTTCTTTATTCCTTTAACAGTTAACAAGTATGGCACTGAATAATCATTTATCTTGGTTGCCACCGACAACACCTTGTAATGTCCGCTGTATTGTCAGCTGTAATCAACATGCACCGTCTCTAGCCAGACTTGCTGAACATCCATGTTACTGGTTTCAGTTGGCAGACCTAGGTGAAAATAATTTAAAGGCATTGGCTGTTAGTTATCTTGGTACTTTTAATAAGGTTTGTACCGTGATTCATTCCTTAATTGCTTTATTTCTCTTTTTTTATACGCCCACATTTTCATGTGGACGTATTTTGTCGTCGCCCCCTTCCGTCCGTCCGTCCACAATTGTTTGTGAACAGTCTACAGGTCACAATTTTTATCCGACTTCAATGAAACTTGAAATAAAGGTTTATCACCCTAAGATCTCGGTTCCTTTCGATATTGGCATGTATCGGACTGTAACTTCATGGATTATGGCCTCTGATTGCACGAAAAATCACGTTTTTAGCTTGTGAACACTGTAGAGGTCACAATTTTTATCCGATTTGGTTTAAATTTGAAACGTTTAGAGGTCACAATTTTTATCCGATTTTGTTGAAACTGAGTTCGAATTTCGTGAAAATCAGCCCAAAACTGACAGACAAAGTGGCCGCCCTTCGTTCTCAAATTCACGCATATCGGATTATGGCCCTTGATTGAACGAAAAATCGTGTTTTTAGCTTGTGGTCCTTGTAGAGGTCATAATTTTTATCTGATTGAAAAAAAATGTGTGAATATATCACAATTACACACTAAGATCATGGATCCTTTTGATAATCGCAGATACCCAAACTTAACTTCCTGGATTATGGCCCCTGCATTTACGAAAAATGGCATTTTTAGCTTGCAGATTCTCTAGAGGTCACATTTTTTTTTTTCCGATTATAAAAAACGTTTAAATATTTCACCATTCCACCATTTTGAAGGTTTAATTCGAATTTCGGGAAAATCGAAATAAAACTGCCCAACAAAATGGCCGCTCTTTGTACGCAAATTGTGTAAAAGTATGCAATACGAAGGTTGTCGACCCTCTTAGAGGTCACAATTTTTGTCTGATTCTGATGAAACTTAAAACATATCTTTATATCCCAAAGATCTCAGTCCCTTTTGATATTTGCACATTTAAGACCATAACTTTCTGGATTATTGCCCCTGATTGTACAAAAAATCCTGTTTGTTATTAGCTTGTTCTCTATCCATCTCTTGCAAAATATGAGCGTAACCTGCCTGGCAGCTTCGTGTTTAATTTGACAAATCCAGACCTTTTCACCAAGAAGTTCTAGCAGTAATTTTTATAATCTAAGATTAAAGTCCTGATGTACCAGTTTAGCACTATAAAATCACTTGCAAATTCCAATTTTGTGAAAGATGAATCTCTAATAGGAACATAGGTCCAAAAATGGTTCAATTCCGTTCATTACTTACAAAGATATGTAGAATTGAAATTTCATCAATTTATGCTGCTTCTCTACGTAATAAGCCTGCCATCATTTTGTTGTCTTCTAAAGTTATTGATAGACCTGTTTTACATATAAATCTGATTGAATCACAGCTGGAACAATATTTTGATGGGTTTTTTTTATTTTTGTTTTCTTATTTAAATGTTAAATAATCAATCTGGGTACATATTAGCGTGGATTAAGCCGTGAGAAATTTGATATTCTAGTTACAAATGCAAATGGTGCATCGTTATTTCAATACAAAAATTTCATACTTGCACATAAAAAGACAAAAGGTTCCAATTGGGTCAGATTTCTTGTGTTTGATTTACTGGAACAGATATGTTTTTCCATTGAACATTTTATATCCATAGATTCAAACAAAAAACGAAATAAAACAGAGTTTAACGTCCTACTGTTCTGCTCCGAACTGGGCTAATGCAGACAGGCATACGCCATACAGTGTGCTATGAGGGAAATTTTGCCCAGGCAGCGGCACTATGGCCTACTCTTACATCAAATTCCAACTGTCAAGGGATCTTTTACATGCACGCCAATGAGTACACGGGACCTCAGTTTTTCGTCCCATCCGAATGACTAGACAACTGTCCTTGTCAGGCCCTCCGTCCTGCACCACTGACAAAGGAAAACCATATCAGAAAATCCCGATGAACTTTTTCGGCTAATGTGGGGATAGAACACACAACCTCAAGGCTATCGAGCCAGCATCTTAACCACTTATCCTCTGTTGCTTCCCTAACAGAAAACATTTACCGTATTGTTATCTTTACAGAGATTAGATGAAGAACAGTTAGATTTATTAGTTAATGGTACAGGCGTAGATAATCCTTTGTGGATCCGACTGATGTGTGAAGAACTACGCGTGTTTGGTGACTTCAGAAATCTAACTAGTAAAATAAGAGATTTGCCTAAATCTCTGGATGAATTATTTAGTACTATATTTACACGACTTTTAGCGGAAGATAGCACTGGTTGTATTAAAAAGGCAAGACAAATATTTTTATATTTAAAGGACAATATTGGTGTAATGCAGTCATTATCACATATTTGATAGAACTGGTTCAACACGTTCTAAATATAATTTTAACTCATAGATCATTGCTACGATAGATGGGTAATGGAGCTTTTAAAAACGAAAGTGACGAAAGCAAAAGGAAAACACAAATTATCCCTTCATAAAACGGACTGAAGTGTCAAGTGATAACAGGCGATTTTTCTGCTCACTAATAATTCCTTCAAAGACCAAACGTTGTCATATGAGACTGTAAGAGGATATCTGACAGTTTATAAAAAATAATTGACTGTCAGTAGATAAAAGAAAACGAAAAAAATAGAAAAAGTAAGTCTGTATATTACCATGTTTTTTTAAAGTATAGAATGGAAAAAAAACACGAATGTACGGACTATTTCTATTTTAATTGTAATGTGTGTTTATTTATTCTATATTTCAGACTCTATGTCTTATTGATATATATAATGTGGTATACTGTTAGCTGATATAATGTATTCTATATTTCAGACTCTATGTCTTATAGCTATATCTTACTGTGGATTACCTTAGCTGATATAATTTATTCTATATTTCAGACTTTATGTCTTATTGCTATATCTTACTGTGGATTACCATTAGCTGATATAATGTATTCTATATTTCAGACTTTATATATAATGTGTGTTATTTTATTCTATATTTCAGACTCTATGTCTTATAGCTATATCTTACTGTGGATTACCATTAGCTGATATAATGTGTTCTATATTTCAGACTTTATATATAATGTGTGTTATTTTATTCTATATTTCAGACTCTATGTCTTATAGCTATATCTTACTGTGGATTACCTTAGCTGATATAATGTATTCTATATTTCAGACTCTATATATAATGTGTGTTATTTTGTTCTATATTTCAGACTCTATGTCTTATAGCTATATCTTACTGTGGGTTACCATTAGCTGATATAATGAAGATATTAGGAGATGTTGTTAAAAATGAAATTATATTAATACCAAGGTTACACTGGGCTCAAGCCAGACGTCATTTAAAACCTTATATTAGAACTATTGGTTATCCTAATGATATTCTTACTTTTTCTCATGAATACTTGTGGAAGGTAAGTTTTATAATAAATGTATATCCACTGAAACCGAAAATTGAATGAAGGCCAATAATTTGTTTTAAAATGAAAAGTTCCACTCTTCCAATTTTATTGGAATGGATAAAACAGACATACATTTTTAGCCTGAATTTTTATAGATACCGTATTATTTTAGTTGTCGTCGGCGACAAGTAGATTTTTTTTCTACTTGTCCATTGAAAATGTTACTTGGATTCGACAAGTAGACAAGCGTTATTTCGACCCCTGATCACATGCCAAGAACTCTCCGTAACACACCATTTCATTGGCTAATCTCTCACATCAACTAGAACGCATATTATATAACAACTCTTCTGGATCCAAGTGTAGTAAAGAGAAGTAAAATAAAATTTTGAACTATAAAAAATGAAACGAAATAGGATCTGTGTTTTAATCAGATTACTCTTCTTGATAAAGAGAAGTTTATTGATAATAAACAGTTAATATAGAGTGATGACAATGATTTTACTCTGATTTTAGGCAGTGGAGAAGATCTTACTTACAAACAGAACAGAAGTTGTTAAAATGCATGTTTCTCTGGCTGATTATTTCCAGAATATATGTGAAAACCCTGAATTAAGATCCCAATGTGTACCATATCATTTACAATATGGTAACCTAGGACAAAGGTATTGATAAAAGTTTATTTTTAATCCCTTTATAACAGGGATGTCAATGTGGCCTGTGGAACAAATTTCGTCAAACTGACGTGTCGATAATTCTTAGAAACTAGCGATGGAAATCAGTTTTATACGCCCACATTTAAATGTGGTCGTATATTGTCGTCGCCGCGGTCCGGCGTCCACAATTGCTTGTGGACGCTCTAGAGGCTAAAGTTAATATCCGATTGACTTTAAATTTATACACAGTGTTTAAGATCATGAGACAAAGAAGCCTATTGATTTTCAGCAATTTCCGATAATTACTGCCTGCGTTATGGCCCTTGATCACTTCAAAAAATCTTGGGGACGCTCTAGAGGCCAAAGTTAATATCCGATTGATCTTAAATTTATACACAGTGTTTAAGGTCATGAGACGAAGAAGCCTATTGATTTTCAGCGATTTCCGATAATTACTACCAGAGTTATGGCCCTTGATCACTTCAAAAAATCTTGTGGACGCTCTAAAAGCCAAAGTTGATATCCGATTGACTTTAAATTAATACACAGTGTTTAAGGTCATAAGACGAAGAAGCCTATTGATTTTTAGCAATTTCCGATAATTACTGTCAGAGTAATGGCCCTTGATCACTTCAAAAAATCTTGTGGACGCTCTAGAGGCCAAAGTTAATATCCAATTGACCTTAAATTTATACACAGTGTTTAGGATCATGAGACGAAGAATCCTATTGATTTTCAACGATTTCTGCCAAAGTTATGGCCCTTGATCACTTTGCAAAATCTTGTGACGCTCTAAAGGCTAAAGTTATCACCCGATTGACTTCAGATTGATACACAGAGTTTAAGATCTTGAGAGGAACAAGTATATTGATTTTCAATGAATTTTTATGACTTGGAACAGCTAAATCCACGATATTAAAAGTTTTGTATACAAAACGTTAGCATGGGGTAGAACTTTATAAAAACCAAACAAATTCTAATGGTTTTCTCAGTTGTTGCTCTTAATCAGATTTTAGTGTATTATAAATGTTTCATTACCGAAAAAAGTAAAAATATGCGACAACTCTTGTTGACTGCCCGGACGATTTAGCTGCTGTGGGCGTATGTTTCGTTGCCTGGCAACCTATCTTTATTGTTTCTGGTTTCATTAGACATGTAAGTTGTATGTAATGCAAGAGAACTTTGTTTTCAATATTATATCTTGGCAATTTGGAAACCAGTCTAAAAAAATTACCTGTGTCAAGGACATTTGGCTTTTGTTTTAGAATTCAGTAAAGTTCAAGGACATTTGACTTTATCTTGATATTTTTGTATATCTCTGGCCCACTTGATGTAAAATTTTAGTTCATGTGGCCCCTGAATCGAAATAAGTTTGTCATCTCTGCTGTAGAATGTTGTCTATGTATATTTATATAACGCCTGACTACCACTATCACAAATTCAAAAGCTGAAATGAAATGAAATAAAATGGGGTTTAACGTCCTACTGTTCTGCTCCGACCGGGCTAATGAAGACGGTATATGCCATACAGTGAATGAAATTTGCCCAGGCAGCAGCACTATGGCCTACTCTTATATCAAATTCCAACTGCCAAGGGATCTTTTACGTGCACGCCAATGTATACACGGGACCTCGGTTTTTCATCCCATCCGAACGACTAGACAGCTGTCCTTGTCAGGCCCTCCTCCGTCATGCACCACTGAAAATTCAAAAGCTATAATGCATGGAGATTATAAACAATAGTAATCACGTGTGCAATTAATAGACAGATTTGAATAAAAATAGAATTGATAGATGTTTTACAGTAGAATATTGTTAAAATCATCACTAATTCTTATTTATACAGATTGGTAGATTTTCTCCGTACTGATGTTGATGCAGCAAGATTACCTGATTTTGTTCGCAGTAACTATTTACAGGTATGTAGAATATATTTTCTTTCCACCATTAATCTGACGCCTTCTTTTACTTCACACTTACTTTGCTTCCTGCTTTTTCTTTACTAAAGCTTATATTGGTCTTTCCAATCTGATTAAAATACAGATCCAATTTCGTTTCGTTTTTTTATAGTTCCAATTTCGTTTTACTTGTCATTACTACACTAGGATCAGGAAGAGTTGTTATATAACCTGCGTTCTGGATAGCGTGAGGGATTAGCCAAGGAAACAGCGAGTTCTTGGCTTGTGATGCAAGGAACTATGTGTAAGCCACTAGAAATGTCAGCGCTGATTGATTAATCAATGTCTGACATCATAGGGTCAAAAGTCCCTTGAACGACCACTGACACGACCTTCCAGTACATCCGGTCAGATCTTCATTTAGTGTAGGCCATTGAAACGGTTTGTTACGGCGAGTTCTTCGCCTTTTTATGCACGGAACTGTGGGTAAATCACTAGAAACGTCAACGTTGATTGATTAATCAATGTCTAATGTCATAGGGTCAAAAGCCGCTCGTTTGACCCCTGACGTGAACTCCCACTAAAACTTGTCAGATCTTCATCATGTAGTGTAGGCCATCGAAAGTATAAAAAAGCAAAACGAAATATAGATCTGTATTTTATTCAGATTAATGCTTTTTCATATGTTTTGTTAGAATATATCTTGCATGTATATTTAGACCTAGAGAATGTGGGCGTATCCTGCCTGGCAGCCGCTGGTTCATATGTTTTAATAGAATATCTTGCATGTATATTTAGTCCTAGAGAATGTTTCTGTTTATTATAGGATTATCGATGCTGCAGTTTGGCATGTCCAGGTTCAGCAGAAGTCAAGATCTGTTATTTCTGTTCTTACGAAACCAGCAATTATAAACCAGATAGTTATTGGAGTTGGAGAGATACGTGTGTTATTTGTGGGGCATACGTTTATTTTCATCACAATAATAAAGCCAGAGCCTGTAGCTATCATTATTATGGTGCCCCAAAATGTTTTGTTTGTGAGAATATTGTGAGCCGCCGTGATCCCAGTGCTTCATTGTGTAATGATTGTGGATTTGGGCATCAGGGTTCAATATGTATTGTTATAGACCCTTAAAGATACATTAGTTAAGAGTTTAATAAAGAGTTGGTCATTGGTTTTATCTCTAGACGTAATATGTTCTTCAAGTTAGATTATCATCCCACCAAATAAATTTATATATTGAATCAATGAAATTGAGGTTTTTTTGGTTGACATCAAATCAAAGAGGTTTAGTTATATTTAATACTAAACATATATTATGCAAGAGCTAAATCTGCTTATTGCATGTCTTTCTTTAGGCCTGAAATGTTATATAAACTATTAATTAGACATTTATTAACATGAAAAGACCTTAACCAACTCTCGATGCCATCTTATGTGTTTGATTTTCACTGGATTTGAATCTGATCTGCTGCTCAACGCTCATTGGTGATTAAATGCAAAACTGTATAATCGAGGCTATGTTTTTTTTTTATATTACCAATGTTAGTAATGATGATTGAGGCTAGGCCTAAAATTCAATCACCAATATCACGTTTTTATTTTTTTTATCTTATCAACATGAGTAATGATATGGTTTTGTGCTGTTTTAAAATGGAATGCTATTACTCTTTAACTTATTCTTCCTGTGCCTGATATCACAGTTAACTACAAAAAATTTAACATAACGTCTCTAACCCTCTTCCCTACTGACAAATATCCAAATACCCAGGCGTGGAAATAACGGTCTTAGATGTACCTGACAAAATGTCAGGGCCTATTGAACTGTTACCAGACATTTTCAACTTAATGCCGGACATGTATTAATAATATCAATTAAAAAGACAAACCAGTGCCGGACAAAATGACAGGCTCCAGAGGTTTTGTGGCTGACAAAGCCTGAATCTGTGCCTGACGTTGTCTGTGACCGGTGCCTTATTTCCAGGCTTGTAAATTAGCATGACCAGATATATAAGGAGAAAACAATAATGTTCTTTTTAAATTTGTAATTAGCTCCTTTATTTATTGATATTTTTTCCTAATAGATAATATACTTATAATCAATAATTTACACATACTGGAATACAATGACGTTTTAAAATTGTCCATGTGATCCTCTTTTAGTCACGTGGACAATTTTAAAACACCATCGTAGACTCGATTGTCTACCTAGTGAAAATTAGTGAGTATTGCCACTAGTTGACGGAATCTAGAGTAGTGAACTTTGATCCCAATTATTTGATTCCAATCCGTTTCTCACCTTGGTATATCATATCTACTGAAAGAGAATCAGTTTCACACGAGTCATTTACCCCTGAGTTAGAAATCGGAATCAGACCAGTTATTTGATAATCACGCTTACGAACATGGGCTTCAGACTTTAGACATTATACTTAGTCATAGCTTAATGTAATATTTTCCAAGTTCCATGTGCCAGTGATTTATTATATTGAATATGTTTGTGCCAAAAAATCTATGTACCATACTAACATACAAATTGCATTTGTGTGAGTGTGATGGACATTGACCAGAATACGCCCCTGTTTCACTGTTGACATTTTTTCACTGTTGATGCAAGGGCACCAGTGGCATTTTCAACCAAGGGCCCCATTCAAGCTTAAACCAGCCCAGCATGTTATCATATTGTACAAAGCCATATTTATTGAAGGTTAACTGAATAGATATTATATCTGATGCATATATATAAAAGAATCCTGTATGACATGTGTTCACCTAATTTCATACTTTAATAAGGTTGATGGAGTATAATGATTTAACTAGTTTGAATTGGCATCTTCTATATGTAGATACATGGGTGATTGATATTCGGAAAATCCAAGCTATGTATAGTTATGGATTATATTTTGAGTATCTGATTAATAATTGAAAATCTATTTATTTCAATCCTTGTCTTTTAATTCAAATGTTTGTTTGATGTGATTGAATTTTAAGTACATATATATAGTTGAACATTATGTACATATTTATAACAAGATCTTTTGGCTATAAACCTATATCTAAAGTTTCGTCAAATTCAGATAAAAATTGTGACCTGTAAAGAGTCCACAAACAAAATCACTTTGATAAGTGTAGTCAAAGAAATCAGCTTATGTTGAACAGTGCTTTGATCATGAGAAAGGCCTCTAGGCCTACTAAATCCTGAACCTGATATGATATGATATGATATAATTGAACATTATGGACGTTTATATGTCAAACTTTCATTTAAACTTTTTTCATTAATCAGCATTAAAATACAGATGTGACCTCATCCTTTGATGTTGGCTTAAAATTATTTCAATTAATGGCACGGGTAATGTGCCAAGCGTATATTATTTATACTAGTTAAAATTTTAGACCCTTGTGACGTATTGCAAAGCACATGCGAATGTCTGTATTTTAAGGGGGGGGTTGGATGGCTGAATGGTTAGCGTGCGCGCGATTTATCATAAAGTCTGTCATTGAGTCGACTGGCGTGGTTTCGAATCCCCGGTTGTACGTGACAAGGAGTAGGGTCGCCTGTCCAACCTCGTGGGTTTTCTCCGGGTCCTCCGGTTTCCTCCCACTGCTAAAGACCCCTACGCGCAAACGAATTATTGAAATAAAATTAAACCATATGTTAGTCCCAAAATGACCTAGTTTGTGTCCAGTGGACGTTAAACCCCATTTCTATCTCTCTCTTTATTTTAAATTGTTTAATAGTCTTTAGCTTAAGACATTGCATAATATATTGAAACAACAACTCGTGGCTAACTTCACTCGTGTTGTTTCCGTATATTACTTAATATCTGGATCTCGATCATTAGTTGTTGATGATAATGTTAGGTCATGAATTAAATTATTATTTATTTGGTACTTTCATGAATTAAATTGTTATTTATTTGGTACTTTCATGAATTAAATTGTTATTTATTTGGTACTTTCATGAATTAAATTGTTATTTATTTGGTACTTTCATTATAGGCATTTAGATGTCCGAATATGGCAAAGCTTAACCTACCAAATAATAAAGAAGTCAAGTTCTGTGCATTTTGCTCAAGTAAACGAAGTAAGATGAAATCAGGTAGTTTTTGGACAGCTAAAGATAGTTGTATTATTTGTGGAGCTCATATATGGTCTCGTACGGACGTTCCGGGACGCACATGTGGTTTTCATGGGATGGGACTACCGAATACAACTAAGTGTTTCTCTTGTAACAATGTTATATGGGAGAAGCATCAAACATCAATGATGGCTGTGAAGGGATTTTTGTGTAATAATTGTGGATTTGGAGTGAAAGGTTCATTATGTTCTTTACTGGTTCCTAGAAATTAATAAAAAATTGTCTAAGATGTTCCCCGGTTGTATGTGACAAGGAATAGGGTCGCCTGTCCAACCTTGTGGATTTTCTCCGGGTCCTCCGGTTTCCTCCCACTGCTAAAGGCCCCTATGCGCAAGCAAATTATTAAAATAAAATGGAGCCATATGTTAGTCCCAAAATGACCTAGTTTGTGTTGAGTGGATGTTAAACTCCATTTCTCTCGCTCTCCTCAACCCAAAACCTTGTGAAGATGATTAAATCACCTCTCAATTCAACCAAAGTCTGTTTTTGTACTGCTGTTGTGCTGAGGTATTTAAATAATTAAATATAATAATTGTGATAATTAATATTATGCTCTGTATTAAAATAACTTTTAATATTTTCCATAAAGTATGACTTCAGATAAAGTAAGATAAGTGCATATGGCCATTTGTGCTACTGGTTTGATATCCAAATGTTATACATCCGTAATACAAAAGCCTTAGAAACTGAGCGGTTTATTTTACTGCTGATGGGTTACTTTGATACTTAATAAACCTAGTGAATATTATCCATAAAGTTGTTTGTTATAATACATGTATTTTAAGGTCCATGATTAAACATTAATATCAACACTCGTGGATAAAGTAAAAAAAACTCGGCAAAGCTTTGATTTGTTTATTTTATCGACTTGTGTTGATATTTAGTCTTAAATCAAACAAGACTTGTAAGAGATTTTCTGTTTATTGTTATATTTATGAGTATTATGTATATTGTATTGTTAAAGAAAGAAAATACGTTTTTTCTCTCAATTAGTGCTATTATACTGTTTTTATTTAGGCAGTGGCTATTGTTACGACGAGTCGTAAAAATAGTCCTCAGGCTATTGTTACGACGATGCTTTCACAGCCCTCCATCGGCGAAGTTAAAAACTGAATAGTCGTAAAAATAGTCCTAACCCTAACCCTAACCCTTCCCATCTCTTAATTGCTGCCTTCAGTTCTGAAAACGTTGAAAATACTGCTCCTTTTTCAAAGCATGTGTTGGGGAGATTGGCAGCCATTTTGGAATTCGTTCTAAACTTGGCTCAGACTGGTCGTAACAATAGCCACTTTGGTTTATTTAATATACCAATATTTTATATAGATGTATATTGTCAGGATCATCTGTTTTTCTCTTCACAATTGCAGAATTATTGTAGGAATTGTTTGTTTTGTCAGTGTTCTATTATGTTGGAAGGTTTTTGACCTATTAACTTTGTTCTTGTACACAGTTTATACTCTCTGGATCAAAATATACACATTATCAAAATATAAATCTTTTCCATCTTAATTTTATATTAAATTGTTTCTTGAAATGCTTCGAATACAATCTGATTAAAACACAGATCCTATTTCGTTTCGTTTTTGTATTGTTCCAAATTTTGTTTTTACTTGTCTTTACTACCCTACGATCTGGTGTTCTGGTTGATGTAAGGGCTTAGCCAATAAAATAGTCTGTGGGTATCCCACTAGAAACATCAATGCTGATTGGTTAATAAAATGTCTGATGTCATAGGGTCAAAAGTCACTCGTATGACCCCTGATGCGACCTCCCACTATAACCAGTTAGATTTTCATGTCGTTGAGGCCATCAAAATCATAAAAAAATAACAAAATGAGATATAGATCTGTATTTTATTCAGATTGCTTCAAATATGTATACCATTTGGAAACCCCAAAATATCCTTTATTTAATCTACCAGCAACAAGAAACCACCCATAAGCTCAATTATGTCAAGATATTACTTATATTTTTATTGACTTTCGTTTTTCTTTTACATGAAATATTCTATGAATCTAGTAGTTTTTGAAAGATATCATTGTTATTATATGTTACAGTGTTTATTCAAGTTTTTAAAGATATTGTCTTGTGATAATTATTGTTATTTTATCTCTATGCTCATAAATAAGTCATTGTCTACTTGCCAGTCATTAGATAGGATTGTACTAATGTTAGGTCCAGAAAGGTCATGATAATTTGTAGGTTTAATACGATCAGCATTCCAGTAGTTTCCTGCATACCGGTATTTGAATTTTTATATATATATATATATATATATAAAATGGTACTTGTATTGATGGCTTTTTTTTTTTCAATAGCCGACTTCTAATTTATACTTATATTCCATGAACAAGTTGTTTAAATGTAAAAGTAGTAAAAGTAGAGAATGGGACATCAGGGGCGGATCCAGGATTTTTAGAAAGGGGGTGCGTGCTGCCCCCACTTGGGAGTGTGAAGCCCTGCCCTCGGTGGCGGACTGATGGGCAATCAACCAAGTCACCAACCAGCTTGTTTCGGAGTAAATAATTATATCACACCTAAACTGACTGTTAATTCGTTTAGCAACATGAGCTTCGGTACCTACCTACCAGCTGAGGGGTGATAATTGGTTTGATGCAGCATTCCCTAAAAAATTGTTTGCCACCTCCAAAAATAGGGGGGGGGGGGGGTGCCACCTGGATCCGCGCCTGCACATCAAGTTTGTTTATACTAACTTTATACTGTTAACTTTACTTGTTGCTCATATTTTATTTTATTTTTTATCCAAAAGAAACTTTACCAAGATCTTTAGAAACTATTAAATCCAACCCAAATCATGCTGACATATTGCAAAGATGTGTAGAAAATAAAACTGTAACAGGATTTAAGTCCATGGACACATTAGCTATATATTTGGCTATAGGTTGCATCATTGAGTCAAGTGGCGTGGTGTCGATCCCCGCTTGTACGTGACAAGGAGTAGGATATTCCGTCCAAATTCTTGGGTTTTCTCCGGTTTCCTCCAACTGCTAAAAGAACCCTACATGCAAGCAGAGAGAGAGAGAGAAATGGGGTTTAACGTCCACTCGACACAAACTAGGTCATTTCGGGACTAACATGGTTTTAATTTTATTTCAATAATTTACTTGCGCATAGGGGTCTTTAGCAGTGGGAGGAAACCGGAGGACCCGGAGAAAACCCACGAGGTTGGACAGGCGACCCTACTCCTTGTCACGTACAACCGGTGATTCGAAACCACGCCAGTCGACTCAATGACAGACTTTATGATACAGCGCGCGCACGCTAACCATTCAGCCATCCAACCCCACCACATGCAAGCAAATTAATGAAATAAATTTGCTTATACGTGACAAGGAGTAGGGTCTCCCGTCCAAACTCGTGGGTTTACTCCGGTTTTCTCCAACTGCTAAAAGACCCCTACGCGCAGGCAAATTAATGAAATAAAATTGAACCATATGTTAGTCCCGAGATGACCTAGTTTCTGTCAAGTGGATGTTAAACCCCATTTCTCTCTCTTTCTACTTTTACTTTGTACAGATTTCAATTCTATTGTCCAAGGTTTGAAAGAGATTTATAATTTTTCTTGATCAAGTTTCTTTAGGATATTGTCGTATAATATACATAAAATTTATCAAATATTTTAAAAAAAATTATTTTGATAAAGAAATAAAAGATAAAAATTTGTATTATTTGCATTCAGAACAATTCTGACAAATCATTCAGAATTTATTTGTATCCGCAATCATTTTCATACGAGCGTATTATGTCGTCGCCCCTGTCGGTTTGTCCAGTCACAATTGTTTGTTGACTCTCTATAGGTCACAAATTTGATTGGATGAAATTTAAAGATTCGGGTGGGTTTGATTTTGGCACATATCGGACCGTAACTTCAAATATATCACTGTTACACCACCATATAATCACGGTTCAGTTCGAATTTCGTGAAAATCGGACTAAAACTTCCCTTCAAATAGCCGCCCCTTTTACGCAAGTAGTGTAAAAGCATGTAATACGTCATTCTCGGTATCCTGTTCTACTCCACTAACCCATGGATCCATTCATGAACTAAGACTAGTAATTATTTCCCCTTATTTTATGATGGACGAATGTACTGCGAGTTATAAATGGACAATTTTTCCCTTAATTTTTTTCTCCCCACTTCCAGACTTCCTGCATTTTTTGGTTGACTTTTTTGTCTAGAATTGGAGGAAATTGATCAAATTCAGGATAATACTGATGATTTTACAGTCAACATCAAGGCCCCGTAGCAAAAAATCTAAAGGTCAACCCCCTACAAAATTTGATGAGGAGATCGCCAAAAGTGTTCCCCGTTGTGCTTATAAAGATTGGAACCAACCGAATGTTGGGCAAAAAGCTACAACCTGTGATATAGCCATTTCACATTGAAGTCAATGGGCAAATAGTTGCTAGACTGAGACCTCATGTGGAACACACATAGCCAAATTATTGATAATTGAGCTATTTGTGTGCATGCCACTTCTTTGATATTAAATTTCTTGCAAACTTTCTCAGAATCCAACGTACAAGCTGGTGTATTGTGGTGAAGATCAAACAACGATGCTAAGACTGTTGTAATATGTTTTTGATTGGTTCGTAGAAACAACCTACGTGGCCAATGAAATCATCAAGGCCCCTAGTTCACAAAACATTCTCAGACTTCATTTAATAATTTACTTAAAGTTGTTTGTCGTATTTTACTTTATAAACTTTTAATTGTTTTACTGTATCAAATACATCAATAAGGAACTTTGTGCAAAGTTTTGTGTTTCTGGATCAAAGGTATTTCTCATAAACAGTGGTTGAAATGAGAGTAAATTCGTAACGTAAGTCTGAGAATGCCTTGTGAACTTGGAGCCTGGGCAGATAATGTGAATTCATAATTATCCCGTGAATAAACCCAGGGGTAAGTGGAGTAGAACAGAACGATACTACTGGGAACACCTAGGATGGTAGGTATAGGCGTACGGGGTGCCCCCCCCCCCCCATTTTGGGCACACAATTGTACTTTGTAAAAGTTGTATAAAAAAATATTGTGTTCTTGAATGTGTCCAATTTAACAGCGAATTTATTATTATTATGTAACATACTAAGAACCTAACTACATTTTTTGGGCACCAACCACCACCCATTCAAAAATTTCCCCGTACGCCTATGATGGTAGGTATATACTAAGGTTGTGGACCCTCTATGTGGTGGGCATCGGGCCGTCCGTTCTGCAGTTGACTTGTTGAGACACGTACATATGCAGTTAACTTACTATTGATTTGTTATTAGATATTATAAACTGAACAATCTTTGTCGGCAATGATAATTGTTCCCACAAATTGGCAAAAAAATCAAAAATGAGCTACGGGCAATATTATGCAAACATATGAAACGGAAATAAGAATGTCACAAACTATTTAAATGTAACATAACAATTTTCACATTGTAGTTCACTTCCCGTGGGTTTATTCTCGTAAGAAAAAAATTCAAAATGTCCGGCATTAACCACGATTGCAAACCCGCCCCCTTTTAAGCTTACTGTATCCGCCAATGGAAATAGTTATAGAAACTGTTGCTGAACATTAAGTTATATTTATAGCACGGCTTTCATGAGTTAACAGGTTTAACCAGTGGCCGTAGACCGAGGTGTTAAACCTGTTAAATGATGAAGCGTGCTATAAATGACTTGTAACATTGACAACTGCTCAACATGCTTATTGTTATTGCACAGAAAACCCACCCTACTTCTCTATATGATTTCTAAAACTAGTGTAAACCAGCCAAAGTGTGCAATAACATTGAACATGTCTAGTTATTGCACGATTAAGCTCCACCAATCTACTAGAGAGTAAACAATCTACTTATTCAATGAAAAGAACAAAGGAAGATTCCCGTCCATGTTACAAATACTTTCAATTCTTAAAAAAACCTTTCAACCAGATGAGAAACCTTGTTGAATTGCCTCTTCAACAATATGCATGTCATGACCAATCAGTTACTGGGCTATTTCCGAAATCGCCCAAATTTAATGGGCCATATCTCAGGAACCGTTACCCCGATCAAGCTGATATTTGGAACGTGGTTCATTGCAGCCAAAATAAGCATACAAACCAAATGTCAGTCAAGTCTAAAAAATAGTGCCAACTGCAGATTTCGTCAAGGTCATGAGATGAAAACAGACCACAGGACACGTGATTGTTGTGGGTTAGGGCTAGCTCGAGCCATGTTTATATCTCGTGACCTTTGACCTGCAGTTGCATTAAAGGAGCTAAGTCACTAATATTCAGGATCTAGAAATTGACACAAATGGGTCCCAATGCATATAATAATGTAATATGAATGTATATAAATTGATTTACATTCAATCGTTTCTGTTTTTACTGTAATTTCTAATCAGTTATGTTAGGCGAAATACGCCAGAATGACCATCTCTACATCGGTAGTATTTATTGCGCATCCTCTCCAGATAAGAATATGTGGTCACCGTTTGACATGACTTGTGGAATATGTCTAGCCTCGTTCTTCGAGTCCGTTGTTACAGATGGCGCTGAAACGCACTATGGTACACGATTCGTGTACCAATGGTAAAATGTTTATTTTGTATTATATATTGGATATCCGAAGCCCCTTTTTTCCCGGTAAAATCACAACATAATGTCGATTTAAACTTACAAATAATTCGTGTTTTCAATGTTGAAAACTTTGGATAATAGCTCCTTTAATTTTTTGACCTAACCCCCAAATGTCATCAAATTTTTTGGGGGATACAGTTTCATCTTATTGGGTGATTTAACAGGGAATGACCCCATTACCGAAAGTAAATAATTGGATACACAACTATTGTAATTACTTAGTCATTTATATAGTATATATTCTGTTGTCCTTCACATTCGACAGGCCTGTTGTCAGGTATATTGCCACTGGCCATGTTCGCATGTACATTTGGAGAGAGGGAGCCTCGGTGGGTTATGACGCAGGCTCGCTAGCCTGAAGGTCGCGTGTTCGATCCCTGCATTGGTCGAGAACGTTCATCTGGATTTTCCGGCGTGCGCTTCCCTTGTCAGCGGTGCAGGGAGGAGGTCCTGGCAAAGACAGTTGTCTAGTCGTTCGGGTGGGACCAAAAACCGAGAACCCGATGATACATTGGCGTGCACGTAAAAGATTCCCTGGTAGTTGGAATTCGATACAAGAGTAGACTATAGGGCCGCTGCCCGGGCAGCATTTTTTTCATAGCACACTGTATTACATATGCCCGTCCTCTTTAACCCAGTCAGAGCAGAACAGTAGGGCGTTAAACCCCATTTCATTTCATTTGGAGACAAGGGTGGCGTATCGTGTATTATCGGTAGGCAATCATGGGGCAAGAGGGGGCGGGGATGATGAATCTCTGTATGTTAAAGAGATGTCGGATAGTACCATGTGGTTAATTATGTATGGTTAGCTACCAGGTCTCAGGTTCGCCGCCGTTGTTAACCGAAAAGGTTCTAAAGGATTTTCCAGGTCCAACGTGGTCTTCCCCCTTGTCAATGGTACAAGATGGATTGCCTGGCAAAGTAGGACAACAAACTCTATTTGATTTCCGGAGTTAGTTCCCTTGCATCAAGTCCACAATCTACGGACGTCTACATTAGCCTACGGCCAATATTGATGACATACCTGACTATATAATCATGTGAACTTGTATGCAATTATTCCTCCATAACCCATTCTTGAAAGATATTTGTTGTTCTTGCAATGTCTGTGTATTTTGTCAACGGTTTGGTTTTGCATATAGCGCGGTTCTCCTGCATATTACAATAAGTTTAAAAGACAATATTGGTGTCAGTCACTCGTCACTTCGGTCAGTTATATAGAAGAATAACTCGTGTTTTCCTTTTGCGTTCGTCACTTCCCTTTCTTGAAAGCTTCACAACGCATCTATCGTAATAAAAATATATTTGGAACGTGCTTAACCAGTTCTATCACATGATAATGAATGACACTAATATTGTCCTTTAAGGTACGTTCCAGACAGTGGCGTATTAAAGGGGAGTTGGGGGGGGGGGCATAGGGCCATGGTGTTTCGGCAGAATAATAATACACCCCTGCGCGTATTTAGTGAGGGGATTAGTCATAAGGCCATAGTATTTCAGTAGAATAATACACCCATGTATTCCCAAGTATTTGACCACCCCAATTTGATTAAAATACAGATCTATATTTCGTTTTGCTTTTTATACCTTCGATGGCCTATACTACATGGATATCTGACCAGTTGAAGTGGGAGGTCGCGTCAGGGGTCGCACGAGCGCCTTTTGACCCTATGACGTCAGACATTGATTAATCAATAAGCATTGACGTTTCTAGTGGTTTATCCACAGTTCCGTGCATCGCACGCCAAGAAGTCGCCGTCACAGATGGTTTCATTGGCTAATCCCTCACATCATCCAGAACGCTGGTTATATAACAACTCTTCCACATCCTAGTGTCACTCGGCAAACCTCGGCAGATTCCGGTACCCTACATCTAACCTCGGCTGTATGATAGTAATTGATATGTACCTACGCCCGTACATTTGCGATGCGGCTACCGGTTTACTTTAACAGGAAAACGTGCCGCTTTTACAAAAAAGTCCCAAAATGGCGTCTTTTGTCGAGTGTATATAACTAAACGAGCAGAGGCATTGTCTCAAGGCTGCTGGTTTGCTATAATTCCCTGGTAATTCCCCAAACCCAATGCCAAACTTGACGTTTGTTGATATAATACATTCCCCACAGAATTCTCCATGTGCGCAGCCATTATTCATCCGGGACCTTTAAAATAGTTCTAATATGGCGGAATTCGTCATACAGCCGAGATTAGATGCGTAGAATCTGTCGAGGTTTGCCGAGTGATCCTAGTGTAGTAAAGACAAATAAAATGAAATTTTGAACTATAAAAAACCGAAACGAAATAGGATCTGTGTTTTAATCCGATTGCGACCACCTAGAAATCTATACGATGTAAGGAATTTATATATAGGAAACGAGATTAGTCAAATAAATAACCAATCTCCTTTTGTAAATATTAAAGATGAAAGAAACTAAGAATTATCATACATAAAAGAAATTTCTGATTTAATTACAACAGACAAGAAAAAAGGAAAGTTGACAATTAAGCCACATCCTTAAAATAACAATATAATCAATTCAAAGGCTTTGGATAAAATTTCAAAATAGCCATTAAACATCAAGACTAAACCAAATGAACCCACGACATTTTGTTAAGCGAACTGTAAGACGGGTTTATCAAAACTTGTTGTAGCCTATACATGTAGAGTTCGATCGTATCTGTGTAGTTGGAGTATTTATAAAGAAACGTGGGCTGGTGTCAGCATTGCAAAAACGATCGAAAAACGATTTCCAATCAATTAATTGTTCGATTGTTATAAACTGTCATACACAGACTCATTTCCACATGTTACACTGCCCGCTTGCTCCAAGCCATGAACTTACTTCATGATTTATTCTTTATATAGAATTTAATTTTCCAATATCATCCTGATAACTATCTGACAGTTTGAAAATAAGTGCCTATTAATGAAGTTGCAATGTTTATGTCGATATTTGTGGTTATATTTGATCCCAACAACAAAAAAGCAGTAAACGTGCCCACACTTCACTTATATTATCTTCGACTATCCCCGCCTCGTCCATATCAGTGACGTGGATAATCCACGATGCTAAACTTTTATGGTTAAACTGTCTTTTGTTGTTGATAGAACAGTTCATGACCACATCCCGGCGAAGTGGCAACCATGCAAATTTCGACTTTATTTGATTTTAGAACACAGAAAACACAAGAAATAATTACAAAGGCGAAATGGCACAATTACAACTCGATTCTAACTGTATCCAATTCCAATCAAAAGAATGTTGATGAATAGGTCGAACTAAAGCCATAACAAAAGATTTCTTCGTAATACACCGGGATGCATATCTGAAAAAGCAAGAAAAATAATTTTAATTCAAGCGTTTGATGCTGATGAAAAGCCGCTTGTAGTGTTTTATAAAAATTTAAAGGAGCTAAATCGCTAATATTTGGACCCTAGAAAATTGACACAAATGGGTAGCAACGCATACAAAAATGTAAAATGAATGTATATAAACTGATTTACATTCAATCGTTTCCGTTTTTACTATAATTTCAAATCAGTTATGTTCGGCGAAATACGCCAGAAGTCTCAATCGAATAACAATCTCTAGCGTCTGGTTATTCCAGTCTACACCGATAGTATTTACTGCGTATGCTCTCCAGATAAGAATGTGGCGTCACCGTTTGACATGACTTGTGGAATATATCTAGCCTCGTTCTTCAGGTCCCTTGTTACAAATGGCATTATGGTACACGATTACAATGGTAAAATGTTTATTTTGTCCTAAATATTGGATATCAGAAGCCCTTTTTTTCCCGGTAAGAAAACAACACCAACGTTGATTTAAATTGACAAATAATTCGTGTTTTCAATTTCGAAGACTTTGGATGATATTGAGTTTGAGACCTAACTACTCTAAAATATTTCGATCCCGCCATCGGCCTAGAAAGTTCATCTAGATTTTCCGGCGTGGTTCCCCCTTCTCAGTGATGCAGGACGAAGGGCCTGACCAGGACAGCTGTCCAGTCATTCGGATGAGACGAATAACTAACGCTATTCCATGACTTCCGTCAATACATGTATTTTACAAATCGTTTATTACATTCTGTCATAAAACTATACAATAAAACCAGACATCAACATACACCCACTCACAGTTCTCTACGCACAGAGGACTGTCTACACTGAGGGCTAAATCTATTTGTTAAGGCCAGCTCAATTTTTGTCAAGGTCGGTGTGATGTAAATAAGGTTAGGGCACGTGACTGTTGGCTAGATTATAGGTTAGGGTTAGGGTAAGCATTAGGGCTAGGTCGAGGGTTAGGGTTGGGATTAGCGTTAGCCTTGTTTACATCTCGTGACCTATGACGAAAAATTGAGCTGGCCTTATCATTTAACACTAAGCCTACATTGAGCTAATTGTAGACAGCGTAAGTTTATAAGAGTCTTTTACAAAGAATTCCTAGAAATCTACAGCCGAGACTACTTTAAATTTGCGGTGATTGTTCTATGAAACATAGAGAGCAAACCTATTGAATTGGTTGCCATGGAAGGTACGCCCACGTATGGGCGGAGAACAGGGATCATCCTCTCAGTATCCCAATGCTTCACGTCGAATATGAAAAAAAAATCTTTTAGAAACTGTAGCCTCTATCGCATTCAAACGGTTTTCGGAAAAGGGGGGTAAATCCGGAACGGACGTTCACAGAACGCTCAATATCGATAGGATTTGGTTTGTCCTCTAGTGACCCTTTAACGAAATTCGTAATAATTCCGTTAATCAGCGGTTGCCAGGCAAGATACGTCCACATTAATATTTGCAAGAGATGGATAGAGAACAAGCTAAAACAAAGAAGAAGCGATTTTTCGTACAATCAGGAGCCATAAGCAAGGAAGTTCTGGTCTGATATGCGCGAACATCGAAAAATGGGATAAAATTTGTGACATCTAGAGGGTCCACAACTATGGTATTACATATACTTTTACTTTACACTAGTTGCGTACGAGGGGCGGCCATTTGTCCGGCAGTTTTGGTCCTATTTTCACGAAATTTGAACTCAACCAACATTATGGTGTAACGATAAATTTGAACCTCTAGATAGGGACCACAAGCTAAAAAGCGATTTTTCGTACCATCAGGGTCATATTTTGGAAGTTACGACCCGATATGCGCGAATATCGAAAGGAACCAAGATCTTTAAGTTATAAACATGTATTTAAAGTTGTGGACGAACATCCAGACGGACAGGGGCGATGACAATATACATCCACATGAAAATGTGGGCGTATAGAAACTGTAGCCTCTAGCGTGTCAAGAAGGTTCTCGGCAAAGGTGGATTACGCTGGAACGGAAGGTTTCGGAACCCTGAATATCGTAAGGGTTCGTCCTCTCATGAACCCAATGCTGTACACAAAAAATAGGGAGTTGGATGGCTGAATGGTTATCACGTACGCGCTGTTTCATAGTCTGCCATTGAGTCAACTGGCGTGGTTTCGATTCCCCGGTTGGGTCGCCTGTCCATCCCCGTGTGTTTTCTCCGGGTCCTCCGGTTTCCTCCCACTGTTAAAGACCCCTACGCGCAAGCGAATTATGGAAATAAAATTGAACAATATGTTAGTCCCGAAATGACCTAGTTTTGTGGGACCATGAGGTTGAACAGGCGACATTACTCCTTGTCATGTACAACCGAAAAATTGAAACCACGCCAGTTGACTCAATGACCGACCTAATGATACAGCGCGCATGCACTAACCATTCGGTCATCCAACCCCCTTTTCCCAAAGAACAAGCATGCAGAGTTTCATGTCGATTACGCTAAACTTAACGAAGCCTTAGTCTTGAAGATTGTCGACTCGTGAACAAGTCCATGAGACCAGTTTAAGATATACAGACACCGGACCCCTCCCCCTCCTCCCCACACCCACACGACTAGATTCTAAACATGTCAAGTAACTTGAACTGACTTAAAATATTATGCAAGTATTTTGGGTTTTCCTCCCAAAAACACTTTAAAAGACGAACTGAATTAATTTGTGCCTGCATAAATAGAAAACAGTATTATATCACACGTATTTTCTTATAACAACCATGGCGTTATAACATATCAGTCTAAAATTAGATCGCAAATACATTACTTTACCCTGATTGTCAGACAAGATTTTGGGGGATTACCATTACATTGATTTAAGGGAATTTCTTCCCAAAGCATTAATTATTTGAATTTATTTTCAGAAACAGCTACGCTCATAGACAAGAGTAATTGTCATTGAGAATGTGAAAAAATTAAGCTACTCGTAGTGTATTCAGACCATGTAAACGACTGATACACAAGACTGTATAAATTGTCTTTGAAATAGCCATATTCCCTTGAGGGGGTGTTAATTTGGAGGAGGTATAATATTATTTTCACTGGGAGATATTAGATAAGACACAGTACGACCTTAGCCTTACTGATCTCCATCTCATAATTCATAACACAATTGATTAATTTTTATTTTGGGGACACAAGACGCTGTAACAACAAATTACTCACGAAAGTCATCGTTTATCATCTCTGCTCGATGACTTAATCCGTCATCCTATTAAATTCCTAGTTAGTGGGCGTCGAACAAACAATTAATCTATCATAACGCCGTATAAACGCATCCAGCCTATTGAGATGACAATAACCTTATTAGGAAAAGAGATGACGTCATCTTTTCTGTATATTTATTCTGTGGAATCAGTATGGTGATACTGATAACAAGGGCAACGACTTTCCAAAGTGCAGAACTTGGAATTAGGAGAAGAGATGACGTCGTCTTTTCTGTATATTTATTCTGTGGTATCAGTATGGCGATACTGATAACAAGAACAACGACGTTCCAAAGAGCAGAAATCGGAATTCCATAACTTGAAGTTTGTTGTCTATTCGAAACAATATGGTCATAAATAAGATCACATTTAATCTGGAAATAAAATGTGGTTTAACATCCTACTTTTTTTGCACCATCCGAGCTAACATTTAATTTGGACACAATCTTGTCCGCCGATCCATTCACTTTAACTTAAAGGGACTATCCCGATTTCAAGAGAGTCTCAAAAATAAAAGTCAAGAGTACGTATGAAATTTAAGCGCCAAAATATAGACGAATGGTGTATTTACCTTCTCTCAAAATTCCAGCCCAAAATATTGAGCCGTTTGGACGTTAACGTCAAAACTGCTTATCCGGACACGTAACCCTTTTAAGATTTCGGGGCAGTTTTTTCGTTGGGTGACCTGATAATCGGATCCTGTTCCTTGAGAGGTCTATATAGTGAATGACCCATGTGCTCTACTTGATAACGAAAGGTAAATTTCACCTACACATTATTTTTATAAAATAAAAGTCTGGTTTTATCCAGACACCGCATAGTACAGCTTGGGACACTTTGACTGAAATTTTCAGCAAATTCCCTTTACATTATCTAGTGTTTAACTACATCATGTTATTGACAATGTAATATAAATGTGACCTGTGTATTATGTATGATAGGATAAAGACAGCATCATGACTGTTTCTTTAATAGAATTGATGTACCGTGTTAAGACCCAGTTTCTTAATAGATGTTAATATTCCGTTTCCCCTTTGTTATAGTCTGGAGGCTCAGCGCGGGGGGCGGGGGGTGGTGGCGGGGCTGTCCATCAAATGGGCACAAAACCAGACCCAACTTTTCTAGACTAAAATTTTGCGTAGAACACGATGCCGAGTGGTAATCAGTCCTCCGTTGGGTCGTTTTCGAGATATTCGGGGTCAAAGGTCAAATGGGTTCATTTGCACTGAAAGTGAATGCGCGGTCATTCTTGTATTATGACAATAAGCTGAAAATGATCGAAAGTAATTACACTTTTAATAATAGGAACATTTAAAATGTATCTTTAGGTGGTCTTAGCACCAAACTTTTACTTTGGAATGTCGAAAATGATCTTGCATAACAGAACCAAAACGCTTCGGAGCCTGTTTCAAAAATACGTAAAAACTGTTAAATCAAAACCTCTCCGAATTAGTTTTAGTACGAATGCTATACATAATGATACTAGTTGTCTGAAAAAAATAATTAAATAGTTCGATGGCTGGACTCCAGCCTGCAGGCCGCGTCACAAAGCCTGCCAAAATTTTCCCCGCTAACATTTACCAATACGACATATATATCCTGTGAACTACTATGTAAAATGCATTCGTCGGTTTTATCTGCGTCCATGTTCCGGCGAAATTCATAAAAACTCATAAAAAGTTTGCAAACTTTTAATCTCGTCGCCAGATGCGTGTTTTCCCGTCACAGATTAACTTTGGTTTTCCTAGACTGGGATTCTCGGAAATCCACGCGGCCTGCAGGCTGGAGCCCAACACCGAAACTATTCAATTGTTTTTCAGATAACTAGTATCATTATGTATAACAATCGTTGTGAAAATAAAACGTGCAAACACGGTAAATTTCACCTTTTGACCTCCAGGGTCACTAAGACAAAAGGTGAATTTAGCAAGTTTACATTTTTATTGAACGTGTGATTACTTTCGATCATTTTCACTTTCTTTTCATAATACAAGAATGACTGCGCATTCACTTTCGGTGCAAATGAACTCATTTGACCTTTGACCCCGAATATCTCGAAAACGCCCCAACGGCGGACTGATTACCACTCGGCATCGTATTCTACGCAAAATTTTACTCTAGACAAGTTGGGTCTGGTTTTGTGGTCATTTGATGGACCCCCCCCCCCCCCCCCGCGCTCAGCCTCCGGTCTATTAGAAGGTACCCCTTGTCAGTGACAAGGACGGAGGGCCTGACAAGGAAAGCTGTCTAGTCGTTCGGATGGGACGAAAAACCGAGGCCCCGGGTACATATTGGCGTGCACGTAAAAGATCCCTTGGCAGTTGGATTCCATCATAGCACACTGTATGGCGCATGCCCGTCTTCATTAGCCCAGTCATAATTTGGAACAGGAATTTGCTTCCATTAAAGCAGTGTTTAGTGGGATTACCTCTAATCAAACGAAACACTGTGGGGAGTATGTGTTATCTGTGGTGTTGCAATAATTCGACTGTATTGAGATTGACGGAGTCCATCCGACCACGTCCTCTTGACGCAATCCAACCGCGGCTTTTTCTCGCTACCATGAACCTACGGAATGGAATCACGGCACTACATGAAGTTATCGAAATGAATTGAAGTGAAATGGGGTTTAACGTCCTACTGTTCTGCTCTTAAACTGGCCTAATGAAGACGGGCATACGCCATACAGTGTGCTATGAGGGAAATTTTGCCCGGGCAGCGGTGATACGGCCTACTCTTATATCGAATTGCAACTGCCAAGGGATCTTTTACGTGCACGCCAATGTGTACACGGGACCTCGGTTTTTCGTCCCATCCTAATGACTACACAGCATCAAAGGTGTATAAAATGTATACCAACCTGTTTCTGTTTATACCCCTACAACAAGCCGGACATTCCGGGTTTTCCATAATTTCGTGTTCTTCGTCACAAGAAACTGTGTAAAACCATTGGTACCCGTCGTTGCCTTCTGATGGCTGATATACCTCCACTTCTGTATCATTTATATCACGTGCATATCGTAACAACCTCCACGATGTCCTGGAAGGGCAGACAGGTTGAGCTGTGACAGGTTGAAAAGCTCTTTTCTATAAAAGAAAAGAAGAGAAATAGAATTGGGGATAATTAAATGTCTTTCTGCTATTTAGTAAATCTATTTTAAAGTTGCAATTTCATATTTTTAAGTTATATTTTTAAAATTTATTAAAATAAAGCCTTAAAATAGATGGTATCTATAAACAGCCCTACCTTGTTAAAGAATAATCCTATTAATTCTATAATTCACTATTGCCAGTTGAGAAATTGGCAAAAATATCATTTTCATCTTCAAATTCAAACGTTTGAAGATAGCTACTCCATGGTGGAGAATAGAAAACAAAGGAGGTAATTGGGAGGTAATTGTGTTATTATTTCAGGTGTAAATGAGTTTTAAGTGTGAGAATGACACCTATGATCGTATAATGGTGAGCAAAAAACATAGAAATAATTATGTTTTGACTTTCTTAGAAAATATGAAATTGTAACTTTAAAACAACTGAGCGTCATCATTAGTACTGTCATTTTGATTGGCTTTGAATTAAAAAACAGGAAAAAGTTACACAATATATACAATAGTTGAATTTATACCCGGGCTTAAAGGGTCGATCTCGATTATATTTTGAAGAAAAAACTGCTTAATTTTGTGTTAAAAGCTCTTAAAATCCTCTTTAGGGCCGAGCAACTAACTTAATATACGTGATATGTTTTTAAACAACTTAAACCCGTCAGTCTTCATCTGGAAATATTCAAATGTGTGAGCTTACTATACAGTGTCTGGATAAAAATAACGTGCTGGTGAAATTTACCTTTCGTTATCAAGTACAACATGTACTATATAGATCTCTAAAGGAACGACAATAGACTATCAGGTCACCCAACGAAAAAATTGACCCAAAATCTTAAAAGTGTTACGCATCCGGATAAGCGGTTTTGACGTTCATGTCCAAACGACTTAATATTTAGAGCTTAGAGCTGAAATACACCACTCCTCTATATTTTGGCGCTTAAATTTCATACGTACTCGAACTTTTATTTTTGAGACTCTTTTCAAATCGGGATAGTCTTATTTATGCCCTAAGCCATGTTAGTCGTTTAATGTTCACCTAGACTAGACACTTATTCTACGTGAAAGATATCTAGAATAGAACAAAAGCTCAACTGCAATCAGGTATTTTAAAAGACGAAACCATTTTTTTAAAGCTAAATGTTCTCTCCCAGCTTGGATTCAGATTTAAAATAGGCCCATTAATAATTATTCGCGAACAACAAAATGGCGACGGGCTTATTATATAGCGCGCATCATAGATCGACGAAATTTCAATTCAAGATATTTTTGTAAATACTGAAAGGAATTGAACCATTTTTGGGCCGAAATTCCTATTAAAGTTCGTCCAACATGCTATTGTAGTTTACAAGGGATTCCTATTGTAGTTTACAAGGGATTCCTATCGTAGTTTACAAATGATTCCTATTGTAGTTTACAAATGATTCCTATTGTAGTTTACAAATGATTCCTATTGTAGCTTACAAGGGATTCCTATTGTAGTTTACAAATGATTCCTATTGTAGTTTACAAATGATTCCTATTGTAGTTTACAAATGATTCCTATTGTAGTTTACAAGGGATTCCTATTGTAGTTTACAAATGATTCCTATTGTAGTTTACAAATGATTCCTATTGTAGTTTACAAATGATTCCTATTGTAGTTTACAAGGGATTCCTATTGTAGTTTATAGAGATTCCTAGCGAAGCCATGAGACTGTACTGTAAGTGAATATTCTAACTTTATAAACCTATAACGGTAAATCTCTTTGATCTTTGGGGTATATTCTATGCCCTTAATAACCTGCGGTCTGAAAGTCGGGGGTGGCTTTCGATATATACAGGCGAATTTTTTTTTTTTTTTTTTTTTTTGGGGGGGGGGGGGGTATTCTTCTGCAAGTTTTTCTTCAAACCTATAACGGGTTATTCTGCCAGGGTTGGGGTTTTGTTTCCATAAGAAAACATGATATAAGATTTTTCTTACGGGAATTCTGGGATATTCTCATATTGCATCGACGGGTTTATAAGCAAGATAAAGTCCTCGACTTCGGTTATGCTGGGGAAGAAAAACCCTCTACCGAAAAACCTCATCCTACCGACCTCGGTTTTTCTTTTTCTCGGGTTATTTTCTTCAGTCTTTCTTTCCCTCGGGTTATTTTCTTCAGTCTTTCTTTCCCCAGCATAACCTCGGTCCCGTGCTTTATCCTACATTTAGAGTATGTTTGACGGGTCTAACAGACGTGTACCCGTTTTACTTACTTCTATTGGACTACTGAATATTTTAGGGGGTATCTTGGGTTTTTTGGAACCAACTTTTAATCTTCTATCCATTAAAGCTGGATGATTTTTCAGGAAGGCATAAAGTCCTTTCAATCTATCTTTTATGAATCGGGCTTGATGTGGTGATAGCCTCTCAATTGTATCGTCCTCCATTTCCCGTATAATACTATTAGTGTAAGCTGAAATACAACATATACACATGATTAAAACATGCATTATACAAATTATACAAGAGTTAAGTATTGTTTAATGGTCGAGAGCGAGACATTAAGTAATATATTGTAACAACAAGAGGACCGTCAGGTCCGAGTGTTTTTACAATATATTACGCAATGTCTCAGCTCGAGACCATTAAACATCTTAAAATACAGACACTCCGCACGTGCGTTTACAGTGAAATACGTCACTCGACGTACGATTGGCAAGTTGCCCGTACGATTATTTGAAATAATGGTACGCCAACATCAAAGGGTGACGTCACATCTGTATTTTAAATCAGCTTAAAATACAGATGTGACGTCATCCTTTGATGTTGGAGTAGCATTATTTCAAATAATCGTACGGGCAATGTGCCAAGCGTAACTTGGTAAAATATTGAACTCGAGTGACGTATTTCATTGCAAAGCACGTGCAAGTGTCTATATTTTAAGTTGTTTAATGGTCTCGAGCTCAAGACATTGCGTAATATATTGTAAAAACATTCGGGCCTCACGGCCCTCATGTTGTTACAATTTACTTAATGTCTCGCTCTCGACCATTAAACAATACATAGTGCAGGTCTTTCTTTAGGCCTGAAATGTTATATAAACTATTAATTAGACATTTATTAACAATGTTGAATCGTGCTGAATAATCTTGCTTAAATGAATCCAAATAAGCGATATCCCCACCGCAACTGTAAATACGTAAACGGATAGAGAATACAACATAAAACATTTGAATCCAGGGGCCGGTGTATGGCTAAATCTATTTATTAAGGTCAGCTCAAATTTCGTCAAGGTCGCTGAGATGTAAATTAGGTTAGGTCACGTGATTGTTGACGAGATTGTAGGTTAGGGTTAGGGTAAGCATTAGTGCTAGGTCCAGGGTTAGCTTTAACAATTTAGTGTAATTTTAGGAATTACGAAAACATAATGGTTATTATTAAGCATCGCCTTTTGACCACAGCATACAAAATCTCCGGGTCCTCCGGTTTCCTCACATTGCTAAAGACCCCTACGCGCAAGCGAATTATTGAAATAAAATTGAACCATACGTTAGTCCCGAAATGACCTAGTTCGTGTCAATAATTCGCTTGCGCGTAGGGGTCTTTAGCAGTGGGAGGAAACCGGAGGATCCGGAGAAAACCAACGAGGTTAGACAGGCGACCCAGTTGACTCAATGACAGACTTTATGGTACAGTGCGCACGTGCTAACCATTCGGCTATCCAACCCCGCAAATATTGCACCCGAAGTTAGCCCAGTATCAGACGCTGCATCTTCAAAAGTCGTCACCGTAAGTTGGTGGTAGTGTTACATACTGCAGTGTTAGATATCTGTATGCTTCTTTTTTTTTTAATTTGTAAACGCGATTAAGGACACGGTTCAAAAAGAATTTGTTTTTAAACAAGAGGTCCAAGGGTCTTTTAAGATTAAAATCTATAATTGCTTAAAGATTAGATAAAGAACTGATGTTCTCGCTATAATAGTTTAAAAATAGATAATGATAAGAGAATATGCCGAAATTTCGGTCAAATTGCTTCGCTCTGAACCCAGATATTAGCAATTTACATGTAATTTAAAGCTAGCCTCGATTGTCATTTCCAACGTTGGTACGATAATCTCGATTATCCATTTTTACGTTAAATTATCCATCACAAAATGTATTCAAATCCACTAAATATCGCAGGATAACGATGACATCGAGGATTGATTATGGTCTGGATAAGTTAATTAATGTCTAATTAATAATTTAGATATAACACTTCAGGCCCAAAGAAAGACCTGCAATACGCAGATTTAACTCTTGCATAATGTATGTTTAATATGATGTTAGCGGACTACTCACATCTAAGAAGTGGGTTTTTGAGCGATGTCCGGTATTTTTTTTAATAATAAAAGGATTAAAATGGGATTTAACGGCTCGTCAAAAAAAAAAACCACTAAAAATGTCCGACGAGCAAAAGAGATAGAGATTGGGTTTTAGCTTAAATATTTTATTCGGATTCTTCAGGGACACACGACAGAGAGATAGAGCGAGAGATAGAGATTGGGTTTTAGCTTAAATATTTTATTCGGATTCTTCAGGGACACACGACAGAGAGATAGAGCGAGAGATAGAGATTGTGTTTTAGCTTAAATATTTTATTCGGATTCTTCAGGGACACACGACAGACATGAGGTATGTTATTGAGGTCCTCTAGGCAATTATCCTCATAGCTCAACACTTAAAAAAGAGAGAGAAATGGCGTTTAACGTCCACTCAACACAAACTAGGTCATTTTGGTTCAACATTATTTCAATAATTCGCAGTGTGGGAGGAAACCGGAGGATTCGGAGAAAACCCACGAGGTTGGTCAGGCGACATTACTCCGTGTCACGTACAACCGGGGAATCGAAACCATGCCGGTTGACTCAATGACAGACCTTATGATACAACGCGCTCGCGCTAACCATTCGGTCATCCAACCCCACCCCCATATTCTGATGACCAATACCTAGATGTTAAAATTTGCTGAATCAATAGATATGACCATTAGTTATTATTTTAAAGGAAGATAGCTGGTGATAGAAATAGCCTGCTGATAATAATATCTAATACTTGATCACGGTGAGATGATCGTGAAATGGCTGAAAAGCTCTTAAAGGATAACACAATTTCCACATATAGATGTGCGAATATATATATATCGCGTAAAGTAGACAACTTGAGATGAGCCAACGCAATGACGTATTAAATCGCGTAAAGCAGAGATTAGAACAATAATCATAATACTTAGACTCACGATTAATTTTGACTCTTTAAATTAATAGATTGGCATGAATTCTCACAAAAGTATGAAACGAGTTTTAGAAATTTAATTTCGATTCTGGTCCATAATATTTTCAATTCTATTGTGTTTTAAAGGAGGTGTCTATGACGTCACGGGGACCACGTGAGTAAGACGCTGGCTCACTATATAGCCTGTAAGATTTTTGCTAGAATTTTTGCATTATAATTAATGATGGCATTATATTGTATTAATTAATTGTACTAAATGTGCACTAAAATATGAGGGACAAATGCGTATATAAAAAAGAGTTATAGAACCAAAACATAGCTGGTTCTATGTGTCAACAACATGTTACCAGATTACACGTGATTGGAAATTTACCTATTGCATCATTTGGTTTAAGGAACTAATCATATCAGTAATTGCACAGGTTCAGGGTCATGAATAGCCTAGTCTGTGCGTGATGTCCATAGGTGCTATAAAAGAAATCATGGCAAACTTTTAAGCCAGATTTCATTGGATTTCGGAGATATTAACATTTGAGTTCCTAGACAGCAGCTTGATTCTGGAAGGGAAAAGAAGTAGCAATTTCTATCAGCATACCCAGCGAGACTGGCTGGCTAGTGTTTGAGAATGACTTTAGTATTGTAATCTTTTCTATGCTTGTATCTATGTATCCGGCTATGATATATAAGATGTAAAAACGAACTGTTGCATTGTTAAACGTCTTAACTATAACTGAGATAGACAACAAGAAGAAGTAAATACACGCGAAGGGGAATCAAAGACGACAACTGAAAATACTAGACGATCACGAGGCTAATAAGATATGTAGTAGGAAAAGATGCATGAGTTATACGTAGGATGTGGCGACCGCTTTTGGAATACCCCGCTCTCCATGTCTGACAGAAAGGCCCATGGAGCTACGAGCCTGGAGCCTGTGGGTTCGCTCCCTGTGATGGACGAGAAAGTTCATCTTGATTTGCCTGTGTGGTCTCCCCCTTGTGAGTGGTCGTATAACACGTGGTAACCTGTTGGCATTTATCTTAAAGACCATTTATCTCCCATCATTTCATCAATTATCTTTTTATATTCCGGTCCATGCAAAGACCCATTCTATACAAACGTCCATCGACTCAAACTAACCTTTGACAAATCTTAGTAGCAAGCATGAGTGGACATTGAAATTGACATGATGACGCACATTGAAATTAGTTTAGATACACCTATTAATTTACTAATTATTTGATTGGAAGAGTCGACGTGACAAGGCTAATCAAACCGTAAATCATTGGGTATCTGCATCCCCACTAGACAAATAAATATAATTATAACTAGTATATTCAAATTTAATTAATTTGAACGTCATTATAGGCTATGGCGTGGGATAGGCAGTGACCACCTGGTAACTGGAAGATTCGTTTAATTTAACGAACTATGTTGACCAAACAAACGTCGTATCCGACTAATATTCTTATTAGTTACGCTTTGTTATAATTGTCATGTTGCCACGACAGACGTAGTTGGTTTTCCCCGATAAATGTTAGTCGGTACACTATACAAGAACGCCCGTGGACTATATAGTATAATATATACGTTAGACTCCCATCCCAACCACTCTACTACTGATTGTGATTGATATCCTTTAAATATCACCAATTCCACATCAACAATAACTAAATATCACAAATTCAAAACTAGAGATTCCCCGGTTGTACGTGACAAGGAGAAGGGTTGCCTGTCCAACCTCGTGGGATTTCTCTGGGTCCTCCGGTTTCCTCCCACGGCTAAAGACACCTACGCGCAAGCGAATTATTGAAATAAAATTGAACCACATGTTTGTCCCGAAATGATCTAGTTTGTGTCGATTGGACGTTACCCCCCCCCCCCCCTCTCTCTCAAAGCTAGAACCAAAAATGAGACAAACGTGTTTTGAGATAATCAAAATCAGAGCAGCGACTGACGTTTCGTCTGGTCTCCACATTAGAATAAGCCGTTAGAGACATGGCTTCTAATTGTATAAAATCACAAACAGTTGAGGTGGTTTAAACGAATTTAAAATTAGATATGTGTGATATTTTAAAATAACTTTTCAACAGGTGCAGTTGTCCTTTTAATGTCCACTTTGATAACGTAAGGTAGTTATTAATGGTCGATGTGGCGATTTGTCTCGATTCCATGCGTATTATACGCGGATGAATCTTTGGTTACGTATCTATTACCGCGGAGATTGATTTATCCCGTTGTCTTTGTCTAACTCCCCGACTGAGTGATTTTAAATATCCCCAAGTATTTATTATATATTATAAACATTTCATTAGGTGTCTATATCGGTAGTTTTTATACTCATTTTTACTAGGCTTACTAACTACTGCATTGCATATTGGGGATCATGGTGGCTAAGTGGGTAAGACGCTGGCTCGCTATCTGGAGGTCGGGTGTTCGATCCCAGCATTGGCCGAGAAAATTCATCCAGATTTTTCCGACGTGGTTCGCCCTTGTCAGTGATGCAGGACGGAAGGCCAGAGAAGGACAGCTGTCTAGTCGTCCCGTGTAAACACTGGCGTGCACGTAAAAGATCCCTTGGCAGTTGGAATTCGATATAAGAGTAGGCCGTAGTGCAGCTGTCCGGGCAAAATGTCCCTCAAGGCACACTGTATGGCGTATGGCCGTCTTCAGGAGCAAAACACATTAGGAAGTTAAACCCTATTTAATTTCATTTTATAAAAAAAATGAAAAGCTTAAATATTTTATTCTTCAGGGACAGACGGAAGACATGAGGTATGGTATTGGGGTCTCCTAAGCAATTATCCTCATAGCCTAACACTCGAAAGATAGGCGTTACAAAATAATATTTCCGATTGCTTTCTTTATGAAAACGTGATGTGTGAAGCATAGCGTGCCGAAAAGCAGCTTTGTATATAATACCGTATATGGTCATCAATCTGAAGTGCCATTCATCAATATTAAACCAATACCGGCAATTGTTATATATTGATGTTTGGTTTGAAAGAGTGATTTAAATCCATGCGTGTAGCTAATGCAAAGACAGAATAATTCATTAATGCGTGGGAGACGCGTCTAATACAGACTTGCAATAATTCTTCTTCTTATTGAATTTAGTATTATAATAACGATGTGTATATAATAAGACAATTCGTGGTCTGCTCGAAGGAAGAACAAAATTATGATAGCTTAACCTTTATTCTGTGACTGATCGTTCGAGTGTCACAATAGTCCAGTTCAACCGGTGACTTTATTAATAAATAATAAAGAATCGCGGAGAAAAGTTGTATTATTATAAGAGCATTGATTGATTGTGTTTTCATGTGATGTGAAATTCATATTATATATTCTCTTTTTTTTTCAGATGAGCCATGAATGAGAATGGCCGTCTGTGCTATTTATACCGTTAAATTAACGGAATGAATCGCGTGAATTGTCTGGTATTTAAAAGTCCCAAAGCGTTGCCAGTAAAGTAAAAGCAATAAAAAGATGATCAGATAAACCCACTGATAAGATAGAAATTACAACAACGACCATGGCGACATTTAGATATGATCGAAGCAATAGATCAATTCTTAACTATTGTTTATTAATGTTACTAATCTAGACAATCACTCTGATATCATATTTGTACCGGATACACTTTGAATATAAATTATTTACCAGGAAATACAGCCATTTCACATATTGGTCATGTGTGGGAATCTGTCGATGATACTGCCAGGTCATATTGTATAAAGGACCTTTGACGCAGTTACGAAATAAAGTGTGATTGCTGTTTGATGAGGGAATTATGAATGGAATTAATTGAATCGAGCATCAGCCACGCGTCTCTTCGTCTATGCGGGGTCGTTTTACAGAACAGCACTTTCAATACATAGCTCCTTTTGTAGTTCCATTTAGCGCAACAGCAGCAAGTGCGTCCAAAATCATCAGAAAACACTATACTGATCTCCAAGAAAATCACCCGAAAATATTCACACAGAAACTTATAATTGCATATTCTAAAAATAAAAATCTGAACGACATCCTAGTGCACAGTAAATTAGATTAAATAAGACCAGTCTCCACCCTGACCCAAAACAAACCATATATCAAATCCTATGCCTAACCGTTAGTAATTAAAATCAATTAGATATAAGAATCCCTAGCCGTAACCCGGTGATGTGGAACAAACACGATTTTTTTTAGAAAATCCAATCCGTTGTAGGAAACACACTAATGTGGCTCTCTCCCGAGAGCCTCAAATTTATTTTCTTTTTTCTTCAGAAACAATAATACCAGAATACCAGAAGCACCACCCAAGGAAGACCATCAGCGCCACCAACACCAATAAACAGTGAAATCGCCTTTGTATATAAATCTAATGTATTGTATGTATTTTAATAAAACTAGGAAATATCACGAACTAATTTTTCATCATCCTAGGTCAGTGCTTATGTGGAGACTTAACCTCTCCCCCCAAATTCTTAAACCTAACCTACAATCTTGCCAACAATCACGTGCCCTAACTATATTTACATCTCAGCGACCTTGACGAAAATTGAACTGGCCTTAACAAATAGATCTAGCACCTTCGTTGTTCCAGTTTTTACAGATCACATAAGATTGGCGTCTGGCTGTTGCAACTCGCTGCACAGAACGTACTTTTACTACACAGTAATTATTTGTATATAATGACCCCGGTCGAAATTTAATAAATTTTGGTAAAAACTCAAGATCTGGGATCAGAAATCAGATCTTCGCTGAAATTTGGTATAAGGATTGGGCGGCATCGACATAATCTGCCATTGCCAAGAGACCTTTTTGCTGCTTTGAAACTGCTTGTCAGTCAGTAATATAGTAATACACTGATCCAAGCCACTGCAAACGGACGTATTTGCTGCTTAGAAACTGTACTGTTTGTAATGGCAGTGAAGGCAGACCATCAATTTCGATTAAATCAAAATCCTTACTAAATTATGGTTATGTGAGAAATGAAAACGAAACTAAACTAAAACCCAACAAAGAAAGTATGAAAATGTGACGACTTTAGAGATTCTATACCCTTAGATTAGTAATCATATAAACTTTGGAAAACCTGTTAAATACTCGAATCATATTTGAATAAAAAGTGAGTCAAGGAGAGTAACTCAAGAACTATTGACATCTTTATCCATATACAGGGGACACAGAGAGAAACGGGGTTTAACGTCCACTCGACACAAACTAGGCCATTTCAGGACTATCATGTGGTTCAATTTTATTTCAATAATTCGCTTGCGCGTAGGGGTCTTTAGTAGTGGGGGGGGGGGGGCGTAGGACCCCAAGAAAGGCCACGAGATTGGACAGGTGACCCTACTCCTTGTCACGTACAACCGGGGAATCGAAACCACGCCAGTTGACTCAATGATAGACCTTATGATACAACGCGCAACGATCATAGCATGATCATAAGGAACAGTAACTCTGGAAATTATTTAGTGATAACGACAGGTACCATCTTTGATTACACTACGAAATATTCTTGAAAATTTGATGGCAATCTGTCAAGAACCAAGCTCTATAGAACGACTAACTGTATGGCACGTTCATCAACAATTATAATCAGCGAAATACCTATGGACATACCTTTACGTAATTGATCAAAATCGATAGTGGCCAACTTTACACCTTTTCTAACTAACACTGATCATTCTGTCAATTGATCATTAACGTAATTGTACAGTGAGTGGGAATACAATAAAATATGGACCCGGAGCGAGGGACAAAGGCAACGGCGAAATACGCCCATATTAACAGCACAACATAGGATACATTAGTATATCTATTCCTGGGTTTTACTTAGATTTTTTCAAAAAGATGTAGGTCTGTTGATACGGTGTTTCTAAACTGCTGCATTATAGAACAGTTTTGAATTCAAATTATGGCAAATTATTGGATTGTCTTGCTACTGTCCATTGTCTGCAGTCTACAAATCTACGTCACTATATACAAACTATTCAATTCGCCTCACAACTGACAGTCCCACTCTTTTTTGTTCAAATTGTTATTCCGCCATTCTTATTTTAGCAAACGTGCGTAAACTAACTTAATTTGTTGTGTCTTTATTAGCAATCAACAATCTGACTAAAATACAGATCTATATTTCGTTTCGTTTTTTTTTTTACACTTTCGATGGCCTACACTACATGAAGATCTGACCGGTTGTGGTGGAGGATCACGTCAAAGGTCATACAAGCGGGTTTTGGCCGTATGACATCTGACATTTGATTAACCAATCAGCGTTGATGTTTCTAGTGGATTACCCACAGTTCCGTGTCTCGCACGTCAAAAACTCGCCGTAACAGATCGTTTCATTGGCTAATCGCGCACATCATCCAGAACGCGGGTTATAAAACAACTCTTCCAGATCCTAGTGTAGTAAAGACAAGTAAAACGAAATTTTGAACTATAAAACGAAACGAAATAGGATTTGTGTTTTAATCAGATTGAGCAATCACAGGCGTGAAGTAAAAGTAAAACGTATCTGGAATACTGGATAATCGAAATTTCCAAACTACGAAGATAGACCTCAACCAAAGCTCTCAGTGGAACTATCGAATTGTATAGGTATTATCACGGGATGGTAATAATAGAAATATAAAAGAATACACTTACCGTCAATTAAGTACTGAGCGGCACCGTTATCGAATAAGTCACGTAATGGTAAATCAACTGAAATGAAAAATAAATTAACGTTAATTTTAACGTTCGCCCTCCATAAAATAAAGCGTCTCTGTATATAACATACAAGCGCCTGTAACATGGAAACCTCTTTCAGAAATGACGTTAATGGGATTTTTCCACGTTACAGGCGCCGATGTATTGGCCTTGCTCGTGGTAATCTATCGTTGCTAAAGTGGTAAGGCCAAGATACGAAAAGCTAAAGCCGTCGTCTATTCGCGCTGTGTTTAAATGCAGTTATCACGTGTTTTGGACGAGAATTAAAAATAGCCCATAATAGTTAAAATTAACATATAATGCATGAACAGTCTGACACGTGAACATGACCCAAGAGAGAGAGAGAGAGAGAGAGAGAGAGAGAGAGAAATGGGGTTTAACGTCCACTCGACACAAACTAGGTCATTTCGGGACTAAAATATGGTTTAATTTTATTTCAATAATTCTCTTGCGCGTCGGGGTCTTTAGCAGTTGGAGGAAACCGGAGGACCCGGAGAAAACCCACGAGGTTGGACAGGCGACCCTACTCCTTGTCACGTACAACCGGGGATTCGAAACCACGCCAGTTGACTCAATGACAGCCTTTATGATAAAGCGCGCACGTGCTAACCATTCAGCCATCCACCCCCCCCCCACATGACCCAAGAATTTGACATTTAATATAATACAGCTATATTATAATGAGTCTAAATTCGTAGGCTATATATGTGTGGTGCTTTGTTTCATTATCTATATAACTTCCTTTATTAGTTGTCTGGAGATTTGTATTGTTACTTATATAAATGCTGAATTTAAATTAGACTTTTTTTTATTAACGTCGCTCCAAGCCGATTTATTCGTCGTATCTCAAAAGTCAAACATATGACCCGTAGTTATTATGTATTAAAAAAGCCCATAAATATACAAAAACGACAGAAGAATAATCATATTACTATATTTGCCTAATATACGTGACGATGGCGGTTTGTACTCAATAGAAACCAATGTAAGATGGAAATGGTCAAAATCTGGATTAAAATAAATATTTAATAAGTACTTTTAACTGTGCATGACCTTAAAGGAGCTAAATCTCTATTCTTTTGCTCATAGAAATGGAAAAAAAAATAGGTCGCAACACATATAGTAATGTAATATGAATGTTTATAAACTCATTTACATTCATTCGTTTAATCTATAATTTTAAATCAGTTATGTTCGGCGAAATACGCGAAGAGTCCAAACTGAATGGCATTCTTTGGCGTCTGGTTATTCTAATCTGCACCGGTAGTATTCTCCTGTGGGATAAGCTTAGCCTCGTTCACCTGCTTCATTCGTATGTCAATTTTAAAATTTTCATTTTTTCTTAAAGATACATTATGGGAGATTCGATAACGAGTTGGTTGTTCTCACTATAATAGTTAAAAACTAGATAACGTAAAGGCAATTTGCTGAACATTTCATTCAAATTGATCCACTATGAACCGAGAACTAAGCGAATGACATTTCTGCCTAGCCTCGGTCATCACTACTAAAGTCAGTACGATAAACAGCATAGTCTCGATTATCCATTTAATCGTTTAATCGAGAAGGAAAGTTATGCAGTAAATCGGCTCACAATCCACTTAAGATCGCAGGCTAGCGCTGCCATCTAGAGTTGATTATGGTCTGGATAAGTTAATTAATGTCTAATTAATAATTTAGATAATATTTCAGACCTAAAGAAAGACCTGCAATGGACAGATTTAGCTCTTGCATAATGTATGTTTAAATATTGGATATCAGAAGCCCAACCTTTCACGGTTAGATAACAACATCAATGCTGATTTAAATTGCAATGTCGAAGTCTGTATATTGAGTTAGAGTTAGACTTGCCCCATGCCTTCTTAAAACTCTATTTTAAAACTTTATTCCGATTCTGGCACCTTGCAGTTTTATTGAATGTAGAAGCATGCCTTAAACTTGATTATGCGCGCAAATGTAATCCCGATTATCCGAGCAATATATTTCGAATTTGACAAATCTAGATAATACCCTTGTAATCGCATCGGAGACAATTTAGAGTGGAGCACTCAAAGGTTAAAGGAGCTAAATCGCGAATATCTGGGACCTAGAAATTGACACAAATGGGTCGCAACGCATATAATAATGGAATGTGAATGTATATAAACTGATTTATATTCAACCGTTTCTGTTTTTACTGTAATTTCTAATCAGTAATGTTCGGCGAAATACGCCAGAAGTCTCAATTGAATGGCAATCTTTAGCGTCTGGTTATTCCAGTCTACACCGATGATATTTATTACGCATGCTCTCCAGATAAGAATTGTGGAATATGTCTAGCCGCGTTCTTTGAATCCCTTGTTCCAAGTGCCGCTGAAACGCATTATGGTACACGATTCGTGTACCAATGGTAAAATGTTTATTGTCTTAATACTGGATATCAGAAGCCAATCTTTTCCCTGTAAGATCACAAGACCAATGTTGATTTGAATTGACAAATAATTCATATTTTCAATGTCGAAGATTTTTGATGATATTGAGTTAGAGACTTAGCTACTTTAACGCTGGCTGAGGCTATTGAATCTTTGCCTGGAAAGTGTAAATATTTTGAAGCCAAATTTATGCGGCAAGGAGATCATTTTCACAGGCCTGTAACTGATATTTGAATAATGCAAGATCTGCAAATTCGATATTCTGTACATAATGTAATCTATTTAACAATCTGCACACTTACTTAAATGAAAGCCCATATCTTCTGGTTGATCATCAAAATATTCCCAATCTAATCTACGACATTCTGTAAAATAAAATAGAGATGTCAATAAAGCAAAATAAAACCAACCTTTAATTTGTTGAGGCTGAAAATAGTAGAATCGGAATGTAAAGAGAGAGAGAGAGAGAGAGAGAGAGAGAGAGAGGGGGGGGGGGTTTAACGTCCACTCGACACAAACTAGGTTATTTTGGGACTAACATATGGTTCAGTTTTATTTCATTAATTCGCCCTGGGGACCCGGAGAAAACCCACGAATTTGAACAGGCCACCCTACTCCTTGTCACCGGGAAATCAAAACAACGCCAGTTGACTCGATGACAGGCCTTATAATACAGCGCGCACGCGCTAACCATTAGACCCCCCCCCACACACACACACACCTGTGTTGATTAGCAGTTTGAGGTTGATTTGGTTAGTGTGGAAAAGATTTGTTTGAGATTTCATTATGGAGGAGACCATTGTCACAAATATAGATGGAATGGTTGGTGAGTGTCGTGGTGGTGGCGTTCTTGGTCTGATACGGGGTGGTCGGGTTTGTAATTGTTGTTTCTTCAAACAATGTCATCTAGAAAGGGAAGACTGTTGTCTCTTTCTATTCCCATGGGGTATCCGGAGAAAACCCACAAGGTTGGACAAGCGACCCTACTCCCTTGTCATGTTTAAGCGGGGAATCGAAACCACACCACTTGAATCAATGTCAGACTATGTGATTTCACGTGTTAAACCACTAGACCACCCAATCCCCATGTATGTTGTTGTATATTGTATATATCGGTACGGGAAGTTTGTTTTATAATAGGCCTATATAATAAATTAAATTGTTGTAGCCTAAGGTGTGTTTTTTTTTTTACCAGACAAATTTTTGGCAGATAAAATATCCCAGTTGGCGGAAAAAAAAAATATGAACATTTTTTATATAACAATTATTATCCATTTTGACGGAAAAGAATGAAATACAGTGTGAGCCCTGATTGCACGTATTCAAATACGACCTGGAAAACTGAGACTACAACAACTTCCGAGGCGAAAGTCGAAAAGTCGCTAATAGCGTGGTGTGTTAATTTCCTAATTTTTACTTTTCGAGTTGCATTTTGGCTTGTATAGCGTGTTGGCGCCTTCTTACTGACATTAATAAATACAAAAATGTGACTAAGTCGAAAGTCGACAAGACAGTATACAAGCCAAAATACAAATCGAAAATAAGAAATTAGGAAAAAACGAGGGGCGCTATTATCGCTGTGTGTTATTTCTTAATCTCCTATTTTCGGGTTGATTTTGGCTTGTAAAGGTGTTGTCGCCTCACATTTTGTCGTAACTTCTACTTTTCGACTTTTCGACTTTCGTGTTTTGAAGAGGCGAAAAATAGAAATTATGAATGGTAGTTATAGGCTTCGATACTCCCCAGATAAACAGTAGGCCTAAGACATATACATTGAGCACATTGTCATAGAATTTTACTTTGTGCGTTCTGAGTACACCTACTGTGTTTATACCTTTGTATCCACATACGTTGTTCCTTAAACAAAAGGTACACCAATATAGCTTGATGCAATGGTGTATGAATGGGTTGCTTTAATAGGAAACTGATTGCATGAATCTGTACACAATCTCGACAAAAATAAATCAAACACTATTTCTAGTAGACGTCATTGATTTTACTGAAAGTTTGAGATAACTGTAAGTTGACGAGAGAATAATAACAAACACTCTCTTTATCTATATACTCTTAACCCTTGACTAATTTATAAATGAACAATTTACTGTTGTAACTATTATAGGAAATATCGGTTTATAACAGATAATGAGAAATTATATAGACAGCTCGAGGCCTTAGTGAAGAGGTGTATATATAATTAGCCAGCAGTCAGTATTTTAACTGACAACATTTAGTGGACCCTAAACAGATCAGCAGTAAATAATCGCATGGCCGCTACTATCACTGAGAGGAATGACATTGGGGCGAGTAAATTAGCTCTCAATATTAAACAATTACGCGTAGGCTTACTCATATGGATTTTTAAGAGAGAGAGAGAGAGAGAGAGAGAGAGAGAAATGGAAACGTCCACTCGACACACAAACTAAACCATTTCGGGACTAACACATGGTTCTATTTTGTTACAATAGACAGAGAGTATAGATATGTTCTCCTGGGTGATAAATAGTAATGACAATGATAAATTGTATATCCATGTAGTAAGACGAAGAAAGTATGAATATTGAGACGATCAAAATGCATGTTAAAGGGACAATAACACTCTTGCGGGATTGACAGCTCCAGAAAATAAAAAATAGCCTTATTCTAAGTACTAGATGTGTTAGTGTCCTACCTGTTGTGTAAATTATCCATTAAATCCTATTTTACTTGTTCAGAGGGTTCAAAAATATTTTTAAATCCAAGTCGCATTTGAAGAGCTTTACGCCAGGCTTTTCAAATCAGTTAGTTGAATTTTTCCAATTTTTTAAATTAGGTGTGTTAAGATCAAATTTGTATCATCAATTAATTGGAATATTGTAAGATAGTACAATTTGTTGACCAGAATAAAGATTGGGACATATTATTCAGTTAAAACAAGAGTAGTATTGAGCCTTTAATAATCATACTCCTCGCAGTGTTTCGTTTGATTAGATCTAATCACACTCAAACACTGCTGTAATGAAAGCAAATTTCTTTTCAAAATTATGACTGGTCAATATTCCGATTAACAATCAATACCTAACTACGTAACAATATCATTCGGGTTTAAAGAGGGCTCCAGATATGTTTACATAACGTTAGGTCCAATTATAACCAGTGCATAGCAGAAAATTGCAGAAAAACTAATTGTGTGACAAACGAGGCTATCAGTACAACAATACTTTCGCCGTTTTTAATACCTTGAATCACTGTCCAAAGTTTTAGAGAGTACCCCAGATTAAACGAAGGGCCGTCATGTCGCTGTACTTAGGAGAGATTTGATTGAACGAGAAAAATAGACACACTCCCTCAAAAGCTCAAGTATCAGAAGTCAATCCAGCAATGACCAGCGAGGGATTTCTCGGGCCATTGCTTCAGGAATATGGTTATTAGTAATCTTCGTTTCGTATTTTTTTTCTTTACGTTTTAAGACTTATTCCGTTAGTTCATTTGTATGGCTGGTAGTAGGTCAGTCGTAACTAAGGACGATCTACTGGTAGTCGCATTTAATAAATAATAAGCTTGTAAAATTGTGAGAAGAAATGACAAAATGTTATGTTTAGCCTACGTTGCTTATGCTAATGACCCCAATCGCGTCGTGGGACACCTATTCAATAAACACTGCCCCAATTGACATTACTAACTTGCGACGTGTTTTCCGAAAGGTGTAACAGTAGGTCATCCTCGCATTACTTCGCATGCTGTTCGAGGAAAGGTTTTCTGATCCAGTTTATGACAAACAGACAAGGACCAACCGAGAAACACAAAAACCGATCAACGAATATTATGGACAGACCAGAGGCCATTTCAGGAGAGAGAGAGAGAGAAATGGGGTTTAACGTCCACTCGCAACAAACTAGGTCATTTCGGGACTAACATATGGTTTAATTTTATTTCAATAATTCGCTTGCGCGTAGGGGTCTTTAGCAGTGGGAGGAAACCGGAGGACCCGGAGAAAACCCACGAGGTTGGACAGGCGACCCTACTCCTTGTCACGTACAACCGGGGATTCGAAACCACGCCAGTCGACTCAATGACAGACTTTATGATACAGCGCGCGCACACTAACCATTCAGCCATCCACCCCCCTCCCCCGCCATTTCAGGAACATGCATATTTACATGCAGACACACTGCTGTAACAATAGGTCATCATCATCAGATCAGCTTTACATGCTGCTCGTGGAGAGGGGAAGCAGACAGTTATCGGTGGCTGTGATTCTCCCAAAACGGCGATCGCCAAAAAAATAGAGATTCCTTTCATGTATTTTCCATTCTATTAGAAATGAAATGGGATTTAACGTCCTACTATTCTGCTCCTAACCTGGGCTAATGAAGACGGGCATACGCCATACAGTGTGCTAGGGGGGAAATTTTGCCCGGGCAGCGGCGCTACGTCCTACTCTTATATTGAATTCCAACTGCCAAGGGATCTTTTACGTGCACGCCAATGTGTACACGGGGCCTCGGTTTTTCGTCCTATCCGAACGACTAGACAGCTGTCCTTGTCAGGCCCTCCGTTCTGCATCACTGACAAGGGAGAACCACGCCGGAAAATCTGGATGAACTTTCTCGGCCAATGCAGGGGTCGAACACCCGACCTCCAGGCGTGCGATCCAGCGTCTTACCCACTTAGCCACGTGATCCCCCCCCCCCATTCCATTAGAACTACCGGAAAATTTACTAGCGCTTATCTGTTTTAATAAACCTTCGCTGATGAAGTAATCATAATTTTTATTAAGAGTTTTTCGACCAAAATTAGATTTCAAGATAATTTAATCTCTGAGGTTTTCTTCTAACTTAAATATGTATGAGCAGATTTGTCTGAATTGTTGCATTGTAATGTAAACATGTCCTACTGAACTGCGTAGTCAAATGAAAAAAAGAAAACGAAACATTGCCGATCAGTGGCGATAGTCAAAGTATTAAAAGAGACACACACCCCCCCCCCCCCACATTCTTTGCAATGCACTATTTTTGTTGTTAAGTTTCTGTCAGTTTCATTTTCTTCAAACGAAAATTAATAATATTTATTATAATAAAGTCTGAATTTAAAAAAAAAAAACAAAAAAACAAACAGTAGAAATATGTCTCAAAGCAAACGTACATACTTGTTCTTTAAAAGTGCCTTTATCAATTTTTTATCAAAATTGGATATCTGGATATTTTCTGCTATTTCTAGCCTCGAATAGTAGGAGGACTGCTGAACTCTTCAGAGTTACCCCATTCTTAAAAATAGGCTTTTGTCGTCAATGACGTATATGTCATTGTTTGCCGCAATTTACATTTTATTTTTACCAGGCCCCCACGATGCACCACCGACAATGGCAAACCGTGCCGTAAAATCCAAGGGACATTCTCACTGGGCCACCGCGGCTCCTTGACGAGTCGTAGACCTACACATTTTCAAAGTGGGTCTATAAGGTCTATATCTTGAATACAATATTACCCCCCCCCCCTCCACAAAAAAAAAAGATTTATAGACCTAAATAGTATAGAACAAAATGCAAAATAAATGGAGTTTTTGGCCCGAACCATTACAGCAGCAACGGAAAGAAAAGAACGGGCAAAGTTGAAAGCTGTAGTTAAATTGCAACAAGAAGTAGTCGTAGTATTTTAAAGAATTAGATGAATGAAGAAACATAAATACAAATAAGAGATCAATGAATAAAAAAAAAACCCAAGAGATAAACTATCAATGACAAATATGACGATTATTATTTTCATACAAAAAATAAGGAACACAGATAAGCGGATATTAATTTAATGAATTAAGTGAATAGAAGACATGTCTTTAACCATACTCCTCGCAGTGTTTCGTTTGATTAGAGCTAATCCCGCTACTCACTGCTGTAAAGAAGGCAAATTCTTGTTCTAAATTATGACTGGTCAATAGCCCGATTAACAATCAATAGCTAACTGCGTAACAATACCAAACAGGGTCTCAAATTGGACCAAATATGTTTACATAACGTTACGTCATGACTCACGATTTTATTATGCCCAATTAACCAGTGCATATAATATTGCAGAAAAACTAATTGTGTGACAAACGAGGCTATCAGCACGTATATAATGTAAACAATACTGTTTTGAGTCGAACAACACTTTCGCCGTTTTTAATACCTTATATCACTGTCCAAAGTTTCAGGGAAGGCCCTTGATAAAAAGAACTGTCATGTTGCTGTGCTTGGGGATAGATTTGATTGAACGGGAACAATAGACACACTCCCTCAAAAGCGCAAGTATCAGAAGCTAATCCAGCAATGGCCAGAGGGGGATTTCTTGGGCCATTGCTTCAGGAATATGGTCTTTAAATGACATTAAAATTTTAAAATAGACGCCTTCTCGTATTATCAGCACATGGCATTTCTTCGTTTCGTTGTGAATTTTCCGGTATTTATAATTTTTACAGAATAAAAAAATACGCGGGAAATAAAGAAATCCCGATCATCAAGTCGTATTATCCCTATTTTTGGCCGCCGCCGTTCGCCGTTTTGAGAGAATCACAGCCACCGCTGAGTTATGGAGAGCTGTACCCAAAAATTGATTCCTACTACTCCGACCCAGTCTCTGTAAAGAAAACAGACAGAGACTATCCGATAAACTTATATTACAAACAGACCGGAGGCCAGTCTAGAAATCTGCATATATAGGCGAACAGATTAAAGGCGAAACCTTTTGTACATCAATGATCGTGTTTTGTCTTCTTCAACAACCGATCAAATAGTCTATAAGAAACAATCACTGTAGGAGGTTCATGTATTTTGTATGATTTATTTCTGACAATAAAAATAAATTATTTTTGTAGCTGATAGAAAAGCTGATATTATATAAGTCTTCCTCCTTTTTTTACTTGACAATGTATTAAATACAATCAATCATATTGAAAAGCAACATCTCGAAATATCAACGAGGATTCTAAAAAGACTTTCAGATTAATGCGTTTGGCACCTTAACTTCGAATTTAAGGACAGCTACGGAAAGCGTGGAATACGCCCACACAGAATCCTTGAAGAAATCTAATCTCTATGGTTCATCCTCTTATCACGTGCACAAGGTCTTTGGAAAAGGGGGCGTAACTCCGAACGAAAAGTCGCGGAACGCTGAAAATCGGTTTGTCCTTTCATGACCACGATGCTTTACACTAAATTTGAAAAGAATCTGTCGAAAACCCTAGCCTCTATCGCTACCATAGGGTTATTGGAAAAAAGGCGGCACAACTCCGTCAAAAACTCTAGCTTCTATCGCGTTCACAAGCCAGTTGTTATCGGGAAAAGGGGGCATAACTGCTTCAATTGTCTTGTCGACGGACAGACTGACGGGTGGGGTGACTACATAATTTGGGCGTATAAAAACGATGGAATACGCTGAACTGAAAGTGTTAGTCACATATCAGTGATGCAGGACGGAGGGCCTGACAAGTATAGCTGTCTAATAATTCGGATGAGACGAAAAACCGAGGTCCCGTGTACACATTGGCGTGCACGTAAAAGATCCCTTGACAGTTGGAATTCGATATAAGAGTAGGCCGTAGTGCCGCTATCCGGGCAAAATTTCCGTCATAGCACACTGTATGGCGTATGCCCGTCTTCATTAGCCCAGTTCGGAGCAGAACAGTAGGACGTTAAACCCCATTTCATTTCATTTCCTGTTACTTAGCTTATATATATATTTATATAAGAACTTTTCCGTTTGAAGTTTATATTAAAATTATATATGAAATTAGTTTCCTCAATTTGATTTTCAAGTTAATCTAATATAGTAACAATAGAAAATCAAGGTATTTCCGATATCAATTCCATTCATAGAATATGACATTTCCTGAAATTTGTATTATGAGCTGAGAAACAAACCAAGTCGATGAATTCAAGGTAAATGTATATTTTGTATTATACGTACTTTGAAAAGGGTATTACTTGCTCCCGCTGTGGGAGGGTGGTCGAGTGGTTAACACGTATCATAAGGTCTGTCGTTGGGTCAACTGGCGTGGTTTCAATTCCACGGTTGTACGTGACAAGGAGTAGGGTGGCCTGTCCAACCTCGTGGGTTTTCTCCCTGTCCTCCGGTTTCCTCCCACTGATAAAGACCCCTACGCGCAAGCGAATTATTGAAATAAAATTCAACCATGTCGTAATCCCGAAATGACCTTGGTGGGTTTTTTTTAATCAGACGTTTCCTGTATGTAATAAAATATTAAGAAATCTTATTAACTGGCTAATTCTTTTGTTTAAACAATATTTTATTCAAAATTGAAGAAGATTGGGGAATAGGCATGGGCTATAATATAACCGCACTCCTTTGTTCTTGGTGATGATAAAAGTGAGAATGTCTCTTTAAATGTACAAGAAAAGAATATTACGATGGTGTTTTTTTTCCAGTTCAGACCGTTCCTGTATGTCGTAAAACATTAAGAAATCTTATTAACTGGCTAATTCGAAATTTCCGTGAATATACTTCCAATATTTATCTGTTATTTTCATTTCAATATTATATGTTATAAATCATAGCTTCATGTTTTATCCATTATATTATAAAAAAAACAAAGTTTATTATCTCAAAATACATTTGACTTGTCCATCTTTCCATAAGGTTTCTAACAAAGTGAAATATTGACATATTGAATTACTATCCCCTATTTGATCCAGACAGAAATTTATCAAGAACATGCCATATTGCTTAGATATAACAGTATCGCATTGTTCCTCTTGTCATTGTATATTGTTCCTCTTTTCATGGGGGGGTTGGATGGCTGAATGGTTAGCGTGCGCGCGCTGTATCCCAAAGTCTGTCATTGAGTCGACTGGCGTGGTTTCGAATCCCCGGTTGTACGTGGCAAGGAGTAGGGGCGCCTGTCCAACCTCGTGGGTTTTCTCCGGGTCCTCCGGTTTCCTCCCACTGCTAAAGACCCCTACGCGCAAGCGAATTATGTAAATAAAATTGAACCATATGTTAGTCCCGAAATGACCTAGTTTGTGTCGAGTGGACGTTAAACCCCATTTCTCTCTCTCTCTCTCTCTCCTCTTGTCATTTTTTCATTAGGAGATCTATCAGTTAAAGGACATAGATATGGCTCTATTTTTGGGGAGAGTGGGGTTTAACGTCCACTCGACACAAACCAGGTCATTTCGGGACAAACAGATGGTTTAATTTTATTTTAATAATTCGCTTGCGTGTAGGGGTCTTTAGCACTGGGAGGACAGGTGACCCTACTCCTTGCCACGTACAACCGGGGAATCGAAACATCGCCAGTTGACTCAATGTCATACTTTATGATACAGCGCGCGCGTGCTAACCATTCGCCCCTCCCCCCTCCAATTACAATAACTCAAGAAGTCAATAACAATATGACTGCTAAAAGAGTAACGTTTTTTTAAAATTCCATTTAAAGACCTGTGTGGTTTCATTGTTTTTAACACTTTGTTGTAATGAATGCCCTTCTAAAGAAAATGGTTGACACAAACCAATGCAAATGAAATGAAATGAAATGAGGTTTAACGTCCTACTGTTCTGCTCCTATACTGGGCTAATGAAGACGGGCATACGCTATACAGTGTGCCGAGGGAAATTTTTCTCGGGCAGCGGCACTATGGCCTACTCTTATATTGAATTCCAACTGCCAAGGGATCTTTTACGTGCATGCCAATGTATACACGGGACCTCGGTTTTCCATCCCATCCAAACGACCAGACAGCTGTCTTTGTCAGGCCCGCCGTCCTGCACCACTGACAAGGTGAACCCACTTCGGAAAATCAAGATAAACTTTCTCGCGAGGCCATACCAATGCAACATCTAATGAAATTATTCTGGTCCTGTTTTATTTATTTTTTTAATATGGGTTTTGACATTGGCGGAAGTTTATGAAATAATAGCTTATCTACGCATTGATATACATGCGTAATACACTAACTACATAGTGCATGATGACTCAAGTCTGACCCCATGTTGTTTACGTACATATATTTATTTATATTATCCGTTTCGTATGGCGGTTATTGTCCGTCACATATCAAAAATCTACCAAAAAATATCCTTGGGAAACAGTTTTTTCCCTTGTTATGAAGTCTCGAGGTCGATTTATTATTCCATTATATAGTTTGCAGACAATCGTAATATCAAAATATCAAATAGGATGCTATATTCGGAGACACACATTACGGTCTAAATTTGCCACTGGAATTACCTGACGACGTCACACACCCGATAAATATAGCCCACATCACCTCTGTACGAACAAATAAAATATAGACATTTCTCATAACAATCATTGATTTACACGTTTTGACAATTTTACAAGGCAAACGAAGCGATGCTTTCTTTCTTTACGTGATTTTTTTTATGATTATTATTATACGGCCTGCTACATTATTGTGTTGTTTTGGCCTTTGATCTGTTGTAAACATAAAAGAATCGGCCCTCTTCGTGTATTTTATAGAAAAACAAATATTCTTGGATTACTTTTGTGTTAAAAATAGTTCTTCATGGAACACGTTCTTGTATTGCTGATCAAAAAGATTCCTTTTTCTGACAACAGGTCAGAGCCGTATGTAGGATTTTAAAAGTGGGGGTGCAGCAGAGTGGTGGGGCGTCATCGCCTCCACGTATGTGATATAAGAAAGTTTCGATCAGGGCGAACGGACCCATTGGCGTGTGGACGCCCTTAAAACCGATCGACTGATCAGTGCCTTAAAGGGACAATAACACTCTTGCTGGCTTGACAGCTCCAGAAAATAAAAAATAGTCTTATTCTAAGTACTAGATGTGTTAGTGTCCTACCTGTTGTGTAAATTATCCATTAAATCATATTTTACTTGTCCAAAGGGTTCAAAAATGTTTTTAAATCCAAGTCACATTTGAAAAGCTTTACGTCAGGCTTTTCAAATCATTTAGTTGAATTTTTCCAATTTTTTAAATTAGGTGTGTTAAGATGAAATTTGTATCATCAATTAATTGAAATATTGTAAAATAGTACAATGTGTTTACCAGAATAAAGATTTGGGCATATTATTCAGTTACAACAAGAGTGGTATTGAGCCTTTAAGAGCATCAGTGTGATCATAATCAAGTGTATTATTTTATAATTGAAAGATTGTCAAATAATTTTTTTTGGGGGGGGGGGGGGATGGGGGGGGGGGCCCAATTTCTCGGGGCGCCTTATTTTTCTGGGGGTGCAATGTACCCCCTTCACCCCCGCTAAATACGGCTCTGCAACAGGTTACTTAATATATTTTTCTCACTTTATCAAGAACAAATATGATCAGGCCGCGAGTTCACAAAGCATTCTCAGACTTAAGTTGAGAATTTACTCAAACTTGTTCTCAATTATTTCAATTAAAATATAGCCCTTTATAAAACTTTTGTTGTTTTAATGTATCAAATACAACAATAAGAAACTATGTGCAAAGTTTTGTGTTTCTGGATCAAAGATATTTCTCATAATCAGTGATTGAAAGTTAAGCAAATTCTCAACTTAAGTCTGAGAATGCCTTGTGAACTCGGGGCTAGACCTGAAACTTTACGTTCAAGCTCCATCCAGTTAATAATATACACAAGTATTTGAACATAATTAAAGTAGCTAAGTCTCTAACTCAATATCATCCAAAGTCATAATTTGTCAAATTAAAGATACATTATATTAGATTTAGATAAAGAGCTAGCCATTCTTGCTATAATAGTTCGAAAATAGATAATGTAAAATGAATAATGTGAAAATTTCATTCAAATTACTTTATTGCGAGCGAAGATATTAACCATTGAGGGTTGGACGCAATAATTACAACCACCGTACTGGTTGTTCGAAGCTAAGTCTAGCTTCTCAATTTTTAGCTTAAATCAAAATATGGCTGAACAGTTCTAATCTATTTAATATCGGAGAAATCCGATGCCACCGAGAGTTGATTATGGTCTGGATAAGTTAATTAATGTCTAATTAATAATTTAGAAAACATTTCGGGCTTAAAGAAAGACCTAAATAAACATTGACGTTGTGATCTTACTGGGAAAAGATGGGCATCTGATATCCAATATTTAAGACAAAATAAACATTTTACCAATGGTACCCGAATCGTGTACCATAATGCGTTTCAGTGCCATTTGTAACAAGTGACTTGAAGAACGAGGCTAGACATATTCCACAAGTCGTGACAAACGGTGACGTCATATTCTTATCTGAAGAGCATGCGCAATAAACACTTTCAGTGTAGACTGGAATAATCAGACGCTAGAGGTTGCCATTCGATTGAAATTTCTGGCGTGCTTCACCGACTATTAGCGATTTAGCTCCTTTAAAGTGATAACAGTAAATACTTATATAAGACGAAGGATGATTGAGGCGTGGAAGGATCTGGCTACGATAATGGTACATCTCACTAATCACAGTTAATTATAGCTCCCCGGGTTTCAACGTAGGATTGACCTTGAAATACATGAAGTTGTTTTCGTTCTTGTGGATATATAATACAACATCTTTATTCAGGATATCTGAATGGGGTTGGGGAATAGACTTAGCCTATGTAAAATCCCTCGAGGTTTTGTTCGGTGTCTTGGGCATGGAACTTGAGTTACCAGGGCCGAATTAAGAGAGAGAGAGAGGGAGAGGGGGAGTGGGAGGGGGCTGCAGTCGGAGATCCCAATATAGAAGGGGCCACTAAATTAGTTCAAAATCTTTTTTATTCCAAAAATGAATATGTCCATTTGCGCAGCTACCGTAAGGCTAGTTACCCATTTGAAATACCCTGTTGTTTATAAAACAACCCAAGGTTCGACGGTGGAAGGTCATGGTTTAAATTTCATGTAAAATGCTTATTTTACAGTAAAAGTAAAAATAATAAAACCCTAAATGCGCCATTTGAACTTTTTTTAAATAATAAATTTCACTGTATAAACCAAAATTCAAAGTATTATGACGTCACATTGATAAAATACACGAATGACGTGACCAGCATTAAGACAATGTTTACCTAAAGGGGCATCGAGAGTTGATTATGATCTGGATAAGTTATTTAATGTTCAATTAATAATTTAGATAACATTTCAGACTCAAAGAAAGATCTGCAATAGGCAGATTTAGCTCTTGCACAATGTATGTTTAAGCAATTTGATTAAAACACAGATTCTATTTCGTTTCCTTTTTATAGTTAAAAATTTCATTTTACTTGCCATTACTACACAAGGATCTGGAAAAGTTGTTATTAATGACGTGTTCTGGATAATGTCAGGGATTAGCCAATGAAACGGTCTTTTACGGCGACTTCTTGGCGTTCTCTGCGCGGAACTGTGGGTAAACCCCCAGAAACGTCAACGCTGATTGATTAATCAATGTCTGGCGTCATCGGGCCAAAAGCTGCTCGTTTGACCCCTGACGTGAACTCCCACTATAACTTGTCAGATCTTCATGTAGTGTAGGCTATCGAAAGTATAAAAGAACGAAAGAAAATATAGATGTGTATTGTAATCAGATTGATGTTTAAGTTAATAATTACTCTATTTACTGCACCTTTCATGATCTGTCCAACGATTCTGGTTTCATCTAACTTATAAAGGGCATATAATAAACATTTGTCAAGGTCATTCAGATGACCTTGAAATGTTACGTAGTCCCCATTTCAATAAACTAATACCTTTCCAATGACAATCTGTTCAATGGATAAAGTCGTTCCGTAACTGCAAGTAGTAGCGGTACTCGCTGGTCAATAATGAATCATTGCAATACGGAGAATGGTCGTCTAGCATTTCTGTAACTAGCTTTAATGAAGTAAAAAGTTGTCTAATTTGGTATATAATATTATGTTCAATGGTTATTTTGGTCTAATTACTGTCAAAGGACAACCTATAGTTATTCGGATAGGACAAAAAACCAAGTCCCCGTGTACATATTGTCGTGCATGTAAAAGAACCCTTGACATAGTAGACCGTAGCGACACTGTACGGGTAAGATCGATGTGAACATGACATTAGCTACATTTTTTAACATAATATATAGTGTGATTAGTATGAATCATTCGGGCCATGAGAGGACAAACCTAATGATGGATGTTACAGTTTTAAACTTATCAAGTTTGGTGAACATCCAAGTTTTTCTGATAATCTGCTGTTGAGACATGGCTGCTGTGGGCTACATCTATTTGTCAAGGTCAGCTAAATTTTTGTCAAGGTCGCTGAGATGTAAATAAGGTTAGGGCACGTGATTGTAGGTAAGGGTGAGGGTAAGCATTAGGGCTACGTCCAGGGTTAGGGTTGGGACTAGCGGCTGTTTACATCTCGTGACCTATGACCCAAAATTGAGCTGGCCTTATCATTTAGCACTGTGTGGGCGCATACCAAAAACGATCATTTAGTTCAGGGATCATGTGACAACTAGGACTGTCCCTTTACATATATATATCTTTTTATGTATTAATAAGTCGATTTAACTGAGTACCAAACCGAGTGAATAGAAATACTCATCAAAGAACATTACATCCCTTTCACACGAAACACTCAGCTTATTAAGAACTTTGTCGAAAGAAATGGTATTTTTGTATATGTTTGTCTTCATATTATTGGTTTAGCTTTGAATATTATCTTTAGATTTTTATACTTCTTACCCACTCAGACATACGTTTAATCTTATTTTAGCTTTGTAGCTTTTCTTTTCACAAAAAATTGGATAAAGATGTTTTGTCGTAAACTATTAACATGTTCGCATTGGCCTGTTAAATACTGCAATATTTAAATACACAAAATCAAAACTAATCTCGTGCCGCAGTTACAGACAGTGCAGTTTCTATCATCCAGAAAGCTCATCTACAAGAAAAGAACATAATAGGCATCCGTTTAGCAAAATTCGGCAAACTCCGGTACTCAGCATCTGGCCGTGACTGTATGACGGTAATACACAAAAACACATACTCATGGAAAAACAGCTACTTATTTATTTGGGCGACGTTTCGAAGAGTATTCTCTCAAGCGACGGTTGACAGAATACTCTTCGAAACGTTGCCTTAATAAATCAGTAGCTGTTTTTCCATAAGTATGTGTTTTGTGTATTGCTTTATCCAGTTACTAAATGCCTCTAAAAGATCGTAGATAAGATAAGATAAGATAAGATAAGATATTTATTGCATCAAAACGTCCATGAAGGACAGCATGCATACATATACACACTTAGACAGTCATATATACATTCAATAATACATATTACATAGACAACTCAATACAGCTATACAAACAGTATACTACATGTACAACTGTACATGTATATCAAATAGTAAGTGCAGCGTATGACGGTAAGTGATATGTAGTTACAGTTGAAGGATTATTAAACATACATTATACAAGAGGTAAATCTTGCTTTAGGCCTGAAATGTTATATAAACTATTAATTAGACATTAATTTATTAACATGAAAAGACCATAATCAACTCTCGATGCCGTCTTATCTGTCGGATTTTCAATGGATTTGAATCCGTTTATGATTAAACGCAAAAGTGGATAATCGAAACTTTTTTACTTAACGTAACAGCGCTAACAATAACAATCGAGGCTACCAAGATTTTAAAATAAGGTTTTCTCGGCTTAGGTTGAAGCCATTTGACTGAAAGATTCAGCAGATTCCCTTTACATCATCTAGTTTTTAACAATTATAATAGTTATAACTATTAATTTTAAACTAAGTTATAGTGTGCCGAATGCTGTTAACAATCCACAAATGGGGAGGGGGGGGGTGGATAGCCGAATGGTTAGCCCGTGCGCGTTGTATCACAAGGTCTGTCATTGAGTTAACAGGCGTGGTTTCGATTCCCCGGTTGTACGGGACAAGGAGTAGGGTCACCTGTCCAACCTCGGTGGTTTTCTCCAGGTCCTCCGTTTTCCTCCCACTGCTAAAGACCCCTGCGCGCAAAGCGAATTATTGAAATAAAATTCAACCATGTCGTAATCCCGAAATGACCTTGGTATGTAATAAAATATTAAGAAATCTTATTAACTGGCTAATTCTTTTATTAAATAAAATTGAACTATGTGTTAGTCTCGAAATGACCTTGTTTGTGTCGAGTGGACGTTAACCCCCCCCCCCTCTCTCTCTCTCCCTCTCCAGATTGACATAAGCAGACAATTATTAAATCTGAAGGATTATTAAGACATGGTATATTAATCTAAAACCATGTTATAGTAATCAATATACCCACGGTGGCACTAGTATTCAAATATACATAAAATGAATAAGACGGGAAAGAGCGCAACATTCTAAATCAAAATTTGCATAATTTAAAGATACATTATGGGAGATTCGATTACGAGTTGGCAGTTCTCACTATAATAGTTAAAAACTAGATGACGTAAAGGCAATTTGCTGAAAATTTCATTCAAATTGATCCACTATGAACTGAGAACGAAGCAAATGAAATTTCTGCCTAGCCTCGGTCATCATTACTAAAGTCAGTACGATAAACAGCATAGTCTCGATTATTTATTTAATCGTTTAATCGAGAAGGAAAGTTATGCAGTAAATCGGCTCACAATCCACTTAAGATCGCAGGCTAGCGATGCCATCTAAAGTTGATTATGGTCTGCATAAGTTAATTAATGTCTAATTAATAATTTAGATAACATTTCAGGCCTAAAGAAAGACCTGCAAAAGACAGATTTAGCTCTTGCATAATGTATGTTTAAATAATTTGTTTAAAACTTTTTTTTATTGTAGATGATATGTAAAAAAGGGGGGGGGGGTACTCGATTGAATGTCCCGGAATTAAGTTCTCACACTTCCAAAATTAATGTCAATCGAGTGAAAAGAAGAATTTCGGAAAACAACGCAGGTGCCGACTGCATAAAAATATCTCAACCAATCATGACAACTGAACCATATTTATTACTTAAAATACGTCACGATTCTACTCACACCACCTCAGCTGTTGGGACTGGCAGAACTGTGACATGGCTTAATTCCGTATCACTTGATTGCAATTCGGGACGCCCCGGACTGACAATCGAGCACCCCCTATAAAAACTTTCGTAATAAATCAAAACTACTTCCAGGGCCCTGTTTCTCGAAATCTTAACTAAAGATAAAATCCAAATTTTAGTAGACAATTCAATTTTGATTGGCTAAGCACTAAAATTGCTAAAATTTGGATTTTATCTTAGTTAAAATTTCGTGAAACAGGCCGCAGAATTGTATATGTGCGTGTGTGTGTGTGTGTGTGTGTAAAATAGCTTTATTTAACGCCCGCTTCCATCGACATTCTATCGCCGACAATTACATTATTATGGGTTAAAATACAGATGTGACGTCATCCTTTGATGTTGGCGCACCATTATTTCAAATATTCGCACGGGCAATGTGCCAAGTGTAACTAGTTAAAATAGTGACGTATTTCATTGCAAAGCACGTGCAAGTGTCTGTATTTTAAGTTATTTAATGGTCTCGAGCTTAAGACGTTGCGTAATATATTGTAAAAAAAACCTCGGGCCTCACGGCCCTCTTGTTCTTACAATATATTACTTAATGTCTCGCTCTCGACCGTTAAACAATATATATTTATTTACATACTAATGTTATTGTCGGCGATATCACTTCGGTGGAAGCAAAAGTTAAATTAATCCATTTATATACCTAGACAAACCATACCAATGTGGAGATTAATTTGTATTGAATTAGGATTGTTTCTCGGTTTATAAATATACATATGACAAAACTTCTTGTATATGGTAGCGAAAATCATTCAGAAAATTCAGCTCTCGATAATTATATTAACGCTGTGAAACACATGGGAATGTATAAATCTTCTTAATTCCTTATAATGAGTATTCTTTCACTACTGGGAATTTAGATCTCAGCCCAAATTACACAATATTTCATTTTCTGTAAATGCCAACATTTCTTTTATAAATCTTATAAAACCTACGGGAAAAGTGATAAATGATATTTTAATTTAGAGACACGCATACATATATATATTAGTTTTCCTTACTGCAGCTGTGACGGTCAAAATATAAAATTTATCATGCTTTTATATTATTTCGTAACTTATGCGATATTAATAATGACCAGTTTTTATTCTCAAATAAAATGAATAATGCTATTAATATCTCTCAGCAATGTAAAGAAATGTATTCCAATTATATACATATATTATTAAATCAGTTGTCTGATCGAGGTATTGGATGGCTTGTGAATCTGTAATATCCCCGTCAAACCGGGGCGGCGCCCTTACTGCGCAGCTACGGCGAAGGAAAATGGTCCCAGAGCGCGTCAAGATCGCCATAAGCGTGGCGGAAACGCCAGATATCGTGCTGTGGTCTCCTTGGTCGCAACTGATCGCCGAGTTACGGCGTTTGTTTTGAGCATGTTCGAAACAAACGTCAAGGTTCTGTTCGATTCTACCCGGAAAGCTGTGAGAACGCGGTTTTTTCAAGTTTGTAATTCTTTGAGACATTTACTCACGCTGTGTTCACGTTTACCGGCGACCTTGTGCATTTTCTGATCGCCGTACGGTCGCAGCAGCGCAGTAAGAACGCCACCCCGGTCTGACGTGGGCATAAACTACAATCGACACTCGGAGATTGAAACAATGATTTGTATTGAAATCAGGACCGAGAGAGAGAGAGAGAGAGAGGGGGGGGGGCAGCTGGGCCCTGAGGTTAATAAAAAAAATTATATCAAAAATGTACCGCTTCTTGATCGTAAAGTAGTAGAAAACCGGCGACTTTTCTGAATGTGTGTACCTAGTGGCGTGGATAAATTGTACCGGGCTCTGACAGGGAATTGGGGCCTTTTCCATGGCAATGGTGCGCGCGCCAGTGTCGTGCCCTGCCGCCAGTGATCATGCATGCGATTAAACATACATTATGCACGAGCTAAATCTGTCTATTGCAGGTCTTTCTTTAGGCCTGAAATGTTTTCTAAATTATTAATTAGACATTAATTAACCTATCCAGACCATAATCAACTCTAGATGGCATCGCTAGCCTGCGATCTTTAGTGAATTTTGAGCCGATTTACTGCATAACTTTCCTTCACGATTTAACGATTAAATGGATAATCGAGACTATGCTGTTTATCGTACTGACTTTAGTAATGATGTTCAAGGAAATTTCAACCGCTGAGTTCTCGGTTCATAGTGGATCAATTTGAATGAAATTCTCAGAAAATTGCCTTTACATTATCTAGTTTTTAACTGCCAACTCGTTATTGAATCTCTTTAATGATCACGTATGTAGGTTGACTAGTATCCGATCATTAGAAACGAAACTGAAAGAGAAACTTTTACTTTCGTCCTCGTTTCGTTAGGCGCTAAAAGTCTCGATGTTTTGCGATATTTTTTGCCAATTGTGACCTCTTGGTGACCAATGACAGCCTGATTCGTCACTAATAATATATATCCGGGAGAATAAGACACTATTTATGGATAACAATTACTATGGTTTATTTCACTGCGACGTTTCAACAAGATTTCACAAGTCCATACATATATCAACACAAATAGAGAGAGAGAGAGAGAGAGAGAGAGAGAATGGGGTTTAACGTCCACTCGACACAAACTAGGTCATTTCGGGACTAACAAATGGTTTAATTTTATTTACATAATTCGCTTGCGCGTAGGGGTCTTTAGCAGTGGGAGGAAACCGGAGACCCCGGAGAAAACCCACGAGGTTGGACAGGCGACCCTACTCCTTGCCACGTACAACCGGGGATTCGAAACCACGCCAGTTGACTCAATGACAGACTTTATGATACAGCTCGCGCACGCTAACCATTCAGCCATCCACCCCCCCCCCCCTCCCCAACACAAATAGATAAAATATCCGGGAGAAGGTTTGTTTATTTTGATGAGGCTATTGATGAGTTCGCTTCCAAGTGTGCACGAAAAGTTCGTTTGAAACTAGTTCACAACACATAATTAAGGGTATTGAAACAAAAATAAACGAATAGTTTATGTGATAAAAATATATCCTTTTTGATATTGTGGCGTCTGATGGTCACGGTTTTTGCATTTCCATTTAATTGCCTGTTGAAAATTTCCTGTCAAAATCGTGTATCTGATTATTATTAAATCAATAAAACTTAAACGTAGTACATGTATTTGATATGTCATCATAATATGATGTGTTAATTCTCAGTTTCTGCGTTTTAGCACAGTGGCCTCTAGTTACTGTAGCACCATGGGCCTTCTGTCAGACGTGGAGAGCGGGTGACCCTAACCGTTCGCCACATCCTACGTACGACCCATGCATCTTTTCTTACTACATATCTTAGTAGCCTTGTGATCGTCTAGAATTTGTCTCTAACTGTATTTGCTTCTGCTTCACGTTGTATATTTACTTCTTAATGTTTTCGTCAGACGTTTGTCTTACCGGGAATAACAATGCAACAGTTCGTTTTTACATTTTAAATATCATAGCTGCTTACATATGAATACAATGCATAATAGAATAAAGTCATTCTTTCAAACCTCATTCAGCCAGACTCGTTGGGCGAGTCTGCTGACAGAAACTGTTACATCTTTCCGCTTCTGGAATCAAGCTGTTGTCTGACAATGGCCCACGAATATGATAGTTTTGTATCTTTGGGCTTTGGACCTTCAATTATCTAATTGGTCAAATATGATGTAAATAATTACAGAGATTGGTCAAACTAAACCAAATGATGCAATAGGTAAATTTCCAGTCACATGTTTTTTAATACAATCTATCCTTGAACTTGGATCCTCTTTCCTGTTATTGTACTATTTCATAAACAATTAATTTGCGTTTTAAATAAACTCATATCATAGTTAATATACTGACAATAGAGAATAATTTGTAAAGATAAAAATATTGTTTAAACCATCTTATATCTCTATTCTCAACGACGATATGAGAGAGAGAGAGAGAGAGAGAGAGAGAGAGATGGGGTTTAACGTCCACTCGAAACAAACTAGGTCATTTCGAGACCAACATATGGTTAAGTCTTATTTCAATAATTTGCTTGTGCGTAGGGATCTTTAGCAGTGGGAGAAAAACAGAGGACCTGGAGAAAACCCACGAGGTTGGACAGGTGACCCTACTCCTTGTCACGTACAACCGGGGATTCAAAACCACGCCAATCGCCAGTTGTTGACTCAGTGACAGACCTTATGACACAGCGCGCACGTGCTAACCATTCGGCCATCCATGACTCCCCCCCCCCTCCATGTTATAGAATTGTTAACGCGTATATTTTAAAGGACTGTAACCCTTTCACATCATTATGTTATTTTAAAATTGTCTTATTTTCGAAGATGAAATTGAAAGCCAGATATTATAGCTTTCCATGTGCAATACTTTTTTTCTGGAAAATTATTTCTATGTTAATGCATCAATGCTATTAGAAAATTACACAGTTGTTATTGTATTTGCAACCAGAATGGAGAGAGAGAGAGAGAGAGAGAGAGAGAGAGAGGGCGGTAACGTAAACTCGACACAAACTAGATCATTTCGGAACCAACAATTTTATATTAATAATTCGCTTGCGCGTGGGAGTCTTTAGCAGTGGGAGGAAACCGAAGAAAACCCACGGGGTTGGACAGGCAACCCTACTCCTTGTCACGTACAACCGGGGAATCGAAACCACCCCAGTTGACTTAATGGCTGACCTTATGATACAGCGCGCACGTGCTAACCATTCGGCCATCCAACCCCTCATCCAGAATAGCAGTTAATATATTTGGAAATTTGATTGGAATAAGACTTGGAACTCTATATTAAAGATACATTATGGGAGATTCGATAAGAAGTTGGCAGTTCTCACTATAATAGTTAAAAACTAGATAATGTAAAGGCAATTTGCTGAAAATTTCATTCAAATTGATCCACTATGAACCGAGAACTAAGCGGTTGAAATTTCCGGCTAGTCTTGAACATCATTACTAAAGTCAGTACGATAAACAGCATAGTCTCGATTATCCATTGTTATGCAGTAAATCGGATCAAAATCCACTAAAGATCGCAGGCTAGCGATGACATCTAGAGTTGATTATGGTCTGGATAGGTTAATTAATGTCTAATTAATAATTTAGAAAACATTTCAGGCCTAAAGAAAGACCTGCAATGGACAGATTTAGCTCGTGCATAATGTATGTTTAATCGCATGCATGATCACTGGCGGCAGGGCACGACACTGGCGCGCGCACCATTGCCATGGAAAAGGCCCCAATTCCCTGTCAGAGCCCGGTACAATTTTTCCACGCCACTAGGTACACACATTCAGAAAAGTCGCCGGTTTTCTACTACTTTACGATCAAGAAGCGGTACATTTTTGATATAATTTTTTTTATTAACCTCAGGGCCCAGCTGCCCCCCTCTCTCTCTCTCTCTCTCTCTCTCTCTCTCTCTCTCGGTCCTGATTTCAATACAAATCATTGTTTCAATCTCCGAGTGTCGATTGTAGTTTATGCCCACGTCAGACCGGGGTGGCGTTCTTACTGCGCTGCTGCGACCGTACGGCGATCAGAAAATGCACAAGGTCGCCGGTAAACGTGAACACAGCGTGAGTAAATGTCTCAAAGAATTACAAACTTGAAAAAACCGCGTTCTCACAGCTTTCCGGGTAGAATCGAACAGAACCTGCAATAGACCTGCAATAGACAGATTTAGCTCTGGCATAATGTATGTTTAAATGGGTTATAGGACTAAGACTAGTAACTGCCGTCACTAAACCCACCAATGTAGTACATTTATTTCTAAACACCCCCGCTAGAGGAGGTCACAACCGTTAATAAACACTTTATTCCGATTGTTCTCCAAGTCTGTGAATTTCATTTTGGGGGGTATTGTGACACCACGAGCGTTATCAATGGCAAGGACTTTCGGTGAGACGTATTCTTGCTTTCTGTTGATGTCAAGGTCGTCTGTGCATTGGCCGAGAAAGTTCATCCCGATTTTCCGACGTAGTTTCCCATTGTCAGTGATGCAGGACAGAGGGCCTGACAAGGACAGCTGTCTAGTCCTTCGGATGAGACGAAAAACCGAAGTCCCGTGTAAACATTGGAATGCACTTAAACCCAATTTCATTTCATTTCATTTTCATAAACCATTCAGTAAATAGACATGAATATGAATATCTACCCTTTTAAAAACGAAGGCGAAAGGATAGGTTTGTAAACTGTTTCTTGATTGGTTCGTAGACTACAGCTACAATCAAGGCCAGGGCAGATAATTTGAAATCGTGAAAACCCTATCGATTAACCCAGGGTATCGTGGAGTAGAATGAGTACACTGGGGATACCGAGGATGGTAATATATCAGATGACTGTGACATGTTGGACTTTTTGTGGATATAAAGATTAAGATTATCAGAATGTTCAAAAACAAATTATAGATGGGGTTTAACGTCATTTCGGGGACTAACAATTTTATTTCATTAATTCGCTTACGCGTAGGGGTCTTTAGCAGTGGGGAAGGGGGGCGGAGAAAACCCACAAGGTTGGACAGACGACCCTACAGCTTGCTACGTACATAAGGGTAATGGAAACCACGCCAGTTGACTCAATGACAGGTGTGGGAAGGCTCATTGTCAAGAGCGAGAGAGAGATTCTTCTCCCTTCCCAGTCTAATTATGGACTTCCCGCCTGTTTTCGGACTCCGACAATCGAATTGTTTGCTAGCGTGACTCGTTGTGACAAGTTTAACAATGTATGTAGATTGTTTACAGGTTCTCGTGACATGCTTCATATAATATAAAAAAATCAAATTTTAATTAGATTGATTTAAAATTAGATGGTAAATATAAAAAAAAAATAACTGCAACCGTTGATGTTGCCCTTTAAACGAAAGATTGGAATTGTCTCCTATGTCTTACAGCATTTGTGTTTCTAAAGGAAGTTGACAGCAATTATATTCTGGTTATTGAATTTTGCCTTATATGTGTATTTGTTGGAACAGCGGTATACCAATTAAAACGTCAGACGTCGATCTTGTTGTGAGAGTACACTCGTTAAACAGATTGTGTGCTAAAGTGAACCGGCTATCACAATACCAAGAACAAAATGAGCAAGGCATGAAATATTAGTAATATGCACGTGTTTTCGAGTATATATTGTTGACTGAATACGAAATGTTTTTGAATCTGTCTACCGCCTACGCTACCCCCCATTGTCAATGTACATTGAACAATACTCCTCGTAGTGTTTCGTTTGATTATACCTAATCCCACTCAACACTGCCGTAATGAAAGCAAATCAAATGAGGTTTAACGTTCTACTGTTCTGCTCCTAACCTGGGCTAATGAAGACGGGCATACGCCATACAGTGTGCTATGAGGGAAATTTTGCCCGGGCAGCGGCTCTACGGCCTACTCTTATATAGAATTCCAAATGCCAAGGGATCTTTTACGTGCACGCCAATGTGTACACGGGGCCTCGGTTTTTCGTCCCACCCGAACGACTAGACAGCTGTACTTATCAGGCCCTCCCATAATGAAAGCAAATTTCTGTTCCAAATTATGACTGGTCAATAGTCCGATAAACAACCAATATCTAACTGCGTTTCAATATCATTCGGATATAAACAGAGCTCCCAAATATGTTTACATAACGTAACGCCCAATTAACCAGTAATTAGCCGAATATTGCAGGAAAACTAATTTCGTGACCAAATGAGGCTATCAAAAACGGTTACAATGTAAACAATACTGTTTGGAGACGAACATTACTTTCACCGGTTTTAATAGTTCCTTTAGGAAATGTCTCTGATCGGACGAATTTTTTATTTTTCCCCAAAAGGAACCATTTCCCACCATATCTGATACAAATTTATAATAATTCAACACTATTTGCAAACAGAATTTAGCGAGTAAATAAACATACGGTCTGCGCATTTTCGAGTCTCGTAATGACTGATCAGTTGAAACGCATTTTGTGTACTTATTTAATCGCAAAATTTTTACTTGAAAATAGAATTGAATTATTATAAATGTGTGTCAGCTGTGGCAAGAATGATTCCTTTTGCGAACAAAGAAGAATCACGGTGCAAAATAGTCCGTAAGGTTTCAAAAATAGCCTTAGAACAGAGGTGGGGCTGGGGAAGAGCGGTATTTTCATATTGCAGCTATATAGTGACGGATATGAACTGTCATCGGACATCGTCCGATTGGAGACAGTTCCTAAAAGAACTACGTTTTTAATACCTTAAATCACTGTCCAAAGTTTAAGGGACTCCAGATTAAACGAAGTGGTGTACTTAGGAGAGATTTGATTGAAGAATAGACAAACTCCCTCAAAAGATCAAGTGTCAGGGGGATATTTCGGACCATTGCTTCTGGAAGTTACCTGAGGTAAGTTTTAGTGTAATGATATCTAATATCGCTCCACTAGGAGTTACCAAATCTTGAAAATAGCGAAGATCTATCGGTGTTTTTCTTTGTGTAAATATACTTAAACTGACAGATATTAAAGCGTTATTGAAGACGCATTGCCTACATGGCCAATAGTTATGTTATCATTGAAGTTAGCATTCAAATCTCCAATTTACACATTCCTTTTTAACTGACAAAACAATCATATGACATTATCCAGAAGTCCGTCAGGGCCAGCGGAAGCAATTCTTAATTTGGGGGGGGGGGGGGGTGTCTATCACCCTAGGACAGTGGTTCTCAACCCTTTATGCCATAGGCACACCTTGGAACACATGAAAATTAGCGGCACACCTAGCTAAATATTTATGAAAAATATCTGAATTTTGCAAAATAAAAACATGGCAAGTCATAGGCGGCATACAACCGTAGACAGATACTAGTCATAAGACACATAGAATGACTCAAACTAAATAAAGAAAAACACAGGTATGAACATACCAGTAGACACCAGTGAATACTCAATTGGGATCATGTGGATTTTCACACTTTCTTAGTGTTCCGTTCAGAATTTCGCGGCACCCTTATGAAGATCTCGCGGCACACCCCTGTGCAGCGGCACACTGGTTGAGAATCACTGCCCTAGGACTTTAGGCGAGGGTCCGGGAGCCGCTTAGGTCCTGGAAACTTCCGGTGGTCTAGATCTTCGGTGACGCTTTCTAAGCGATTTCTGGATAGAAAAATTACTTAGTAATGAAGTGAAGATTTAATTCTGTTTTAAATCCCGACCATGAAAACAATGCAGTCGATGGCGGTTTCCCGTGATGCTGATAACACCTATGCTGTGGACACTCTAGAGGTCACAATTTTTATCCGATTTTGATAACCCAAAGATCTCGGTTCCTGTCGATATTGGACCGTAACTTCTCCCCAGATTGTACGAAAAATCACAGTTTGAGCTTGTGGGCCCCTGTAGAGGTCACAATTTTTAATGATTGTAAAAACCGTTCAAATATATCACCGTTACATCATAATTATGATTTATTCCGGATTTCCTGAAAAGAGGAAGGAAACTTCCCGTTGAATGGTCGCTCCCCTTTACACTATTAGAGTAAAAGTATGTAATACAAAGGTTGTGGACCTTCTAGAGGCAACAGTTTTTATCCGATTTCAACGAAAATTAAAACAAGTGTTCAGCATCACTAGTTCCTTGATTGAGTTCAAGTTTGGTGCGAATCCGTTTGAATGAAGTTTGTTAACCTTCCAGAGGCTACAATTTTTGTCCGATACATGCGATGAGAATCAAACAATGTGTTAAGTATCAAAAGTTCTTGAATGAGTTTCACTTTGGTATGCGTCAGAATTCGACTCTATAGAGATATAGTCCCGGCTATAAAATGCGAGAAAAACTATATCCCGTCGTGTTTTAATTATCCAATGGTTCCCCCTTGTCAGTGATGCAGAACGGAGGGCCTGACAAGGACAGCTGTCTAGTACTTTGGATGAGACGAAAAACCGAGGTCCCGTGTATACATTGGAATGCACGTAAAAGATCCCTTGGCAGTTGGAATTCGATATAAGAGTAGGCGATAGTGCCGCTGCCCTGGCAAAATTTCCCTCCTAGCACACTTTATGGCGTATGCCCGTCTTCATTAGCCCAGTAGGAGAACAGTAGGACGTTAAACCCCATTTCATTTCATTTCATTATCCAATCTTTCGAAGGTGAAGTTAACTAATCGCGACCCAGTCAGGGATTAGTATAGTCAGTAGCAGGGGTGGTTCCTCTGAAAGTCTACGTTTGTCTTTTAGAAGTCTCACTTCTATGTTAAAATCAGGCCTCGTCCAGTTACGTCACTGAATAGTTACTAACGTGCAATAAACTGGATAAAAGAGTTCTTGCGGTAGCCTACTTGCTGTACTTGTTCTAAATTATCCAAGAGCGGGGCTTATATCGTTCTTACAACGGAGAGCAACTGGCCTCAGCTGACTTCAACTGAAAGGGGTGGACCTTAGCGCCTCTTACAACTCGAAGCAACTAGTTGCAGTTAGTTGATGCCAGTTGCCCATGTTTAACTTTCTGCGACTCGCGGCAACATGAGTGCTCTAACGCATGGCTTCAACTCGTTTCCATGGAAACAAATTCACGTGTCACGATAAATATGTCGTGTGACAGTGTAAATAGGCAAAATGGAAGCTAACCGAGGCACCAACTTTCAAGTGTCGATAATGTCGACAATAATGTAATAGCGGAATTGTGGCAAGATCATGTGTATAAATTAATTAACAATCACGTGTTAATTGTTATTGCTATCAGCTCCGTGTCGGGCTCAGTTGCTGATTTGATTGACCGGTGCACACTTGCAGCTTGTTGAAAGCAGTTGCCCCCAGTTGCAATGTCGACACAGGCCCCGCAAAGATCCTGTATTTGTATTCCGTATATTTTTCTTGCTACCGCGTGCGGTACTTAAGACCCCCCCCCCCACCATCCGCACAACGACAAATCCAACACAATACATATACCACATTACGTAAACTGACAAACTGACTGTGCCGGCAGCGAAAAGACGTTTTCAAATACAGTAAATCAAAAGCCCCCCCCCCCCATTTCCCAAAAATCAGCATGAAATATTTTTAAGGGATTCCAATGACCTATTGGTAATTTCTGAATCTACCTATATGCCATTTATCAATAACTCAAATAATCACATATCTGCTATAAATAACCTGGCCTTAACAAATAGATTTAGCCTAGTGTCAACAGGGCCGGTTGTAGAAAATGCGGGGCGCAATTTGAGAGGAACGAAGTTACAGGAATACATTGTAGGGTATGAATAACTTTAACTAGACCTATATTCATTCATATTTAAGGCCAACTATGCTTTACTTCACAATTAGGGGGTTTGGATGGACAAATGGTTAGCACGTGCGCGCTGTATCATAAAGCCTGTCATTAAGTCAACTGGCGTGGTTTCGAATCCCCGGTTATACGTGACAAGGAGTTGGGTCGCCTGTCCAACCTCGTGGGTTTTCTCCGGGTCCCCGGGTTTCCTCCCACTGCTAAAGACCCCTACGCGCAAGCGCATTATTGAAATAAAATTAAACCATATGTTAGTCCCGAAATGACCTAGTTTAAGCGAGTGGACGTTAAACCCCATTCTCTCTCTCTCTCTCCCTCTTCACAATTAATAATTGATTAATACATATATACAGTTAAAGTATTGATGGGAGTTTTACTGCTGCCAGATTGCCTTGAAAATTTTTAAGTTAATGAGCTGCGAGGTCCCCATCTAGTGCGGGGTAAAATTTGGGGAAATGGGTCAAATGTGTTAACGGGCCTGTAACTAGGGGGGCGCAAAAAGTTTCCCCCCCCCCCCCCGGTGAAAAAATTGTCGACCATTAAAAAAATACTGATACATTGTCCGTCAATTTTACTGTACCCCTGAAAACACTTCCCGCCCCCTCGTTGCACTGAGCTGGCTACCGCCCTGTGTGCTAAAAACCGGCCCTGCATACCAGACAGAGTATCTTAGTTCTTACACACGGGACCAGGGGCGGATCTAGGAATTTTGGCAGGAGGGGGTTTGCTAGGTCCCCGAGACAATGTATCTCCCCCCCCCCCTCCCGCATGGTCTCTATCGTCATTTTGGCGTATATACATACACACTGAGCTTTTTAAACATTCAACATCTCGTTTGACGTCAATTTTTATTACGAATTAATACAATGACATTGTGATTCAATTTCATGGATGCAAAGCATCAATTGTGAAATCACATAACGTCTATATCATTATCTCGTGCTTTGAGTGCCCATCCTGACCCACATCTGACGATAAGGGATAAAGCACACGGCCGAGAAACTATTGAAATAAAAAGTTTTGATTTACAAAAAAATTTATGTAGCTGAGCAGGGGGGGGGGGGGGATCGACCCCTCTGGATCCGCCCTTGGGGACATGTACGTAGTTTCACATTTCTTATAACAACGATGCGCCATTGGTATTTGGCGCTAGAATATCAAATTTCCCATAGCTTAGTCCATGCTAATATGTATCCGGGTTGATTTTTTAACATTTAATTAAGAAAACAAAATCAAATTAACAACGCTAGATAATGTTCCAGGTTGGATTGAATTAGATTTAAAACAAGCCTATCGTTAAATTATCGTGGACAACAAAATGGCGGCAGACCTATTATTGCATAGATCGATGAAATTTAAGTTCCACATGTCGATGAAATTTCAATTCCAGATATCTTTTTAAATAATGAACAGAATTGAACCATATTGGACTGATATTCCTATTAGAGATTCATCTTTCACAATATTGTAGTTGACAAGTGATTCATATTGCTTAGAATGTCACATGCGGATTTTAATGTATCTCAGAGAGAGAGAGAGAGGGGGGAGAGAGAGAGAGAGAGACGGGTGGGGTGGGTAACGTCTTCTCGATACAAACTAGGTTATTTTGTGGCACTAGCATATGGTTCACTTTTATTTCAATTATTCGCTTGCGCGTTGGGATCTAGCAGAGGGAGGAAACTTGAGGACCCGGAGAAAACCCACGAGGTTGGACAGGCGGGCAAGCACTAACCATTCGGCCATACCCACACACACACGCACACACCTAACGATTAGAAAACATTGAACTAATTCAAGCGATAAAATCAGAATTGAAAATGTTTTAAGTTTTATTGATAAATCCAAAAACATGATAGTGTGGATAAAGGCCGCCAGTCTAATCTTGTCGATTTCTTCAGCAGCTAAAGACATATCAGCATTAACTATATTATGTTAGTCCCGAAATGGTGTTTTTTTTCGTATCCCGTATTCACTAGTCCGGTTGAAGAACAATCTGATCAAGCACAGAAATTTATTTGCGGTCCTTATAAATTAGACAATAAACATATAGTTAACACAATAAATATTCCAAACTTACCTGAAAATGTTAAAAATACAAAAATTCCAAGTAAACATTTATTCAGTAATTGCCACAGCTCGCAAAGAGTCAACATTAGACCGTACTTGAAGTCCTAGCACCATCAAGTCCCAATATCATAAATTAACAATCAATTCAAACTATATTCTCTACGACATTGGTCTAGCAGGGCAGACGATGACCGCTGGTTTGACAAATATATAATACCGCCATTTCATAAGTCTGTCCAACAACTTGCTGTCACGTGATCTTAAGCACTGCCACCCTCGTATTAGAGTTATGTGACGTTTTTGTCTTATACGCCGCCCATATGTACCCGATACTTAACAATTACCGACACTGATAATCACGGCTACCCGACCCAATAACTACCTTACATCGAAGCAGTAATATGTTTATAATGGACTCAGGTGAAGAAATTGTAAATAATCTCTCAATTCCACCTTTAACCTAATCGATTGCCATGGATATTACTACACAAAGCAAGACGTTTATTGTCTATTTTTTTTTTGTATTCCGTCCCTCCTACTACAACTTAAAGAAATGTCATACTCGACAAATGTATCGTGCCTTTTATATCAAAGAGAAGGGAATAGACGCAGTGCGTGCCGTGACTTAAAGTTTTGAATTCTGTTGCTCTATTGTTCTGCCTGTGTAACAGAAAAACATAACGAACAACATGTTTCATTAATTGACATTTCTCTATGATGATGTTCTGTCGTCTTAATGTAATATTCTAAAATAACACATTATGACAACACTCCAGTTCGCTCGTCACTTTGTTGTCACTCCGTGAATCCATCGTGAAAGTAGTGAACATGTGTTTAATCTTCGCCGTTGATTGTATAGTTAGAGAGCGATCTTTGTTATTAGAATCGATCTTATCTAAATGAATATGATATACAATCATATTGTTTCATATATCTATACCCCGGTACATGTTTTATTCATTCCAAATTATATCGAACAGACTATCTCTTTGCTTTTATGTAAATAACGTGTATCAAACCGTTAAAGAGAAGTTTCGATATACAGGCGAAGGTGCGATCAATCGATCCTGAACGTTAATGAACATACGCCTTAGTATGCAAAGCCTTAATGAGTAACGAGAGAGAGAGAGAGATGGGGTTTAACGTCCACTCGACACAAACTAGGTCATTTCGGGACTAACATATGGTTTAATTTTATTTCAATAATTCGCTTGCGCGTAGGGGTCTTTAGCAGTGGGAGGAAACCGGAGGACCCGGAGAAAACCCACCAGGTTGGACAGGCGACCCTAATCCTTGTCAAATACAACCGGAATAAGTAACAAAGATAGGAATTTGTTTCCTATATGGACCTCCCAACATCTCATTCACACCCACAACCATCTTGCCTTTTATTCAGTACATGGCCACGCCTACGATCGGTTGGACTTTTAATGATGAACTCGAAGAAAAAAGGACAAAATAGTTGGTAATCTAATATTGAAAGTGGAATATTCCGTTCTCTATCGATACATTTGCCCTTACTACAAATGTCGATACATTTATTTTTATATAGATAGAAATGATTAGTGAATGGATATTCCGTGTCCAACGGTAATATATGATTTAAATTGTAGGCGGATAAAGCCATCTGCTATGTACGAGCGTATGTTCATATCACTCCTTCCTATTGCCGTATCTAAAATATATGTACATGCGTTTTGCAGAAGCCACAGGTAACAACGTATCTAAGTCTATTTACGGATACATCAATCTACTTTTAAATATATTGCTGTATATTGGAAATGAAATGAAATGAAATGGGGTTTAACGTCCTACTGTTCTGCTCCTATACTGGGCTAATGAAGACGGGCATACGCCATACAGTGTGCTATGAGGGATATTTTTCCCGGGGAGCGGCACTATCGCCTACTCTTATATCAAATCCAACTGCCAAGGGATCTTTTACGTGCATTCTAATGTATACACGGGACCTCGGTTTTTCGTCTCATCCGAAAGACTAGACAGCTGTCCTTGTCAGGCCCTCCGTTCTGCACCACTGACAAGGGGAAACCACGTCGGAAAATCTGGATGAACTTTCTCGGCCAATGCAGGGATCAAACACCCGACCTCCAGGCTAGCGAGCCAGCGTCTCCGTATGAAAATCACAAGCTGGTACGTAGTTAAGTCCCCTGTAAAAGTCTATCTCTGTTGTTTTGATAATCCATATAGATTAAGTTGTCCTATTAGCACCACAGTTCCACGGATAGCTGACGCATGATTTGGAAATTCAAAAGATTTCTCTATCATGACCACCAGCTGAACAAACCTATTTATTATCATAAACTCATTTGTGACTTAGAGTGTAATGACGGAGGGCCTGGCAAGGGACAACGTATAGTCGTTACGGATGGGGCGAAAAACGGAGGTCCCGTGTACACATTGGCGTGCTCGTAAAATAACCCCTGACATTTGGAATTCGAAATAAGAGTAGGCCGTCAGAACAAAATATCGTCATAGTATAATGGTTTGGTAATCTGCCAATCGCTAATATAATTAATGTTTCTTAAATTAACCACTTTCAGATCAACAGACTAGTTATCTGTTATATCCGAAGAAAGAATTAACACCTCTAAAATAGCACACTGTGGCGTAGGCCTTAGTACAGTTGTCCGGACAAAATTCCCCTCATAACTCACTGTATGGCGCATACCCGTCTTCATTAGTCCGGGGGGGGGGGTGGATGGCCGAATAGTTAGCACGTGCGCGCTGTATCATAAGGTCTGGCGTGGTTTCGAATCCCCGGTTGTACGTGACAAGAGTAGGATCGCCTGTCCAACCTCGTGGATTTTCTCGGGGTCCTCCGGTTTCCTCCCACTGCTAAAGACCCCTACGCACAAGCGAATTATTGAAATAAAATTGAACCATGTGTTAGTCCCGAAATGACGTAGTTTGTGTCTAGTGGACGTTAAACCCCATCTCTCTCTCTCCCTTTCTCTCTCTCTCTCTTATAAGCCCAGTCAGCGCAGATTAGTAGTAGGCCGTTAAACTCCATTTAATTATTCATTATAAAATGTTACAGGGCTTCAATGACAGAGAAATAATTTACTCGATTCAGTCTCAGAGAAGTTGATAAGTGGCAATAATTCCTTTACTCTCAAATACGATGCGACCAGTGGAATAAGCCAAGAATTTCGACAGGTTTTAATGGGCCAATTCATGTCTAATAGTAAGTGCAGGAGGACCGCACTACACGCAAAACAAAAATCTACAAGATAAACCTGTGGACAAGACAGAACATAGAAGCACCAAATAAACAAATATCAAATCAAGTGAATGGATCCAGGGACCAGCCGTAAGCATCCAATGCACTGTACAGTCCCGAGCCTGTAAGTTATACTTTGTTACGGTTGGTTTTAAATGGTTTAGGGTTTAACCTGAACTGCAGCACCAGGGTTAAACCTGTCTGAAACTCCACATGGTTAAACATACATTATGCAAGAGCTAAATCTGCCTATTGCAGGTCTTTCTTTAGGCCTGAAATGTTATATAAATTATTAATTAGACATTAATTAACTTATCAAGACCATAATCAACTCTCGATGTCATCGTATGTGTCGGATTTTCACTGGATTTGAATCCGATCTACCGCTCAACGGAATCTGTCTATGCTGCTCAACGCTCATTGATGATTAAATCCAAAAGTGGATAATCCAGACTATGTTTTTTATCCTGCCGACTTTTGTGATGATGATCGAGGCTATGCTTAAAATTCAATCGGTAATATCTCGGGTCAGAATGGAGCAATTGGACTCAAATTTTCAACATATTCTATTTACGTTATCGATTGTTTAATTATGATAGCCATAATGCTTCTTTAATCTTTGCGAACTGTTAATTCGATTGAAATGCTTACATAAGATACCTTGCATGGTGATATCAATAAATCCTTCCAGAAATATATTTAAATATAGGCGGGGGAGGGGGGCGAATGGTTAGCTCGTGCGCGCTGTATCATAAGGCCTGTCATTGAGTCAACTGGCGTGGTTTCGATTTCCCGTTTGTACGTGACAAGGAGTAGAGTCACCTGTCCAACCGCGTGGGATATATTTAAATAGAGAGAGAGAGAGGGAGAGTTTAACGTCCACTCGACACAAACTACGTCATTCCGGGACTAACACGTGGTTCAATTTTATTTCAACAATTTGCTTGCGCATAGGGGTGTTTAGCAGTGGGAGGAAACAGGAAGACCCGGAGAAATCCCACGCGGTTGGACAGGTGACTCTACTCCTTGTCACGTACAACCGGGGATTCGAAACCACGCCAGTCGACTCAATGACAGACTTTATGATACAGCGCGCGCACGCTAACCATTCAGCCATCCAACCCCCCTATTTAAATATACTTCATATACTGTGAGGTCTATATGAAGGCTCAAATTATTTCCAAAATGCCGTATTGAAGCACTATTATTTTGCATCTACAGCCCGCTTATAGTTCTACGTCTAACAATGGAATAAAATAGGTGTTTTAAGCAATTATGCAAGTTTGGGAGCCACGATGGGTAAGTGGGTAAGACGCTGGCTCGCTAGCCTGGAGGTCGCATGTTCGATTCCTACATTGGCCGAGAAATTTCAACGGGATTTTCCGACGTGGTTTCCCGTTGTCAAGAGTGCAGGACGGAAGGCCTGACAAGAACAGTTGTCTAGTCGTTCGGATATACACATTGGGTGGCATGTAAAAGATCCCTTGGCAGTTGAAATTTGATATAAGGGTAGGCCATAGTGTATGGCGTATGTCCGTCTTCATCAGCCCAGTCGGAGCAGAACAGTACAACGTTAAACCCCATTTCATTTTATTTCATTTTATGCAAGTTTAACTTTATAATCCAGTTACAAACCGGGTGATGACATGTGGAGTAGTAAAATACGGTACTTAAAGGGGTATTTCCGGTAGGGGTTATCTTCCCCTGTTTTGTTTACCTTAGCAACGTCTTATGGGCGTGGTTGTTGACCCTAGTTACGATAGAATCACGTGACAATGACGTAATATGAACACCTTGTCCGTTTAAATTTGAATTGTTGGGTGTGTGTGTTTGTAATGTTGTCCGCCTTTTTTTTAAAGGGGTGGGTGTTAACGGTTAATTGTAGTGCCGATGGAAACCCGTGGCAACTAGGTAATATGAAGTTGTGAGTTTAAATTTGAATTGTGGATAGGGGGGGGGGGGGGTCACCGTAATGAGCGTGCGTAGTTCACCACGAACCCGCGCGACCCCCGCCCGCCCAGTCCAGCCCGCCCAGTCCAGCCCGCCCGCGTCCGCCCGCACCCGCCCAGCCCGCCCGCGGACGCTCTGATCATCTTTTTATTCAATGTATTATTGGTGGTGTGAAACAAAATGTTTTATTTGTACCGCGCATGGGCTCCGCCTCGCCACGCCCCAACGTCTTTTTCGTCGTCGCTTCAACCCAAAGACCAAAACATATCCTAAAAGACATTCCCGTCAATTGTATGGTTAATTGTATTTGTTAATTGTATTTGTTAATTGTATTTGTTAATTGTATTTGTTAATTGTATTTGTTAATTGTATTTGTTAATTGTATCTGTTCATTTAGTCTTGTTATTTCCTCATTTAGTTGATTATTTATAATCTAATTATTCATAATCTAATTACTTTTTTTTTTTCATGAATTCTTTTTCATGAATTCTTTTTCATGAATTATTCATAATTCAATTATTTTTTTCATTATTTTTTTTTATTAATAAATTTCTTTTCATTAATTATTCAATTATTTTTTCATTATTTTTTTTTATTAATTAATTTCTTTTCATTAATTAATTTTTTTTCTCATTAATTCTTTTTTTTTTTCATTAATTCTTTTTTTTTTCATTAATTCTTTTTTTTCATTTTTTTTTTTTTAAAATTTATTTTTATTTATTTAAATTTGGTGAAATTATTTACTGGTCTGGTGGTAGTTCTCAATTTGATCTTTTGAATTTCACGACCAAAATTTGGTTTTAAATAAGAGAAATGAAACGAGTTTTAACGTCCATACTGACTAATAGGGACTAGATTAATATTTTGGAACTTGAATATTCTCAGATGTCACCAATCAAATAATTGTAGTCATTTGTAGTATTAAGTAATATATTAATTAGTATATTAATTGTTTATATTAATTGAGGTTAATCAAACTCGTGTACTTGTTTAAATAAATACAAGCTGTAAATCGTTAAGGTATGAGAAATGTTTTAAAATGATAATTGTAGGCATTATCGCATTAATTAATATGTTAATTAGTATATTAATTGTTTTATATTAATTAAGTTTAGTCTAACCCCAACGTACTTAAATGTTTTTATTTTAGCATTTGAAATATATTTAAGAAAAATAAAAGTGGTTACTTCTTTAAAAACCAGGTTAATATTACATTATGTATTTAAAAGATGTTTTAACAGATGTTTTTCGGGGTAGTAGGTGAACTTTTGACCGATATTCCAAAAAATGCCATGAACCTTTTTAAATAAGCCAATAACCTATATTCCTTCTATGCCAGTTTTTTTTTTTGCCGAGTTGCTAAAAAAACTACAAGCTGTATGCTGTTAACGCGTAAGAAAATGGCTTTAAAAAAACAAATATGACCAGATAATTGTAGTAATTAACGTATTAATTAATATGCAAATTGGTATATTAATTGTTTTATATTAATCGAGGTTAATTAAACTCACGTACTTGTTAAAAGATTACAAGCTGTATGTCGTTAACAGATGACAAAATGTTTTAAAAGTAAAAGTAGTATTAAGTAATATTTTAATTGGTGTATTAATTGTTTATATTAATTGCGGTTAATTAAACTCGCGTACTTGTTTAAATAAATACAAGCTGTACATCGTTAAGGTATGAGAAATGTTTTAAAATGATAATTGTAGTCATTATCGTATTAATTAATATGTTAATTAGTATATTAATTGTTTTATATTAATTCGGGTTAGTCTAACCCTAACGTACTTAAATGTTTTTATTTTAGCATTTGAAATATATTTAAGAAAAATAAAATTGGTTAGTTCATTAAAAACCAGGTTAATAATATTAATATTACATTATGTATTTAACAGATGTTTTTCGGGGTAGTAGGTGAACTTTTGACCGATATTCTAAAAAATGCAATGGACCTTTTTAAATATGCCAATAACCTCTATATTCCTTCTAGGCCAGTTATTTTTTTTTTTTTTTTTTTTTTTGCCGAGTTGTTAAAAAAATTACAATCTCTATGCTGTTGACGCGTAAGAAAATGTTTTTTTTAAAAAAATGACCAGATAATTGTAGTAATTAACGTAATAATTAATATGCGAATTAATTATATTGTTTTATATTGATTAAGGTTAGTTAAAACCGACATACTTCAGTAAGATTTTTATTTTTTTTAATTTTAGCCTTTGAAATATATTTAACAAAAAATATAAGAGGTGACCTCTTTTAAAACAAACTGACGGCTAACACTAGATAATGTACTTAACAGATGTTCTAACCGATGGCTTTTGATTTTAAACTAGATAAAACATAATATCTTGCTGTAAAACATTCTATCCTTATAGAGTTTTCATTCATTAGTTGGTTTTGTTTTTCAATAAGTGGTGTACATATGATTTATTTTAATTTGTTGAAATCATTTACCGATTATTTGTAGATATTTTTTTTAATTTGATGGAAAGTTTGCTTCTGTAGTCAAATGTTTGAAATTTGAACAATATTTTATCTGTTGATAGTTTTATATTTAATGAAAGGTTTTAATAAAATGTGGTGGTATGATGAATCTGTTCCAATATTTGAATTATGAAAATAGTGTGACCAAGTTTCCATGACCGAAATATGTTCTTTATATAAATGGGTTTTATTTTCGTTACACAGTATTTTAGATTCGATTTATATATTATAGCGGTGGTCACTGTTATCTTGTATGGAGTTATGACATGTTTTAGCACCATGTAATTTAATATCTTTGAGAACTAAAGAAAATGTCTTCTGTAAAGGTAATTTGGTGACTATGTTTAATTAACACCAGTCTTTTCGTTGTGACATATGTTTTAATCATCAAAATAAAAGTCAAGCACCTTGGTGTCATTTGATATTCTTGAGAACCAAAGAATATGTCTTTGGCGTGGGAAAGTTTGGCATGTGTTATATAATCAGTGTCTTAGCTGTGTCAGATGGTTTAACTATCAAATTACAAGGCAACACGACTTTGGTGATATTCTTGAGAATTGAAGAATGCGTCTGTTGCTTGGCAAAGTTTGACAGGCGTTTTTATTGCCAGTGCCTTAGCTGTGCCAGATGTTTAAAATGTTTTCAAAGTATTTGCTTTTTTGACAAAAGATTTTGGACAAAGAAAAAATTTGATTTTGCTTAAGTAAATCCATCTTAATAAATGATAACTCCCAACACACACACGCATGCACAAACACACACTCGGTTCCCAACATGCACACATACACAGATTCGCCAACCACACTCATGGGCTGCCACACCCACACACAACCCTCCCAACACACACACAGTGCTCAACATGCACACATACACAGACACCCACTACACACAACCCTCCCACCACACACGCTCTAATTGACTGGGACACCGACACAATCACCCACAAATCATCTTATCTGTCAAACATATAGAATGTAATTCAATGTTAAAAAAACGTACTTACCTATACGTGGCACGAGGGGATCACGATGGCTAAGTGGGTAAGGCGCTGGCTCGCTAGCCTGGAGGTCGGGTGTTCGATCCCTGCATTGGCCGAGAAAGTTCATCCCGATTTTCCGGCGTGGTTCTCCCTTGTAACTAGCCTTAATCAATATAAAACAATATAATTAATTCGCATATTAATTATTACGTTAATTACTACAATTATCTGGTCATTTTTTTAAAAAACATTTTCTTACGCGTCAACAGCATAGAGATTGTAATTTTTTAACAACTCGGCAAAAAAAATATAACTGGCCTAGAAGGAATATAGAGGTTATTGGCATATTTAAAAAGGTCCATTGCACCCATGACGAAGTTTTGTGTGTAAAATACACAACTTTCTATTACCACTCGCATAATAATTTGGAGCCTTTATTATCTCGAATCTCTCAGACAATTTTATTTTGAAAGTTTTGATATTTTCTATTTTCTTTGTTGATGAATCCAATAAGTTCCAGTCTCGAATTGTCATTTTAAAACATTTCTCATACCTTAACGATGTACAGCTTGTATTTATTTAAACAAGTACGCGAGTTTAATTAACCGCAATTAATATAAACAATTAATACACCAATTAAAATATTACTTAATACTACTTTTACTTTTAAAACATTTTGTCATCTGTTAACGACATACAGCTTGTAATCTTTTAACAAGTACGTGAGTTTAATTAACCTCGATTAATATAAAACAATTAATATACCAATTTGCATATTAATTAATACGTTAATTACTACAATTATCTGGTCATATTTGTTTTTTTAAAGCCATTTTCTTACGCGTTAACAGCATACAGCTTGTAGTTTTTTTAACAACTCGGCAAAAAAAACTGGCATAGAAGGAATATAGGTTATTGGCTTATTTAAAAAGGTTCATGGCATTTTTTGGAATATCGGTCAAAAGTTCACCTACTACCCCGAAAAACATCTGTTAAAACATCTTTTAAATACATAATGTAATATTAACCTGGTTTTTAAAGAAGTAACCACTTTTATTTTTCTTAAATATATTTCAAATGCTAAAATAAAAACATTTAAGTACGTTAGGGTTAGACTAAACTTAATTAATATAAAACAATTAATATACTAATTAACATATTAATTAATGCGATAATGCCTACAATTATCATTTTAAAACATTTCTCATACCTTAACGATTTACAGCTTGTATTTATTTAAACAAGTACACGAGTTTGATTAACCTCAATTAATATAAACAATTAATATACTAATTAATATATTACTTAATACTACAATTATTTGATTGGTGACATCTGAGAATATTCAAGTTCCAAAATATTAATCTAGTCCCTATTAGTCAGTATGGACGTTAAAACTCGTTTCATTTCTCTTATTTAAAACCAAATTTTGGTCGTGAAATTCAAAAGATCAAATTGAGAACTACCACCAGACCAGTAAATAATTTCACCAAATTTAAATAAATAAAAATAAATTTAAAAAAAAAAAATAATGAAAAAAAAGAATTAATGAAAAAAAAAAGAATTAATGAAAAAGAATTAATGAGAAAAAAAATTAATTAATGAAAAGAAATTAATTAATAAAAAAAATTAATGAAAAAATAATTGAATTATGAATAATTAATGAAAAGAAATTTATTAATAAAAAAAAATAATGAAAAAAATAATTGAATTATGAATAATTCATGAAAAAGAATTCATGAAAAAGTAATTAGATTATGAATAATTAGATTATAAATAATCAACTAAATGAGGAAATAACAAGACTAAATGAACAAATACAATTAACAAATACAATTAACAAATACAATTAACAAATACAATTAACAAATACAATTAACCATACAATTGACGGGAATGTCTTTTAGGATATGTTTTGGTCTTTGGGTTGAAGCGACGACGAAAAAGACGTTGGGGCGTGGCGAGGCGGAGCCCATGCGCGGTACAAATAAAACATTTTGTTTCACACCACCAATAATACATTGAATAAAAAGATGATCAGAGCGTCCGCGGGCGGGCTGGGCGGGTGCGGCGGGCTGGGCGGGCTGGACTGGGGGGGCTGGACTGGGCGGGCGGGGGTCGCGCGGGTTCGTGTGAACTACGCACGCTCGTTACGGTGACCCCCCCCCCCCCCCTATCCACAATTCAAATTTAAACTCACAACTTCATATTACCTAGTTGCCACGGGTTTCCATCGACACTACAATTAACCGTTAACACCCACCCCTTTAAAAAAAAAAAAGGCGGACAACATTACAAACACACACACCCAACAATTCAAATTTAAACGGACAAGGTGTTCATATTACGTCATTGTCACGTGATTCTATCGTAACTAGGGTCAACAACCACGCCCATAAGACGTTGCTAAGGTAAACAAAACAGGGGAAGATAACCCCTACCGGAAATACCCCTTTAAGTACAGTATTTTACTACTATGTGGCTCCCATCAAAACAAACGAAACATACATCAAGGAGCAAACCAGTAGGGTTTATATTGGAGACATTATTATAATATGACAATATTTAATGTTTGAAGAAATGCATTTCTCAGTTTAACGGTGGTTTAAAGTTTATATTTTATAATCCAGTTGCAGACCGGGTGATGACATGTGGCTCCCAGCAAAACCAATCTGATTAAAATACAGATCTATATTTCGTTTCGTTTTTTTTTATACTTTCGATGGCCTACACTACAAGTGTAGTAGAGACAAGTAAAACGAAATTTTGAACTATAAAAACGAAACGAAATAGGATCTGTGTTTTAACCAGATTGCCAGCAAAACAAACGAAACATACAACAAGAAGCAAACCAGTAGGGTTTAAATTGGACAATATTTAATGTTTGAAGAAATGCATTTCTCAGTTTAACGGTGGGTTAAAGTGCACGCAGAAGCTACAAAATCGTTTTAAATTCATTTGCCCAAGCCAAACCCGACTAATTGTGAAATGCCGAGTCTTTATCTCACTAGACACGAATATTTATGGCCCATTCAACAGTTGTAAATGTCACATCCATACTTATGGAGCGGAATTGACGCAGTAATGCGTAAGCTAATATACTTCAATGCATGTAACTTCTTACCTACATATATACATGTAGTAAATTGGATATTTTTTATATCATGAGACACGAATATGTAGTGCTCTTCAACAGTTGAAAAAGGTACAAACATATGGGCCGAAATCCAGGACATAATTTTTACTCTTAACGTAGTAAGCTAATACTTGTATATGTAGTAAATTGTTAATTTGTATTACTTCTTTTTTAAAACTGCAGTTTGAATTTGTATTTTTTTATATTTTTAGTTTTAATGAGATATTTTATTTCTTTATTAAAGCAGATTGTGGTCTGTTTAGATGCGTCATGGTTTTAATTCTCATTATGGTCACAGGTGGCGCTGTTTACAATTATATGGTGGCTGATAGTTAGTGCTAAATGATAAGGCCAGCTCAATTTTTGGTCATATATCACGAGATGTAAACAGGGCTAGGGCTAATCCCAATCTTAACCCTAACCCTGGACCTAGCCCCAATGCTTACCCTAACCCTAACCTAAAATCCCGCCAACAATCACGTTCTTTAACCTTATTTACATCTAAGCGACCTCGACAAAAATTTAACCGTAAAAACTCGTCTTTTTCATAATTAGATCAAGAGTTATAAATATGTCGTGAAATCCGTTTCATACAAACCAACAACAAAAATGTGAGTAAATTCATAAAATATCTTTTGGAAAGCTCACCGAACGCTCGACCAAAGTGTTTTCTTTAAGTTAATTTGCCCGTTCGGTTAAAGCCGTCGTACACGAGCAAATTTTCTTTGACAAATAGAGATTTGTCGTACACGAGCAAATTTTCTTTGACAATTAGAGATTTGTCAAAGAAATTTGCTCGTGTACGAGAGGAAATTTGCCACATTTTCATTTGCCATATGAGATTTGACAAAAGCTGGCATGCATAGCTTTTTGTCAAATAAATGTGTCAAAGATTTGGAACTTATGCTCGTCTACGATAGGCCGTCAAATAAATTGCTGGACACGGTCAAAGAAAATTTGAAGAGACCGTCCAAAAAATTTGTCAAATTTTCTTTGCTCGTGTACGAAGTTGGAAATTAGAAATTGAGCACATTAAATCAAAATAACATAGACATCGAAGATGCCATGCCCTTTTTAAATTTACCAAAGAATAATATAAGCAGTAAAAAAAAAACCCATTTTAAATCGATAATATGTTATCACGAATTCTCTGTGATTTAAAGATTTACTCATTTAATATCGAAATTCCCTGGTATCGCATGGGAATTGTTTATCAGAGATTGGAAATTCAAATTATTTTATGTTTTCTCCATGAAAATCAATTACAAGAAGGGGCTTAATGAACCTTTGTGAACATGCTTTTACATATATAAATGTATTTTTCATGAGAGGTCGTTGTTTTATCTCCGGGAATCACGTGGCTAAGTGGGTAAGACCCTGGCTCGCTAGCCTGGAGGTCGGGTGTTCGATCCCTGCATTGGCCGAGAAAGTTCATCCAGATTTTCCGGCGTGCTTTCTCCCTGTCAGTGATGCAGGCCGGAGGGCCTGACAAGGACAGCTGTCTAGTCGTTCGGATGGGACGAAAAACCGAGGTCCCGTGTACAAATTGGCGTGCACGTAAAAGATCCCTTGGCAGTTGGAATTCGATATAAGAGTAGGCCGTAGCGCCACTGCCCGGGCAAAAATTTCCTCATAGCACACTGTATGGCGTATGCCCGTCTTCATTAGCCCAGTTTATGAGCAAAACAGTAGGACGTTAAACTCCATTTCATTTCATTTTGTTTTATCGGATGTTGTAATAGACTCAATCTGATTAAAATACACATCTATATTACGTTTCGTTTTTTTATACTTTCGATAGCCTACACTACATGGAGATCAGACCGGTTGTAGCGATAGGTCGCGCCAGAGGTCATGCGAGCGGCTTTTGACCCTATGACGTCAGACATTTGATTAACCAATCAGCATTGATGTTACTAGTGGATTACCCACAGTTCCGTGCAAAAACAGACCGTTTCATTGGCTAATCCCTCACACCATTCAGAACACGTCAATGATAACAACTCTTCCAGATCCTAGTTTTGGACTATAAAAACGAAACGAAATTGGATCTGTGTAAACGAAATTTTGGACTATAAAAACGAAACGAAATAAGATCTGTGTTTTGATCAGACTGTAGTAGACATCGTTCAAGATAAAATTTGACACTAATCCTAGACTAGCCTAGTCATTTAATTTATTAATATTTAATAAAAGAGCCGTTGACAGTTGGAATTCGAAATAAAAGTAGACCGTAGCTCCGCCACCCGGGCAAAAATTCCCTCATAGCATATACAGACACAATGCATGTTCTATGCCCGTCTTCATTACCCCCGAGGGAGCAGAAAAGAAGGAAGTTAAACCCCATTTCATTTTCTTTCCCGCCTACATATATTCGACATTCCTGTTATTTGCAACCATTTAACATAATTCCCATATTACAATTCCCAAGACAAATCAACTTCAGTATTTCTATTAAAGGGACAATAACACTCTTGCTCCAGAAAATAAATAATAGCCTGATTCTAAGTACTAGATGTTTAAGTGTCCTACCTGTTGTGTAAATTATCCATTAAATCCTATTTTACTTGTCCAGAGGGTTCGAAAATATTGTTAAATCGAAGTTTCATTTGAAAAGGTTTACGTTAAACGTTTCAAACCATTATGTTGAATTTTTCAGAATTTTTAAATAAGGTGTGTTAAGATGAAATTTGTATCATCAATTAATTGGAATATTGTAAAATAGTACAATTTGTTGACCAGAATAAAGATTGGGACATATTATTCAGTTACAACAAGAGTGGTATTGAGCCTTTAAAGTTTTATTTACTCCAATCAAAAACAGTGCATTACATAGCGCGACTAAACGATAAGATTGTCGTTTCCTGCCGCTGTTACTATGCAGATAATGGAAAGATAAATTTTCATATTAGCGTTTTCATAATATTAAAAACCCACGCCGTGTTTTGGCCATTCTAATCCTAGTTATAAAACATGAATGCGGATTTACAAATGTGCATTAAAACATTTCAATTCAAAGTTATTTGTCATAAAGAACGTGGGTGAAAATAAATTTGGAGAAAGGAAAAGATTTTCTTCTCGGTCTGTCACTCGTGAATTTCACATATCTCATACTTTCACATTTGGCGTTTAAAATGTAAGAACTAAAGAAAAAACGCCAGATTATTGCTAAAAAATAGATTTGCCCTTGTTACTTTTTTTGTTTATTACCAATTTTTTTCATTTTGTGGATTGGGCCCTGGGTCCCAGTTTCACAAAGCATTCTCAGACTTAAGTTAAGAATTTACTCAACGTCCTATTTCGTTTCGTTTTTTATAGTTCAAAATTTCGTTTTATTTGTCTTTTACTATACTAGGATCTGGAAGAGTTGTTATATTACCGGCGTTTTGGTTGAATTGAGCAATAAGCCAACGAAACGGTCTGTTACGGCGACTTCTTGGCGTGAAATGCACGGAACTGTGGGTAAACCACTAAAAACGTCAATGCTGGTTGATTAATCGATGTCTGACGTCATAGGGTCAAAAACCGCCCGTACCGACCCCTGACACGACCTTTGAATACAACTTGTCAGATCCAATCAGATTGGGTTCCCACTGCCGTCTGATGCCTTACGATAGGATTGTCCCCGTTGATTCCACGATCTGCTACGTGCAGATACGTTCGGATACGACCAACACGATTACTACGACTGACCTCAATATATGATAAGACATGATAGACTCACCACAATTACACCACGATTAATACCACGATTACAATCGTAGCACGAATCGTGATATTGGGAAATAGCATTATGAGGAATATCTTTGACCCCCCCCCCCCTAAAAAAAAAATAAATGCACATAGTTTCTTATTAATGTAGTTGGTACATTCTGTTAAAATAAGACGAACAGTTGTAGCCTGAGAATGTTTTGTGAAACCGGTGCCTAGTCTCCGCTAAGGCTCTGCTCATCTTTCTTTTATTCTTACCCTTGTCAGTGATGCAGAATGGAGGGTCTGCCAAGGATAGCTGTCTATTCATGCGGGCGGGAGGCAAAACCAAGGTGTCGTGTATACATTGGCGTGTACGTAAAAGATCAGTTGGCATTCGATATAAGAGTAGGCCATAGTGCCGCTGTCTGTCTTCATTAGCCCAGTCGGAGCAGAATAGTAGGACGTTAAACCCCATTTCATTTTTCTTTTACTCTTGTTCTTGGGAGCGACTCTGCCATTGCATTTACGATCGCCATGAAACTTGATGGCGGCGATGATGTCATACTCTGTTCTTGTTCCATGGGTTTAGATCTATTTCTTATGGCAACCTCCCGATTAGGTCAAAGGTCTCGAGATGTAAACCCTAACCCTGGACCTAGCCCTAACCCTTACCCAAACCCTAACCCACAATCTCGTCAACAACCCTAACATTAGTACATCTCAGCGACCTTGACGAAATCGGGAGGTGAGAGAGAGAGAGAGAGAAATGGGGTTTAACGTCCACTCGACACAAACTAGATCATTTTGGGACTAACATATGGTTTAATTTTAGTTCAATAATTCACTTGCGCGTAGGAGTCTTTAGCAGTGGGAAGAAACCGGAGGTACCGGAGAAAACCCACGACGCTGGACAGGCGACCCTACTCCTTGTCACGAACAAGCGGGGATTCGAAACCACGCCAGTTGACTCAATGACAGACTTTACGGTACAGCGCGCACGTGCTAACCATTAAGCCACCCAACCCCCCAAAAAATCTGGAGGTAGCCTCATGAAATAGATCTAGCCATATGATACGTTTGTACTGGTTTCTTCAACACAGGGTATGCAAGTCCCTACTACTCTTTACCACATACACACCAGACTCCATGACAAACCGGGGGGTTGGATGGCCGAATGGTTAGCACGTGCGTGCTGTATCATAAGGTCTGTCATTGAGTGAACTGGCGTGGTTTCGATTCCCCGGTTGTTGTACGTGACAAGGGGTAGGGTCGCCTGTCCAACGTTAAACCCTAATTCATTTCATTTCATTTCTCTCTCTCCATGACAGACCGTATGCAGAGGATAATAAAGATACGCGCCGTCAAATAGAAAGACAGTGGCGTCACGGGAATATTCGACCTATTATGCCAGATACGCGTCAGATGTATAGGGCTATGTTTCTTCAATACACGGTATGCAGTCTATACTACTCCTTATCACATTCAATCCGATTAAAATACATATCTATATTTCGTTTCGTTTTTTTTTATACTTTCGATGGCATACACTACATGAAGATCTGACCGGTTGTAGTAAAAGGTCTTTTGACCGTATGACGTCAGACATTGATTAATCAATCAGCGCAGACGTTTGTAGTGGTTTACGGGGATCACGTGGCTAAGTGGGTAAGACGCTAGCTCGCTAGCCTGGAGGTCGGGTGTTCAATCCCTGCATTGGCCGAGAAAGTTCATCCAGATTTTCCGGCGTGGCTCTCCCTTGTCAGTGATGCAGGACGGAGGGGCTGACAAGGAAAGCTGTCTAGTCGTTCGGATGGGACGAAAAACCGAGGTCCCGTGTACACATTGGCGTGCACGTAAAAGATCCCTTGGCAGTTGGAATTCGATATAAGAGTAGGCCGTAGTGCCGCTGTCCGGGCAAAATTTCCCTCATAGCACACTGTATGGCGTATGCCCGTCTTCATTAGCCCAGGTTAGGAGCAGAACAGTAGGACGTTAAACTCCATTTCATTTCATTACTAGTGGTTTACCCACAGTTCCGTGCGTGCGCATCGCACGCCAAGAAGTCGCCGTAACAGATGGTTTCATTGGCTAATCCCTCACGCCATTCAGAGCTCATGTTGTATATCAGCTCTTCCAGATCGTAGTGTAGTACAGACAAATAAAATGAAATTTTGAACTATAAAAAATGAAATGAAATAGGCTCTGTGTTTTAATCAGATTGTATCACACACATACACACCACAGACCGTATGATGGATCTAAAGCCACTCGGCTACCTTATCCACCATCATGGAATCAACAGATGATATTAGTATGCTAATATTTATAAAACGAATTTTCTACATAACTGTTTTCAGGTTTTTTTAAATGTTTCGAAATGTCAATAATTTAATCAGACCAGCTACGCGTCCAAAGATAATATTATTTTTTAAAAATATTCTTCTGTACAAATTGGGATGAATTATACTGTTTTACTGAACAATATTTTATTAAAAATTTCCATGAATATTTCACAGTAGCAAAATATCCCCAATTATTATTCTGAAGTTTACGTTAACGGTGGAAAAACAGAATTTCATTCCAGTTTAAGATGTGTGTAAAATTAGATTACGTGAGCTGGAACATGTGTTGAGATTTAGATGGTTAAAAGAAAGAATTGTTAGTATAATATTTCTATCACATTACATCCTAACACAATCAGATGATGTAAATCCTGCGATTTAGACCGACCAGATCTCTCTTCCTCTGACATTTACAGATGGTGAATGATGGAAAACATTGATGTCGTAAAAACAAAATACCAAGAATAGCCTTTTAGAATGTATGCTCGTGGGTGGGTTTTCTTAAAGAGACACTGTCCAACTGCTCTCATCATTCATCATGCATGGTCTTCGTTCAAAGGGGGTTGGATAGCTATATGGTCAGCGCGTCCGCGTTGTATCATCAGGTTTTGTCATTGAGTTAATTAGTGTGGTTTCGATTCTCCGGTTGTACGTGACAAGGAGTATGGTCACCTGTCCGACCTCGTGGGTTTTCTCCTGGTCCTCCGGTTTCATCCCACTGCTAAAGACCTACTAAAGTCGCGAACCATATGTTAGTCCCGTAATGATCTAGTTTGTGTTGAGTAGATGTTAAACACTATTTTTCTCCCCACCCCCCTCTCTCTCTCTCTCTGTCTCTCTCTCTCTCGTTCAAAACTAAGCTCGCAATTGATTTAAAATTTTTCCGAAAAACGTTAATTTGAGAATTAATATACAAACTGGTAGAAATGTGACTCTGTTGTTGTTGTTTATTACCAATTTAACGTCCAATACATTATGCGTGATGTTATTGACATGTTCATTTGATTTAGAGTTTTTTACATATAAACGAAGGCGTGATAAAACAAAAAGGGGGTCACACCGTGTAGGCGGGTCATCTTATAATAAAATAAGAGAGAGAGAGAGAGATGTGGTTTAACGTCCATTCGTCACAAACTAGGTCATTTCGGGACAAACATAATATGGTTTAATTTTATTTCAATAATGCGCTTGCGCGTAGAGGTCTTTAGCAGTGGGAGGAAACCGGAAGACTCGGAGAGAACCCACGAGGTTGGACAGGCCACCCTACTCCTTGTCAAGTACAACCGGGGAATCGAAACCACGCCAGTTGACTCAATGACAGACCATATGATACAACGCGCACGCGCTACCCCCCCCCCCCCCATAATAAAATGAAGTTTAAACAGTAGGTCCATGATATAGGCAGATGTGACTTGAGTGGATGTACTTTATACTCAGGTTTAGGAATCGTTATCGTATTCCTCCAAACCATTTATTTGAATGATTTGAATAAAATTTATTAATTTTGACTCATATTTTGTTTTTAAAGGACTGATCAGAACTATTTCCAGCATTTCAATAAACGTAACACTAGTTAAATATATACTGACAATGACAAATACTGAACACCAATGACGTATGTGGAACCCACGTGACGTGATGATCCTGCAGTATGGCTATTTGTAGTACTATAATGATTTGTTTAATAAAAGATGTCTCATTTCTGGGCTAAATTACCATATTACTGACTATCTAATATCATACAATTAGTTATTTTTAGGATTCGGATATGTTATTAACTTGTTCCAATGGCATTTAGTACTTAAAGCATATTCCCGAAGGGGATCACGGTGGCTAAGTGGGTAAGACGCTGGCTCGCTAGCCTGGAGGTCGGGCGTTCGATTCCAGCATTGGCCGAGAAAGTTCATCCCGATTTTCCGGTGTGGTTCCCCCGTGTCAGTGATACAGGACGGAGGACCTGTCAAGGACAGCTGTCTAGTCGTTCGGATGGGGCGAAAAACCGAGGTCCCGTGTACACATTGGCGTGCACGTAAAAGATCCCTTGACAGTTGGAATTCGATATAAGAGTAGACCGTAGTGCCGCTGTCCGGGCAAAATTTCCGTCATAGCACACTGTATGGCGTATGATCGTCTTCATTGGCCCAGTACGGGCAGAGCAGTAGGACGTTAATCCTCTTTTCTTTTCATTTCATTTCATATTCCTGAAGCAATGGCCCGAGAAATCCCTCTCTGGCCATTGCTGGATTGACTTCTGATACTTGAGCTTTTAAAGGAGTGTGTCTATTCTTACCGTTCAATCAAATCTCTCCTAAGTACAGCAACATGACAGCCCTTCGTTTAATCATAGAACTAGAATACTAACGGGAACGCCCACCGTGTGACGTCACTACCTTATGTGACGGCGGGCTTCTGACGCTGATATCGGGCACAGCGTACTTCCGGTTTTTGCTCGCACTAACAAAATGCCTGGCGCGAATTGTGTTTTATTCGGATGTTCCGCCTGCAATAAAAGAAATCGGGGTTGATCATTCTATCGCTTACCCAAAAACAACAGAGTGGAGAGAGAATCATTACGTATCATACAGTCTACCAGATCAGACCCGATAAATGACAAGACCTTGAAAATATGTTCAAGACACGTTGAGCCGGATTATTTCGTTGAAAAAGTAAGTGAAAACTCAAAAGAAATTAATTATGTAGATTCTTGTTGGCAGTCCACCCTGACAACCTACAATGAAACAATGAAGTTAAGTTAAACCCATACTAGCTGAATGTCTGTATTTTCATGTTTGCCCGTTAGATTTTACCCCTTCTCTCATCAAAGTTGTATGCATATAGGTTTGTTTACATTAGTGCCGTAGCTAGGCCTAGTCTACTTTCAATTTGTTATGAAATTGACGATTACTACACCCGAGTGTGTGACAGCATGACGATTCTCTCTCAACAATCTTCTTTTACTTTAATTTTATGAATTACTAATTATTATTTATTTTTAAAGGTCAAAGTTTTAACTGAGCAGCTCCATAAAAATTAAAAGTGTATATTTATTTATGACTGACCTTGACCTGTCAAATCCTTTTATTTTTAAATTCCGAAATAATCTTGTTCCCGGTATGAATAATCAACAAGCATGGAAAAAAAATAATTATATCTGAACCTTTTGTTTTGTATGTAGGAACCTTTTTATTTTGATTTTATGAATATTTCAGATGTTTACAAAAATTCTGGGTCCACATATCGAAGATTAAAAGAAGGGTTAGGGAGACTATCAACCTTAATTCTTCTACAGAAAAGCGTAACAACAAAGAAATTGAATCCAAGGAAGTCACCGGTAACTTAAATTTCTATTAACTTAATTATAATTATGAACATTCGATGTTTCCTTATAAAAGATCAGTATATGAACATTTAATTCATCAATATTAAACAGACATTATGCAAGAGCTAAATCTGTCAATTGCAGGTCTTTCTTTAGGCCTGGAATGTTATCTAAATTATTAATTAGACATTAATTAACTTATCCAGACCATAATCAACGCTCGATGGCATCGCTAGCCTGTGATATATACTGGATTAGAGCCCAGTCTGCTACTTCTGATTAAATCAAAAAATGGATAATCGAGACAATGTTTTTTTTTTTATCGTACCGACCTTAGTAATGATGATCGAGGCTAGGCCCAAAATTCAACCACTAAATACTCGGTACAGGGTGGATCAATTTGACTGAATTTTCAGCAAATTCCCTTTACATTATCTAGTTTTTAACTATTATGATGAGAACTGCTAGCTCTTTCTGTAATCTCCCATGATTTTATTTATAAATACTTGTATGAATATCCGATTCTTCTTTATATTTACTTTTGTAATTTTTTCGATTTTATTCAGAAACCGAGAAAATTATGAATACATGTATCTTGTTTTAATTGAGTTTTATGAATTTGTCTATTTTATTCAGAGTCCAAGGAAAACCGAGGAAACTCAATGTTTACATATGAACGAAGTAACCTTTCAGATGTTGGAGAAATCATTTTTATGTCAAATGCCTGCTTTGTGGCTATGTCAGTCTTCAAGTGATTATATCTATCTGTTTAAAACTGAAGATAAAAGTGTAACATACCATTTAACCATAGACAAGGACTTGAATTGTGAATTTTTGTTTCCTGTTCAAATTAAAATTACATCTATAGATTTACTTATAAGAACTGTTGAGAATATGAAGATATGTAGGGGCATAACATCAAAACATTTAGTCTTATTCTCAATGTCAACCTACAACTGTAAGATATATCAGACAGGTTGATCTTTTCATGAACACAAATAAGTCAACATATAAATTACGAAATCTGTGTACTTGCTTCTGTATGTAATAGTTTTCTTGAGGACACTCAAATCGAAATTTTTTGAGTTGTCGACAGATTAACAGAGATTTACAGAGAAAGTAAATAGCAATAATAATAGTTTATTTCACATATATGGCTACATAGCACATTGCATATTCAGATTTTGATTGAAAATATATAATTCAAAGAATCAATATTTACATACTTGTAAATGTAATTTACAATTCAAAAATAGCTTAGCAATAATATATAGTTGCCATATAAACGAGCAAAAAGTGATAGAATATAATCATGTGGTACGAATTTGATTAAAATGTAGATTTCACTCCATTTTGATTTATTTCTTCCAACTGACTCCACTCCACATAGATTTGAGGTCAAATGAGAAGTTATAGAGTTAAACTGTGATCAGTGATGTCAGGTATTTTATTTACAGCACTTTGCTGCAAGCATTTCACACAATGAAAGTAACAAAAACACAGATTATACAGATAATTTCATACAACAAAATAGAAAGTGTATAATTAAACTAAACATCACCTGGCTCTATTGGAATTAATATCGATATTGGAAGTATAAAAATATAAATGGGATTGAATCTAGGATTAAATCTAGAACTTAATCAGCAGTGTTCTACAGATTTTTTATTTCTTGTTATTACTGTATTGTAGATAATAAGTAATGAAAAGAAAACAAGTCCCCAAGTTCACAAAGCATTCTCAGTCTTAAGTTAAGGTTTTACTCAAAATTGTTTGTCTTATTTTAACTTAAATATAGCACTTTACTAACTATTGTTGTTTTAATGTAAATATATCAATAAGAAACTATGTGCAAAGTTTTGTGTTTCTGGATCAAAGATATTTCTCAAAAACAATGATTGAAAGTTGAGCAAATTATTAAGTCTGGGAATGCTTTGTGAACTTGGGGCCAGGTTGATAATTGTAAACAAAATATATCGAGACGCAATGAAATAGCACCTCTGAGATGACGTGGCATAACTTTGCACCTTCCACAGTTGCACAAAACCTAGCTTTTTAAAAGCTGCATTATATACCCCACGTGTGTACCAGAAAAATCAACATACTGATTCTGTTGGGTTTAATTTTTTTGATTGAGAATTGTTCGGGGTGCGTTTACGCAATCTTCAAAACATTCTCACATGTTATCATCGTAATATGATGTTGTTACATCCTTAATTGCAAGATTAAAGCAAATCTTTAAAACAAAATTGAGCTGAAAAGTACTAAGTAGGGCGTTAAACCTGGATTCATTTCAAACAAGATTTACATTCATCCATTTATAAAAGTGATGTATTATTTTTATTGCATCTCAGTATAAAATATTAACAATGATAACAAAATTTATACAAATTTTATACAGGTGCACAACTTGTAATGTGTGAGCTTTATAAATGTATTAAATTATTCTTAAATATACATTATGTAAGATTTTGATAAAGAGCTAGCCATTCTTGCTATAATAGTTCGAAGATAAATAAAGTAAAATGAATAATTTGAAAATTTCATTCAAATTACTCTATTGCGAGCGAAGATATTAGCCTTTGAAGGCCTTTGAAGGTTTGACAAGACGTGTGCAATAATTTCAACCATCGTACTGGTTGTTCGAAGTAGTCTCACTCCTCCATTTTTAGCTTAAATCAAAATATGGCTGAACTGTTCTAATCTATTTAATATTGGAGAAATCCGATGCCATCGAGAGTTGATTAGGGCCTGGATAAGTTAATTAATGTCTAATTAATAATTTAGAAAACATTTCAGGCCTAAAGAAAACCTGCAATAGGCAGATTTAGCTCTTGCATAATGTATGTTTAATCATTATTATCATAAGCTTATGGATTTTTTTGTGCATTTCTATTTGCCTTTAGTGTTTATCAATGGTCATTATCTGTTAAATTCACAAGTTTTATTTAACAAGCATCACTGTCATGTGTATAATATATCTTTGAACAGAGCCTTGGATCATTCCAACCACATATTGTTGTTCTTGTTTTTTAAATTAGTCATCTTGAATAGTAATTTAACCATTTGTTCCAAATGATGATAAACTTATACTAGAAAATGCACAGGCAGATGACAAGTTTTGATGTATAATATTCCTTGTTGAGGTTAAACTCGATTGAGGTTCGGCAAACCCTTGAGATCATGTGAACATCAGATCATTTTTCATATAACCACTACTTGAACTTTCCCATTAAATTTAACTGGATTAGTTTGAATCTTAAAAAGAAAATAAATAGCAATGAAAACAACATAAATAAAAACCAAACAAAATCAATAGCTATGAATTAAAATTACCAGTGTAAATCTGTACACAACCAAAGACAGGATTGGAGGTTATAATTTCCCTCACAATTTTATCTAATTACGAGCTTGATACCAAATTAATACAGTTCTTTAAAGGCTCAATACCACTCTTGTTGTAACTAAATAATATGTCCCAATCTTTATTCTGGTCAACAAATTTAACTATTTTAGAATATTTCAATTAATTGATGATACAAATTTCATCTTAACACACCTTATTTAAAAAATTCAACATAATGGTTTGAAACGTCTAACGTAAACCTTTTCAAATGAAACTTCGATTTAAAAATATTTTTGAACCCTCTGGACAAGTAAAATAGGATGTAATGGATAATTTACACAACATGTGGGACACTTAAACATCTAGTACTTAGATAGAGATATTATTTATTTTCTGGAGCTTTCAAGCCAGCAAGAGTGTTATTGTCCCTTTAAAGTAAATATTATACAAAATAAAAGAAATTGTTCCAAAGCAATTTGGGATCACGTGGGTAAGACGCTGGCTCGTTAGCCTGGAGGTCGGGTGTTCGATCCCTGTATTTGCCGAGAAAGTTCATCCAGATTTTCCGGCGTGGTTCCCCCTTGTCAGTGATGCAGTACGGAGGGCCTGACAAGGACAGCTGTCTAATCCTTCGGATGATACGAAAACCCGAGGTCACCTGTATACATTGGAATGCACGTAAAAGATCCCTTGGCAGTTGGAATTCGATATAAGAATAGGTGATAGTGCCGCTGCCCGGGCAAAATTTCCCTTAAATCACACCTTATGGCGTATGCCCGTCTTCATTAGACCAGCATAGGAGCAGAACAGTAGGACGTTAAACCCCATTTCATTTCATTTCCAAAGCAATTTGATCGTTTAAGAAGAAAAAAAATATATAGACATGGTCGAGACTATAATGAGTTTCAAAACTTGCCCATTTGCTACGAACACTATGTGACTATATGTATGTATGTTGTATATGTAGAAAACTTACGGATGCTACTGGAACGACAGGTTGAGATGTCTCAAACAAATCTTTAGCAAAGAAAAGCTGTAGTAAAGAATACACATTTTTTTTTTTATAAACAATATTTTTATTCAGGATGTCTGAATGGGATTGGGGAACAGGCTTAGCCTATGTAAAACCCCTTGTTATAATTTATTATAAACAAGAAAAGGGCACTGGGAAACCAGCCAAAACTGGCACGGACATGCCAAAGGCTAACAACAATATGCACAAAACAATAAATAAAAATAATAACAAGTCCTAAATAAAATGTGAATGTCATCATAATTTATTAATAATAATTTTATAATATGTAGTAGAAAATGATACACAAACGTGTGTTCGGATAATTTAATGTCCGAAAATAAATGGTTTATACTCCCGATGGTATGTTATATAACAAATTTAAAAAAAACTCATTAAAATTATGAATAACTTACATCTATTACACCGTCAAGTTCTTGAAATTCCAGGACGTCGTACGCTTCTGCTATGTTGACATACGGCCGGAAGTTACTTGTGCCTTATTGACAATGTGGAGCTCTGTTTAAACACGAATCACATTGTTACGTCGTTAGGTATTGGTTGTTAATCGGACTATTGACCGATTCTGACATTTGGAACAGAAATTTTCTTTCGTTACGGCAGTGCTTGAGTGGGATTATTTTTAATCAAATGGAACACTGTACATAAAGAGGCATTATTTTGCCTATTGCAGGTCTTTCTTTAGGCCTCAAATGTTATATGGATTATTAAGTAAACATTCATTAACTTACCAAGACCATAACCAACTCGATGTCATCGAATACTCGAAATTGTCAACAGTTTCAAATACAATTGAAACTGTCAAAATGATGTAATTTTAAATATTAACAATGGTAGCAATGCCAATCGGGACTACGCTGTTCTTATAACGGCGATAATTCGACTCATAATACATTTTCAACATATTCCCTTTTCACTATCTATTTTTAACTATCACAGCGAGAACTGTCAGCTCTTGATCTAAATCATACATAATACTCCTTTAAAGGGACAATAACACTCTTGCTGGCTTGACAGCTCCAGAAAATAAAAAATAGCCTTATTCTAAGTAATAGATGTGTTAGTGTCCTACCTGTTGTGTAAATTATCCATTAAATCCTATTTTACTTGTCCAAAGGGTTCAAAAATATTTTTAAATCCAAGTCACATTTGAAAAGCTTTACGTCAGGCTTTTCAAATCATTAAGTTGAATTTTTTCAATTTTTTAAATTAGGTGTGTTAAGATGAATTTGTATCATCAATTAATTGGATTATTGTAAAATTGTACAATTTGTTGACCAGAATAAAGATTAGGAAATATTATTCAGTTGCAACAAGAGTGGTATTGAGCCTTTAAGCTAGAATTGATGAATAATCAATTGATTATTTTCTTGAAAATTGCCTTTTATTGTTCTTGTAAAACGTGCGTGGAAAATGCACAATGTCTTCGTAAAGTAAATGAAATGAAATGAAATGAAATGGGGTTTAACGTCCTACTGTTCTGCTGCTATGCTGGGCTAATGAAGACGGCCATACGCCATACAGTGTGCTATGAGGGAAATTTTGCCCGGGCAGCGGCACTATCGCCTACTCTTATATCGAATTCCAACTGCCAAGGGATCTTTTACGTGCATTCCAATGTATACACGGGACCTCGGTTTTTCGTGTCATTCGAAGGACTAGACAGCTGTCCTTGTCAGGCCCTCCGTCCTGCATCACTGACAAGGGGGAAACACGCCGGAAACTACCGACGAACTTTTTCGGCCAACGCAGGTAGGCGAGTTAACGTCCTACTCACTGAGCCATCGTGGATCTCCAAAGAGCACAGTCGTTGTCCTACTGGTATTTCTTAAAGGGTGTATAGTTCTATTTTGTAACCTTAAAACAGACGAATTGAATCTAAAAGTACACATTAATATAATTTGAGTATATATAACGTGTTTTGCATTCAATTTTTAAATTTTATTGTAATTTCTAATCATTTATGTTGGGTAAACAGTCAAAATTGAAAGGCAATCGTCTGTGTCTTTTGAGTCTACATATTTTATAAAATTATTATTATTTTGTCGTTTGTGAAACAGACATGTTTTTATTACTTGTGCATTGTCTTCTGTGATTTTTTCTTTGTTCATTACAAATGGCGACCGAAATCATTATGTCCATAGAATACACGAGTCGTGAACTGATCTTAAAATGTTCACTGTGTCATAAATATTGGATATTAGGATCCCATATTAACAAAGGACAATATTGAATTCTAATTCGTCTTTTAATTTCGAATATAATATATAACATTTAGTTACAGGTTTACCTCCTTTAATGGGATTCTAACTGGACAGTTATTTTGCAATAGATATATAACCCATTCCTGGAAAACAAAGTTAGTAGTTATAGTATTTGATTTGTTTATTTATTTTTTGTACCAAATTCTGTAGAGCGCAAACCTATCATGCTTCTCTATTCTCATCTCATGTCACTTGGTCAGGCGCGGAGCCACGGTGGCTAGGTGGGTAAGGCGCTGGCTCTCTAGCCTGGAGGTCGGGTGTTCGATCCCTGCATTGGCCGAGAAAGTTCATCCCGATTTTCCGACGTGGTTTCCCCTTGTCAGTGATGCAGGAAGGGGGGGCCTGACAAGGACAGCTGTCTAGTCCTTCGGATGAGACATTGGAATGCACGTAAAAGATCCCCTGACAGTTGGAATTCGATATAAGAGTAGGCGATAGTGCCGCTGCCCGGGCAAAATTTCCCTCATAGCACACTGTATGGCGTATGCCCGTCTTCATTAGCCCAGTATAGGAGCAGAATAGTAGGACGTTAAACCCCATTTCATTTCATTTCATTACTCAGGCATACAATGCAGCACATAGGTCTTATTTCATATACATATCTATATTATCTGCTGTCATGTTGTAACCTTTACTTGAAGAATAAATAAATAATAAAATAAATATTGCATGTAAAATTAAATATATACTTAATCATTCAATGCAGCACATAATTCTTATTTCAAAAATACATCTATTTTATTGTTGTTACTTTCTCAATCATACAACGCAGCACATAGTTCTTATTTCAAATAGATGGCTATATTGTCTGTTGTCATGTTGTAACCTTTACTTGAAGAATAAATAAATAATAAAATAAATATTGCATGTAAAATTAAATATATACTTAATCATTTAATGCAGCACATAATTCTTATTTCAAAAATACATCTATTTTATTGTTGTTACTTTCTCAATCATACAACGCAGCACATAGTTCTTATTTCAAATAGATGGCTATATTGTCTGTTGTCATGTTGTAACCTTTATTTGAAGAATAAATAAATAAATAAATAAATACGTAAAAGACCGCAAAATGGAAGCAACCAACGTATTGATATTTGAGTAAATTATACTTTAGTCCAAAAGAACCAAAGTCGTAGGCGGGAATCAACAACTTTGTAGCGATTATCACGGACGTGGGGATTATTGGGTGACAGATCAGATGCAGCCTCACCATGGCCCTTTCACCTCGGTTATGACGTATATTGATAATGATATCAAACACGCTCAGGTTTGTTGTTTTTTGATCGCCAGTGTTCGTTTTTAAAACACTCGCTTTTCCTATCAATAAATAATATTTATAATATCACACAAAAAATCAAGCAACGGAAGCAAACGACCCACGCAAACTCGGGATGTATCGATATCGGAGTAAACTATACTTTAATCTGAACCGAAATCGTAGACGGGAATCACCAACTTAAAAGTGAGAATCCCAAAAAAAAAAGATGGAAAACGTGAAATTGACAGACAGAAAATACAGAAAGGCGCTTTGAAATAACCACGCGTGCATTATCTACATCGTCCCGCGTAGAAAAGATTCGGGAGGTGACCGGTGGTCGTCGATGTATAAATATATCCGATTTAATATCTATTTGTTAAGACCAGCTTAATTTTTGTCAAGGTCGCTGAGACGTACATAAGGTTAGGGCACGTGATTGTTGGCAAGATTGTAGATTAGGGTGAGCACTGGGGCTAAGTCCAGGGTTAGTGTTGGGATTAGCTCTAGCTACATCTGTTTACATCTCGTGACCTATGACGAAAAATTAAGCTGGCCTTATCATTTAGCACTAAGTCCGGGGTTAGCGTTGGGATTAGCTCTAGCTACATCTGTTTACATCTCGTGACCGATGACGAAAAATTAAGCTGGCCTTATCATTTAGCACTAACCTTAAATATAACCGAGTTCAATTCCGGAAATACATTTTACTCATACTGATAAGACTGTTTCACGAGATTTGCATGAGGCGCGACAAAAAAACAGCTGCAGCCGTTAAACGTTTAAAAACAGCTCTAAAGTGAATGAAATAATTCTCGTTCGTAATGATAGCGGATAGAGGCAAAGAACTTGTCAACGGAGAAATGAGAAATCTCTTGGACGAAACAAATATCATATACTCCAGAACGCAGAACGAAGATATTAAAGCAAACTACGCCATGGGTTTCATTCGCAGTATCAATCTGTTTCATAGAGAATTACGAGTCTCGTATAATACCTCTGTCATAGATGACTGCCTTAACAAGTGCTGTCACAGCACGCGGTGTGAATCATTGGCTGAATGACGCGTGCATTGTTTACATAAGACATAACTGCTTCGGAGAGAATGCTGCATTTTAGTCATTTTAATACCCATTTATACTAAATAGGAAATAATTTTTACCTACACTAACGTCAAACGCCTTTATTTATTTTTCCAATATATACAAAAAAAGGTTTAGAATTTAATTTGTCGCAGGAAAAAAGTTAATATTTCTAGCTCATTAAGCCGCATCAATGTCATCCTTATCAGTGATTGTCGCGGCCAACCAAATATTCACTGCGGATCAGTGTGTCGCAGTATTAGACAGATGATGCAAAGGTATTTCACGCGCATACCCGCGGGATAAAATACGAAGACATTTTACAGGATCCAATACTTACATTATGCAAAAGCTAAATCTGCCTATTGCTGGTCTTTCTTTAGGCCTGAAATGTTATCTAAATTATTAATTAGACATTAATTAACTCATCCAGGCCATAATCAACCCTCGATGGCACCTGATTTCCCCGATTTTAAATAGATTAGAACGATTCAGCCATATTTTGATTTAATTTAAAAATGGAGGAGCGAGACTTGGCTTCGAACAACCAATACGGTGGTTGAAATTATTCCACATATCTCGTCAAACCTTCAAAGGCTAATATCTTCGCTTGCAATAAAGTAATTTGAATGAAATTTTCTAATTATTCATTTTACATTATCTGTTTTCAAACTATTATAGCAAGAATGGCTAGCTCTTTACCTAAATCTTACATAATGTATCTTTAAGCATACATTATGCAAGAGTTAAATCTGTCTATTGGAGGTGTTTCTTTGGGCCTGAAATGTTTAATTATCATTTATTATGAAAGGACCTTAATCAACATTCGATGTCATCTTGTGTCGGATGTTCACTGGATTCAAATCCGATTTGCTGTTCAAGGCTCATTGATGATTTAACCCAAAAATGGATAATCGAGTCTATGTTTTTTATCGTACCAACTTTAGTAATGATGATCGAGGCTAGGCCTAAAATTCAGAATGGAGAAATTTGACTGTAATTTTCAGCATATTCCCTTTATATTATCTAGTTATTAACTATTGTAGTGAGAACTGTCAGCTCTTTATCTAATCTCCCATAATGTATCTTTAATTACAATCACAGATCGCTAGATGGTCTTTTCCCCGCTGACATTAACGAAACCAACGAAACCGAGATGGTGTTACGAATGTATCGCTCGCGCGAGAAAAGAATCCACAGCGGGTCGCTGGTAACTTGTGATGTCTTCGCGTTAAACACTAAAGGTATGATTGAATTAAGATCTTCGCCTTTTAATTGTGGTGATTCTATCCGATTCACGAAGCATGATGCTTTTAAATATCTACAAGAACTCTATACCATTTTAATACCAGACTTATCTATATTTCGGGGGTCACGGTGGCTAAGTGGGTAAGACGCTGGTTCGCTATCCTGGAGGTCGGGTGTTCGATCCCTGCATTGGCCGAGAAAGTTCACCCAGATTTTCCGGCGTGGTTCCCCCTTGTCAGTGATGCAGGAAGGGGGGGGGGGGTCTGACAAGGACAGCTGTCTAGTCATTCGGATGAGACGAAAAACCGAGGTCCCGTGTACACATTGGCGTGGACGTAAACGATCCCTTGACAGTTGGAATTCGATATAAGAGTAGGCCGTAGTAGGCCGCTGCCCGGGCAAAATATCCTTCATAGCAAACTGTATGGCGTATGCCCGTCTTCATTAGCCCAGTTCGGAGCAAAACAGTAGGACGTTAAACAGCATTTCATTTCATATCTATATTTCGGATGAAAAGTGTTAACGTATATTGATAAATTATCAAAGTATATCTTTTGATCATAGTCTGTAAATGGAAATATGGAAGGGTTGCACCGCCCTGCCATTCAACCAGACAAATCGACCAGACCGACAGAAACGACCTATATAAATATATATTATGTACATACAATGTCTCTTTGTCGTTATTACCCAATAACACATTCTACAGTAGATGTCAACTGGGCGTGGTTTCGAATCCCCGGTTGTACGTGGCAAGGAGGAGGGTCGCCTGTCCAACCTCTTGGGTTTTCTCCGGGTCCTCCGGTTTCCTCCCAGTGCTAAAGACCCTACGCGCAAGCGAATTATTGAAAAAAAATTAAACCATATGTTAATCCCGAAATTACCTAGTTCGTGTCGAGTGGACGTTAAACCCCATTTCTCTCTCTCTACAGTAGATGCCACATGTGTGATAAATTTCATAATCTACTGAGCGATATCTCTATCGCTTTACATGAATTTGATTGGTCAATTAAAAAGGAACTAATTTTTTTTCTATTTTCAACATACAAATCATTTTTTATTAAACGCAAACTTTTTTTTTTATTAAAAAGGAACTACTTTTATTTAATTGACATTGATGGAAACACTGGGTCAATATAAAGGACTTTGCAATGGTTGAATTGCTGTCATCAATTGAATTAATGTAATCAGGTTCAGTAAAAGTGAAATCTATAGCAAAGAATTATATTTATTTATTTGTGCATGTAAGAAAGGATTGGGTGATAAATAAAATCTCCTACTCGTCTTTTTTGATATGAAAAAAATATAACAACATTCGTTAATGAAGTAAAAAAAAAAAACCCCCAAAAAACTCGGCTTGTGTTGATATTTTTTATATCAAAAAAGACTTGTAGGAGATCCTCTATATGTTCGTCTACATTCATGTCCAATATTCGTGTTATGTGTCTGTCTGTAAAATGTCTATGTCTCTACTCGTACTTCTTTATTAGCACTTGTTATATAACGTCTCTTCCCATCATTTATTGTTTTCTATACAAATATAAAAATATGGTTACATCTCACTGTGCCCACTTTTGATTAATCCAATTAAGGTCTAATTAGGATTAGTGTATTAAGCGGATTAGGATTAGGTGTTATAGGTAATTAGATGGAAAAAAACAAATATTGAAAGTGACTAAATATTCAGTCTTATAATTGGTGAGATGAACTCACTGTAATCGTTAAAGTGATGAATTTTATTCAAAAAATGTTCAGTAAGCCTACACATTACACGGTCTTTATAAGGACACACAGAAGTCAGTCTGTCATATTTCATCATGGCAAACGTTCAAGTAAACATCCAGTACATCCCCAATGCTCAAGGTGGAGAAATTGTTATATTTTCATTAAATTATAAAGTGCTAATGTGATGTATGATATATCCATGTATGTTATATTTTTATTAAATATATATAAAACATCGAAAAATAAAAAAAAAATTACATAAAATATTTGGGGTTTTTTTCCATCTAATTACCTATAACACCTAATCCTAATCCGCTTAATCCACTAATCCTAATTGGATTAATCAAAAGTGGGCACAGTGAGGACACACCAAAAATATATATGAATATTTTTAAATCCCTTTAATCCTTTTTCACTAATCACATTGTAAATAATTTCACAATGATTATATAACATGTAATTGTCTGCGAATCACCTCGGTGGAAGCATATGAAATGAAATGAAATGAAATGAAATGGGGTTTAACGTCCTACTATTCTGCTCCTAAACTGGGCTAATGAAGACGGGTATACACCATACAGTGTACGATGAAGGAAATTTTGCCCGGGCAGCGGCACTGCCTACTCTTATATCGAATTCCAACTGTCAAGGGATCTTTAACGTGCACGCCAATGTGTACACGGGACCTCGGTTTTTCGTCCCATCCGAACGACTAGACAGCTGACCTTGTCAGGCCCTCCGTCCTGCATCACTGACAAGGGAGAACCACGCCGGAAAATCTGGATGAACTTTCTCGGCCAATGCAGGGAGCGAACACCCGACCTCCAGGCTAGCGGGCCAGCGTCTTACCTACTTAGTTACCGTGACCCCCCCCCCCCTCGGTGGAAGCGGACGTTAAATAAAGCTATTTCTCTCTCACACACACACACACACACATACTTGGATCGAAGAGTTTTAGTCTACAAAAATACAAAATCTTGCGTTAAAAAATGGAGGCGAAATATCTCATTAATTGAACAACTGTTCAAGTGGTGTACACCAGGGCGAAAATCTGTCACCATTCATTGCTTCGCTATGTACCTGAACGATTTGGAAGAATTCTTTATAACGAACAAAATACAATACTTAGAAAATATGCATGATTTATACGGAAACATCTCACAATGGTCTCTAAAAGTTCTTGTAAAGATATTGTAGAATTTAGAAACTTGAAATTAATATATACGAGTAAAAATAAAGTAGTAATCATAGATTTAATACAATATTTAACGAAAATATAGAAATTGAAGAATCATATCTCGGATTGATTTTGAATTATAACTCAACTTTTAAAAATTAATTGATCGGTAACATAAACTGACATTCAACTTAAATTATAATCGCCAAAAGAATACGGTTTCGAAAATACAACAGTAGACTAAATACCAGAACAACTATTTTCAACTTCATGGCGTAAGGAAATTACGAAAGCGTTTTGGCGTCATACACAATTTTGTAGAAGATCTCCAGATTATGCGATCCTGTGACACTTTCTGGAGATCATGTGATCCCAATTAAGTGTTCTCATGATTCTCCTATCCTGTTTTAACGATCTCGAGAATTTGAGTTAATGTTCTCGAGCGCTTGACACCGGATTCAGTGTTCCTGCTCGTGAAACGGTCCACTACATACATAACCCAGAAAAAAGACAGAAGTGTTTGAATAGTTCCAGAATAACGCGAAAGCGAAACGCGAGGAAGGCACAGGGACAAAAGACGAAAGAAATTTCATTAAAGCTAACACAACCAGGAACAACGAACCGATCAGATCTCTAAAGATATATAACACTTTTGAATCACAAGTGAAAATGATCCCGTGCCCGATTCCACCACAACCCGAGCCTGTACCATCTTCATCGCCATCGGCGTCATCAAATCCGACCGGAGACTAAGGTATACACCAAACGTCAAATTAAAGTTTCGATTTGTCGCCGTGTCTTCAGACTAGAGCAAGAGACTATTCCTGAACGTTGGTGGGACCTGCGTTCAAGCTCTGCATGTATATCCCTTTAGCTGTTTTGTCCATATGATCAGCCCGGACTCACCAAGTCAGCTCTACAGAATCAACAACGTTCATAGACAGAGACACAACTTATGTCAGGTACATCATCAGCTATTTAAAGATACATTATGGGAGATTCGATAAGAGTTGGCAGTTCTCACTATAATAGTTAAAAACTAGATAATGTAAAGGCAATTTACTGAAAATTTCATTCAAATTGATCCACTATGAACCGAGAACTAAGCGATTGAATTTTCCGCCTAGCCTCGATCATCATTACAGAAGTCAGTACGATAAACAGCATAGTCTCGATTATCCATTTAATCGTTAAATCGAGGATTAAAGTTATGCACCAAATCGGCTCATAATCCACTAAAGATCACAGGCTAGCGATGCCATCTAGAGTTGATTATGGTCTATTTAATAATTTAGATAACATTTCAGACCTAGAGAAAAACCTGCAATAGACAGATTTAGCTCTTACATAATGTATGTTTAAGGAACAGACATTTGGTGCCCTTATTGTCTACGATATTACCCTTGGTGGACGTGAACGTAAAACCCCGAGAAGAAGAAAAGAAAGAAGGTGCTCTTATCGCAGGGATTTCTACTGAACCATGTTCATCTAGGAGAAGTGTCAGCAGAAGCTGTATTTTACAATCTAGAAGGACTAGAACACCTGACAGCTCGTCAATAACAACAACCTCGCACTAAAGTTTCGTGGTAAGATGGACACTGTTTACATGCACACCTTCCCGCGTTCTTGCGTCAAATCCCAAGGTCAGGTCTTTGGTTTTCATATCCAATTCAGGTCTTTCGCCAGATGTCCTGGTTTAGATACTGGACTTCATTTACCTTCTGTAGGTCAAGTTCACCATTCAAGTCTCTCGCACTTCCGGAAGCCATTTCTTTTCAGCACTCAGATAAAATTTATTTTTATCACCATTGTTTGCAGAGTCTGAAGCATCATTCTTTCTGTTACACCTGCCTCTGAATTGTGAGGCTTAGATACTCCATTATAAGCCGATTGTTGCACAGCTTCAGTAACAGCTACATCTACAGGAGTTCTTTTCAAACTTTCGGGAAGGTTGACTTGCCCAGTTCTTTTGGTGGTTTTGCAGATCCTGGTCATCAGGAATAGCTCCACTTAAATTTGCTGTAATTTCAGATAGATTTGGCTTTATTAACTTCTCCATTCTTCATTTTTACTTCCCTTGATAGGAACTGTTTCATAAATGGTTCAAGTTTCTGTGAATGGTTCCACCGACAGACGAGTTATAACTATCTGGAATTACAACTCCCCACTAATCAGATTCGTGGCAGCATCTTCAGTAATGGTTTTACCATCGCCATCACCCATCTTAAGTATCATATGCTGGGGTGAATTGGGGGGGGGGTGGATGGCTGAATGGTTAGCGTGCGCGCGCTGTATCATAAAATCTGTCATTGAGTCGACTGGCGTGGTTTCGAATCCCCGGTTGTACCTGACAAGGAGTAGGGTCACCTGTCCAACTTCGTGGGTTTTCTCCGGGTCCTCCGGTTTCCTCTCACTGCTAAAGACCCCTATGCGCAAGCGAATTATTGAAATAAAATTAAACCATATGTTAGTCCCGAAATGACCTAGTTTGTGTCGAGTGGACGTTAAACCCCATTTCTCCTTTCTCTCTCGGGTGAATGAATTCCTACATACAGGCCGAATTTTCTTCAAGATATTTTATGTTTTTTTTGTCTAATATTCTGGCAACTAACAGCAGAATCGGATCATTCCGGATACTAAAAAACAAAGGTCGAGATCTGGATTTCTCCATATCTCCTGGTTGCAAGGTGAAGTCCAAATTATCCAGCTTGAATCGGATGAAGCGACAACGATTGAGGTGGAAATCTACAAATTTAAAAACAAAATAGCAATGTGTCAATTTTTGGGAAACCTATTTGTGTAAATCAATTTCAATTTGACATGTGTAGTTACTCGGCAAATCTGCTAAATATGAGATGAAATAGAGTCAACTGGCGGGGTTTCGATTCCCCGGTTGTACGTGACAAGGAGTAGGGTCGCCTGTGCAACCTCGTGGGTTTTCTCCGGGTCCTCCGGTTTCCTCCCACAGCTAAAGACCCCTACGCGCAAGCGAATTATGGAAATAAAATTGAACTATATGTTAGTCCCGAAATGACATAGTTTGTGTCGAGTGGACGTTAAACCACATTTCTCTCCCTCTCTCCCGATGAAATAGAATAGGGTTTAACGTCTCATTAAATCAATATTTCTCCAATCTGATTATCATCGATATTCAACCTGATAAAAATACAGATCTATATTTCGTTTCGTTTCGTTTTATATACTTTCGATGGCCTACACTACATGAAGATCTGACCAGTTGTAGAGGAAGGTAGCGTCAGAAGTCATACGAGCGGATTTTGATTAACCAATCCGCGTTGAAATTCCTGGCGGGTTACCCACAGTTCGTGCACCCCACGCCAAAACAAAAATCAGCGTTGACGTTTCTAGTGGTTTACCCACATTTCATTGGCTAATCCCTCACATCATCCAGAACGCGGGTTATATAACAATTCTTCCAGATCCTAATGTAGTAAAGACAAGTACAGCGAAATTTTGAATTACAAAAAAAAAACCCGAAACGAAATAGTATCTGCGTTTTAATCAGATTGGTCGATATTTTTACATGAGGAATTTTGAGACTAACATGCCATCAATTTTTACATACCTTGACTTTCGGACAAATTTAAATGAACGTAGGACCAATAGCTATAAACACATAGCCGTTAGGATGATTTTGATAGCCACCAGACATTCCGCTAACAAGTAAGAACCGAACTTGGAATATAAATCTGAGATATTGAGACAAGATATTAAATATTTATTCCGTTCATTAGAATGAAATGAAATTGGCTGCTCCGACTGGGCTAATGAAGACGGGCATACGCCATATTTAGTGCTATGAGGAAAATTTAAAGACGGCATACGCCGTATAGAATGCTATGAGGGAAATTTGGTCTGGACAGTGGCGCTACGGCCTACTCTTATACCGAATTACGTGCATGCTAATTTGCACACGCCACTGTGGCTTAGAATGAAACATATCCGGACTATACCCTGCGAGACTATAAGGAAAAGATTAAGAAACGGGCATAACATTTAATATGATCGCTTAACATAAAAATCAAATCTCCGAAAGGTCAATGTATAAAACTATAAGATTTTTCAAAATACATCTTACAAACCATTTGATTGAGCTCCGCTGGGTTTTGCTTTTATGATTTCTTCTTTCGAAATTTCAACATCCGCCATATTATGTCTGGAGCGAAATATATGTCATATTGTTAAATATTTAATAAAAAGATATGACATTGGCGGAGGAAGAGAGAGAGAGTGAGAGAGAGAGAGAGAGAGAGAAATGGGGTTTAACGTCCACTCGACACAAACTAGGTAATTTCGGGACTAACACATGGTTCAATTTTATTTCAATAATTCGCTTGCTCGTAGGGGTCTTTAGCAGTGGGAGGAAATTGTTTGAGCATGCAAAATATCCTTTTAGGTATCTTTGCACTTTGGTGGTCTTCGCTTCGCGGTTTGGAATTAAAATATTCAACTTGTAATGTTATGCGAAATTTGAGATAATTCTACCCTACCAAACGTTGAGAGAAAGCACGTTTTAGCTTCCAATAAGAGTCGTACAAATAGGCCTATTTACCGAACGCTTGTAAAATGGAGAACGCTAGATCTGCGACTGTCCAGCACATTTTAGCACACATGACGTCATATGTGGGTTTGAGTTAGGGTAAGGGTTAGGATTAGCGCCTGCAGATTTCGTCAAAACCTTGAGTGTAATAATATTGTTAGAATGTTTGCTCTTGAAATAAGATGGCTTTATATTTCATTAATTAATATCTTTGGCAAGTTAGTAATTTCAAACATATTCACATATATAGTGTGCACTAAATCAACTTAGTCTGTAATTGACAGTTGACATATAAAAAGAGCTCTTTATTGAAAACATATGTCAATTATTTACCACCAGAATTACACCTGAGTGGAATTATTCTAATTGCATCATTTGATTTAAAGTAACCAATCATTTTTTTAATTACACAAGTTCAGGGCCATGATCACGCGTTATTGTGCATGATATTCATTTACCTTTAAAAGAAACCGGGGAACTCTGTAAGTCAGACTTGCATTAGATTCCAGAGATCGAGGGTACATCTGAGTTCCTAGACAGCCGAGAGGCTGGATAGGGTGGAGAAGTGGTTTTAGCTATATAGTATTGTAATTTGTGCTATGCTTGTATACCTGTATTCAGTTATATGCTATATAAAATGTAGAAGCGAACTATGCATTATTATTCCTGGTAAGACAAACGTCTTAAGAAACTGGAAGAAGTAAATACACAACGTGAAGCAGAAGTAAAGACAGCTAAAGACAAATTCTAGACGATCACAAGGCTACAGAAATATGTAGTAAGAAAAGATGCATGGGTCGTATGTAGGATGTGGCGACCGGTTTCCCATAGACGCTCTCCACGTCAGACAGAAGGACCTATGGTGCTACATGAGATGTAAACAGGGTTAGCCCTAATCCTAACGCCCATTGACGATTAAATCCAAATATGGATAACGAGACTATGTTTTTTTTATCGTACCGACTTTAGTAATGATGATCGAAGCTAGGCCTAAAATTCAATCGCTAATATCTCGGTTCAGAGTGATGCAATTTGACTGAAATAATTTTCAGGATATTCCCTTTAAATTATCTAGTTTTTAACTATTATGGTGTCTACCAAACCTTCCATAGTGCCCCTTTAATTTATAGCAATTTACATATCTAAATAAACGCGTGATGTCACTTGGTCAACTGCTTGTACTTGTTGGAATAAAAACAAAATCGTAAAACATGATTGTATGAATTCGTTCTCATCAAGGTATTCATTTAAATTATCGAATTTCATAACTTCTTTTAAATCCAACTAAGCCTTCAAAGTTTTTGTAATAATCTAGTTTTGTATGATTTCATTCAATAAAAAATGGCACATTATAGTATACTTCAAGATGATGAGCTTAAATATACATTATGGGAGATTAGATAACAAGCTGACAGTTCTCACGATAATAGTTAAATACTAGATAATGTAAACAAAATATGCTGAAAATTGATTTTAAAGATACATTATGGGAGATTGGATAACGAGCTAGCAGTTCCGACTATAATAGTTAAAAACTTGATAATGTAAAGACAATTTGCTGAAAATTTCAGTCAAATTCATCCATTATGAACCGAGAATTAAGCGATTGAAATTTCCGCCTAGCCCCGATCATCATTACTAAAGTCGGTACGACAAAAATCATAGTCTCGATTATCCACTTAATCATTAAAACGTGAAGGAAAGTTGTGCAGTAAATCGGATCCTAATCCAGTAAATATCGCAGACTACTAGCGATGCCATCGAGAGTTGATTAAGGTCTGGATAGGTTAATTAATGTCTAATTAATAATTTAGATAACATTTCAGGCCTAAAGAAAGACCTGCAATAGTCAGATTTAGCTCTTGCATAATGTATGTTTAAAAGAGCTAAATCGCATATATTTGGGAACTTGAAATTGACACAAATGGGTCGCAACGCATATATATATATATATATTATGAATGTATATAAACTGATTTACATTTAATCGTTTCTGTTTTACCTGTAATTTCAAATCAGTTAGGTTCGGCGAAATACTCCAGAAGTGTCAGTCGAATGGCAATCTCAAGATTCTGGTTATTCCAGTCTACACCGATAGTATTTATTGCGCATGCTCTCTAGATAAGAATATGGATCACTGTTTGACATGACTTGGGGAATATGTCTAGCCTCGTTCTTCGATTCCCTTGTTACAAATGGCGCTGAAACGCATTATGGTACACGATTCGTGTACCAATGGTAAAATGTTTATTTTGCCTTAAAAAGTGGATATCAGAAGCCCATCTTTTCCAGGTAAGATAACAACATTTATGTTGATTTAAATTGACAAATAATTCGTGTTTTCAATGTGGAAGACTTTGGATGATATTGAGTTCGAGACTTAGCTACTTTAAACTGTGGATCTTTGCCAAAATGAGAATCGAAATCTACGCAAAAAACTGCTGTAGAAAAACTGGGTCTCATATATTATCCCATCGGATGGCGATGCTCCTCCTTGAGCCACCGGAATAACTGTTGTGTCCTCACTTTTGGTCTCCCGCATCTAGCTAGCTCAGCAGTGAATTTTCACTAGGCCGCTACAATCACTGACAAGGATGACATCGATGCAACTTAATGAGTCCCAAATATTAACTTTTTTCTTCTGTCAAATTATATTCTAAAACATTTTTTTCATTTATTAGAAAATAAATAAAGACGTTTGAATTGTTTGTAGGTAAAAACCATTTCCTATTTAGTGTAAATGGGTATTAAAATAAGTAAAAATCACCATTTAGCCCGAATCAGTAACGTCTTATGTAAACAATGCACGCGCTATTGAGCCTGAACCAATGATTGACGCCGCGTGATGTGATGTCACGTGTCGAAAAAGTCATCTGTTACAGAGATATGTGAAACAGATTGAGCTCAGGGATGTTCCCAAGAAGACGGGTCTCTCATTGGCAGGTCAGGAGTTTGAATCCTATCGCGGGGTAACTCGAAAACTTTATCTCTGTAGATGTGAGTGATTGAACATTGATATTTTAGATTGCCCCTCTGACGTCGTGTAGGCTATACTACAGTGGTTCTCAACCTTTGCCAACGGTACACCTTGGAACACATGAAAAAATAGCGGCACGCCTGGCTAAATATATATGACAAATATTTGAATATTGCAAAATAAAAACATGGCAAGTCATAGACGGCATACAACTGTAGACAGAGACTAGTCATAGACACGTAGAATGACTCAAATTAAATAAAGAAAAACACTGCGAAGAACGTACTTTATTGCAGTGTTCAGAATTTCACCAGTCAAATAACTGGCTTCTTTAGTACATATCTGGTTTATAGGCAAGATAAAATCCTCGACTTCGGTTATGATGGGGAAATAAAGACTGAAGAAAAGGAAAACCCGAGGCCGGGAAGCCGAGGTTTTTCTGTCGGTTTTTTTTACTGAAGTCTTTCTTCCCCAGCATAAAAGGTTTAAAGAAAAACTTTCAGAAGAATAACCCGAAATTCCCTTGTATATATCCAAAGCCGCCCGACTTTCAGACCGTAAGTTATTCCAGGCATAGAATATACCCCAAAGATCAAAGAGATTTACCGTTATAGATTAATAATAACCAATAATTTAGAAATTTACCCCAAAGATCAAAGAGATTTACCGTTATAGAAGAATAGAAGAATAACCCAAAATTCCCCTGTATATATCCAAAACCGCCCTGACTTTCAGACCGTAAGTTATTCCGGGCATAGAATATATCCCAAACATCAAGGAGATTTACCGTTATAGGTCTATAAATCAGCCGAAAATATGGAGGAAGGGCAGATTGTACACGGGATGATCATCAGGCGTAATTACTAGTATAACTTGCTGAGCTTCTGTGAGAACAATGATCAACCCCCTTGGGTCTAGTTTAACCGACAAAACAGACATATATTTCATTGATTCCTCCACAGATGGATTCTGTTCAATACAGTCAATGGTAAGCGATTGTCGCCCACGCAATTGTTTAAATTTTTTAATAGCTGATGCATGCTCACACTTCATGATATCCAGACAAAACAAAATGGACGACCAGAAAGCAACAACAACACTCATCAAAACAAATTTAAAAAAAACAACCGTTTTCCTTGTAATTAGTGGTTTATTATAAACAATACAATTATTATTACAAACACATGTCAATTCATGTTTTTATCTTTAAACATACATTATACAAGAGCTAAATCTGCCTATTGCGGGTCTTCCTTTAGGCTTTAAATGTTATATAAATTATTAATTAGACATTTATTTAACATGACAAGACCATAATCAACTCTCAAAGCCATCGGATGACTCCGATTTTAAGTAGATCAGAACGGTTCTGCAATTTAGTGAATAATAGAGACTTAGTTTTTATCATAACAACGGTAGCAGTGACAATCGCGGCTACGTTGTCTATTTTTTAACTATTATAGCGAGAACTGTCTTTATCTAATCTAGCGCTTGCAGGTTTCTACTAATTAAAGGCGGGTTGGATGGACGAATGGTTAGCACGTGCGTGCTGTATCATAAGATCAGTCTGGCGTGGTTTCGAATCCCCGGTTGCACGTGACAAGGAGTGGGGTCGACTGTCCAACTTCATGGGTTTTCTCTGGGTCCTCCGGTTTTCTCCCACTGCTAAAGACCCCTACGCACAAGCGAATTATAGAAATAAAATTGAACCATGTGTTAGTTCCAAAATGACATAGTTTGTGTCGAGTGGATGTTAAACTCCATTTCTCTCTTTTTTTTCTTACTAATCAAAGTCTGATGTGTCATCTCAGCGCTAAAGAATCGCTTGCCAGCTATAATATTGTGAAAGATGAATCTCTAATAATTGAAATGAAATGAAATGGGGTTTAACGTCCTATTGTTCTGCTCCGAACGGGGCTATTGAAGACGGGCATACGCCATACAGTGTGCTATGAGGGAAATTTTGTCCGGACAGCGGCACTACGGCCTACTCTTATATCGAATTCCAACTGTCAAGGGATCTTTTACGTGCACGCCAATGTGTACACGGGACCTCGGTTTTTCGTCCCATCCGAACGACTAGACAGCTGTCCTTGTCAGGCCCTCTGTCCTGCATCCCTGACAAGGGGAAACCACGCCGGAAAATCTGGATGAACTTTCTCGGCCAATGCAGGGATCGAACACCCGACCTCCAGGCTAGCGAACCATACTGCACGCAGCGACCCATCTACGTCATACTTCCCAGAATGCCTATTCTCAGCCGGAGCTAGCTGTAGATAGGCAGCCTAAGTTTGGGATGCTAGCGAACCAGCGTCTTACCCACTTAGCCACGTGATCTCCCAATCTCTAATATGGTTCAATATGGTTCAATATTTACAAAGATATCTGGAGTTGAAATTTCATCGACATGTGCTGCTCGCTAAACAATAAGCTCGATGCCATTTTGTAGTCCGCAAAAATATATTGATATGCCCTTTTGAAATCCGACTGAATCCAAGCCGGGACATAATCTAGCGTTGATATTTGATTTTCTTTCTTAAACATACATTATGCAAGAGCTAAATCTGCCTATTGCAGATCTTTCTTTGGGCCTGAAATGTTTTATAAACTATTAATTAGACATTTATTAACATGAAAAGGCCTTAATCAAATCTCGATGCCATCTTACGTGTCCGATTTTCACTGGATTTGAATCCGAGTTGCTGCTCAACGCTCATTAATGATGTAATCCAAAAATGGATAATCGAGACTATGTTTTTATCGTACCGACTTTATAATGATCGAGACTAGGCCTAAAGTTCAAACGGTTCAGAGTGGAGAAATGTGATTGAAATTTCAGCATATTCACTTTACATTATCTAGTTTTTAACTATTATAATGAGAACTGCCAGCTCTTTATCTAATCTCCCATAATGTATCTTTAATTAAATGTTAAATATTCCGAGTAAAAATTTAGCGTGTATTAAGACGTGACAAAATTGATATTTTAGCGAAAAATACAAATGGCGCATCGTGAGTTTAAATAATATAAATGAAATATTTATTGTTCATTAAAGATACATTATGGGAGATTCGATAACGAGTTGACACTTCTCATTATAATAGTTAAAAACTAGATAATGTAAAGGTAATTTGTTGAAAATTTCAGTCAAATTGGTCCACTATGAACCGAGATATCAGCTTTGTAAATTTCCGCCTAGCCTCGTTCATCATTACTAAAGTACGTTAAAAAGCATAATCTCGATTATCCATTGTTTTGATTTAACTATCAATGAGCGTTTGCAGCATATAAGATTCTAATCCAGTCGATATCGAAGGCTAACCTTGACATCGAGAGTTGATTATGGTCTGGATAAGTTAATTAATGTCTAATTAATAATTTAGATAAGATTTCAGGCCTAAAGAAAGACCTGCGATAGGCAGATTTAGCCCTTGCATAATGCATGTTTAAGGTGTATTAAAACATATTTTTCCACGCTAGTCAATTGTTTAATTCATACAAAATTGTTAGCAGATAATTCAAATTTTCACAAATTCAACTAGTTTATGCACATATTTAGCTGGTCATTTTGCCGATTATATATTGCCGGGGCTTTCGGGAAATATATAATTTGCCCACGATGAGGATGCTTGAAACTAATATTGTTATAATAATTGCTAGCTTCCTACCACAACGGAGTCTGGGAAATATATAATCAGATATATCCTTCGTTATTGTATCAATGGTTAATGAGCCAATGTACAGAAGGGGTTGGGTGGCCGAATGGTTAGCACGTGCGTGTTGTATCATAAGGTCCGTCATTGAGTCAACTGGCGTGGTTTCGAATCCCCGGTTGCACTTGACAAGGAGTAGGGTGATACATAATATGATAGAAATATTATGCTAACGTCCACTCGACACAGACTAGGTCATTTCGGGACTCACATATGGTTCAATTTTATTTCAATAATTCGCTTGCGCGTAGTGGTTTTTAGCAGTGGAAGGAAACCGGAGGACCCGGAGAAAACCCACGAAGTTGGACAGGCGACCCTACTCCTTGTCACATACAACCGGGGAATCGAAACCACGCCAGTTGACTCAATGACGGACCTTATGATGCAACGCGCACGCGCTAACCATTTGGCCATCCACCCCCCTCGCCAAAAACGCCCTCTTGATACATGACGTAGTTCTGGGTCATTGTGGAGTCATTTACCGCGGTGTCCCTCATAAGATTGCCTGAAACAATGTTTACGCGTGGTGGGAAGTGTTACTAATATACACCTACACCCAATTATACGCTTGATCTTTATGCTGGACTAATAGAACTTACATAAAGTGATTAATATTTGACAGAAAATTCTCAATGGAACTAATTGTTAGATCAAGCTGGGCCACATTTTCTCTTTCCAATCAGGAAGTAATAATTCTTGACGTTATAATTACTGTCACGAGACCTTCTGAACCAGTATTCAGGGATTCGTCAATTAGTCAAGTCATTCACGCATGCAAAATAGATTTTAACTAAAATCAAAATGAAAATTTAAATTTCATGCCTTTCACGAAGATCAATTGTAACTTAAAATGCCATTTTATCTAAAATTGCTTGCGCCCGCGCAGTGCACATTTCCGTTGCTGGCACGTAGAGTGTAAGCAAATACGCTTCGAACCTGAAAACCGTTGGCAGGTTGAACTAACGGTTACAATACCAATGCGGAAGGTTTCATACGTTTTAACAATGTTTGTAGATGGTCAGACAGTCGTAGAGAGTTGAATTAAATGAGTTTATTGCGTATTATTCGCTTCGAAATGTATAGGTAGGTTGGCCTTGAACTTGCATCCTGCTTTCGTGCCCTTGGCATTTGACTTAGTCGCAGACTTCGATGGAAATAATGCGTATTGATAAACTAAATCGCTTGGATTTACTAGTTTTATGGTATTTTGGATAACAGAAACTATTGAGAATTGTCACAAACATGGCTAATCTAGGCTGTAAATTTTGTCGAATTTTAAAAGTATGTAACAACTGGATTTTAACTAAAATGCTTAAAATCGTTTTGTGAAAGTCGTCTATCTTAAGTTAGGATGAAATTTTAGTTTAAGACGATTTTAAAGAGGTTTAAGTTTTTGTGAAACAGGGCCCTGTATACTCCAGTTCGATTACTAAATGTCATTGAAACAATAGTCTATAAAGTCCGGTTCCTCGCAAGGTATTTTGAAATGGAAATATATCGAAGATTTGTCGTCGCCCTCCAAGAATATGTCAATGCAAGATTAATGAATATTGATCGGTAACGAAAAGGGTAAACCTCCCCCCCCCCCCACACACACACCCACACACCAACGAGTGAATGAGTTTGACTATGACAGGGGCGGATCCAGGAATTTTTGCAGGAGTGGGTTTGCCAGCTTCCTGAGACAATGTATCTCCCCCCCCCCTCCCACATGGTCTCTATCGTCATACATACACATTGAGCTTTTTAAACAGAGAAATTCAACACCTCGTTTGACGTCATTTTTTATTATGAATTAATACAATGACATTGTGATTCAATTTCATGGATGCAAAGCATTAATTGTGATATCACATGATGTCTATATCATTATCTCGTGCTTTGAGTGCCCATCCTGTCCCACATCTGACGATAAAGGATAAAGCACACAGCCGAGAAACTTTTCTCATAAAAAGTGTTTATTTACAACAAGATTTATGTAGCTCAGCAGGGCGGGGATCCGCCCCTGAGGTTAGAGTTACGGTAACCAGAGATGGTGGTGAAAAAAGGTCATTGGCTTGATAATTGTGATTCAAAGTGGTTTACCCATCTAGATCACCAGCCCAGGGTACAAATGTCTGAGCCCATGAACAGTTAGTGCGTAACCTAACATATTCAGATATCATTGTCTGTCGGGTGCCATTGACATCTGTGACTCATGGAGCCTCAAAGAGAAGGCCAAAAGAAACATCCTGGATCAAACATTGGGGATACCAAGTCATGGAACCAAATTGAAATGACAAGGTATATCTCACTGAGAACAAAACAGGCTCTAGACAAATTTTCTGCATAAGGCCCCTCAGACGCCCCACACGGTCTCCAAATTTTAAGCTAGATTAAACATTGGAGACACAACATGAAAAAAAGTTAAACTGAGCAATTACCCCAAAACATTATCGTAAAATTTATCACAAAAATCAAATTTTAATTGTCACTTTCATTTTTTATCGTAAATTGCGCCTTTAGCGACTAACACAGTGAGCAACGGCACTGTGGCACACATCCACGTCCGAATATGTTAGGTTATGCAATAACTGTTCCTGCACTCGGACATTGGTACCTTGTTTGTTTGACCGAAGTGCTCTTGGCTGCGGGTATAATCATATTTCTGGATAGGGGAAACCAGCATACCTTAAAATTAGTTGATTGTTCCGTTGTGCAGTCTCTGTGTACTAACTGCATTAGAAAGAGACCAGAGACTGGCTCTATAATTTGTATTAATTATGCAAATAAATTATTGGTCAGTATTTCTGTAATCGCTATCGGCTAGTCATAAGGTGTGCCAGTAATCATCTTCAGTATAGCTCTTATTTAATTTAATCATCTAAACTTGAATGTCAATTACCATTGAGGGGTTTTTATGTTCACCTCAGATGGTAGAACAGTCTCATAATGATTTAATAGAGCAGCTGCGACAAGCGGGGTTATATAGCATTATACAGCAGGAAAATTCGCCTCAAGAATATGTATAGACGGCATGAATTGGCCTACACAATGGTTAATTTCTTAGATGACATTTCTAGCATCGTGTGAAGTCGCGACTTTGTGAATGAACTTGTCATTTATTGACAAATGTACTTGCAAACTATAAAATCAGTTCGATGATATTGGTTAAAGACCATTTTTAAAGAATATAACAATAACTTATAACTACTATCATATATGTCATATATAACACGTGACTATTTTTATGTATGAAAATTACGTGACTAGCTCGTTCTTCCTGTCAATTAAAACATAATATAAAGCAAAAGACTTCCACAGAATAGCTTGTAGAAGTTTCGAGCCTTAGGTTTAGAGCGGTGAATAATGTGAAAACGGCGTCTTTGATTCTCCGAAAAGTGCGAACGGCGAAGTTCGAAAAATGGCGAAGATGACACGGATTCGTTTATGTCCCCGTGTATTTTTTTATTCTGTTGCAAAAATTAGACCAACCAGAAATGTGAAAACTAAATCCAGCTGATCTGTGAAATTATGTTTCAGTATCACTTTCTACCATCGTCATGAATTAGAGCGGGAGCCCAGGGGGTTAACCTAGCTGAAAAGTGTACCAATTTTCTCCTATATGGTATCAATGTATGTATATCTGGTATCATCAGAATGTAAGTCTGTCGGGTTTCTGGTGGTGGGTGTGGTATTCTTGGGCGTGTCTGTTAGGGGTAACCCACCGCACAAACTGTCTGGCAGTGGTCATTCATGACTCCTGTGGTGGTACTGAACAACTCCAAAGCTGTTTTAGGTGGTACAGATTTGAGCTAATCTAGCCTAGCTTTGGTCTACATATTAGATAACTCTTGTCAGGGATACTCCACCACTACAAATGTCTGGCAATTACATAGCTCTGTCAGGGGTACCCCACCACTAGAAATGTCTGTCAGAGTGTTTTTGTAATACCTGGAGATGTACGGTACACGGCTGTACGATTTTCATTTGGTACACTTTTCAGCTAATCTAGCCTAGTTGGGGGTCATGGCATTTAGGGCGTGGAATACCACACCCACCACCAGAAACCCGGCAGACTTACATTCTGATGATACCAGATATACATACATTGATACCATATAGGAGAAATTTGGTACACTTTTCAGCTAGGTTAACCCCCTGGGCTCCCGGTCAAAATGTTCAATTGTTTCAGTTCGTGGGTTGACGAGGTTGAGTTGTCTAGTGGTTAAACTTATACTGTCATATACATAATGTCTGTCATTGAGTCAAGTGATATGGTTTCGATTCCCCGCTTGTACATGACAAGGAGTAGGGTCGCCTGTCCAACCTCGTGAGTTTTCTCCAGCCCCCCTCCTCCCACTGCTAAAGACCACTACACTCAAGCGAAGTATTGAAATAAAAATTGAAGCATATAATTATTATTAGTCCTGAAATGACCTAGCTTGTGTCGAGTGGACGTTACCCCCCCCCCCCCCACCAACCTCTCTCTCTCTGTCTCTCTTGTGGGTTGGCTGTTACTGGTCGTTTGTAAAATGCAAGCATTGACAATCTTTGTCCCTTGAGCTCGATAGCCATACCATTAGTTATTTAAACCACGGGACGAACACTAGATGAAATGATCCACTGAGGACTGGTAACACTGAGTTAATAGTTCTTTGTTATAAGTTACACATGAGACCCGTATTCCTCATTGCTGTCTTTGGCCACATTCACAAATGAAAGAGTTTAATTTGGTACAAAACGATTAATTATGTTCACTGAACGATGTGTTGGGGAAATTTACATCGGGCTTTTAAATACTGAACCAGGGAATCGTCAGCAAGATGAGAGAGATTAGGGAAAGATATTCATCACTGACTGGGGACGAGTATCGAATGTAATAAAACTTTTTTTGTGACGTTCAAAAGCCTATGTATCGTTGTAGCCATTTGGAAAGATGATATTTTCCGGCGTTGATTCGTCCCACGAGGATGAAACTTCCAGTGCCGCGTCTGTGTTGGGTGGTAATTTATTAGTTCAGTTCTCCCGTAATTCTTCTCTTTTGCCTGGCCGGATTAAACACTTCAAAAGATTTTCTATCTCGTTTGGATTCACTATTCTGTTTTGACAATTGAAATTAATGAAATTTTATTGCGTGTTCTTCGGCATCGCAAATACCGTTAAGTTCTTATTTCGCAGTTGTTGCCAATCGTTTTATGAGTGGGTATTTCAAACCTTTAATCCAATTTGACAAATTACTACAAAAACAAATTGTTACTTCTATTATTGATGGGGGATTGGATGGCCCAATGGTTAGTACGTGCGTGCTGTATCATATAAGGCCTGTCATTGAGTCAACTGGCGTGGTTTCGAATCAACGGTTGTACGTGACAAGGAGTAGGGTCGCCTGTGAATTTCGCAAAATATGCCAGATACGGCCTTTTGCCTCCCCACCGGCGACAGCATTAATAATAGAGATAGAGAGAGAGAGAGATGGGGATTAACGTCAACTCGACACAAACTAGGTCATTTCGGGAGTAATATATAGTTCAATTTTATTTCAATAATTTGCTTGCGCGTAGGGGTCTGTAATAGTGGGGGGAAACCGGAGGACCCGGAGAAAACCTACGAGGGTGAACAGACAGCCTTACGTCTTGTCTACATTTAAAGGAAGCGAGTCGCTAGCTCAACATCATCCGCAGTCATCAATATCATCCACATTGAAAACACGATCTATTGGTCAATTTAAATCAACATATCTTACCGTGAACAGATGGGCTTCTGACAGGGCCGTATGTAGGATTTTAAAAGTGGGGGTGCAGCAGAGTGGTGGGGCGTCATAGCCTCCACGTATGTAATATAAGAAAGTTTCGATCAGGGCAAACGAACCCATTGGCGTGTGGGCCTTAAAACCGATCGACTGATCAGTGCCTTAAGAGCATCACCGTGTGATCATAATCAAGTGTATTATTTTATAATTGAAAGATTGTCAAATAATTTTTTTTTTTTTTTTTTGGATGGGGTGGGGGGCGCAATTTCTCGGGGTGCCTTATTTTTCGGGGGGGGGGGTGCAATGTACCCCCTGCACCCCGCTAAATACGGCCCTGGCTTCTGATATCCAATATTTAAGACGAAATGAAAATTTTAAAATTCGCACAGTGGCAGAAGCCTTCGAGTGCCATTTAATGAAGCGACTCTATGAACGAGGTTAAACATACCCCACAGGTGAAAGGGCCTATTACCGATGTAGACTGGAATAACCAGACTCGGAAGACAGACATATAATTTGGACCCTGATTGCCTGATTAGAAATTGCAGTAAAAACAGAAACGATTGAATGTAAATCAGTTTATATACATTCGTATTACATTATTATATGCGTTACGGCCCATTTGTGTCAATTTCTAGGTCTCAAATATCAGCGATTTAGCTCCTTTAACCCAATGAGAAACGCGTCTGTAGAAATAAGCAATCGGTACAATACATATAATACATTATTTAAAGATACATTACGGGAGATTCGATAACGAGTTGGCAGTTCGCACTATAATAGTTAAAAACTAAATAACGTCAAGACAATTTGCTGAAAATTTCATTCAAATTGATCCACTATGAACCGAGAACTAAGCGAATGAAATTTCCGCCTAGCCTGGGTCATTATACTAAAGTCAGTACGATAAACAGCATAGTCTCGATTATCCATTTAATCGTTAAATCGAGAAGAAAAGTTATGCAGTAAATCGGCTCACAATCCACTTTAGATCGCAGGCTAGCGATGCCATCTAGAGTTGATTATGGTCTGGATAGGTTAATTAATGTCTAATTAATAATTTAGATAACATTTCAAGCCCAAAGAAAGACCTGCAATAGGCAGATTTAGCTCTTGCATAATGTATGTTTAAATGGATACTCGATTAAAACATTTGACACCTCTTGTCGTTTGTGGAGTTCACATGGATTCAATTCTAAAATGCAAACAAATTCTATTGGCATGAGTCTTTGCCAAACAAGACCTTAGATGCTGGAAAACAACTGTGAGCTGACTTCTACACATCTTTTGATCTGAATTTAGAACGGCCAACAACTGATTACTATGAACACCAACGACATTATGATTTAGCTATATGCAGTTAACAAATCTTAAACTCCCATTAACATCATGTTCCTGAAGCAACGACTGCGAGTTTTACAACATCTGGACGTTGCTAGATTATTTCCGATTTTATCGCTACGTTATCTACAGACACGTTAACAGTAGCGTCCAATTAGAGGTTGTGACATAGCTACCCCCACGGAAACCTTGACATTGAACGAACCTTGAACTTTGCAACTCGATCATCACAGGTAGAAATTTTAGCTTGAAAGCGCGAGACTTGATATTCGCGACGATCGAGGAATTAGTGCTGAAATATGCGGGGTATTACAGGAAGGGCTTGATAAGATGTACAGAGTTAAAGCGAGATAAAGCCTTCTATTAAAGTTGCATTAACATCTGACCCCTCACAGATGTAACTATGTTCTATTTAAATAGTTCGTAATACTGTTAAAGGGACAATAACACTCTGGCTGGCTTGACAGCTCCAGAAAATAAAAAAATAGCCTTATTCTAAGTACTAGATGTGTTAGTGTCCTACCTGTTGTGTAAATTATCCATTAAATCCTATTTTACTTGTCCAAAGGGTTCAAAAATATTTTTATATCCAAGTCACATTTGAAAAGCTTTACGTCAGGCTTTTCAAATCATTTAGTTGAATTTTTCCAATTTTTTAAATTAGGTGTGTTAAGATGAAATTTGTATCATCAATTAATTGGAATATTGTAAAATAGTACAATTTGTTGACCAGAATAAAGGTTGGGACATATTATTCAGTTACAACAAGAGTGGTATTGAGCCTTTAATGCGCTCATTGAAATGTCAAAATCAGTCTTAGAAATAATAACAGATAAAATCCCCCAAAGCCCTTCCTCAACTATTGGATAAACCTCGTGGTGTTGTGGAGGTGGCTAATAATATCAGTTATTATTTCATAGATAAGATTTCAAAGGTAAGAAATGAAATGAAATGGGGTTTAACGTCCTACTGTTCTGATCCTAAACTGGGCTAATGAAGACGGGCACACGCCATACAGTGTGCTCCGAGGGAAATTTTGCCCGGGCAGCGGCGCTACGGCCTACTCTTATATAGAATTCCAACTGCCGAGGGATCTTTTACGTGCACGCCAATGTGTACACGGGACCTCTGTTTTTCGGCCCATCCGAACGACTAGACAGCTGTCCTTGTCAGGCCCTCCATCCTGCATCACTGACAAGGGGAAACCACGCCGGAAAATCTTAATGAACTTTCTCGGCCAATGCAGGGATCGAACACCCGACCTCCAGAGAGAGAGAGAGAGAGAGATGGGGTTTAACGTCCACTCGACACAAACTAGGTCATTTCGGGACTAACATATGGTTTAATTGTATTTCAATAATTCGTTTGCGCATAGGGGTCTTTAGCAGTGGGAGGAAACCGGAGGACCCGGAGAAAACCCACGAGGTTGGACAGGCGACCCTACTCCTTGTTACATACAACCGGGGATTCGAAACCACGCCAGTCGACTCAAATATGGTTTGGTATTTCAGAATGATATTTTTTGTTTCGCATATTTATGTAACAGGGGGGTCGGATGGCCGAATTGTTAGCGCGTCAGCGTTGTATCAAAAGGTCTGTCACTGAGTCAACTGGCGTGGTTTCGATTCCCCGGTTGTACGTAACAAGGAGTAGGGTCGGCTGTCCAACCTCGCGGGTTCTCTGCGGGTCCTTCTGTTTCCTCTCACTGCTACAGACCCCCTACGCCCATGCGAATTATTGAAATAAAATTGAACCATATGTTTGTCCTGAAATGACCTAGTTTGTGTCGAGTGGACCTTAAACCCCATTTCTTTCGCTCTCTATTTATGTAACTTAATAAAAATTTAAAATGTTCGTTTTAAACCCTATTCCCAGTGTAATAAAGATTACACTTTCAAAAACATTAAAATGGAAAAACCTATATATGGTTATATCATTTAATTCGGTGGGCGAAGTTAAGGATTCAAATGAGATATACGCTTAAAACAACACTTGCTCTGGGAATCACACTTCAAATATTCGTACAGGTTTCCTTACTTATAAGCCATAAAAAGCATATTGGCCTTCCTTCTCGGTAAGCTGCCGGAAGATAATATTAGAAGGCCAGGGTGAGAGTGGGGGGGGGGGTGCAAAGATGCATAAAATAAAAGTTAAATTTCCTCTATGCAGGGCGGGGGATCACGATGACTAAGTAGGTAGACGCTAGCTCACTAGCCTGGAGGTCGGGTGTTCGATCCCTGCATTGGCCGAGAAAGTTCATCCAGATTTTCCGGCTTGGTTTCTCCTTGTCAGTGATGCAGGGCGGAGAGCCTGACAAGGACAGCTGTCTAGTCGTTCGGATGGTACGAAAAACCGAGATCCCGTGTACACATTCGCGTGCACGTAAAACGGCAATACTTTATACCAGAAAACACCTGAAAACAACCGGAAAACACCGAAAAACACCCGGAAAACACCATTTTATACTGAATACCGGAAAACACCAGAAAAACACTAAATACCGGAAAACACCCTAAATAGGTAACCCGGAGCCTGGTCCTCTGTGTGCGGTTTTGGACCAAGTGAGCGCCGATGAAGGAAGGTCAAGGTCATTACGATGTTCGTTTTACAAAGAGCCCCCCCCACCCCCCAAAAAAACATTTCCGATTTTTTTTTCTCCAAAATTTTTTTGACGAAATAAATTTTCTGTCACATAAAAAAAATTCGAATTTTTCCGAAAAATTGGTTTTACAAAAAAATACATTACAGAGAAAAATAATGGAAAAAAATTTGAATTTTTCTTTTGAGAGAAATTTGGGAAAAGAAATTGTTAAAAAAAATCTGAAAAGAAATTTTTCTTTGACCGTAGGCGATCGCTCGCTTGTATGTTAATGAACTTATTTCATAAGCGCTCACCTGGTCCAAAACCACACACGAGGACCAAACTCCGGGTTATTAAATAGCTACCGGAAAACTTAGAAGAGTAAACTGTGCCCGATATTTTTTTAGAGAGCGCGCCGCGCCGCGCCGCTCTAGGAGAATCATCGTCAGGGTGGGACGGGGGTGGAATTGTCCAGTCACGTGACGACCATAGATCTTTCGTTCCTCAACCCATATTATTTCCACAGTCATTGTCATTAATCACAAATTACGGGATGATATACGAAAATGCAGGTTTACTTTGAAATAGTGCAAATGATACTTTTCCATCTACAATCTTCAGATCAAAGGATGCAAGTTCTTACACAGTGCAGCATAATTTGTGCAACAGAAGACATCTCGAATATCGATTGTCTGAAAAAACATTTTCTCGGGGACATTTTTTTTCCGAATACGCATTAGGTGTAAGTCTTCAGCCATCAGGAAGTGGTTAACATAGTAATGTTTTATTACGATGGTAGTAAATAAAACAAATGGGTTGCCTGAGGTTCTCGGGGGGGGGGGGGTAGCCTCATCGGCTAGAGTCCTCTATTTCACAAACAAAAACAACAATTGCTTCCTTGAAAATTTATCGATCAACCCTTTTCACAGAAGTCCAGCTTACCACTTCCCGTCAATGCAGTAAGATAGAATATGTAGTTTTCTCATGGACAATTGGGCGAAAGTTGGGGGGAAAAGCTCGAAAAGTAATCCAGAAAAAATCCTGTGTGCGGCCCTTGGAATATGATGGAATATGTTGTATTGAATATTATAATGGTTCAAGTGATTATTGATCCTGGAATGAAAGTAAGGTCAGAAACAAGTAGATTTTTAGCCCTTCCAACGAGATAGATAGCTCTTGGAATTGAAAGGATAGACACTTTTCAGATTACAGCCTGTCCGAGAATTGCGTGGCATCCATTTCGTTTGGTGATTAGGACACATAGCGGTTAAACCTGGAACTTCAACTCGAACTATTCAGAGATTTATTAACTTGCTGTTTTATGATGCGATTTTTTGTTACCTAGGGAGGAGTAGGCCTAGTCGTGCCTTCCACTAATTCGTACAACCCTGATGCCAGCGTTACTGGTAAGAATCAGGAGACCGGCGCAACCGGCATATAATGGGGCCCTCCGAGGGCAGTGTTTAATCTACTGAAATACTGAAACACTGAAATCTACTGAAATTTACTGAAAACTAAAATTATAATACAAAATAAAATATGGTGAATGATGGAGGTAGACTAATTGCGTCTTTTAAAACATTCAAAACATAATGGGCATCATCGTAATGACCTTGACCTTCCTTCATCAGCGCTCACTTGGTCCAAAACCGCACACAGAGGACCAGGCTCCGGGTTACCTATTTAGGGTGTTTTCCGGTATTTAGGATGTTTTCCGGTATTTAGTGTTTTTCCGGTGTTTTCCGGTATTCAGTATAAAATGGTGTTTTCCGGGTGTTTTCCGGTTGTTTTCCGGTGTTTTCCGGTATATAGTATGGCCCCACGTAAAACATCCCTCGGCAGTTGGAATTCGATATAAGAGTAGGCCGTAGTGCCGCTGCCCGGGCAAAATTTCCCCTCATCGCACACTGTATGGTGTATGCCCGTCTTCATTTGCCCAGTTTAGGAGCAGAACAGTAGGACGTTAAACCCCATTTCATTTCTATGCGGTGAATGGCAGGGTTGGTGTTCTGAAACTTCAAATTATATACAATGATATTTAGAGAGGGAACTCGGGAGTAATTTTAGAAAACTTGAATATAAAACCAGGAAAAAAATGATTTAAAAAATAAAATACTAGAATATTTTAAAGCTATATTAACAAAATAAATCATTTTCCTTCCTTATTAAATAAATGTAACAGGTCTTCATAACAAAAATTGGAAAATAATCATTAAAAAGCATTAAGAATGAAAATATAATATAATAAATTACAATATACATAAATTATCAAAAAGCATTAAGAATGAGAATAAAATAAATTACAAAATACATAAACTATCAATCTGATTAAATTATAGATCTATATTTTGTTTCGTTGTTTTATACTTTCGATGGGCCTCTACTACATAAAGATTAGACTGGTTTTAGTGGAAGGTCGCGTCAGGGTTCATACGAGAGGCTTTTGACTCAATGACGTCAGACCGTTTCATTGGCTAATCCCTCACATCAATTAGAACGCAGGTTATATAACAACTCTTCCAGATCCGGAATTTTGAACTATAAAAAACGAAACGAAACAGGATCTGTGAGACAAGTAAAACGAAATTTTGAACTATAAAAAACGAAACGAAATGGGATCTGTGTTTTAATCAGATTGCATAAATTATCCTAAAGTACGAAAATGATACATAATTATCATGGTAATATACAAATTATTCAAACGTACATAACTTACAATGCAAAAATATTTTAATATTTAAACGCATTGGAATAAAAATAATTTACATACATGATACACTAAGCAATATTTACAGATTATTTGAAAAAAATATTATTTATTTTTTCATTAAACGATTTTAACTCTTTATTCTAGAAACGTTTCCATTGTAAGATTAATGAATAGAATACGTCCGATCCTGATGTTTCATTCAGAAACACACAAGAATAGTAATCTAATCGAGATTATAAAATCATTTGATATTCGCGTTACAAAAAAGGCCATGCAGTTCCATAGTATCACAATCATAGTAGCTTTCTAGTTCCATATTGGTAGAATACGAAAATATGTAGGTAGCTTTATTGGAGAAGCCGAAAATGACGAGATTAATTTTATTTTGCTTATATCCAATTGCTACATATGTATTAAAAAATAATCACCTGTTTCTACCGATTACATGTAATACATTTGAAATCAATTCAATACGTTTTAGTTGAAAGTGGGGCCTTTGGATCAATTGACTCCATTTATACAGGAAGCAGAGATTATTGTAGTTTGGCACTGCGGATGTGCATTTGTCATTTCTCCCCAAGTTTATGTCCTACAATTTTTTAAAAAAAATTAGAAATGACGTGAAAGGAAAATTGTTTGTACGACAAAGGGAAGGAAAACTTCACTGAATATTTTAGATAGATTTTTAAAATGTGTTTCCTATGTGATTAGCGGGTGCCACCGAGGTTTAATTACGGCTGTACTTAGATCGACTCCATTGTGGGTTAATTACGGTCACGTGGTGTATTTTTTAACCTAATATCGACTAAGTAATTTCGCAGTTTGTTTTTTAAAGGGAAAGGGAAACAACAAGATTGAAGGTAACAGATTGTAGTCAAACATCATTTTTACAACCGGGCACCGAGTTCACAAAGCATTCTCAGATTTAAGTTAAGAATTTACTCCACTTTCAATCACTGTTTATGAGAAATATCTTTGATCCAGATACACAAAACTTTGCACATAGTTTTTTATTGATGTATTTGATACTTTAAAACAACAAAAGTTTTATAAAGGGTTATATTTTACTTAAAACAAACCGGACAATTTTGAATAAATACTTAAGTCTGAGAATGCTTTGTGAACTCGGGGCCTTGTATACACTCGTGGTATTTTTAATAAGCTGCATCTTAATGTATCCTTCCTTACATCGATAGCATCACGGACAGATATAGGCATTTAATATGGCGCCTTGTTTTGGTATGCCGTCGCGGGGTAATCACAGTATTTTTAAAGCGTCAAACTAAATATCGGATTGATGGGTTAGCAGACATTAATAATAAATTATGCAAAGGTATATGGTAAATATGGAGACTTGTTTTGGTATTGCGTCGTGGGGTAATCACAATATTTTAAAGAGTCAAGCTAAATATCGGATTGATGGGTTAGCAGGCATTAATAATAAATTATACAAAGGTATATGATAAAACGGAGTAAAATTATAACTCTAAATGATAAAACTATGGTTTATATTTAAAACAAGCAAACATTTCACCGGTTGCTTTATTAGCCTTCTGATTAAAATACAGATCTATATTTCGTTTCGTTTTTTTTACACTTTCGATGGCCTCCACTACATGGAGATCTGGCCCGTTGTTGTGGAATGTCGAGTCAGAGGCCATATGAGCGGCCTTTGACCCTATGACGCCCGACATTTGATAACCAATCAACGTATCCACAGTTTCGTGTACCTCTTGCCCAAAACGCACCGTAACAGACTGTTTCATTGGTTAATCCCTCACATCATCCAGAACGCGGGTTATATAAAAAATCTTCAAGATCCTAGTGTAGTAAAGACAAGTAAAACGAAATTTTGAACTATAAAAAACGAAACGAAATCGGATCTGTGTTTTAACCAGATTGCTTTATTAGTCACGACATAAAACCTTGTCATACTTCGTTGTGAAACTCTGAGATTTATCAATCAAAGGTTGTCATTACTTGATATGTTTTAAAATTGGGTTATTTCGGATTCCCCAAACACAAACGTCCCTTCCTCGCCTGTTAATGATGAGTTGGGTGACCGAATTTCTTCACTTTGCCAACCATCTCTCATATCTGTTGTACTATCTGCTGTATCTGGTTTGGTTTTGTCATTGGGTGTTTGTTCTTCTGGTTTCGTATCTTCGTTTTCTACAACCGTTTCACTGAATCGAACACGCTTAGCATAATCCGGTTCCGGTTCATCAGGTGGATTTGTGGAAGTGGCGTTTGTGGTACTTGGTTCCTCTTTTGCTTTCATGCCCGACTGACCACTATTCACATTTTCGTAAACGGCTTCGGCATTGTTAACGCTTTGAGAACTAGCTTCGGCTTTCGTTTCCACGTCATCTTCATCGTCAGGATCGGCATCCACCCTTTTCTGAGACACAGCAGCTTGCAGCTCCATTAAGACATTCTGATATGATGGATTACTTGAAAATTTGGAAGTTGGCTCGACAGTTTTTGGGAGGTCATTTTCTGTGCTCGTGAAAGATGGTTTTATCACATCCGGTAAGGGCGGGGGCGGTGGTATAATTGGATCTAATGAAGATTGGGGTTCTACTGAAATATCTGGGTTTGTATTATCGCACGTTATAGGTTCCTGGGGGGTGCTTTCTTGGGAACTAAGTATATCTTCTACGTTTGTGTAATCTCTTTCGGGCTCACTATATAAAGGGTTACTTTTAGTTACACCCGATTCTACGTTTAGTGGTTCGCAATTACCAGATGTTGAGGTCACTGGTTCGTAATGACCGGATGTTGAGGCGGATGTTGAGGCGAATGGTTCGTAATGACCGGATGTTGTCGCGTCTGGTTCTTCTGGTTCTGGTGTTGGTTCTGGTGCTGGTTCCGGATCATTCACTTCAACCAAATTATCCACCGTCTGTAATAAGTTATAATAGTGGTTTTGAAATGTAGATTTGATTTCAATGGAAGACAGTTGGTCTTAATTGGGAAATTATATCGTACGTCTTTAGATAAAGCTAGAAATCTAATGCTAAGTAAAGACGTTGTATTCCGCTTAATTTAATACAATTAAATAGACCCAAATCAAAATCGCAATCTGATTAAAACACAGATCCTATTTCGTTTCCTTTTTTATAGTTCAAAATTTCGTTTCACTTGTCCTTACTACACTAGTGTAGGTAACCGAAAGTATAAAAAAAAACGAAACGAAATATAGATCTATATTTTAATCCGATTGATCAAAAACGTTAATTTCATCTAAATTTGCACAGATCAGTACAAGAAACGGAATTCCTGGATAATCTACTGCTAGATTGGTGTATTTAAAGCAACGTTCTGATAATAGTTGAGACTTCTTTATCAAGATCACCGTATACAACATTTGTACTAACCCTTGTCATAGTAACTCAACATGTTAACAAGGCTGAATTCTAGTCAGACAACGTATTTCAAGCAAATCTGAACATAGTAAATAAAATCAACTACACATAATCGAATTCTTTCAGCCTCATCATAGGAAGATTATCCAGCCCTAAATAACCTTTCCTGCTTCCAGGATGACGTTCGAGAATAAATTCCAAGCGGGTTGAAAATTGCCGGAATTTATTTAGGAATAAAATGAAATGAAATGGGGTTTAACGTCCTACTGTTCTGCTCCGAACTGGGCTAATGAAGACACGGGCATACGCCATACAGTGTGCTATGAGGTAAATTTTGCCCGGACAGCGGCACTACGGCCTACTCTTATGTCCAGGGATCTTTTACGTGCACGCCAATGTGTACACGGGACCTCGGTTTTTTCGTCCCATCCGAACGACTAGACAGCTGTCCTTGTCAGGCCCTCCGTCCTGCACCACTAATGATGGCATCAGACCAACAAGATATTGAACCTGGTAGATTCACAGGAATCTAGACTAAAGCAAATAATACCTGGCTGTTGGCTGGTTCTGTTCCCAGTTGTTCATCATCGCCAACAAACCCTGCATTCACAACACCAATAGCATGACCATTTGGTAGGTTTATACCTTGTAATAACTGTTGGCTTGTTAATGAATTGGATTTACCGTAATCCGAAGTTTCATCATCAATGATGATAGATGTTTCCTGCGTTTCATAGATAGAATTCTTTCTACTCAAATTCGACACCAGTCGCTCCATTCTTTTAAATCTAGAATAATAATTGAATACATAGAAATGATCTTAATTATCGATAGTATAGGAATTGCGGATCTCTGACAACCAAATATCGATATACATTTTAAAGGTGTACGTCCCTTCAGTGTTATTTCAACGGGGGGTTGGATGGCTGAATGGTTAGCGTGCGTGCGCTGTATCATAAAGTCTGTCATTGAGTCGACTGGCGTGGTTTCGAATCCCCGGTTGTACGTGGCAAGGAGTAGGGTCGCCTGTCCAACCTCGTGGGTTTTCTCCGGGTCCTCCGGTTTCCCCCCACTGCTAAAGACCCCTACGCGCAAGCGAATTATGTTAATAAAATTAAACCATATGTTAGTCCCGAAATGACCTAGTTTGTGTCGAGTGGACGTTAAACCCCATTTCTCTCTCTCTCTCTCTGTTATTTCAACGAAACATATCCTGTATGTTTTAGCCAGTAATTTCATCACAACATCGAGCAATCTGATTAAAATACAGATCTATAATTCGTTTCGTTTTTTTTTATTTTCGATGGCCTACAGCTGAACTGGGAGGTCGCGACAGGAATCATACGAGCAGCTTTTGGCCCTATGATGTCAGACATTGATTAATCAATCAGCGTTGACTTTTTTAGTAGTTTACCCACAATTCCGTGCAGGGTATGCCAAGAACTCGCCGTAACAGACCGTTTCATTGGCTAATTCCTCACATCATCCAGAACGCGGGTTATATAACAACTTTTCCAGATTCTAGTGTTGTGAAGACAAGTAAAACGAAATTTTGAACTATAGCAAACGAAACGAAATAGGATCTGTGTTTTAATCAGATTGACCACCGAGCTCTATTCGACGGATCGCTACATCATTTCTCTTTTAACATAATATTAGTGGAAGCTGCTGGGAATTCGTATAAGGGCGTGCTTAGCCATTTATGAAGACATGGAGAGATTGATAATGGGGGGCGGGGAGGGGGGCTAAGATTGAAAATAAAATGAAATAAAGATACTGCATCTAGAGCGAGACGCGAAACTTTTCGGAATATTTTCATCCGGACCTTTAATGTTGCAGGATGATACAGCGATGTTATATAGGAAGACACTTATCAGTAAGGGAACGGAGATGATTTTTGTGTGTACACCGTGTAATACTTTTATAGATTATATTTAGAGAGGCAAACAACTTTTTTATAGCACTCTAATAGAGAGGCACACAATTTTTTTATAGCACTATATATAGAGAGGCACACAACTTTTTTTATAGCACTCTAATAGAGTGGCACACAAATTTTTTATAGCACTATATTTAGAGAGGCACACAACTTTTTGGCGGCATTTCCAATAGTGAATTCCTTTATAATTCTTATAACGATACAATCAATCGATCCAATTTTTATTGGTACACGTGAACTCGATTGCTTTATCTGTTTTTGTTCCTTCTGTAATCAAAGATATCACCTTATATGTACAACCATCCTTTAGCCCGGCAGAATTACTTCCCCTTTTGTCGGGAATTTTCTGTTCAAATTTCTTTCTTGCGAATATGGTGGATACGTATGGGTTAACAATGTTTTGAAAATTTAAATGTGTTTTTTCTTGACAATAGTCGGTCTTGGGGGGAATATAGGGAGTGTATAAACCACCTAATAATGTAGATTTTCGTTGTGACGTTCCGTTAATTTAGAATATGGAACATTTAGTAAAGGTTTAGTTAGAAGCGCTTTATTTTTTGTTCTTAGAAAACGAGCCATTAGGCCCACTACATATTTTCCAGAGAATAACGGGAGCACCGTCTTGTGTTGAGGGGAGAGAGAGAGGGAGAGAAATGGGGTGTAACGTCCACTCGACACAAACTAGGTCATTTCGGGACTAACAAATGGTTTAATTTTATTTCAATAATTCGCTTGCGCGTAGGGGTCTTTAGCAGTGGGAAGAAACCGGACGAACCGGAAACAACCCACGAGGATGGACAGGCGACCCTACTCCTTGTCACTACAACCGGGGGATCGAAACCACGCGAGTTGACTCAATGAAATCGTGTTGAGAGGCCGAACGTATTAACATAGGCGCATAACAAGAATTGTAATTTACTTACCTTTTAAATTTAACAAAAATAACGGCAATAAGTATTAATGATCCAATTAAAACAATAACAGCTACACAGATTAAGGCAATAGCTTCATCACTTATTTTATTAGAGGGCTCGGGTCCCGTGACTTTACTATAAAATAAATCTTGGATAGCAGCCATGTTCTCATCAACTAGTCTGAAATTATATAATAGTTTAGGTTATATATAATATAATAATAATTTAAGTTAGGTTTATAGTATTCAGTAAAATATTAAAGATATTTTCCCTATGATATCCTTGAATGACATTTAGAAGTAGAGGTGAGGTATACTATTCATAACAACACAAATTTATGGATTTACTACTTCTTGGTTTATTATATACAACGTTTCAATACTCTTACAGGTATCTTTATCAAGCAATGATCAATAATGAATAACAAACACATGTTAAAGTTAACGGGCCTTCCAGCAACAGACCAATCTGATTACAACACAGATCCAATTTCGTTTCGTTTTTTATAGTTCAAAATTTCGTTTTTACTTGTCTTTACTACACTTGGATCTGGAAGACTTGTTATTTAACTCGTGTTCTGCTTGAAATGAGGGGTCAGCCGATCAAACGGTCTGTCGAATCGAGCGTTTGACCTTTTTTGCGCGGAACTGTGGGAAGACACTACCAGCGATAGAAATCAAAACAAAGCAAAAGTAGATTTAAAAAAGCATGGCGGTCGCTAATTGGTTAATCGAATGTCGCTTGATTGGTACCTGACGTCATAGAACGTGAACTCCCACTATAAATTGTTAGATCTACATGTACATGTAGTGTAGGCCATCGAAAGTATAAAAAACGAAACGAAATATAGATCTATATTTTAATTAGATTGGCAACAGACTTTCTCTCCGTTAAAGATAACGATCCATTAACTCCATGTTAACGAGTCGTTAAAAGTTAACGGAGCCTTGAACAACCGGCCCCTGGACAATATATTTAAATCTGTGCCCCCCCCCCACCCCCCACCCCCACACACACACACACACACACGTATGGGTATGTACTTTAGAACAGACAACAATAATATTATCATAGAATTGAAGCGGCACTAGGTAAGATTAGATAAAGAGTTGACATTTCTCGCTATAATAATAGTTAAAAATATAGATAATGAAAAGAGATTATTTTGATAATTTAGGTCAAATGAAATAATTATATGCTAGCCTCGATTATCATTTATACCGTTGTTATAATAATAAACAAAGTCTCGATTATCCATTTTTACGTTTAATTATCCTTCACAAAATGTATTCCAATCCACTAAATATCACAGACTAACGATGGCATCGAGAGTTGATTATGGTCTGGATAAGTTAATTAATGTTTAATTAATAAATTAGATAACATTTCGGGCCTAAAGAAAGACTAACAATTGGCAAATTTAGGTCTTGGATAATGAATATATAAATCTCTATATGAATATATACCTGCTGAGAACATCAATAGGTATCATCGCACCATTTGTTTTATTTTTACCAGTTATGTAGATAATGGACCTGTAAAAGAATATTTTCTAATATTATCAAACATGAGTTTCGTATCATTTGTATTTACAAAATCCCGAGGCACCATTTGCATTTTTCACTAAAATATCAAACTTCCGCGCTAATATGTACACAAGATTGACTATTTAACATTTAATTAAGAAAACAAAATCAAAATACCAATCCCGGCCTTTTGTTTTATAAAAAACGAAACGAAATGGATCAGTGTTTTAATCAGATTGATAGAGAGGGAGAGAAATGGGGTTTAACGTCCACTCGACAAAAAAAACGTCATTTCGGAACAAACATTTGGTTGAATTTTATTTCAATAATTCGCTTACGCGCAGGGATCTTTCGCAGTGGGAGGAAACAGAAGGACCCGAGAAAACCCACAAGGTTGGACAGGTGACCCTGTTCCTTGACACCTACAACCGGGGAATCGAAACCACGCCAGTTTATTTAATGACAGGCCTTATGATGCGGCACGCACGCGCTAAACATTCTGCCCCCCCCCCTATTCATATTGATACTTTAATAAACTTACCCTGTCCCATAGCTAGATATATTCGTCATTTCAACATTAACACCCAATATATCTGACATACCTCTGAAAAAACAAATGTTAAATGGTCGATATTATATTAAGATGAGCGTAAAGTGAACTAAATAAAAAGGTGGCTGAAGATCATTAGAGATTCTATGAAGACACAGGTAAAGATATTGCCATGCAGGTAGTATTAAGGAAGTGGAGAATCTAGTAACACGTGCAGATATATGAAGGTGTCGGGTTAAATCTATTTGACAAGCCAAATGCCGAGAGCCTAAAATTTTTTCTTTTTTCTTCAGAAACGAAAATACCAGAATACGACAAGCACCACCTAAGGAAGACCATCACCGCCACCAACACCTTATAAAAATAGAAAATATCACGAACTAAATTTTCATCATCCTAGGTCAGTGCTTTTTTGTGGAGACTTAACCTCTCCCCCAAATTCTTAAACCTAACCCAAGACCTAGCCCTAAGCCTTACCCTAACCCATAATCTACACCCGGTGCGAGAAGACTGATTATGACTGATCAGGCTGATGGGCATGACAAAGGCTACACAATGTAGGTAACCAATTATATAGAATAAAACTTACTTTTGTAAAGATGTTTTATCTCTATATATTATATCTTTATCTGAACCAACTGGTATCCTTAAACTAGCGTTATTACCACCAACATGTACCTACAAAATAAAATATATCAAATATTGTATGGCTCTGTCAACCCTCCGGAGTCTTTCGTGTGATAAGTGTTGTCCCGCTCGTGTACTTCCTGGCGTGCACGTAGGAGAAAAACCCTTAGTAAGAGGGATTTGATGAAGGAGGCGGAAACGCCGCTGTCCAGACAAAATGTCCCCCATTGATGGGATGATGTTATCTATATATCCACCATGAAATGAAATGAAATGGGGTTTAACGTCCTACTGTTCTGCTCCGAACTGGCGGGCATACGCCATACAGTGTGCTATGAGGGAAATTTTGCCCGGACAGCGGCACTACAACCTACTCTTATATCGAATTCCAACTGTCAAGGGATTTTTTAAGTGCATTTCTAATATATACACGGGACCTCGGTTTTTCGTCCCATCCGAACGATTAGACAGCTGTCTTTGTCAGGTCCTCCGTCCTGCATCACTGACAAGGGGGGAACCACGCCGGAAAATCTGGATGAACTTTCTCGGCCAATGCAGGGATCGAACACCCGACCCCCAGGCTAGCGAGCCAGCGTCTTACCCACTTAGCCATTGTGACCCCCCCCCCCCCAGGACAAGCAGTATGTGTCATAATGTGTCATACAGAAACATGATATTGGCTTGAAAAACAGGCAAGTTGTCGTACCTTAACCTCTGTTGTTGTCTGTAGACTCGGACTACCACTATCAGCGGCTCGTACAGTGAAGTAGATAAATTGTTGAGTCGGTTCTATATCAGGTAGTTTAAGCAAGCTCACGTCACCAGTTGATGCACCAATACCAAACTCATTCGATCTATATAGAAACAATTAGATATTTAACTTTAATTTCCACAGAGAGAGAGAAAGAGAGAGAGAGAGAGAGAGAGAGAGAGAGAGAGAGAGAGAGGGGGTTTAACGTCCACTCGACACAAACTTGGTCATTTCGGGACTAACACATGGTTCAATTTTATTTCAATAATTCGCTTGCGCGTAGGGGTCTTTAGCAGTGGGAGGAAACGGAGGACCCGGAGAAAACCCACGAGGTTGGACAGGCACAACCGGGGAATCGAAACCACGCCAGTTGACTCAATGACATGCCGTATGATGCAGCGCGCACGTGCTAACCATTCGGCCATCCACCAACCCCCTTCCCCCCACTCCCCACAAAGAGAAAGAGAACAAATTGTCATCACTGTTTTTCTATTAACAAAGTTAAATATAAAAAAAATGCTGAAGATAATTAAAGGAAATTGTTGCAATAAAATGGGCTTCTTCGTCTCAACAATATAATCAACATATATCAATTTAAAAACGATCGAATGATAAATATTGTCTGTAGAGTGTTCGCAAGAAATTGTGGAGGAAGGGCGGAAGTACAACAAAGGCGTCGACATATATATCACCATATTTCTACGTGAGCGTATAAAAAGATAGTGGGAGGTCCATTTCATGTGTGTGAAATAGCTCTGTCACTCTCTTAAACTGCGTAATTTACAAAGATCATACTAACCTCTTTCCTTCTATATAATATGTTACATTACCATTTACATCCTCATCTTGATCCGTTGCCTGTCGTAGAAAATAACAATGATGAATGACAAAGAATAAAATCTGAATAAAATACAACTGCAGCGTTTCGTAATATTAGAGAAGACAGCTGAATTGAATAGGACTTAAATACAGATCAGACCGCCTAGATGAACAACCCGGGACCATTTCCATATTGTTATGGCGTGTTTTCCTCTTTGATTCATAAGAAATTATTTATACGCAAGACAATTTGAATATTTATAAATTCCTATTTTTAGTTTCACATATCCCATCATATTGCTTATTTGTATAATTTGTAGGAAGTCGATAATCATAAGGACTTGATATATAAAATATTTAATACCTTAATATTGCCAATAACAGTTCCAACTTGAACATCTTCTGGTAAATTAAAAATATAAACTTGTTCTGTGAATACCGGTGTGTTGTCATTCACGTCTATTACAGTAATGTTTATCCAGTAGGTGTTGACATCCTAATAAATAAAATAAATAGATGAACGTGGACTACTAACCACGTAGAGGGTTAGGGTTAGCGCTGGCCCTGTTTACATCTGCAGGTGGCCTTAATATTTAGATCTGACTCTTGAATACCGTTGTCCAACTTTGTTTTGGCCTTAATATAAGGCACATGCCTTATAGGGATAGCCAAAAATCAAGGCCACAAAAAAATACAATTGTAATCAACACTGTAGCTATACTGTAATCTTATAGTAATTACAGTACTGTGAATTTTTTTTTTTTTTTTTTTTTTTGTAATAAAAATTTCTTCCTTTTATCGGTGAGCCTAAAATATCTGTATTTTCAGGACACCTATCAAAATGTGCCTTAGGACCAGTAAAGCTTTAACACGGCACTGTATATGAGGGCATGCAGAGAATCATTCACAAAAGTTGTGTCGTCTGCCTACCCTCGTGGGTTTTCTCCGGGTCCTCCGGTTTCCTCCCACTGCTAAAGACCCCTACGCAAAAGCGAATTATTGAAATAAAATTGAATAATGTTAATCCCGAAATGACCTAGTTTGTGTCGAGTGGACGTTAAACCCCACCTCTCTCTATCTCTCTCTCTCTCCTCTCTCTATCTGATAACAAGATAAGGCTTACCACTGCTCTAGTATCGACTGTTAATCTTAAGGCGTGTAATGGTATCATTTCACGATCTAACTCTATACTTGTCTTTAACAGACTAATAGATAAAATAAAACAAGAGAAATAATTAGTAAAAGTGATTTCGGTGAAGCAGATTATCAAAAATATCTATGTCTGCTTTGGTATTTTGAACTTCAATACAAGAACTATAAAAAATTCAAATCTAAATTCGATGGCGGTTTTAAGACGCTGAATGGTTGTTGATTTAATTCCTAGAAATATTAATAAGCTGATAGAACCATATCTACATCATTGTGGTATCTCCCGCCATTCTGATTAAAATACAGATCTATACTTCGTTTAGTTTTTTTATACTTTTGATGGCCTCCTACGCCCCAAGATCTGAACAGTTGTAGTGGGGGGTCGCGTTAGGGGTCATACGAGCGACTTTTGACCCTATGGCGTCAGACATTTGATTAACCAATCAACGTTGATGTTTCTAGTAGGATATCTATAGTTCCGTGCACAGCACGCCAAGAATTCGCCGTAACAGACTGTTTCATTGGCTAATCCCTCACATCAACAAGAACGCGGATTATATAAACGAAATTTTGAACTATAAAAAACGAAACGAAATAGGATCTGTGTTTTAATCCCGATTGTGCCTCCCTTATATTATATGTATTTAAGGTGTGCAATCAGCCATCTTGTTAAAAGTTCAAAATAGTATAAATATTTAAGTCAGTCTTTTTGATTACAGTATTCAAAAAGTACGTATTGTTGTGCTCCAACCATTAAAATAATCGTACTCTAAATATTGTTTTAAAACTCACCTTTTATCCAGGTAAAAATATTGATTGGCCTCAAGAATAAACGTTGCTTGGTCATTTATATACTGAAAGAATAAAATAGGATTACATTCATTTTTCAGGACATACTAACAAGGACAGCTGTCAAGTCGTTCTGGGCCCCGTGTAGTAATTGACGTGCACGTAAAATATTCCTTGGCTGAGAAAGTTTATCCAGATTTTCCGGCGTGGTTCCCCCTTGTCAGTGATGCAGGACGGAGGGCCTGATAAGGACAGCTGTCTAGTCCTTCGGATGAGACGAAAAACCGAGGTCTCGTGTACACATTGGCGTGCACGTAAAAGATCCCTTGGCAGTTGGAATTCGATATAAGAGTAGGCTGTAGCGCCGCTGTTCGGGCAAAATTTCACACATAGCACACTGTATGGCCCGTCTTCATTAGCCCATTTCGGAGCAGAACAGTAGGACCTTAAACCCCATTTCATTTTCAATCATTTTTCGACAGGTAAGATTTTCAGACTAAAAGATAAGATTTTCAGACTAAAGGGCAAAATTTTCAGACTAACGGGGCAAGATTTTCAGACTAAAAGGTAAGATTTTCAGACTAAAGGACAAGATTTTCAAACTAAAAGGCAAGATGGTATGTATATATGTTGGGTTTTCTAATAGATGATATTAACATCTAAATAACACTTTCCAGTCCTTTCCTGCCCTTAATTAACGAAAATATTTATTATGCAATCGGGCACATTGTCGCTTTAAACATTTGGAGAGTGGATATAATACAAACAGTAATCTGATTAAAACACAGATCCTATTTCGTTTCGTTTTTTATTGTTCAAAATTTCGTTTTATTTGTCTGTACTAGACTAGGATCTGGAAGAGTTGTTCTGAATGGCGTGAGGGATTAGCCAATGAAATGGTCTGTTACGGTGACTTCTTGGCGTGCGCTGCACGAAGCTGTAGGTAATCCACTAGAAATATAAATCAATGTCTGACGTCATAATCTCAAAAGCCTTTCGTACAACCTCTGAAGCAACCTTTTACTACAACCGGTCAGATCTTCATGTAGTGTAGGCCATCGAATGTATAAAACAAACGAAACGAAATAAAGATCTGTATTTTGATCAGATAGTACAAATAGCCTAATTAATTGTAACCCACGCTTATTTCAGTAACTATGGTATCTGGAGGTTGGTTTTCAGGTATAGATGTTTTAACATCAACGCCATCTACAGTAGTATTATCATATTTTACAACACGAACACTAGCACTACTACAGCGTCTATAAAAACAACACATATATTTATTAGAAACACTGATTAATTAATCTAATGTTTGTGAAATGCGTCCCTTTTCATGTTTTGTATTTGTGAATTCCCTTCCGTATTATTTGTTTGTTAATCGGGGGGGTTGGATGGCCGAATGGTTAGCACGTGTGCGCTGTATCATAAGACCTGTCATTGAGTCAATTGGCGTGTTTCGCATCCCCGGTTGTGCGTGACAAGGAGTAGGGTCGCCTGTCAAACCTCGTAGGGTTTCTCCGGGTCCTCCGGTTTCCTCCCACTGCTAAAGACCCCTACGCGCAAGCGAATTATTGAAATAAAATTAAACCACGTGTTAGTCTCGAAATGACCTAGTTTGTGTCGAGTGGACGTTAACCCCCATTTCTCTCCCTCTCTCTTTGTTTGTTAATCGGTAGGTCAATGAAAAAATTGAGTGAAGTCTTTGACATAGCTTGCCCAAACTGTCCAGCACAATGGACGCTTACGTTCGGCACCCGGATTCATGCACTTGTTTTAGTAGTAGCGTACTTTCAATGTCCTTATATAAATAAACTCAAAGTGAACACAAGACTAACCTCTCAGAAACAGCACTCGGGTTATCGCAAGCTTGAACAAGAAAATTGATAGGCAACAATGTTTGACTCTGAAGAGTAATTTCCCCTGAGGTTTCGTTCACTCTGAAAATATTTTTATTTTCTAATACAGAGTAAGTTATTCTTTGATTTTCGCCTATATCTTCGTCTGTTGCCTCCACCTGCAAAGTCAATAAACATATTTAGATCGGCTATCGATGCTCTTTTCTCAACGAATTGAAATGAAATGAAATGGGAAATGGATTAAAATGAAATGGGTTAACGTTCTACTGTTCTGCTCTGACTGGGTTAATGAAATGAAATGGGGTTTAGCGTCCTACAGTTCTGCGCCGACTGGACCAATGATTAATGAAAACGACCATACGCCATAAAATGTGCTATGAGGGACATTTTGCCCGGACGTCGGCACTAAAGCCTACTCTTACATCTGTCAAGGGTGTACACGGGGCCTCGGGGATTCGTCCGACCCGAACAACTATACGTTAGCCTCGATCATCATTACTAAAGTCGGTACAATAAAAAAAGTCTCGATTATCCACTTTTGTTTAAGCGCATTCCGAAAAGGTAGTTCTTTCAAGGATAAATGCAAATTCTTAGATATACAGATATTCATTCAAAACAAATACACTGTGTAATTTAATATTACTAAGTAATGGAAAAGTGGTTAACCCAGATATTGAAAAAGCTTTCAAAAAATGGGCTTCTGCAAAGCAGAGAAGAATATTGTATATTGTAATATCATATGTATATTGTATGTACTAATGTAAAAAAAATACTGAAAAAATCTAATAGATATTTGTTCTTTATTGTGGCGGAGAAAATATATGTCTAATAAATTAAAATGAAAAATTGGCGGAAATAAAATGAAACCCAGAGTGAGCACTGCCCATGCCCCCCGTCTTTCACGACTGACAATGGGGAACAACTACTGATTTAAAACTTCGTTTAGGCGAATCAATTTTCATTTTTTAAAAATAATATGTGGATACCTTTCCAATCTTTTCACCTGGCGTATTGTCTGTTATTGTAAATATATAACCATTTGGTGATGTAAATATTGGATTATTATCATTAACATCTGTTAGAATGATCAATATACTTAAATTACATCCTAGATTACTGCAAGTATTTATTACAGGTACATGTGGCTGTGTTGAAACCTGAAATAGAGATGATGTTACCCACTCAAAGATTAAAACACAGATTCTATTTCGTTTCGCTTCGGTTTTTATTGTTCAAAATTTCGTTTTACTTATTTACTCCTTCATGTAGTGGAGGCCATCGAAAGTATAAAAAAACGAAACGAAATATAGATCTGTATTTTAATCAGATTGGGTGGCCCTCTTGTCGTTTCAATATGTTACTTAATGTCACGCTCTCGACCATTAAACAATACTTAACCATACTTGTATCAACGTATTAGGCACTCTGTAAAAATCCGGGACGACTCCAATTCTTCTAAACAATAACTATTCAAATCACTTGAATTATTTAGATCTTAAATGACGGGGCTGTAAGGTCTGCCATTGCGGGTAACAAGGAGGATGCTCGCCTGTCCAACCTCGTGGGTTTTCTCCGGGTCCTCCCACAGCTAAAGATGCATAAGCGAATTATTGAAATAAGATTGAACCATATGTATAGTCCCGAAATGACCTTGTACGTGTCGAGTGGACATTAAACACACACACACACACACACACACTCTCTCTCTCTCTCTCTCTTTTCCATAGACCACTCTCCTTACCTGAACTTCAATAGTCTCCACCCTTTCTCTGTCAAGAGCTGTTGAATTTTTTACAGTGATTCTGCCGATCTGGGAGTCAATACTGAATATATCACCGGATATAATATAATAAAATATCGCATTATCTCCCTGAAATATACAAAATATTATATTGCTCAGTGGCGGATCTAGGAATTTATGCAGCAGGGGTTTGCCAGGTTAGTGTTAAGGAAATGTACGCATGATGCCATCGTCGTTTCTAAAATACGTAGGAATATACACATTGCGCATTTTAAAGAGAAAAGTCCAACACCCTGTTTGATGTCATTTTTTTAATTAATTAATTGGATCACATATTATTTTTAAAAAAAACGAAACGAAATAGGATCTATGTTTTAATTAGATTGAGTTTACCTGGTCTATATCAAATGCCTGCACGGTTGAGATATACGTTCCGATACCTAAATTTTCTGGTATAGTAACTGATTTGTTATTTTGTGTAAACAAAGCATGGTTGTCGTTAATATCTGTCACATTAACCACGAGTGTTGTTATGGCTGTTCGCTGGTATGCGTCGGTTTGTGTAGCCTATAAAAAAACAACATTAAAATTAATAGGGCTAATAATATCCGTATTTGTTTAGCCAAGTCGGTCGAAATCATGACATTGTATGAATAACAGACCTTTTAACGCCCCCCCCCCCAACCACTCCCCTCCACCGCACCATGGCTAATTAATAATTTCCGTATTTGTTTAACTAAGTCGGTTGAAATCATGCCACTTGTATGGATAACAGACCTTAAAATACAGATGTGACGTCACCCTTTGATCCTGGCGTACCATTATTTCAGATAATCGTACGGACAACTTGCTAATTGTACATTATCTATACTAGTGAAATATTGGACTCGTGTGACGTATTTCACTGTAAAAGTACGTGCGGAGTGTCTGTATTTTAATGGCCTCAAGCTTAAGACATTGCGTGGGTTGTTTACCTCGGTCACGTTTTAGTAACTACACCAGCTATACCATTAAAGAATCACAATATGGCACCATATATGGACTGCTCGGAAGACTTAACTGCTGCGAGAGTATATTTCAATGCTTGGAAGCTAGTCGAGAATTAATTCATAGGTTGTTCATTTTTTAAATACCATATACATTTTACAGTTAACCCGACAACCTTTACGGTGTGCTCGGAAGACTTGGCGACTGTGGGTCTATGTTTCTTTGTCTGGCAACCTATATTTATCTCTTCAAGAAGCTTGTATATTAACTACCTTTAATGTATAAGTGTACATAGATTTTGTTTCTCTGTCTAACTTTGTTTTTAATTTCAGGGAACCAGTTTCATTATTCATCTCCAGAATCGGGTTATCTGAAATAAATGAAATGAAATGGGCTAATGAAGATGGTCATACGCCATACGGTTTGCCATGAAGGATATTTAGTCCGGACAGTCTACTCTTATTTTAAATTCCAACTTTCAAGGGTTCTTGTACGTGCACGTACTTTATCAACGCGTGTTGAAATTTTTTTAAATCAAAAAAGACGAGTAGGAGATTTTATTTATCACCCAATCCCTTCTTACATGCACAAATAGATAAATATAATTCTTTGCTGTAGATTTCACTTTTACTAAACATTACGGCGTAGTGGTACATCATTTTTTGACAGCAATTCAACCATTGAAAAGTCCTTTATATTGACCCAGTGTTTCCATCAAGGTCAATTGAATGACAATAGTTCATTTTTAATAAAAAAAAAAGTTATTTTTAATAAGACATGAACTGTTCTTTGAAAATAAAAAAAAGTGGTTCCTTTTCAACTGACCAATCAAATTCATGTAAAGCGATATCTCCTAAGGAGATATCGCAGTAGATTGTGAAATTTATCACACAAGCGATATCTACTGTAGAATGTATTATTGGGTGATAAAAATAAAATATAGTGCCCGGTTTTTATTTTCTTTGAATAAATTCCGTCTAATGAAAACTCACCTGACGTAGAATAAATAATTGTCTGGTTTATTCCTTTATCTTGGTCGTATGCATACACTGGTGGTGAGGACAGAAGCCATTCGCCAACAATAGTGGAGTTCTGAAAACACACACATACTATTAATTTAAAACAGAACCTTAAAGGTATATGAAATGAAATGGAGTTTAAATGGAATTATTTTTCTGCTCTGACAGGGTTAATGAAGACAGAAAATACATACAGTGTGCTGTGGGAGAAACTTTTCCCGGACAGTGTATACGTTTTGAACACTTAACCATCATCTACACATCAAAAAGGCTATGGAAGGTCCTTTGTTTCTAAAACTGCAGCAAGTTTACTTTATTTGAAAGTAATAATTTTTCTTAGTTTTAACATTTACAAACCTCTTCTTCAACAGTCAATATATACAATGAGTTGTTAAATATAGGATTCATATCATCTAAATCCACTACATGTATTAAAACTGTTGTAGATGTACTCTGTACCTATAATAATATAAAATACCATTTTAAACCCTAACAAATCAAAATAAATTATATTTCGTTACCCGATAATCGGCCATCTTGAAAACGGCCGCCATCTTTGATTTTCGCCATCTTGGGCTCTGATATTATGCAGTTATCTGCTACAATATGGCAAAATCGATAGAAACAACTTTAATCCGGTCATACCTGCCATGGCATTGATCGATTTAAATCATTTTTTGACGAATAGTATTTTAAGTATGTGTAATATTGCTTGCATGTATTCTGGCTTATTTCCACTCAACTTACACAATATCATATTCCAGGATGTGGTTGAAAGATTGCTTTATTTTAAAATTGCTACATTAGCTATTTTAATATAAACAGAGGGGTCAGATAATCCGAAAAAAAATTCACAAGGTCAGATATAGACGACCATACTCCTTGCCCACTGTCCTTAATAATCTACGGCACCTGAAAACTTTATGTAATAAGGTATGATACTATTGTTACAGTATTGGGTGTTTAAACATACACTATGCAAGAGCTAAATCTGCCTATTGCAGGTCTAAATTATTAATAAGACATTCATTAACTAATCCAGACCATAATCAACCCTCGATGGCATTGCTAGGCTGCGATGTTTATTGGATTAAGTTCCGATTTGCTGTTCGACTTCCATTCATAATTAAATCATGAAATGGATAATCGAGACTATGTTTTTTATCCTCCCGATTTCAGAAATGATGATCGAGACTAGGCCGAAAATTCATTCGCTAGAATCTCGGTTCATTTTGGATCAATTTGACTGACATTTTCAGCAAATTCCCTTTACAGTATTTAGTTTTTAACTATTATAGTGGGAAATGCCATCTCTTTATCTAATCTCCCATAATGTATCTTTAAGTCAGGTTCTTGATGACAACACTGGCTTAACCAGTGCCAGTGTTGACCATCCGTGGGTCATAATCTGATGAGGTGAAAATTTCAGTCAAATTATTTTGTTCTGAACGGAATTGTCACTGTTGGAAGTTTGGACTAGAAATAAGCATCAACTGTGTCTGCGCCGTCTATGAGAATTGGCGATCGTTTAATTGACAGACGAAATAAAATGAAATGAAATGGGGTTTAACGTCCTACCCTTCTGCACCTAACCTGGGCTAATTGAAGACGGAATTGACAGACGATAACTCCACCCAAATATTCTCGATTATCAAGTAACATGCTCAATGGCTATGGTAGCCTTGCTTGGCAGGCCTTTCATCACCAGTTTCCGGTAGTGACGTCACTTGCTAACGGTAAACGTTAACTTGGTCCGCCATTTATTGATTTAATTTTAAATAGACGACTGTTTAAATCCAAACTGTATCCAAGCCATCCGTGGATCTACAGAGTTGATTTTGAGCTTGTCGTGTAAATAAAGGTCTCATTAATAATTTCTATAACACCTGAAGCCCAAATAAAGACCTGCAATAGGCAGATTTAGCTCTTGCATAATGTATGTTTAAGTGACATGTTCCTGAATAATGTCAGTTGTGTTACACTACTTACAGACCCATTATGAATGTTAGGGCCATCATCATTTCTAGCTGTTACTGTAATATTATAGAGGTTTGGAAGTTCTTCATAATCTAGTGCTTTATTTAATGTTAGTATACCACTATTGCCGATTGAAAATATACCAGTTACTGTGTTTTCCTAAAAAAAAAAAAATAAATGTCGAGTGTATAAAATCCTTTAGATTTCAGGAACAATAATTTTATATATATAGATATAATTTACAGTTAAAATTCTATACATATTTATGCCTTGGTAAAAAATCAATTATTATTGTCATCAGGCCCTGATCAGTATAATTGCAGTCTGGTCCCAGTGGGCTTCGGGAGGAAGCAAATTGGTGTGATGTTCTTGTTTATTTGTGCTAGACTGTCTACGCCATCATGTTTGAGTGTGTTTGTCAAACTTGTGACAGAAATGGGAGATTTCTTGGAGTATACCAAAAACAGACGATAGCCAAATGAATGTTGTTGTTCTTAGTGTGTAACGTCCGCTTCCACCGAACGTGATATCGCAGTCAAGTCCTATTTTTCATTTTCATTATCTCAGCGCACTCGCAGGGGTCTTTTCTGGGAGGAAACCGGAGTGCCCGGAGTAAACCCACGAGGTTGAGAAGGTGCCCCTATTTCCAATCCACATAGGCTCATACCAGGGATCGAAACCACAATCGCAAGCCAGAGGTGACTGGCCAGCTAGAGGTAGAAGAGTGACACTCTAGACCACTAGGCCACCCCCCCCCCCCCCCCGACAGGCCAAATGAAGCGAAGGTGTTTCTATTAATAATGGTGGCGTCGGAAGCGTCGATTTTCAAAAGAGGGAGAGAACTAGGGTTTAACGTCCACTCGACACAAACTAGGTCTTTTCGGGACTAACATATGGTTCAATTTCATTTCCATAATTCGCTTGCGGGTAGGGGTCTTTAGCAGTGGGGGAAACCGGAGGACCAGGAGAAAACCCACGAGGTTGGACAGGCGACCTTACTCCTTGTCACGTACAACCGGGGAATCGAAACCCCGCCAGTTGACTCAATGACAGACTTCATGATACAGCGCACACGTGCTAACCATTCAGCCATCCAACTCTGAGAGTATATTATACTGTATATCAGCTACTGTTAATGACAAGTAGAATAATATCAAGTATGCTCGATAAATTAGGCGTGGGTGCATAACATTCGGGCTGAAACATGTCTGTAATTTTTTCATAGCGTCATATCTCTCCCCTTACCTGCAAGGTAAAATCGAAAGCCTTATTTCCACAATCTGCATCACTAACTTCATCTAACAAGGCTGCTTTCCCGTTCGGGTCATTCTGATTTAAAATAAAAAAAAATAAAATGAATAGCAAGTGATACTGTATGATTGATAATGTATATATTTCTATCAATCTGATTAAAACACAGATCCTATTTCGTTTCGTTTTTTATAGTTCAAAATTTCGTTTTATTTATCTGTACTACACTAGGATCTGGAAGAGTTGTTATATAACCTGCGTTCTGGATGGCGTGAGGAATTAGCCAAAGAAACTATCTGGTACGGCGAGTTCTTGCCGTGCGATGCACGGAACTGTGGGTAAACCACTAGAAACGTCAACGCTGATATATTTATATTTTTATATGGATTGATTAATCAATGTCTGACGTCATAGGGCCAAAAGCCATTCGCACGACCTCTACGCAACCTTTTACTACAACCAGTCAGAGCTTCATGTTGTGTAGGCCATCGAAAGTATAAAAAAACGAAACGAAATATAGATCTATATTTTAAACAGATTGTATTTCTATAACAGGCAACAAGAGAGTTTTGTTATAACACGGAGTTTCGTATATTTTCAATCCCAGCTTTCTCTTCCCATCACACGGAAGATTATGTTATTCCTTAGTAGCTCCGCACAATTTCCCATAGCACTAACCCTTCAGCGGACTATATGCGTTTCAGCAAACAAGGGAGTCGGGGGAATCTCGATTGGGTTTGACCTCTCATGAAGCCTACGCTTTACACTAAATTCGAAAAAAAGTTGTTAAATACTGTGTCTCTGTCGTGTTAACAAATTATCGGCTAAGGGGCATAACTCTGATTGCCATCGGGGTTAATCCTCTCATGATCCAATGCTTCCAACAAAGTTGGTCATTCTAAAAGCTAAAAGAATAAAAATACAAGCGGGGCAAGGATACTAAAGTGAAATACTATCTGAACTTACTTCATTAAGAATAAAAATAGAAGCGTAGAAAGGGTGAAATACTATCTGAACTTACTTCATTAATTGAAAAATCATACCGACTTTCACTGAATTCTGGTTGATGATTATCAACGGGAATTATTTCTATGTTCAGCGTGTCTTTCTGAAATTGAAGAAACAAGAATTGTAACAAAATCATAAAATTGTTGATGAACCCAAACGAATCGCTATCTGATTAAAATACAGATCTATATTTCGTTTCGTTTTTTTTATACTTTCGATGGCCTACACTACATGAAGATCTGACAAGTTGTACTCGAAGGTCGTGTCAGGAGTCGTACGACCCTATTCCGTCAGACACTGTTTATTCAATCAGCGTTGGCGTTTCTAGTGGTTTACCCACAGTACTGTGCATGGCACGCCAAGAAATAGCCGTAACAGACTGTTTCATTGGCTTATCCCTCACTTCAACCAAAACGCCGATAATATAACAACTCTTCCAGATCCTAGTGTAGCAAAGGCAAGTAATACGGAATTTTGACCTATAAAAACGAAACGAAATAGGATCTGTGTTTTAATAAGATTGATGTACCATCTATCGTATATATTGACATTTAAAAAACAAATTTACATATGTAAGCTGAAATACTGATTTTCCGGCGTGGTTCCCCTTGTCATTGTTGCAGGACAGAGGGCCTGACAAGGACAGCTGTCTAGTCGTTGGGATGGGGCGAAAAACCGAGATTCCGTGTACACATTGACGTGCAGGTAAAAGATCCCTTGACAGTTGGAATTCGATATTAGAGTAGGAAGTAGTGCCCCTGTCCGGGCAAAATTTCACTCATATAGCACACTGTATGGCGTAGCCCAGTGATTCTCAACCTGTGTGCCACGACACACAGGTGTGCCGTGAGATCTTCCCACGTGTGCCGCGAAATTTTAAACGGCACATTAAGAAAATGCGAAAAGCCACTTGATCCCAATTGAGTATTCACTGGTGTCTATTGGTACGTTCATAGCTTTTTTTTCTTTATTTAGTTTGAGTCATTCTATGTTTCTTTGACTAGTCTGTGTCTACGGTTGTATGCCGTCTATGACTTGCCATGTTTTTGTTTTGCAAAATTCAAATATTTTTCATATATATTTAGCCAGATGTGCCGCTATTTTGGCATGTGTTCCAAGGTGTACTGTTGCCAACAAAAGGTTGAGAACCACTGGCGTAGCCTATGCCCGTCTTCATTAGCCCAGTTTGGAGCAGAACAGTAGGACTTTAAATCCCATTTCATTTCATTTCATTTCATTTCATTTTATGTTTATTGTGCCAAAAATTGCACTAAATATCAGGAATGAATGCTGGGTTACCCCATATGAAACAGTATTGTATTTTTTATTCTAATTAGGCCTAAAGGCTTACCCAAGTTTCTTCTTTGCAGGTATATTTCACAAAAAGAAATTTGTTATTGCACAACTAAAATAAACAAATAAACATATTTAAAATTAATATCAAAATCTCAACCACATAGTACTTTTAGACATGACAGGATGTTCTAATTGTTCGCAACCCTTGATTTTCGAAAATTGACCATTCTTGTGTCCTTTAAAGGGTAAGGCCGAGGTATATTTTGATGAATTACGCGAGTTATTTTTGTGTAGAAGATTCTTAGATGCTTTTGTCCTAGTCTCTACACCTATCTGAATCTCTGTGCAGTTTTTAGTAACCATAAGCGGTATCTATATCCAAGAGGACTAAGTGGTCTTTACGGTGAATATTAAACAGAGGGCGCTCCATGTCTTTGGTCAGTAGTACTTTTGCAAGAACATGATTTAAACACCGTGGGCATTGAGAATGTTACTTGATAATCGAGAATATGTGGGCTGAGTTATCATCTGTCAATCAAACGATCGACAATTCTCGAAGACGATGCGGACACAGTTGATGCCTATTTCTAGTCCAAACTTCCAACAGTAATAACTTCGTTCAAAATAATGTAATTTGACTGAAATTTTCAATATTTTCTTTTTTTATCACCTGTTTTTAAACTGTTTTATCAAGAATGGCCAACTTATCTTTATTGTATCTTTAACGGTTTGGCATATTGGTGTCAAATTTGGTATTATATCTCATTTAAAGGCAAATGAAAAAAAAAATGTTTTACCATCCGGCGAAGATCTCCAAGTCACCAATCTCCCTTTAATCAATTATTTAGTAACCATAACTCTCTAATTCTTTTTTTTTTTAAGAATACCGAGGCTTATGTTTGACAGAAACACGAGAAATATAATTAGAAGTAGGCCTACCTGCTCATTTATATCTAAATTAAGTTCTTTCTTAATTATAACAGTATAGTTATCGATGCGTAGAAATTCAGCTGCAGTGGTATCTGTGTCGTCGACTGAACAATCATAACTGTCTGTAATCTCATGAATAGTCGAATCTACAAAACAAAAAGTAAAACACAATCATCTACATTTTAAGGGGTGTATCAGTTATTGCCCTTAATATAGGTCGGAACGCGATAGAGTTTACGTTTCTCATCCGATTTCTACGAAACTTGATGTAACTTTACATCAAGAGACCGCGATTAAGTACTAATCTGACCGTGACTTCCCCCAAATACTCCAAAAATAGATTGTGAAGTGATAGATTCTACACTTGGTATTTTACTTTATATTCAGAAGTTCTCGGACGAGATCAAATATTGAATTAGTACATTTAGAATCTATATTTTATCCGATTTTGATGAAAAACGTCATGGGACAGTATAGCCATATCCCGAACAACTTTCAATTTTAATTCGATTCATGAATTATTCGCAGATTTATTGCTCTTGACAAAACCAAATTACGCCTAAAAGGCCCAACTTGTTTCATCAGATTTTGATGAAACTTGGAATAATTTGCATCATCAAGATTACACTGGATAATTTGGACTATGTGCAGCTAGCCAAATATATGAAATGGGGTTTAACGTCCTACTGTTCTGCTCCGACTGGGCTAATGAAGACGGCTGTACAGTATATAGGCGAACTCTATATGATAATATCTATATTTCCGCTGAATAAGTTTTGCCTTTCGATAAACTTACTAATTTCTCTGTCTTCATTTATCGTCACAGTAGAGACACCTTCTGAAACTGGAAAAGATTAATCATATTTTTATTTCTTTTTTTTCTTTTCTTGTGGGTTATTCCGATTTATTGCTAATCGTTAAATGATTGTTTTGAATCATGTATCTTCGTCAGTTGAATAACAATGACTGTATTTCAGAACGTTAGATGTTAAAATGTGCATAGAACCGTAGTTAACAATTTACTATTGGAAATGTTTTATCTGATTAAAATACAGATTTACATTTCGTTTCGTTTTTTTATATACTTTCGATGGCCTACACTACATGAAGATCTGACCGGTTGTTTTGGGAGGTCGTAGAGTGGCTTTTGACCCTATGACGTCAGACATTTGAATAACCAATCAACATTGATGATTTTAGTAGATTACCCACAGTTCTGTGCACCCCACGCCAAAAGCTCGCCCTAACAGGCCGTTTCATTGGCTAGTCCCTTAAATCATCCAGAACACGTCAATGATAACAACTCTTCTAGATCCTTGTGAAGTAAAGACAGGTAAAGTTTTGAATTATAAAAAACAAAACGAAATAGGATCTGTGTTTTAATCAGATTGAGATATATTTGTAAACAATAATTAAATGGCTGTATGAAAAGATCAGTGATTAATTCAAACTCACCCTGCATAAAAACAAAGATCAGGAAAAGAGTTAAAATTGTCATCATGGTGTATCGTGGAAAATATGAATCTAATTTTTACTAGTCACCAGTATTTCATCATTTCTAAAAAAAGTAAAATAATACACATATTCTGTTAGCTAATTCAACGGGCAACAACCCTTACATTAAATTCTCGAATCCCCGGTTGTACGTGGCAAGGAGTAGGGTCGCCTGTCCAAGCTCGTGGGTTTTCTCCGGGTCCTCCGGTTTCCTCCCACTGCTAAAGACCCCTACGCGCAAGCGAATTATGTAAATAAAATTAAACCATATGTTATACCCGAAATGACCTAGTTTGTGTCGAGTGGACGTTAAACCCCATTTCTCTCTCTCTTTTTACATTAAATTCTTCAATTTGCAATATTGTAAGACTATCAGTTGTCTATTGAATTACTCTACGAACATTGTCCTGAAATAAGTATACTTTTCCTCCAAGAAGTTCAACGATTCATTTATCTTCCAAACCTAAAATAGATTCAGATCTTCATAAAGATAATTACAAAATGGTTTTGAGCCCCGTATAACGCACCAACATCAAATACCCTCGCTCTTCCAGCTGGTTTGGGCGAGTTGGAGATATGCATGTACGTTGTGCAGGGCCGTACCACCACAACCATTATAGAAATAAAATTGAACCATATCTTATTGTCACGATATGACCGGCAGTGTGAAGTTATCTTTAGTTCGTTTTAGAATACTTATTTAATCAAATATGTTTTGGAGACATTCTGTAGACATGCATCCATCAAGTCTGCGTTTTTGGGATTCAAGTTCGAAATCGAAAAACGAGTCGACATTTGCCATTATCGAAAAACGAGCTAGTTGTTTTTCGTTGTTCGCCACTATCGAAAAACGAAAATCGAGTTAACTTCACACTGCCGAAATGACCTCTCCCCCCCCCCCTCCCCGATAAGATGAATAAAAATGTTACCGTGCATGAAGTTCGTATGTTACTTAAGTATATATAAGACATCAATTAATGTTCAACTTCACGATGAGGAGAAAGATATCACAAACTTCGAACGAGTCATGACATCTAAATACCATAGCATGGCTTTAGGCAAGTGATTAACTAATTCATCGCTTAATTATACCTATGTTAATTACCGAAAAGTGTAATACTATATGCTGTACCATGCGAGAAATATGTCCGGACAAGGGGGGATGGATGGCCGAATGGTTAGCACGTGCGCGTTGTATCATAAGGTCTGTCATTGAGTCAATTGGCGTGGTTTCGATTCCCTGGTTGTATGTGACAAGGAGTAGGGTCGATTGTCCGACCTCCTGGGTTTTCTCCTGGTCCTCCGGTTTCCTCCCACTGTTAAAGACCTCTACACGCAAGCAAATTATTGAAATAAAATTGAACCATGTGTTAGTCCCGAAATTACCTGGAAGTTTTACATGTCCTATCAGTTTGTACACGTATCCTTGTTTTTTTTCCCCATCTGATTGGAGCCCCGGTGATTAAGTGAGTAAGACGTTGGCTCGCTAACCAGGGCATCTCGTCTTCGATCCCTGTGTTGACCGAGAAAGTTCATCGTGATTTTCCAGCATGGTACCCGCTTGTCAGTGGTGCATGACGGGGGGGGGGGGCTGGCAAGGGATGATGTATAGTCGTTCGGACGGGACGAATAACCCGAGCTCTAATGTACACATTGGCGTGCACGTAAAAGAACCATAGGCAGTTTAAATTTGAAAACAAAGTAGGCCGTACTGTCGCTGTCCGGGCACAATGTCCGACATAGCACACTGTATGGCGTATGTCCGTCTTCATTAACCCAGTTCGGACGTTAAACACCATTGCATTTCATTTCATTTTCATATGATATAAACGACGATATCCACCTCGTCGGACGGATTCAGATTACTGTATCTGAATTTGAAAACGACTGGATAAAAAACAGAATATATGATAAATCTATAAAGATATCACAGTAAATCAAACACGCCTTGAGGTTACGAAGTCCACTATACATGTAATATGCTACATAAAAAGCCAGGTCAAAGACCACCGAGACATGACTTTTTCAATTGGTTATATCGTCAGTCATATCCTTGTTCATATCAAAATTATGATAAGATATCAAGAAACATTATTTTGAAGGTAGTTTCATAAATAATTCTCCAAGAGACAATTATCAACACAGGTATAAGATGGATCATAGTCTACAGGTATAGCTTACGAGTTTCTGCAAATCCCGAAACCTCCATGCTAGCGAACCAGCGTCTTACTGACAGAGCCACCGCGGCCAAAACAAAGCAATCAAAGTTCCAACCGTTCATTTAACGACCTTAAATAATCTAAGTGATCGAATATCTAGGAAGTTTTATGAATGTTTCCAGTCACAAGAGTGTTTCAATGGCATTTAGTAATTGAACTAGAGTATACAGGTCACAATTCTATGGAATACAATTACTGCTTTTTACTGAGCGACGTTTCGACTAGGCTTCTCTAGTCATTATCAAGCTATGATAAAAAATGAAAATATGACAGGACAATATATACATGTACACCACAATGCTAAGTTAATGATGACAAACCAGGGATGTAACTTAATTACGTGTACCTAATGGTAATCTGATTTAATTGTACGCTAATAAGTAATAATACCAATTAACCTAAAAAATTGACTAATTGATTAATGGATAAGTTGTTGTGGAGTATACACAATGATTAGTGGGTTTTAATAATACAACCGTTGCAAGAAAATGAAAATTGATGAAATGTTATCAACGACCCCTTTCACTGAAATAAATACAAATGGTAAAAGGATAGATTGTTGTGGAGTATTTACAACGATTTGATGAGGTTTTGATAATGACAACATCCCACGAAGATGAGATTTGATTTGTGTTATGACCTAAATAATTGATATGTGGATGTTGATGCGAGTGATTACACTGATATACGAAAAACCCTTAGAACAATGACTGCACAAATGATCAATAGTCCCCTGAAGGCTGACAATTTAAAATATTGAGTGGTACTTCACTGGATGTTATGGTGATGTAGAAAAGCAGGGTTAGAAATATTGCGTGCATTAAATTACAATAACCGCAGGCCTGAAAAGCAGAAATGCCTGAAAAGCAAAAATAGTTGGGAATTATTAGTTGTCATTTTTGCATATTATGATGGTTATTACAAACTTAAAGTTGTTTCTGGAATATTGATAAGTATTAAATATGACTCGCCACAGAGTCCAATGGTCCAACGTAAAACCACTATGCAAGAATATAAGCAACAAGAGAGCGCGCCGATTACATGAAGCCATTCATATACGACGACACAAACCAACGATGAACAGAGATCAAGGATTGTTCCTTCCCAGGGCGTATGATATTCTTATCACATAATCAAGGCTAAGCATAATTCTACTTTTTTCTTTTTTATCATATTTAATACTTATCAATATTCCAGAAACAACTTTAAGTTTGTAATAACCATCATAATATGCAAAAATGACAACTAATAATTCCCAACTATTTTTGCTTTTCAGGCATTTCTGCTTTTCAGGCCTGCGGTTATTGTAATTTAATGCACGCAATATTTCTAACCCTGCTTTTCTACATCACCATAACATCCAGTGAAGTACCACTCAATATTTTAAATTGTCAGCCTTCAGGGGACTATTGATCATTTGTGCAGTCATTGTTCTAAGGGTTTTTCGTATATCAGTGTAATCACTCGCATCAACATCCACATATCAATTATTTTGGTCATAACACAAATCAAATCTCATCTTCGTGGGATGTTGTCATTATCAAAACCTCATCAAATCGTTGTAAATACTCCACAACAATCTATCCTTTTACCATTTGTATTTATTTCAGTGAAAGGGGTCGTTGATAACATTTCATCAATTTTCATTTTCTTGCAACGGTTGTATTATTAAAACCCACTAATCATTGTGTATACTCCACAACAACTTATCCATTAATCAATTAGTCAATTTTTTAGGTTAATTGGTATTATTACTTATTAGCGTACAATTAAATCAGATTACCATTAGGTACACGTAATTAAGTTACATCCCTGGTTTGTCATCATTAACTTAGCATTGTGGTGTACATGTATATATTGTCCTGTCATATTTTCATTTTTTATCATAGCTTGATAATGACTAGAGAAGCCTAGTCGAAACGTCGCTCAGTAAAAAGCAGTAATTGTATTCCATAGAATTGTGACCTGTACAGTCACAAGAGGGGAAACTTTCGTGAAGTCTGAAGTCCATTTAGGCTACTCGAAAACAAATTTTAATACTCCCTCCCTTGGAACCAAAAACCCTAACCCTTGAAAATACGAGTTTGTTCTAAAACAAACCCATGTGTCAAATCCGTATATAAATAAATATATCACAACATAGAATCGCTATAAATAATTCCCAATTTGGCAAATCTTTGTGAATTTATATTTTAAAGCAGAATCGTCTGAAATACATAGGTTCGATTGACAATAGAGACTTTTGGCAAGCGTATTTTCCTGGTCCGTATCGCGTATCCGTATGGATTTTGCGTGTGACGTCATCAATGTCTGTGTATTTCTCATACGTGATACGGCACACGGATACGGCAGCACGTATGGAATGGCTTTCATACGGAAATGGTTCGTATAACACTGTTGTCCTTTTCCCGTCTTTTTTGTTACTTTTAGACTCTGAAATGTTGCATCATAGCGTTTTTATGAATCTGTGTGTATCCTAGAACACGAAGGTGTATATTTGATGTGATTTTAACAGTGATAACGACTGGAATTTAATCATTATTTTTGATGGTTTTTTCTCGGAATTTTCATATTTTTCCCGCCTGTCTGCATACTGATTGATCTACGGGCTAAACTTTCTGAAATAATACACTAGTGAAACCAAAAATTGCTAAAATCTGCCAAAACTCTAAAACTACATTGACGCAACGTATCAAGTATACGATACGGATACGGGATACGGATGGGAAAAATCCGCTTGCCAAAAGTCTCTAATATTAATTGTCACATACGTATGAATTCATAATACTCATACATGCACACTTACCCCCTGCCCGGGTAAAATTCCCCCCATAGGACACTGTATAGCGAGCGTATGCTCATCTTCATTAGCCGGGGGGGGGGGGGCAATAGTTAGCACGTGCGCGCTGTATCATAAGGCTTGTCATTGAGTCAACTGGCGTGGTTTCGATCCCCGGTTGTACGTTACAAGAAGTAGGATCGCCTGTCCAACCTCGTGGGTTTTCTCCGGGTCCTCCGGTTTCCTCCCACTGCTAAAGACCCCTACGCGCAAGCGAATTATTGAAACCATATGTTAGTCCCGAAATGACCTAGTTTTGTGTCGAGTGGACGTTAAACCCCATTTCCCTCTCTCTCATTAGCCTAGTCGGAGCAGAACGGTAGGACGTTAAACCCCATTTGATCTCATTTCATATCACACTTACCACGAAATCCTTTATCTTGATTTCCAAAGACGAAAACACTAAGTTAATGTTTATTATAGTCACACCATTATTCCAATTCAAAAATCACCTAGAATACCACTGCACCAGGAAGTCAAATAGCTCCACTAAAATCCTTTAATTATCCCAGAGTTAAATCGTAAATACCTTCCCGCTCTGATCGTCTCTAACTCAAGATTTTAAAAAAACAAAATGGTGGCGACTAGCGATAGTAATCTGTGCATAAAACTTGACATAGATTCAGTATCTTTATCTACGGGTTAGGTTGATTTAATATTATTCTTGTAATAGATAATCCTAGACTAGTTTTCTTGTTTAATGTTTGACGATCTCCACTTTATCTTTACGGTGAATTACAAACTCTACTAATGTTACTCTAATGTAATGATATCCATGATGATTCAGAATAATTCATGAAGAGGTACACAAAATAATATCCCACACCTTGTATTACCGTGTTTCTTCTCGGTAATATGTAAATGGCGATTTAGGGGGAAAGAGAAAACTTATCTGGTGTGACTGTGACGTCGAGATAAATAAATTGATCGGTTGCGCGGAGATTAGGCGTTATCGGCTATTAATGTGACTTTGAGAGTTGACAGTTACTCCTTCATATATGGATTGTAAAAATATCAGGTCTATTCGATGTAGACAATTTATATATTTTTTCTTAACTGATAACAGTTCATTTTGACAGGTTATTTATGACGTTACTGTTTAAAAGAGCTAAATCGCAAACATTTGGCACCTAAAAATTGACACAAATGGGTCACACGCATGTAATAATGTAATATGAATGTATATAAACTGTTTACATTCAATCGCTTCTGTTTTTAATCTAATTTCAAATCTTTTATGTTCGGCGAAATACGCCAGACGTCTCAATCGAATGGCAATCTCTGGCGTCTGGTTATTCCGGTCTACACTGATAGTATTTATTGCGCATAAGATAAGAATATGGCGTCACCGTTTGACATGAGTTGTGGCATATGTCTAGTCTCGTTCTTAGAGTCCCTTGTTACAAATGGGTCTGAAACGCATTATGGTACACGATTCGTGTACCAATAGTAAAATGTTTACTTTGTCTTAAATATTGAATATCAGGAGCCCACCTTTCCCGGTAAGATGACAACATCAATGTTGATTTAAATTGACAAATAATTCGTGTTTTCAATGTCGAAGACTTTGGATGACAGTGAGTTAGAGACATAACTACTTTAAATATGGCCTAGCTTTAAAGATTAGAAGGGTGTTTCTGTAGATTTTATCTCTCCTTATACTTTGGTTTTTTTTTCATAAGGTTGAATTATGTAATGCGCTAACGATATCAGCCATTTAAAAATCGAACGATCGCATTATCTATTAAGATAAATATTGAACTGTTTGGGCTATTTTATTTATGATTTTAGTGAAGGCGACAAATGTATTATTATTATTCATTATAAAACTATGACGGTAAATCTCTTTGATCTTTGTGGTATATTCTGTGCCCGGAATAACTTGCTGTCTGAAAGTCGGAGGCAGAGAGAGAGAGAAATGGGGTTTAACGTCCACTCGACACAAACTAGGTCATTTCGAAACTAACATATGGTTAAATTTTATTTCAATAATTCGCTTGCGCGTAGGGGTCTTTAGCAGTGGGAGGAAACCGGAGGACCCGGAGAAAACCCACGAGGTTGGACAGGCGACCGTACTCCTTGTCACGTATATCAGGGCATTGGAAACTACGCCAGTTGACTCAATGACAGGCCTTATGATACAGCACGCACGTGCTAACCATTCGGCCATCCACCCTCACCCCCCAAGTCGTGGGCAGCTTTAAATATATACATGCAGGTGAATTAGGGGTAACTCTTCTGAAAGTTTTTCTTTAAACCTCTAACGGGTTCTTCTTCCAGGGTAGGTTTCTATTTTCCATAAGAAAACTTTATCTTATATTACGTACATGTAAACATAGCCGGTTTATAAGCAAGATAAAATCCTCGACTATATGGTCATGCGGGGGAAGAAAGACAACATAAAAAAACCTCGAGAGAAGAAAAACCGAGGCCGACTTCTCGGGTTATTTCCTTCAGTCTGTCTTTCCACAGCTTAACCCCAGTCTCGTGCTTTATATTATGACACAATGTTTTATTTTTTTATAATTTTGTAATTTGAATAAAGTATTAGTTGCGATGTTGACTTGTAATCGTGAACCATGAACCTCGGACCGACACCTTTCAACACGCAGTTGTTCCGAGACATCTAAATGTATAAGCTGTGTCTATGTCAGTATAATCTAAACTCAGACAATAGAAAAGACAGAACTTACTTATAACACAGTCATAGGGGAGCAACGCTGGCTCAGTGAGTAAGACATTGGCTGGCTAACCTGGAGATTCCTTGTTCGATTCCTGCGTAGGCTGAGAAAGTTCATCGGCATTTTCCGGCATAACAGACGGTCTGGCAAGTAACAACGTATTTGTTCGGATGGTTTGGAAACCCGGGGTCTCAGGTACACATTGACATGCACGTAAATAAGAGTAAACCGTCGTGCCGCTGTCTGGCCAGAATTTCCTTCATAGCACACTGTATGATGTATGTCTGCCTTCATTAGCCCAGCTAAGAGCAGAACAGTAGGACGTTAAACCCCATTTCATTTCATTTTATATCCACTAAATACCACCACCACCACATCCATATGCAAAGATCTGTCAATTCCATTAGTGTTGTTTATGTCCACTGGAACTAGTATCGTAACAGAGAGAGAGAGAAATGGGGTTTAACGTCAACTCGACACAAACTAGGTCATTTCGGGACTAACGTATGGTTTAATTTTATTTCAATAATTCGCTTGTGCGTAGGGGTCTTTAGCAGTGGGAGGAAATCGGAGGACCCGAAGAAAACCCACGAAGTTGGACAGGCAACCCTACTCCTTGTCACGTACAACCGGGGAATCGAAACCATGCCAGTCGACTCAATATAGGTCTATCTCCCAACGACCTCGGTTTCTTTCGATATTGGCATGTATCGGACCATAGCCTCATCGATTATGGCCCCTGATTATACGAAAAATCTCGATTTCATCCGATATTGATGAAATTTGAAATGCATGTTTATAGAGCAAAGATCTTGGTTCCTTTCGATATTCCCGGATATCGGATAATAACGTCCTGATTTATGAGCCTTGATTGTACGAGAAATCGTGTTTTTTAGCTCGTGGTTCCTCTAGAGGTCACAATTTTAATCCGATTTTAAAACCCGTTTGAATAATATCAACATTACACCCTAATGATGGTTGAGTTTGAATTTCGTGAAAATCGGACCAAAGCTGCAGGACAAAATGGCCGCCCCTCGTACGCAAAGAGTGTACAACTATGGTATATCTAGAGCTAGGTTCTATATCCTCTAGAGCTCACAATAATTATTTTGATCCGATTTTGATGAAACTTAAAATATATGTTCATAACCCAAAGATCCTAGTTATTTTCGATATTCGCGCATATCGGATCGTAACTTCCTGAATTATGGCCCCTGAGATTGTACGAAAAATCGTGACTTTTAGATTGTGGTCCCTCTAGAGGTCACAATTTTTATCCGATTTTAGAAACCGTTTGAATATATCACCATTACACCCTAATGATGGTTGAGTTTGAATTTCGCGAAAATCGGACCAAAACTGATCCGATTTTGAAATGAAATGAAACTTGGTTTGATCCGAATTTGATTAAACTTGAAATGTATGTTTATAACCCAAAGATCTTGGTTCCTTACGATATTCGGGCATATCAGACTTTAACTTTCTGAATTATGGCCCCTGATTGTACGAAAATTGTGGGGTTTTTTAGCTTGTGGATTCTCTAACAATCACAATTTTTATCCGATTTTAAAAACTGTTTAAACATTTCACCATTCCACCATAATGAAGGTTGATTTCGAATTTCGGGAAAATCGAAACTAAACTGCCCGATAAAATGTACGCAAATTGTGTAAAAGTATGTAATACGAAGGTTGTGGACACTCTAGAAATATCTTTATAGCTCAAAGATCCCAATCCCTTTCGATATTTGCGCATTTCAGACCATACCTTTCTGGATTATGGCCCCTGATTGTACGAAAAAAAAGCTTTTGTTTTTAGCTTGTTCTGTATCCATCTCTTGCAAAATGTGGGCGTAACGTGTCTGGAAACCGTTGGTTTTTACATTACGTGGTTCAGTGAGTAAGAAGTTGGTTCACCAACCTGGTGATCCCGTGTCTGATACAGGTGTAGGCCGAGAAAGTTCGTCGGGATTTTCCGGTGTGGTTCCCTCTAGTCATTGGTGTAGGACGAAGGGCCCGGCAATGGGGCAACGTATAGTCGTTCGAGGGGGACGAAAAATGGAGGTTCCGTGTACAAATTGGTGTGCAAATCCATGACAGGTCCGATTCGAAATAAGAAATATCCGTAGCGCCGCTGTTCGGGCAAAATTTCCCTCACAGATTGCATGTCGTAAGCCCGTGTTCATTAGCCCAGTCGATGCAGAACAGTAGGACGTTAAACCCCATTTGATTCTTTATATTCCAGTCGCAATAGTGTAGAACCATAAAGCTATATATCTTTGTGACTATATACATTTTGCTAATTTAATATGACACACTTTTAGTGAAATGAATACTAGCTAGGTCGATATGAATTTATAAGAGTGTGTCAATTTGTTTAACAACATTTGCTTAACAAGATTATCTATAAACAAACATTGGGGCATCTAGAATACCCCTATATTTATCGTATATATATAAATACACTCAATGTAAATTTTAAAGTGGAAGTCTCAATACTGCCCGGTACCCGTACTGGGTTAAAAATATAATGATGTATTTCGTATGTCATTGTGCTACAGCTGTCTAGTCGTTCGGATGGGACGAAAAGCCGAGATCCCGTGTAACAGTTGGAATTCGATACACGAGTAGGTCGTAGTACCTATTATTTCCCGTGAGTGTTTTCAATGATTGGTGGGGTATAAGTCCTTCGTGGTGTGTGCCCGTTATGTTTATCTCATATTTTTGATAGGACCACAACTTAGCTGCAATCCTTCAATTCAAATGAAACACTAGAGGTAGTATTATGTGGCAACCACACGGGCGTTGGAGCCAATCTCAGTTTGGTTTTGTAGCTGAGGCTATTTGCCCTAAAATTTTCTTTGTCACCCGAATTTTCAGGATGAATCAATCATTAACTAAAACAAGTTTTTCACAAAGCTCTACTTAAGTATTATAGTATTCAAACGTTAAACCTAGAGCGATTTCATTTTATTATAGTATTCAAATGGTAAACCTAGAGCGATTTCATTTTATTATAGTATTCAAATGGTAAACCTAGAGCGATTTCATTATATTATAGTATTCAAATGGTAAACCTAGAGCGATTTTATTATATTTCTATGGTACGTCTCATCCTCTGATGTTTGTGCCCCAAAAACGGAAATACATTGCCCGAAAAATGAACGTGTCATAGAACCGAGGGGACTGCAGCCCCCAGCCCCCCCCCCCCCCACTCGGCCCCAACGCCTATGGACAACCATACTACGTATGTTTGGCTGATCGTCAACTTATGTAATCTTAAACTTCCTTGTTTTGACATTTTCGCAGATAATACTGATAATACCATTATCTATTCGTTCTTAAAGGGGTCGTCTCTTAAACTTATCACATAATGTATTTTAATAATTTTATGTATATAAAGAATAACGACTATAACATACATTTACTAATGTCATGGGAGTGTGTAAATTATTGATCATTATGCGATGAAATTTGGTCAAACACCATATACTAATCTGCTCCAGCCGGGCTACTGAAGACGTGCGCATACGCCATAAAGTGTGTGGCATGGGGGAAATTTTGTCAGGACAGCGGCGTTTCCGCACTTGGTTCACCGAAATCAAATTGTAAAGGTATTTTTACGCGTACGTCAATAAGAACACGAGAGGAGTTAAAGACCACTCGACACAAACTAGGTCCATTAGGGATTAACACATGGTTCAATTGTATATTTCAAGAATTCGCTTGCGCGTAGCCCTAGGTCTTCAGCAGTACAAGCGGAGAATCCAAACCGCGCCACTCGACTCAATGACAGATCTTATGATTTCACGCGCAAGCGTTAAACCACTAAAACTTCCATTGTTGACACAAGACCTCGATCGTTCATAGCGATCTGGTCCCTTGATAGGGGGGGAAACTCTTGGGGATTTTATTTTTATTCCTGTGGGTTTTTTTTTTATGTCTGTGTTTTGTAATTCAATCTTTCCTCGTGAAATGATCGTAAATATATGATGTCAAACATGCAATAAGTTCTTACAAAATATATAATTAAATTTTAAAGGGTGCAGCTTGAGGGACAGTACACCCTTTATGACACTCATGGTATATATTTATTAGTTCATGTTATCTATATTGGATCTATGTTATTTACTTATATCATAGGCAATCTATTTGAAATTGTCTTGTAGTATATATCAATATACATATGTTACGTGATATAATCAAATCCATATATCATTGTTTTATTTATATAAATATATCACATTGAAAATTGCTTGTGATAGCTTATCTCTGTTATATACGTCAATTAGTTCCTTTTTAGTTCAGAAGAGTAAATCACATAGAAAATGTCGGCTTCCGAATAAAAATAATACCTTTAAAGATAGTGTCCTCCAAGAATAATTAGGTCATCCGTTGGACGTATATATAACATATTTTGATCGGAAAGTTTACTATATCCAGAAAAATTAAAATTATAGCTTCAATAAGAAAGTTAATTACAATCCGTCAATGGAGAACCACTGAACGTAAATAAACGCGTCTTCCAACATTACATATTGAGCACGTTCATGCTACAGAAATGAAATGAAATGAAATGGGGTTTAACGTCCTACTCCTAAACTGGGCTAATGAAGACGGGCATACACCATACAGTGTGCAATAAGGGAAATTTTGCCCGGGCAGCGGCGCTACGGCTCACTCTTATATCGAATTCCAACTGCCAGGGGATCTTTTACGTGCACGCCAATGTGTACACGGGACCTCGGTTTTTCGTGCCATCCGAACGACTAGACAGCTGTCCTTGTCAGGTCCTCCGTCCTGCATCACTGACAAAGGGAAACCACGCCGGAAAATCTGGATGAACTTTCTCGGCCAATGCAGGGATCGAACACCCGACCGCCAGGCTAGCGAGCCAGCGTCTTACCCACTTAGCCACGTGATCCCCCTTCATGCTACAGAGCTCACCCACTTATAATGAGGCAATTGAGTTTCAGTAATTAGAGAAATATGCATGTAATTGTTTGTTTCTTCGATGGCCGTTTTGTAAGAGTCAGAATGGTATGGAATGCTAACTGTATGTCGGTTCGGGAGGTTCGGTTATTTCCAGAGTTCAAAATGGTTAGTATTCCCCAAAATACTCATTTATATAAAGCGGTCATTTTGGACTCCGGAAATTCCCGAACCTCCCCAACCGGCCTACAGTTAGAATCTCTTAAAGAAGATTTAGCTAAGTGCACAATAAGAGAATACTTGTCGAAACGTCGTGCTATATATTAAAAAAATGGATGATTAAGGCTATGATTATGATCTTAAGAACGGTAGCAATGGCAATCGAGACTACTCTATTCTTCTAACGACCATTACGTCGGCCAGAATGAAATAATTTGACTGACATTTTCAATATATTCCCTTTTCATTGTCTATTTTTAACCTATTATAGCGAGAACTGTCAGTTCTTTATCGAAATCTTATATAATACATCTTAAAGTTACAATTTCATATTTTCTAAGAAATTCAAATATAATTATTTCTATGTCTTTTGCCACTATTATACGATCATAGGTTATCTTTCTCACTCTTAAAAATCTTCACACTGGAAATAATAACACAATTACCTCCCAATTATCTCCCTTGTTTTCCTAATCCCCACCATGGAACAGCTATCTTCAAACGTTTGAATTTGAAGTTGAAAATGATATTTTTGCCAATTTCTCAACTGGCAATAGTGAATTATAGGATTAATAGGATTGTTCTTTAACAAGGTAGGACTGTTTATAGATACCATCTATTTTAGGGCTTTATTTTAATACATTTTAAAAATATAACTTAAAAAAATGAAATTGTAACTTTAATGTATATTTACAGCCATATTTTACCTAGTTCAACACCCATCGCCCATGACAAGATTACTTTAGCGATATTTATTTATAAAACACAAATTTTATGTTTAACATATTTATGTTAAAGCGAAGTTTAAATGATTTAGACTACAAAAAACAACAGAAAGTAGCCTACATATATATCATATAATACATTATATCATACTAAATGGTATCCAAGACCAGAGATCAGTTTACTACCTCTTCCATGACTGTTTCACCATTGTTGCAAATTTTTCCCACCCACTCTGAATATTTCTTAATTTGAGGTCACCTTCAAATTTAGAAAGGCGGTTATAAATTATTTATTAAATACTCAACCGCACCTAAAGTCCACTTTTAATATCAGTTTAAGTAATTTAAGTGGGATTGGTGGCCGAATGGTTAGTGCGTGCGTGTTGCATTATTAGGTCTGTCATTGAGTCGACTGGCGTGGTTTCGATTCCCCGGTTGTTGGGTTTTCTCATGGGTCCTCCGGTTTCCTCCCACTGCGAATTATTGAATTAAAATTGAACCATATGTTATTTCCGAAATGACCTAGTTTGTGTCGAGTGGACGTTAAAGCCCTTCTCTCTCTCTCTCTCGCTCTTCTCTCTCTCTCTCTCTCTCTCTCTCTCTCTCTCTAAGTAATTTAAAGCTTGAGCTGCACATTAGGCTATGATATATTACAATGTTATTGCTGGTGGACATTGGGCTTTCCACCCTATGATATATGTAAGACGTAAGAATTTTATTAAGATATTTATTGGTATTGTAAAACCATATATTGTTTATAACAAGTGTCAAATACAAACCTCTCAGATAATAATGTAACGTTAACAATTTCCATTCCACATTAATTTTACTTTATGAGCCGTTGTGACGTCCAGATTTATTGACACAACCCCAATAATAATGACATATAATTTTATATTTTGATTGTATATAATGGTTATTTATTAATGAACTCGAATTATGTGACAGGTGAAAGTGTGTATTATTTGACCTTAAAAACCATTCACCATTTAATATAATAAAAGATACATTATGGGAGATTCGGTAACGAGTTGGCAGTTCCCACTATAATAGTTAAAAACTAGATAATGACGTAAAGGCAATTTGGTGAAAATTTCATTCAAATTGAACCACTATGAACCGAGAACTAAGCGACTGAAATTCCCATAAGCCTCGGTCATCATTACTAAAGTCAGTACGATAAACAGCATAGTCTCGATTATCCATTTAATCGTTTACTCGAGAAGGAAAGTTATGCAGTAAATCGGCTTACAATCCACTAAAGATCGCAGGCTAGCGCTGCCATCTAGAGTTGATTATGGCCTGGATAGGTTAATCAATGTCTAATTAATAATTTAGATAACATTTCAGGCCTAAAGAAAGACCTGAAATAGACAGATTTAGCTCTTGCATAATGTATGTTTAAGTTGTTTTAATTCGACCCAAATACAGCTAAAATCCTTATTATGAGACATTTTTGTTATATAAATAAAGGCGCGGCTGTTAAAGATTCCCGAACTGTGGAAACCTTCAGCGATTTGTTTAAGATGAACAACAACTTTCATCAAGGATTTCCATGGAGAAAATCAGGCGAAGCGATGTGATCAAAGATTCTTCAAAGGATCGACTGAATCCCTCTGGACTACAGCTAATTCACGTATGAGTTCGCTGTCCCCGGCTGTGTCAAGGAATAATTGTCAATATACATGTACACCACCATGCTCTAGACCCGTGATTCTTAACCAGTGTGCCGGGGCACACAGGTGTGCCGCGAGATCTTCCTAAGCGTGACGCGAAATTTTGAACGGCACACTAAGAATATGTGAAAAAACACGTGATCCCAATTGAGTAGTCACTGGTGTCTACTGATAAGTTCATAGCTGTGTTTTTCTTTATTTAGTTTGAGTCTTTCTATGTGTCTATGACTAGTCTCTGTCTACAGTTGTATGCCGTCTGACTTACCATATTTTTATTTTGCAAAATTCAGATATTTTTCATATATATTTAGTCAGGTGTGGCGCTAATTTTTTATGTGAGAAAAATGGGGTTTAACGTCCACTCGACACATACTAGGTCATTTCGGGACCAACATATGGTTCAATTTTATTTCAATAATTCGCTTGCGCATAGGGGTCTTTAGCAGTGGGAGAAACCCGGAGGACCCGGAGAAAACCGACGAGGTTGGACAGGCGACCCTACTCCTTGTCACGTACAACCGGGGAATCGAAACCACACCAGTTGACTCAATGACAAGCCCCCTGTGAGAAAATGAGGAAGAAACATAACCGAATTATAACTGTGTTTGGCTTTATGTTTGTTTGTTTTTTTCCTTGTGGGGGGGGGGGGGGTTGGTTCTGGTCTTGTTACTTGCCCTACAGAATAAGCTTGGTGTTGGTTCATGTAATTATATAGTTCACACATTTCTATCAGACTTACATGTGTAAGGTGCATTCGGAAACCTCGGCAGATGTAGGTTACCAGCATCAGCCGAGGTTTGCCGACTGGTGTAAGGTGATTTGTGTAGGATAACCGAAGTCGAGGACTTTATCTTGCTTATAAACCGTCGACTTTTACATGTACGCAAGATGAGAATATCCCAGAATTCCCGTAAGAAAAACCTTATATCATGTTTTTTATGGGAAAAAAAACCTACCCTGGAAGATTAACCCATTACAGGTTTAAAGAAAAACTTTCAGAAGAATAACCCCAAATTTCCCTGTATATACCCAAAACCCCCACCCCAACTTTCAGACCGCAAGTTATTCCGGGCATAGGATATACCCCAAAGATCAAAGAGATTTACCGTTACAGGTTTATAATATATTGTAAATATACCAGCAGCTGGTTGATTGTGTTCACGTTTGTCACTGCCAGGGGAGCTAACTTGTACGGCTAAAACGATTTTTCTTACGAATCTATTTTCAGGCCGGTTTAGTGGAACGGAAATTTCCTTACGCCAAGCTCAGTTTGAGTTTGACCGACACCACAAGGTCTTGTGGTAGGGGGTATGGGTAGGTTACACTAACCATAACCCAGAATCCCTGACAACACCCTCTGGATGACAGCTTAGGGTTATGACCAGGGATTCGATCACCCAGTAACATAATGAGCTAGAAGGCATTTTACACCAACCCGATATCTGCTTCAATGCGTCTAAAGCTGCCTTAAAGATCCCTCAACAGTTCGAAATCAAAACCTCTATTTTGCAAATTTTCTTCCCTTGACAAGCGCGGCTCAAACACTTTCTTGCGTGGCTTTCGGGTGTGCTGCTGCCATTAGCCCATTACACAAACAACATCCTGTTAACCGCTACTTACAGTCATATGTTAGTCTCAAACTGACACATTAAAATCATTCTATCTCTATTCTAATAATTTTATTATCTTTTAATAATTCATACATGTCGTAGATAATTAGGTAGAGTTTTTTGGAACAGAGACTGGTCGCTAACCGCTACTTGTTGTTGTTCTTCTGCTTGGGATGAAGCTCTTCAAAAAAGCCTAAGGCTCCGTCTATTATTCAAGTCCAAACGGAATGTTTCTTCTTTGAACAAGTCTGCATCGATTTGGGGAATTAGAGTTGTGAATTTCATCCAACAACATGGTCAGTTCCTGGTCAAAATAACGATCGTACTTGTTTAGTTCCACAATGGAATGGTAGAACACCAATACCGGTTCATATTTGTTCGAGGCTTTCTACGTTTAGAAATATACGACTTTTGTCTATTCACACACAAATTAGCACACAATATTCACATAATAATAAAATAAGTATTCCGAAACCATGTTATTAAGTAATAAGGCACACAATAATACAATATACACAACGATTTACATCAAATATAAGCTTACTGTTTTAATTATACATTCCGTTTACCAAATAGTCTATTCTAGAATAGTGTCTCTTCTGCCATCCGTCATAAACACGTCTTCCAACTAAGGCCACAACAGCAATAAAGAATATAATACCAAAACTTAAACAGGAGATTAGCACTACTGAAAACATGCTGCCATCTTTACCAAAAATAGACGATGATTGGCTAAGGGTGGAATTCGCCGATTGGCTGATGGTTGAGTTACTGGATTGGCTTGATTCATCAGATGGTTCTGGAACGATAGTGGCATTCTCCCCACCAAAAAAGTCTTCTGAAATGGAAAATGAGTACGATCTATAAGGCTTTGGTTTGGTCACAACAAAGGCTGACACCAATCAATTTCAAAACAGTTAGGATGGATAGGCTATATAAACAACACAATATATGATATGTGACGACCTGAACAGTGTTTAAAACACTTTGAAACACCAAACAGTTAATGTTTGTTTAGCTGCTCCTGTATAGAACCCTGATTGACCGGGTAGAGCAATGTTAGTGGTGGAATATTTTAGATGTACGTTATTATATAGGTTCCAACTATCACGATTCCTGCTGCGATTGAAATCGTGGGTTTAATCGTGGCATAGTCGTGGTGAACCCATCAGGTCTTTTCATATATTGAGGCCATTCGTAGAAATCGTGTTGATAGTATCGAAACGTATCGCAACGCATCGTACGACAGTCTTGTAGCAAGACACTGGAGGGATATAGACGACAAATTTTACACATTATAGGTCGAGAAAGACATATAGAGAATCTCCTACTCGTCTTTTTTGATATCAAAAAAGACGAGTAGGAGATTTTATTTATCTCCCAATCCTTTCTTACATGCACAAATAAATAAATATAATTCTTTGCTATAGATTTCACCTTTACTGAACCTGATTACATTACGGCGTAGTGATACATCATTTTTTTTACAGCAATTAAACCATTGCAAAGTCCTTTATATTGACTCAGTGTTTCCATCAAGGTCAATTAAATAAAAAATAGTTCATTTTTAATAAAAAAAAAAATAAAAAAAGAAGTTACTTTTAATCAAAAATGAAATGTTCTTCGAAAATAAAAAAAAAGTAGTTCCTTTTCATCCGACCAATCAAATTCATGTAAAGCGATATATCGCAGTAGATTTTGGGGTGATAAATGTTTATAACATGTAGCTGACTAGAGATCACGTGTTTAATTAGTGCAAGTCAATAATTCCCTAATGTCCGACTAACTTGGCAATTCAACCAATCGGGCATCATAGGCCTGCAGCTGCCATTTAAATATTGCGATGACGTTATTGCATTGATATAGTAATCGAAGTTTTCAGAATTTTAATGAATATTTAATTTACCTAAAACTTCATCTATTAAGCCATCGATGTTTTCACTTGAAGCAGAATCGTCAAGAAATCCATCATCATCTGTGTCCGAGCTTAGGCCTATAATAAACATTGTATTCGTTACTGATTAACAAACACATACCTACGTAAAGTGCTATTGTTAAATATATATAAACTGATTGATTTAGATGTCTTCACTAAACAATACTTTAGAATATACACCAAAAGATCTTTAAAACGTTAGACATTATTAAAGGGGATAAATCTCTATTCTTTGGCACCTAGAAATGAACACAAATGGGTCGCAATGAATTTGACCCTATATATACAAACTGATTTACATTCAATCGTTTTTGTTTTTACTGTAATTTCTGATCAGTTATGTTCGGCGAAATTCGCCAAGAGTCCTAACTGAATTGCAATCTTTGGCGTCTGATTATTCCAGTCTACACCGATAGTATTCTCCTGCGAGGTATGATTAGCCTCGTTCATCGAGTCGCTTCATTACAAATGGCGCCTGAAAGTATTCTGGCACGCGATTGGATATCAGAAGCCCGTCTTTTCACGGTAAGATAACAACATCAATGTTAATTTACATTGACCAACAAGTCGTATTTGCAATGTCGAAGACAGTGGATGATATTGAGTTAGCGACTTGCCTACTTTGAGTTTGCCAAAAAGTAAAAAAACCGCGAAATATATTTGTGGAATTAAATATGCGTACTGAATCTAGTGGTTAACTTGTACAGGCCATGCATATAAGTTCTAAACGTCTGTTCCGGCGTGATTTTTCCTTGTCAGTGGTGCAGGAAGGAAGACAGCTGTCTAGTCGTTCGGATGGCACGAAAAACCGAGGTCCCGCGTACAGATTGGTGTGCACGTAAAAGATCCCTTGGTAGTTGGACTTCAATATAGGAGTAGGTCGTAGCGCCGCTGCCAGGGCAAAATTACCCTCGTAGCACTCTATATAGCGTATGCCCGTCTTCATTAGCCCAGTCGGAGCAGAACAGTAGGACTTTAAACCCCATTTAAGTTCATTTCTAAACGTCTGTATCTCACCAGTGAATTGACAGATTTTGCACCCAGTAATATATGAAGTTTGAACAGTCAAGGTATGTTTTAACCAATTGTCGACCATTGCTACTGATTATTTATATTATATAGTGGTGTTTAAATACTAAGGTATACAGAGAAAGTACATGTTTATCATGGACACAAAGTATCTCCATGCGTTTTACCTTCTTGTGGTGGATATGTTGCTTCCCAGGGTGGATTAGTAGATTCTTTTGGTGGGTTAGATGCTGCTTGCGGTTTGGGTAATTTATTGTATTCTTGCTCTGGGTAATTTATTTCTTGCGGTGAATTGGTTGGTTGCTGAGTGACTTCTGGTTGATGTATTTCTTGTGGATTAGCTGCTGGTGAATTTACAGCTTGTGATTGAGCTGTTGCTGACTGATTTGATACTTGTGGTGGATTAACAGCCTGTGTTTGGTTTATTGCTTGTGATGGATTTGTGGCTTGCGGTGGATTAGTGGCCTGTGGTGGAATTGGTGGTTCTTCGGGTGTTTCTTTCGGATTTGTTGCAGCCGGTGGACTTTGTGGTGGATTTGTTGGTTTGGGGATATTTGTTGTTTCTTGATTTGTTATATTTGGCTGTTCTTGGGGTGGATTAGTAACAACTGGCTGATCTGTTGGTGGGTTTGTTGCCTGTGGCAGATTTTGTGTCTGCGGTGGACTTGTTGCCTGTGGCGGATTTTGTGTCTGCGGTGGGCGTGTTTCTAGAGGTGAACTTTGTGCCGGTGGTGGACTTGTTGCTAGTGGTGAATTTTCAGCCTGTGGTGGACTTGTTGCTAGTGGTGAATTTTGAGCATGTGGTGGACTTGTTGCCTGTGGCGGATTTTGTGCCTGTGGTGGACTTGTTGCTAGTGGTGAACTTTGTGCCTGTGGTGGACTTGTTGCCTGTTGCTGATTTTGTGTCTGTGGTGGACTTGTTGCTAGAGGTGAATTTTGCGCCTGTAGTGTACTAGTTGCCTGTGGCAAATTTTGTGCCTGTGGTGGACTGGTTGCCTGTGGCAGATTTTGTGCCTGTGGTGGACTTGTTTCTAGTGGTGAACTTTGTGCCTGTGGTGGACTAGTTGCCTGTGGCAGATTTTGTGCCTGTGGCGGGCTTGTTGCTAGTGGTGGATTTTGTGCCTGTGGTGGACTTGTTGCTAGTGGTGAACTTTGTGCCTGTGGTGGACTAGTTGCCTGTGGCAGATTTTGTGCCTGTGGTGGACTTGTTGCTAGAGGTGCCTGGGGTGGATTTACTGTCTGTGGTTTATCTGTATTTGTAGTTAATTCAACGATTGGTGATTGTTGTGCTTGGGGAGATGTGGTAGGGTTAAATAAATTTTGTATTGCAGACTGTTCGTCGATTGAAGGTGGGGTGTTATGATCAGTCTGACTCTTACTTAATGATATGATTAATGCCAGGCTAGCCAACAACAGATTGAACTTCATCTTTTATCTGAAACACAAGCAGAAAAAAATTAATTCTAATCAAAATATGAATTTTTTTTTGTATTGAAAAATGAAAAATAAAGATGCAAAAAGGTTTGTATTTTGCTCTGTTCAGAGTTGTTCGTTCTCGCGATGGTCTAAAACCAGACAATGGGCTCTTGTTGGTCCTGAATCAACTGGCGCGGTTTCGATTCCTCGATTGTACGTGACAAGGAGTAGGGTCGCCTGTTCAACCGGTTTCCTCCTACTGGTAAAGACCCCTACGCGCAAGCGAATTATTTAAATAAAATTGAACCATATGTTAGTCCCGAAATGACCTGGCTTGTGTCGAGTGGGCGTTAAATCCCATTTCTCCCTGTCTCTTGCTGATCCCTTTTCTCCCCATTTTTTGATATATATGAAAAGGGTGTGACTATGTTGTTCGCTTTATATTAAATGTTAGCTGTTGGTGAATTATTACTTGCTTTTTAAAAGATAAAACCGTTGTGCAAAACATATTTAATCGCCAAAAGAGTCTGTTTCATTACCTTATTACATGTAAATAAAATAATGTTAGTCCTGAAATCGCCTAGATGGTCAATTTATTTTAATCCAGTTGGAATTCTGGTGCAATATAATGGTATAGGAAACTTTTACCCCGTCCGTATCGTCTCTATCTATTTTTATCTACAGTTTCGTCTTGAAGCCATCGTGACTAAGTGGGTAAGACGCTGGCTCACTAGCCTCGAGGTCAAGTGTTCGATCCCTCCATTGGCCGAGAAAGTTCATCGAGATTTTCCGCCGTGGTTCCCCCTTTTCAGTGGTGTGGGACGGAGGACCTGACAAAAAACCGAGGTCGCGTGTATACATTGGCGTGCACATAAATGATCCCTTGACAGTTGGAATTTGATATAAGAGTAGACCATAGTGCCGCTGCCCAGGCAAAATTTCCCTCATAGCACACTGTATGGCGTATGCCCGTCTTCATAAGCCCAGTCGGAGCAGGACGTTAAACCCCATTTCATTTCATTTCATTTATTTTCGTCTTTTGTACAAGATCATAAATAAAACGGAACGTAATTGATGGCTTATTTAAACAGACTGAATCAACGAGACTTAACGTTATTAGATATACGTATTTTGTCTAATGGTTTGGATTGTTCGTACTTGGTTTTATTTTTTTATAGATCAGACTGTATGTGTAATTACCTATATACTCTCTTAAATTACTGCATTTATCTCTAAGGTTTAAACACCTTACTTTACCATTCAAGACGAAAAGGCAATTTGAAATTCTTAATGGTGAATGTGAGTAATAAAACTCTAGTTAAACTATCGGTATTTACATGATTATAAGTCACGTGCTGTTCTGGCTTGATTTTATAGCCTTTTTAAACAGCAGCTGTCACTACGTCTAATGTGAAATTGAATAAACAGAATATACACACCCTTGTCTTCTACGTGATATATACAATTTTCTATAAATACAGATCTAAATTTATACTTTAACATTTATCATATTTCGCTGTCGTTATTTCAATGTTATGATCATGTAGTATCGATAGAATTTCCGACGTGGTTTCCCCCTTGTCAGTGGTGCAGGACGGAGGGCCTGATAAAGGACAGCTGTCTAGTCGTTCGGATGGGACGAAAAAACGAAGCACGTAAAAGAACCCTTGGCAGTTTGATTTCGATATAAGATTATGCTATAGTGCCGCTCTCCGGGCAAAATTTCCCTCATAGCACACTGTATGGCGTATACCCGTCTTCATTAGCCCATGTTCCTGAAGCAACGACCGCGAGTTTTACATGTACATAGTTAAGGCGAGGAAGATGTCATTAGCCCAGTCGGAGTAGAACAGTAGGACGTTAACCCCCATTTTCACTTCTAAAGTGTCAGTTTGTTCTTTGTATCTAATCTAACACTTCGAAATAAAAACAAACGTCTTCACCCATTTAACTGCATTTAATGAAAATGTAGCTCTATGTGAATAGATGACTTCCTATGACTACTCAAACACGTATTATATAGAGCCCCGTCTTCATTAGCCCAGTCGGAGCAGAAAAGTGGGTCTTTAAACCCTGTTTAATTTCATTTATCAATAGGACTTGAGCCTACACCAGTGGGATCAAATCTACTGCATGTATTGCCTCTGGACTTATTCTGACAATTTCAAGACAAGAAATGAATTAAATGGGCTTTAATGTTCTACTGTTCTGATCTAAATTGTAAAAAAAATCACTGCGCATTAAATAGCCTATAATATATATAGCCGCGATATAACACTCTATTTTTATGTCTCTGAATTTATTTTGACAATTTAAAGACAAGAAATGAATTTAATGGGTTTTAATGTCCTACTGTTCTGAGCTAAATTTTAACAAGAACCACTGCGTATTAAATTGCCTATAATATATATAGTCGCGATATAACAGTCTATTTTTATATAAAGTTTTACTTACTGTTGTAGTTGTTATATATAATATCCTTCAACTGATTGACTGTTTATGAACTTCTTTTTATATATTATTTAATGGAAAAACGCCCGGAATTTTAAACCTGGAAAACTACATGTTTCGGGTCTTTAATGTTTTTGTTGATGACAAATATCCACAAAGTCTAGTCGACAAATTCTCTTGTATATAGCAGACTTAAAGTACTCGAATCGATAAGGAAAACACGTTTTAATATTCCGATCGAAGTTTTCCACATATGTTACTCCGTCGAAGGTATGCCCCACGACGCCATTTTAGTCTTTATTGGCTGAACGGCGACGACTACCGTAATGCAATTTAAATCACGTTATTTTTGTTATAGTCGCATAAAATTCTGGACTGAAATTTAATATAACGTGCCATACATAAAAGGCGGGGAGCATATTTATATACAAAATTCATATAGATGTTGAATTCCTCTGGCGGGCCTGTATAATATCGATGTATTTGCATTGCGGTGGTCAGGTTGATTACTGTCGCCCAAGGTCAGGGGAGGGTTAAGAGGGGGGGGCGACCCCCCCCCCCCCCCGGTCAGCTACATAAATTTTTTCGTAAATCAACACTTTTTATGAGAAAGGGTTCTCGGCCGTGTGCTTTATCCTTTATTGTCAGATGTGGGACAGGATGGGCACTCAAAGCACGTGATAATGATATAGACATTATGTGATATCACAAGTAATGCTTTGCATCCATAAAATTGAATCACAATGTCATTGTATTAATTCATAATAAAATGTGTATGTATATACGCCAAAATGACGATAGAGACCATGCAGGACGGGGGGGGGGGGGGAGATACATTGTCTCAGGAACCTGGCAAACCCCCTCCTGCAAAAATTCCTGGATCCGCCTCTGCATAATAAATGTATTAAATTGTTAAATTTTTGTAATAATATGAATGTCAGAAGATCCAACAGAGATTACATTCTGAATTTTTATTTTTAGTACTAATATGTGGTTCAATTATATTTCTTTAGCAGTGGAAAGATCTGGAGAAAACCCACGAGATTGAAAAGGAGACACTACTCCTTGTCAGTACAAGCGGGGATTCCAAACAATGGCACTTGCAATGACAGACCTTATGATGCAATGCGCACACGTTAAACCATTCGGCCATCCAACTCCCCACGCCAGAGAGAGGCGCACTACAAAGCAAGTACAGTACTAGTCTGTTTTATGCCCAACTCTGAAAATAATAACCAAAGTCTACATGCAATTAAATGAGCTTTAATCTCTCATTAACATTTTACATAGGCCATTTTGAGGCTGTATTTTGTATGGTTACATGTGAAGGGACCAAGGACGGATCTAGTAGGGGTGCACACACACACACACACACACCCGCCCCCCTATCAGGATTTCTGACTGAAAAAGTTCCATTGTAATTCATTATTTTAGAACCAGATTCTTGTTTCAGATCACTGGAAATTACATTTCCGGGGGAGGCAACCTGGACCCCGTTGTGTGGGACCTCAATCCTGCACTACTAACTATGAAGAACCATGCTGGAAAATCCTGATGAACTTTCTTGGCCAACGGAGGGATCGAACAGGGGACCTCCAGGTTTGCGAGCAAATATCTTACTTACTGAGCCACTGTGGCTACCCACTGCCTCTACAGAATTTTTGATCATCTATATGTTTTAGTTTTGGGATGATTTTTTAAACATTTTGTTTGGTTAAGATTTACCATGGTTAATGAAATGAAATGGGGTTTAACGTCCTACTGTTCTAATGAAGATGTACATGTGACAGTTAATGTCTACAATCAGGCAATGTGTACAATGCCTGAAATATACCAGTCAATGTGTACATTGCTGGGTTAGGGTTAGGTTTAGGGTTAGAGTAAGGCTTAGGGTGTGGGTTAGGGTTACAAAGGCATTGTACACATTGCCTGATTGTAGACATTGACTGTAACATACATACGCCATACAGTGTGCTATGAGGGAAATGTTGCCCGGGCAGCGACACTATAACCTACTCTTATATCGAATTACAACTGCCAAGGGATCTTTTAGTGCAACACCAATGTATACACAGGTCCTCGGTTTTCCGTACCATCCGAACGACTAGAGAGCTGTCCTTGTCAGGCACTCCGTCCTGCACCACTGACAAGGGGAAACCACGTCTGAAAATCCCGATGAACTTTCTCAGCCAATGCAGGGATCGAACACGCGACCTACAGGCTAGCAATCCAGCATCTTACCCACTTAGCCACCGTGGTTACTAATAAAAACAAAATAATATTTTGATACATGTACACTTTTATTGTAAATATCACAGATACTGTTGACAAGTAAACAAAATATATCAATTAATAACAAACTATCCACAAATAATTCCTATCATGTTTAACAATAGAAGGACGGTAATGTTCATAAATCTAACAAGACAGATTATAAAAATAAAAGTAAATAATTTCATATCATTTCTTATTCAAAATCACCCAAATCATTGAAAATTAACAAGACAGATTATAAAATAAATATAATCAATTTTATATCATTTCATATCCAAAATCAAGACGGATTATAAAATAAAAGTAAATAATTTCATATAAGTTCATATCCAAAATCACCCTAATCATTGAAAATTAACAAGACAGATTATAAAATAAATGTAAATAATTTTATATCATTTCATATCCAAAATCACCCAAATCATTGAAAATTAATAAATGGCCTGCTTTGAGCAAAGTATTCACTGTTTGAAGTGCTGAACGTTTGAAAAAACCACCGTCAGCTATGCATAGACTGGTATAGAATAGTAAATCATGAACTAGATGTCTTAAACTTTACATGTATTCTAATTTGAATATGCCAGATATAACTTTACTTATAGTCAAATAAAACCAATAATTAATGCCTCTTTTAATATCAAACGGACTATAGATGGACTTTAGATTCAACCTTAAATAATGAGATAGACTTGATGTTTCATTTTTGTTCTGTCTTTTGCATGGCATTGTACAACATCAAAAATAAAGTGAAATCAACATCAGATTAACTGTAGATTTATTCATATATAAAAACAGACCAATTCAGAGGATTACCATAATCTTAATATCTGATATTCCTAAAACCATGACTATAACATGGCACTTTTTACTTTTATTTTAAGATAAACGGTCCTATATCAAATAATCTGAACCAGATTGGTGTGTAACTGTTGTAAAGTGTATATACTTATATAGTAAACTCTAGCTTTAAGTGCATTTAAAATACAGATATGACATCATCCTTCGATGTTGGTGTACCATTATTTCAAATAACGGTACATGTAATGTGCCATGAGTACATTATTTAAACTAGTTGAAATTTTGGACCTACGTGACATATTTCATTGCAAAGTATCTGTGTGTGTCCGTATTTTTAAGTTGTTTAATGGTCTTGAGTTTAAGAATAGTAACATGCCTCGTGTTGTTTCAATATATTACTTAATCTCTTGCTCTCGACCATTAAACCACACATAAGTTTTTTGGTCATTTCATATGTTTAAGTATTCAATAATAGGGCCCTTGGTGAACAATATAAGCGCACATATTAATGATTAATATATTTTAAAGATGGCACATTCATAATATGGTGACTGTAAAGATCTATGTAAGATATGGGTGATTAATGTTAAGTTGGGACATTTGTATAAATTCAAATTGTAAGAACGAAAATTCTCTCTGGAATTTTTCTGGACGGTTCACTGATAAAATAAAACTAATATTTTGTCGATTACAATAACATCACTAAAACAGTATACATTTTAGACTTCTGAAATATATGTGTTAATTAACTAATTAAAATGTATTATCAATTAGAAAATTTAAAACAGACAATAAAAGACATAAAATAATTGTAGACAGGAGGGGTTTATTTATCTATAAGAAACTTTCGTATGAATACTGCAGTTTGAATTTTAAAAATATTTTTAACAAAGATCTGAGGAAATGAATCGTTCCCCAGAATTTGTGATTCTTGATATTTAAAAACAATATTATTAGCCTCATTTGTAATCGTGAGTGCATGATGATAACGATCAGTGACATGGTATCGAAACATCATGTGTATATATATAATATAGTGATTTTGATCCACAGAAATGTGTTATGTTAAAGATACATAACGAGTTGGCAGTTCTCACTATAATAGTTAAAAACTAGACAATGTAAAGGCAATTTGCTGAAAAATTCAGTCAAATTGATCCACTCTGAAAAGAGATTTTAGCGATTAAATTTTCGGCCTAACCTTGATCATCATTACTAAAGTCGGTAGGATAAAACAAAATAGTCTCAATTATCCATTTTTTGATTTAGTTATGAATGGAAGTCGAACTGTAAATCGGAACCTAATCCAATAAACATTGCAGGCTAGCGATGCCATCGAGAGTTGATTATGGTCTGGATAAGTTAATAATGTCTAATTAATAATTTTTCAGGTAGAAAATTACACATGACATAAATCTTTGATTACGATATATGATAAACAACATATGTAATTTTGAACAAAATATTTACCGCACTAAAAATTTAAGAAAATAACTTTTCTTGTGATAAATGTATATGAATGGATTCAAACAAACTTTGGTAGCTAAATGATGATAAATGGCATTTATAACAACAATAATTACGATAATTTTAAACATACATTATGGGAGATTAGATAAAGAGCTGGCAGTTCTCACTACAATAGTTAAAAACTAGATAATGAAAATTTCAGTCAAATTGATCCACTCTGAACCGAGAATTTAGCGATTCAATTTTTGGCCTAGCCTCGATCATCATTACTAAAGTCGGTATAATAAAAAACATAGTCTCGATTATCCATTTTTTGATTTAATCAGAAGCAGCAGACCGGGTTCTGATCCAGTAAATATCGCAGGCTAGGGATGCCATCGAGAGTTGATTATGGTCTTGTCATGTTAATTAATGTTTAATTAATAATTTATATAACATTTAAAGCCTAAAGAAAGTCCTGCAATAGGCAGATTTAGCTCTTGCATAATGTATGTTTAAGATCATTTAAAGTATACACATAATGTATGTTTAAGATCATTTTAAGTAAACACATAATGTATGTTTAAATGTACACATAATAATAATTTACAAATTTTGTATATACAATTTAATTTACAAGTACTGATGATAAAATAGTCTATTCACTTCATAATAAATGGTCGAAATAATTCTTTATACAATAAAAACATGCTCAACTATATCAGCCGTTATCACAGTTCTAGGGTAGGAGTATCACACACAATACATACCCATGTAGTTGGATCTATATTGTATTGGTCTTAATTTTGATTCTGTTTACCTATAATTTAAAACTAAGTCCTGATGCAGCATTTACATTATCAATAAAATATCAAATTTCTCACACTTTAATACAATATACATGCTAAATTTGTAGTCGGGTTGATTATTTAAAGGCTCAATACGACTCTTGTTGTAACTGAATAATATGTCCCAATCTTTATTCTGGTCAACAAATTGTACTATTTTACAATATTCCAATTAATTGATGATACAAATTTCATCTTAAAACACCTAATTTAAAAAATCAGAAAAATTCAACTAAATGATTTGAAAACCCTGACGTAAAGCTTTTCAAATGTGACTTGGATTTAAAAATATTTTTGAACCCTCTGGACAAGTAAAATAGGATTTAATGGATAATTTACACAACAGGTAGGACACTAACACATCTAGTACTTAGAATAAGACTATTTTTTATTTTCTGGAGCTGTCAAGCCAGCGAGAGTGTTATTGTCCCTTTAACATTAAAATTCAGAATAAGAAATCAAAATACCAACAAGAAATCAGATGGATTTAAACTAGGCTCATCACATGTCTCTAATATTGATAAAAGATGGCGACATCTTGTTACGCTCAAGCAGCATAGATCAGTGAAATTTCAATTACACATATCTTTGTAAATACTGAACTGAATTGACGTATTTTTGAACTGATATTCCTATTAGAGTTTGATGTTTCACAATATTATAGTTTGAAAATGAGAGAGAGAGAGAAATGGAGTTTAATATCCACTTGACACAAACTAGGTCATTTCGGGACTAACATATGGTTCAATTTTATTTCAATAATTCGCCTGTGTGTAGGGGTCTTTAGCAGTGGCAGGAAACCGGAGGACCTGGAGAAAACCCACAAGGTTTGACATGCGACCCTACTCCTTGTCACGTCCAACCGGGGGGTCGAAACCACATTAGTTGACTCAATGACAGATCTTATGATACAGCGTTCACGCACTAACTATTCGTCCATCCAACCCCCAGTTTGAAAATGATTCATATAGCTTAAAATGGTGCACCAGGACTTTATAAAATTAACATTTTGATTTAGGAGTAATTCTCAGTATGTAGCATAGATCGATTTGTTATAACATAGCGACCGGTTCATTGTTTTACCAATCGGCTTGATTGAACTTCAATAAAACAGTTGATTAAGAGTATATCTTTGTCTAAATTTGATGTGATTATTTTGTTATGATTAGTGAAGAAGATTTATCTATATTTAGATTATGTTACAATATCATCATCAAAATTAGGTTTTAATCTTCTTGGTTCTTCATTAACTTGTGGTAAATCTTCTATCAGTCCCCAGTTAGTAGTTGAACTGATTCCTACAAAAATAAATATAAATGACATGACATGAGGGAAATTTTGCCTAGGCAATGGTACTATGGCCTACTTTTATAACTGCCAAGAGATGTTTTACGTGCATGCCAATGTATACACAGGACCTTGTGTTTTTTGTTCCATCTGATTGACTAGACAGCTGTCCTTGACAGGCCCTCTGTCCTGCACCACCAACAAGAGGAAATCTCGGTGAACTTTCTCGGTCAAAGCAGGGATCAAACACGCAGCCTCCAGACTAGCGAGCCAGCGTCTTATCCACAAAGCCACTGTGGCTCCCATAACAAGAATGATTCAACTTACAATGTTAATACAATCTACTTTTATGTCCAAGATTTTTAATCAGAACACAATATTTGTTTGTTTGAGTATATATTTCATTTTCCATGCAATATTTATTTTATTTATTTATTTATTCTTCAAGTAAAGGTTACAATATTACAACAATAAATATAGATATGTATATGAACACACTGCTTTTATAGATGATCCAAGAAGAACACCATAGACTATTTTGACACCCACCATAGACTAAGATTGTACACACATACCTGTTTGACGTGTATGACCTTTGACCTCATCATCTCCTACGGAATGTGTTGGATTATTTTGACTATTGATATGTCTAGGAGAGGAATCTTCATCAGACATACCCACACGTTTCTTTAAAAATCTATTTTTCTTTTTTCTTCTATGTGAGGATGGAGGAGTTATAACTTCTGCATCTGTAAGAATAGGATTTAAACAAATTTCTAAAATCGGAACATAATTTTATAAACTTTTAATAAAGCGATTATCAATCTGATTAGAATACAGATCGATATTTCGTTTCGTTTCTTTATACTTTCGATGACCTACACTACATAACGATCTGACCAGTTGTAGTAAAAGGTCACATCAGAAGTCGTACGAACGGCTTTTGACCCTATGACGTCAGACATTGATTAATCAATCAGTGTTGACGTTTCAAGTGGTTTACCCACAGTTCCATGCATCGCACGTCAAGAAGTCCTCGTAACAGATGGTTTTCATTGGCTAATCTGAGGTAGAGAGAGATGTGGGGCTTAACATCCACTCGACACAAACTAGGTCATTTATATTTATGGTTCAATTATATTTCAATAATTGGCTTGCACGTAGGGGTCTTTAGCAGTGGGAGGAAACCAGAGGACCAAGAGAAAATCTACGAGGTTGGACAGGCCACCCTACTCCTTGTCACGTACAACCAGGGATTCGAAACCACGCCAGTTGACTCTGTGTCAATGACTTTATGATACAGCACACATGCTAACCATTCCGCCATCCACCCCCCCATTGGCTAATCCCTCATGCCATCCAGAATGTAGGTTATATAACAGCTCTTCCAGATCCTAGTGTAGTACAGACAAATAAAATGAAATTTTGAACTATAAAAAACCGAAAAGAAATAGCATCTTGTAGATTGAGCGAACACAAAGGTTAAATAAATTAGGATCATACACAAAGTATTTTTAACCAAAAACATTTTGATCCATAAATTATTCTGATTGATCCGTAACTTATTATGGACATTGGGTTCTATTAATTTTACAAGGCCGTCTTTATTACATTGAGTTCTATTAATTCCACACGGCAGTCTTTATTACATTGGGTTCCATTGATTTTACACGGCCGTCTTTATTACATTGGGTTCTATTGATTTTACACGGCCATTTTTATTACATTGTATTCTATAGATTTAACAAAGCCATCTTTATTATATTGGATTCTATTGTTTTATCATAGCCATCATTTTAACATTGGATACTATCTTTATATGTCTCAGATCTGAGGCATGTCTTTTCATATAAGCCTGCCCTTCCTTCAGTATTTTTCAAATTGATATTCAAATAACAACAATCTTTGCATTAAAATAGTTTTTGAGATAGATGCGTTCACCGAACATGCTTCACCCCCGCAAATGTGGTATCCACTTAACCAGCATGACCCCTGTGAATGTTTTAGGCCATGATTTATGAAGGTCAAGATCTTTTCATTGTTTACCACAGTCAAAAATCAATGTTGGACTGTTTTCCTGTAATTAACAGTTAAAGGGAGGTAACTCTGTTTATTATGCTAATTAAGTTTAATAATAGTAACAGATGATGTAAGCTAGTGAGAAAGCATGCAAGAAAGGAAGATGGCGAGGAAGCAGATCTTGGGACCCCAGACGAAGCTGGTTGTTGAGCTAATGTAAGATAATTGTTAAATTTGATCAAAAATGCATTAAACTACTGGCAAAAAATATCTACCTTCAAATGTCTCTGATATAGAAGGGGGTACCACTTGAATATGTGGAGGGGGAGGTAATCTTCTAGACCTTGGTGCATTCTCTTTCTCTAAATCATTATCACTATCTGATGGTGTGTATGCTGGCTTCTTTTTCTTCTTCTTCTTGACCAATTTCCTCGGTTGATTATCTTCCGAGAAGGAATCGTCATCATGAATTGGAGCAAATCTATTACTGATATTACTCGTATTCCTGGAAACGTGGCTTTGATTAGTTTCTCTTTCTGATACTTCTATTTTAGAAACAGATCTTAAGGTTTCCATGGCAACTGATTCAGTAAACTGGTTGGGATCTATATGTGTCTCATCAAGGACATGTTTTGTTTTTTTCTTTTTCTTGCGCTTCACTGAATCATCCAGGAATTTGGTGCCAAGCGGCTGCTGTAATGGTGGTAATAACGGATTAGAAACAGAACGAGGAGATGTGTCGTTTGCTGTATTGGGTAATCGCGATGAACCTAGAGTAGGAGGTAATCCACCCTGTGATCTCACACTTCTGGGGGTTTTAAACATTTCTATATCTTCTTTAACATGAGATTTCACATCTTTTTCCTCTTCTTCAAAATTCTGAAGTAATTCTTTCTTTCTTCTTTTCTGTTCTTTTAACTTTTCATCCTGTAAAATAAACATAAAAAGGATACAATCCAATACATAGGACAAGAGAGAGGGAAATAGGGTTTAATGTTCACTTGACACAAACCACGTCATTTCGTAACTAACACATGGTTTAATTTTATTTCAAGAATTCACTTGCGCGTAGGGATCTTTTTGCAGTGGGAGGAAACCGGAGGACCCAGAGAAACCCATGAGGTTGGGCAGGCAACCCTACTCCTTGTCACGTACAACCGGGGATTTGAAACCATGCCAGTTGACTCAATGACAGACCTTATGATACAGCGCGCAAATTCTATCCATTCGGTCATCCAACCCCCCTTCAATACATAGAAGAACAAATCTGATCAAAATATAGATCTATATCTCGTTTCGTTTTTTTATTCTTTCAATGATCTACACATGAAGATCTGACCAGTTGTAGTGGGAGGTCACGTCAGGGGTCATACAAGCATCTTTTGACCTTATGACGTCAGACATTTGATTAACCAATCAGCGTTGATGTTTCTAGTAGGATACCCCACAGTTCCGTGCATCACACGCCAAAAACTCGCTGCAACAGTGGCTAATCCCTAACAGCAGCCAGAACACAGGTTATATAACAACTTTTCCAGATTCTAGATACAAATGCGCACGCGCTAACCATTCGGCCATACAACTACCCGATCCTACATATACCTAAAAAGCTTCATAAAGAATAAAAAGTTAACTTACCCTCTTTTGTACTTCATTTACATTTAATTTCTTAAACGGATCGCCATTGACTACATCATCTTCATCACCAACTTTATCCTCAATACCCAATCTCTTTTTTTCTTCTTCTTCCCTCTTTTCTCTACAATAATATAATGAATGAATGAATGAACGAAAGAATGAATGAAATAGAGTTTTATGGCATGTCAACTCCAATTAAAAAACAAATATATCAAATCCTTTACATATAAAAACATTTAAAAAGTACTATATGACAAAATATATACAATTAAAATTTTAGATAAAAGTTTGTCCGTTTTAAAAAGTCAAGTAATTTAGAATAAAGACCCAGTTGGGCAAACAATTGATGTAAAGACTGGCAACGATAATGATTTAATCTAATGTCTTTCAGAATTGTAATTACCTTTCTGCTCTTTGCTTCTCTACTCTTTCTTTTCTTTCTTGTTTTTCTTTTAGTTTAGCAATTTTATTTGCCTCCATATCCTGATCAATTCTACTTTTCAACTTATCAAACTCTTTTTCAACAACGGACATCAACCATATCATACCATTTTTAATATTTTTATCCATTTTCTTTCCTGAACCACGAATTGCTGAACATGTTTCCTAAAATGTTTGAATCAATGTATTTATGACAGTTCAATTCATACTAGCATAGAATATTGGGAACATTCTAAACATACATTACGTAAGAGCTAAATCTACCTATTGCAAATCTTTCTTTAGGCCTGAAATGTTATATAAATTATTAATTAGACATTAATTAGCTTATATAATTATCCAGACCATAATCGACTCTCGATGTCATCGCTATCCTGTGATATTTGGTGGATTTGAATTCATTCGGTGATGATTTAACGTCAAAATAAATAATCGAGACTTTGTTTTTTATTGTATCGACTTTAGTAATGATGATCAAGACTAGGTCTAACATTCAATGGCTAATATCTCAGTTCAGAGTGGAGCAATTGGACTGAAATTTTCAGCATATTCTGTTTATTTTCAGTAAAATCTCTATGTAATCTTATTTTTTTAACATTATTTACTAGAAAAATGCAGGAATCACGAAAATCATAACAAGAATTGTAAAAGTTTGGAATATTTTTAAAACAATCGTACCATTCTACAAGGACATCTATTAGCATTAACGATATTCTCGAGATCTAGTTGTTCACATATATCAACTTCACTTAAAGCATTTTCTTGATCCTGTTTATTAGCTAATCTGAAAACAGGTAATAAATCAAATTTACTAATGAAATACAATTCATCATACAAGACTAACAAGTTTATACAGGTCCATATAATTGGCATGTAATCAACAACACTGTATATATTATAATATTTTCTTCCTATATTTGACAAATGAACAGTTTCCAATGTCAGTATATTTATTCTAACAGAATGCATAGGTATCATTTAATCTTGTGTATCTAACACTAATTTCTTTCACATTTGTTTGATATCAAATCTTTGTTTAAAAATTTGCAAAAATCATTTAAAATCATCTAATTTGTATTTGTGTCCAGTTTAAAGCTGACCATTCAATTTTGATAATGAGTGTTCAATTTGATATTGAATGAATGTGAAAGAATTTAGTGTTAAATACACAAGATTAAATGATACCTGGGTTACAGTGATGATGAGAGAGAGAGAAATGGGGTTTAACGTCCACTCGACACAAACTAGGCCATTTCAGGACTAACACATGGTTAAATTTTATTTCAATAATTCGCTTGCGCGTAGGGGTCTTTAGCAGTGGGAGGAAACCGGAGGACCCGGAGAAAACCCACGAGGTTGGACAGGCGACCCTACTCCTTGTCACGTACAACCGGGGAATCGAAACCCCGCCAATTGACTCAATGACAGACCGTATGATACAGCGCAGCGCGCACGTGTTAACCATTCGACCATCCAAACCCCCTTACAGTGATGATAGATCCACCATTATTTTGATTAATTTTATAAAATAATGTGTAACAGTTATTTGTTAGTAAGTTTTCTCATCCGATCACAATGTGTCAGAGAGAAAAATGGGGTTTAACGTCCACTCGACACAAACTAGGTCATTTCAGGACTAACATATGATTCTATTTTATTTCAATAATTCGCTTGCGCGTAGGGGTCTTTAGCAGTGGGAGAAACTGGAGAAACCAGAGAAAACCCATGAGGTTCGATAGGTACGTACAACATGAGGTTCGATAGGTACGTACAACATGAGGTTCGATAGGTACGTACAACATGAGGTTCGATAGGTACGTACAACATGAGGTTCGATAGGTACGTACAACCGAGGAATCGAAACCACACCAGTTGACAGACCTTATGATACAACATGCACGCACTAACTATTTGGCCATCCAATCCCCCTGATCACAATGTGACTTACACTAAAAGAGGTTTGCCAGCTATATGTGGGTTCTGTAGAAGGTTTTTTAAAGTTTCCTGTGTTTCTTCTATTCTATTACATGCTGTAGAATCAATCACATATATCAGTCCATAAATTTCATGTAAATAACTCTTCCATATTCCTCGGATCTTCTTACCACCGCCCAGATCATACAGGGTCACATCAAATTTGTCAAAACTAAACGTTTCGGGAGAGAAGCCAACTGTTGGAGCAATATCTGGATCAATTGGTTCTAAAAATTAAAAGAGAGCTTGTCTAAATTACAATATTACAACTCAGAATATGCTTAATCCTAAATAATAACATACTCCTCCAAGCGTTTCGTTTGATTAGAGCTAATCCCACTTAACACTGCTGTAATGGAACCAAATTTCTGTTCCAAATTATGACTGGTCAATAGTCCAATTAACAACCAATAGCTAACTGCGTAACAATATCATTACGCTTTAAACAAGAGCTCCAAATTGGACCAAATATGTTTACATAACATTACATCATGACTGACGATTTTATTATTCCCAATTAACCAGTGCATAGCAGAATATTGCAGAAAAACTGATTGCGTGACAAACGAGGCTATCAAAACGGATACAATGTAAACATTACTATTTGGAGACGAACAATACTTTGACCATTTTTAATACCTTAAATCACTATCCAAAATTTTAGGGAAGACCCCAGATTAAACGAAAGGCTGTCATGTTGCTGTATTTGGGATAGATTTGATTGAACGGGAAGAATAGACACACTCCCTCAAAAGCTCAAGTATCAGAAGCCAATCCAGTAATGGCCAGAAAGGGATTTCTCGGGACATTGTTTCAGGAATATGAAAAAATAATAACAACAAGGAGTCTTATAATGTACTAAAATCCACATCACAATAGGGAAATGATCTAAGCGCTAAAGGAGAGTAATGGATTATTTCAATAGAGGCTCCTGTTCACATTTTTATATTTTTATAAAGTTATATGTTTGTAAAATCTAACCATAGCTGGATATTTGGAGCACTAAGTATTTGTCAGAGGCTGTTTGAATTTGGGCACCTTTCAAAGGATACATACTACCAAACACCAATGGAGTGAGATGTTTTTCTGAAGGCACCAAAGATGCAGAAGGAATTGTGAAACCTGACTGGAAAATCCTGACTAACCTTCTCTGCCAACACCGGGATCGGCCCTATTGATCAAGCACCTTACTCACTGAGCCACCATGACCCCCCATGAGTTTTAATTAATAATCCAAGTAATTCTATACTAAGCTGGTTTAGACCAAAATAGGTCACACAGTGTAAGTTTAATACATGTACATGCATATTCATAAGGAGCTAAAACTGTGGGACACTTTATCCAATCTATATTGACCTAAAAACTACACAGTACACCTGTAAGCTTGTTATCCCATTCAAGGGCACAAAATTGTGATAAACCCACTCCCAGTCTTAAGATTAAGCTATCAACATGTGGTTTGCAAAACCATTAATCTACTAACCATTTTGACAAATCTATCCCTTCTTCAAGTTAGGAAAATAAATCATCTATGCTTCTTTAATATATTCCAGGGTTTCCCCCATTTGATTGACAATAACCTTAGCTTGTTTGCTTACAAGTTGCATACCTTATTTTGTTCTGGACAAATTGTTTCAAAAGTGTCAGAAATAGACTTTAATCAGTAAATTAAGAATTGACATGCCATTGCCATAAAAGTGGCATACATGTATTTCTCCATGACCATTCTCCAATACCCTATTTGACATTGTTTTAAAACAAATACATGGAATTGTGCCACACACCATACAGATTATTATTGCAGCCTTAATGACCCGGGGCCTGTTTCACAAAATTTTAACTAAGATAAAATCCAAATTTTAGTAATTTGATTGGATAATATTAGGTTGATTTTAGTGCTTATCCAATCAAAATTGAAATATCTACTAAAATTTGGATTTTATCTTTAGTTAAGATTTCGAGAAACAGGGCCCAGGTTTGCACTTACAAAGAAAAAAAATCAATTATTCATACCTCCACTAAATGCTATCGTAGTTGTTGTTTTTCCGGCATTGTCCAATCCCAAAATGGCAAAAGTTACAGACCTGTAAACAAAAACAATTTACGTAGTGTTAAACACTGGGGATCAAGGTGGCTAAGTGGGTAAGACACTGGCTCGCTAGCCTCGAGGTCAGTTGTTCGACCCCTGCACTGGCCGAGAAAGTTCATCCAGATTTTCCGGCGTGGTTCTCCCTTGTCTTTGATGCAGGACGGAGGGCTTGACAAGGACAGTTGTCTAGTCGTTCGGATTGGATGAAAAACCAAGTTCCCGTGTAAACATTGCCGTGCATGTAAAAGATCCCTTGACAGTTGGAATTCGATATAAAAGTGGGCCGTAGTGCCGCTGTCCTGGCAAAATTTCCCTCATAGCACACTGTATGGCGTATGCCCATCATCATTAGCCCAGGTTAGGAGCAGAACAGTAGGACGTTAAACCCCATTTAATTTCACTATTAACCACAGGTCATGTCTCTAGGTCATTCACAGGCCCCTTTGAGATGGAGAAAAGAGCGTTCTGTTGTAGTTGACTATTGACACGATTAGTCCCCATTTCTTGTCATTTTTTCAAACCATCCAAATTTGTCAAGATTTGTCATGCTCTACTGAAGATATGAATGGGATAATATAGTCAAAACAAGCCAGAACCACATATAATCTCTGTTAAAATCTTTTAATGGGCCTCTTTAAACTCTGATTGAATACAAGCTGAGAGATTATCTACCATTGATAATTTGATTTTGTTTTCTTATTTAAAAATGTTAAATAATCAATGTGTTGATTACATTTTAGCATGGATTAAGTACTAGTGAATAATTACATACTATCTGAAAATGCAAATGAAGATTCAGGGTGTGTTTTGGTGAAAAGTAGGCCTACTTATAGTACAGTTCTTTCATTTTGGTAACATATAAAAGTGTTGATTTCAAAGATTTAGCAGCCGCTATTATTAAGCGGATATATATCCCCTGTAAATCAGTGAAAAATTCAGCAATGTTTTTTTGATATAGAGCTTTTTTCATAAAATAGGAATAAACCCTGGATTTTCTTCACAAAAAGAGATAAATATCATCAAATACAACAAAGCTACTTAAGTACATGTGGATACATTAATTTGTCCTGTAAAACTATTAGTATCAATGTGGGTACTTATAATAACTAAAGGTAGGCACAGCAATATATGACTGAAGATTGAAGATTCTAATTTTTTCAAAGATTCTAATTTTATTCCCCTAGTTCCCTAAATTTTGTTTCGTCTTTGTATTGCCAACGTTTTGAAATTGTATATTGGTCTATTTTTAGATTGTAAAGGTGAGGCCCAAACTATTTAGCAGGCGGTGCCCCCCCGGTACCTGTTGTGTCACATGTACTGGCTGTAGAGAGGTACCGGGTACATGTATTGTAAGCAAGGTCTTATATTCTCACTGAAATATTCCCTTACACTGTGTAGCTCGCATTCACAGGGACTGAAACTTGACCGTATACTGGGGTGCCCCCCCGGTACCTGTTGTGTCACATGTACTGGCTGTAGAGAGGTACCGGGTACATGTATTGTAAGCAAGGTCTTATATTCTCACTGAAATATTCCCTTACACTGTGTAGCTCGCATTCACAGGGACTGAAACTTGACCGTATACTGGGGAGAAGAAAGTTTTGACAAAGAACCAATTATAGAGGTCGAGTGTGTGTAATAGCCTAAAATAACTAAATCAAACTATTTGTTTTCCTCCTTCGCTTCAATTGCAATACAATAGGTAAGCTTGTAACTGGTACATGTAGGCCTACTTAGTTGAAAGAACAAACTAACATAATTACCTTTTAGGCTCTTGCCTTTTTTTGATGCAAGATATACAATTCCCCATCAAGCTAAACATCTGATTGGCTAATTAAAAATACAACCATAAACCTAGTGAAGAAACATTAATAAGACTATCCATATTCACATTGAAAACTTTGTCATAATACATCGATGATTGATAAGTCTCAATGCTCATAAATGTCTTTCATTGGTTTCAGTTCTTTGTTAAAAATCTTTCTAACAAAATAAAACTGTTAGTAGAACTGAATCTTGCCCATTGGCAACACTATAAATCCAAAATCTTTGATGATGATGATGATCCAATAATGTCGAACTAATAGTATACTAAAAATACGTGGACGATAGGCCTGGGTTACCGGTTAGTCGAATGTAATCACACCACACCATATCTGACCATCATGATGGCAGTCTACAATTTTAGAGTAAGCTTATTTGAGTCTTGACCATACAAAATTTAAGTTTAGACAGATTAGGGTTTAGTCTTTCTAAATAAACTACACAAATGTTCCAAAAACTCAACAATCTAAAGTTAAACAGAAAACACACGGGTAGACTACGAAAAAAAAACACTAAAAAATTGACGAAATAATGTCATGAGCACTACTGCCAGCAGATTGGCATCTGAATTTCTTCTTATTTGTATAAATGTTCAAAATAATATTAGATGTAACTGACGTCAAAAAGCTGCTGATTGTAGTGAACACACAAACAATTCATAATCGCTAATTAGGCGATTTATAATTAATGTGACAGTCTTAAATTAAAATCAATCAACTTTGGCATCCATCTTGGCAACGGTATTTGCTATACGGAAGTGAGTCGTTAGGTTGTCGTAAAAAGCCACAAATGTCGTAAATAAAGGGCAGATCCAGTCGAGAAGTCGTGGGTAGCAAGAATCTTCTGGTTCTAAAAAGGAAGGAGCCAGTTTTTCAAAATTCGGATCTGATATAACTACATGCATTACCTAAGAAAAGAAAAAAACAATCTATACTTATTCTTTCAAGGACAGTTGATACCACTCATAATATAGAGGGAAATGGGGATTAACGTCCAATCAACACAAACTAGGTCATTTTGAAATTTTGGGGCTAACAACCTATGGTACAATCTTATTTCAATAAATTACTTGTGCGTAGGGGTCTTTAGCAGTGGGGGGGTTCTGGGGAAAACCCACAAGAATATCAGGCAAAACTACTCCCCGTAACACCACACAATTCAATGACAGACCTTATAATCTAAAGCAAAGCAGACACGTTAGACCATTCGATCAATATTGAACATTGCCTTTTATTGTAAAAGACAATGACGGGAATTTGCATAACAAAAAATGACAATGCATGAACATAATAATGCACACTAGTTCAGCTCTGAACTAAACAGGGTGAGTGTAATGAGACCTACGTTCAGAGCTGAACTAACGCAACACTAAATTCAGTTACCATGCATATTGCAAAAGACCTTAGATATGACTATCTTGGGCCAAATAGATTAGCCCAGTGCCAGTGGTTGGTAGTATGGGTGTTCTGGATACAGGGCCATTTGCAACAGGGATGGTGTTTTGTAGTGGGTTCATGTTATTGGGTATTAGTGTTCCATTAGTTTTTTTCTGTACTGTATTTATGTCATTTTTTTTTTTTAATGTTTTGTTAAACAGTTGAGAACACGAACATTGAGTGTCTTCGGTTTAATTTGCTTTTTAATTCAATTACTGTGATTATATAGCGCTTGTTCTGCTGAGAAGTTAGGCAACATTGACACACAAGCCTTTAAAACAGATGCTATTGCTGTTTTACCATTTGTTTGAAGCTGGTTCTTGTGATGCATTTTTCTAAGCCAGGTATATTCAAATGGCAGAGTTTAGGAAAATTGAATACCATACATGTACATAGCTCCGAGATTATTTTACTTAATGAACCACATTTTCATATCACAAATGATACAATTATCTTTGAAAGAATATAATCATCTTTAAGACTTTAACAGATTAATAGCCAAAATTAAATACAATTTAGTTCTAAAATAGAATCTGAACGCAGTTTTTTTATACATTATTTCCAGCACTAGGGTAATAGGATCCTGCACTAGTGTAATATAAATTCAATATCTTTCTTCACAGCGTTCATGTAATCAGATTCAATGTGATTCTATTAAACACAAAGCCTACCAAATCGAAGATCCCCAACACACTAGAACCGAATGAAATTTTAAAAAAAAACAAAACAGTGAAGCATCAAGTAAAATTTATTTCATAATCTTGACAGAATAGTAAATTTAAAAAAAACATTTATAACAAAAAACTTTCATTTATTGAACATCAAAATTATTAAAATGATTTCAGAGTCATAGTCCTAAGTAATGTAAGTAATATTGTCATATTCTATATTATTTTTTCAATACAAACAATTGTCATATTCATACAAGAAAAATAAAAATACCTGTCAGTAACATGCATTTAAAAATGAGATAACCAAAAACCATTACCTGACACAGAAGAGCACTGATAACAAAGCAAATGAAATAAACAAAAGATATAAATAAAATAGATCCAATATTGTGGATTCTATACATTAAATGTATTTATGGAATTCTAGAATATATTTTAATGAATTATTTTTTACATCATTTGCTTTCATTGTTAGAAGAAATTATTAGATTGATTTGTGATAGTGAAAATAGTGCAAATAAACACTTGATGGTGTCAAAAGTTGGTGAGAGACAATGAGTTATCTTCCTTGACATCTCTAACTATGGTACAATTTTTAAAAAAAGATAATTGAATATTGGTCCTATCTTTATACAAAATTACACCATTGAGCAGTAGTTAGAAGGCTTTTAGACCACAAAAGACGTCAGATATCAGACTAAATTTTCACAACACTAGAATTTTCTTTTTAATTGCTCAAAAACAAAAATAACATCTTAATTCAATAAAAAGATGCAACATAAATCGACTAGTATCAAAAACAAGAATTTACATTTCAATTATTCTACATTTATTTAACATCTGAGATAAAACGCTGGAACAAACATCCTTCACCTTAAAGAGCATTTTTCTTAATCTACTTATATTCTCAAGACTGAAACTATGCATCCTCTACATTTAACTATTTAAATTACATCCTTTATTTCTTGCCTTAAACGAATACACAAACACTAAAAAACTGCGACTCTAATGCCAAACTGACCATTACAGCCCTTTGTTTATTATGTTTTGGATAAAACAATTTCTCACTTCTTTTTTCGTTTGTATTCCGTATTTCACATTTTATCGGACACAATTTTATTTAACATCTGACAGAAAACACAGCTCAGTCACACCAAGATATCGTCCACTGATCTTTATATAAACTCAATGAAATCTGGTGCATAACACAGCCGTCGTCAAACGTCCAAAGTTTTGAAATTTGTTGTTAGATCTTATGTAGGGATGAAAATCAGAACCATAAAGACAACAAAATGAAGATCTAAGTTTAAAAAATTGAGTTACAAAAGTAGAGGATACAATTTCATTCTAACATATTTAAATAACAAATACAAAACAAAGTTACACATCTAATATTTGTAGTTTTAAACATTTATAAGAAGTAAAATTATAATTCAGGAGATTTTTGCTTTCTAAAATATTTTTGGGATTCTTTGGGATCTGGAATTATCTAAAAAGAAAAATAATAATAATGAAGTTACACAGTATCATAAAAAAAAATCAAGCACATAAGTAAATTTAGTTTTCATTGATATCGTTGCTATACATTAATTCTCTTGGTCGTCTTTAACCTACTTTTAAAATAAACTAGGTTCGCAAAAAAACAATTCAAGAGACTGCCTATATCCACATGTTAAAATATAAACTAAATGCAATATATTACAGAGATGTGCAGTATACCATATATGCCCTTCCCCCTCCCCCCACCCCCCATGTCTAAAAATTCTGGGATCTACCCCTGATCTGGATACTTACAGTGTCTGCACCAGGCTTCCACCCAGCTGGACAAACTTCACCATGTTTATCAGTATATTGGAAAGCTTGTACTAATCGTAATGTTTCATCAACAGATCTTCCAACAGGTAAATCATTCATAGTAATCTGTCGCAGAATACCTTTAGGATCAATGATGAATAAACCTCTGGAATTATAATAAAAATACTTTAGCTGAATTACATAAATAACATTAAATGTTAATTTAAATTTTTACAACATTGTTTTGTTTGTTCCAAACAATTAATTCAGTTTCTCTGACTAATGCATCCAGGTTCATTAAAACTATTGATAAAAATAAATGATTTGGATACAAGGATTTAATTTAAAGAAATAATGGGTTAACCTCAAGATATTAATTGATAACTGCTCATTAAAGAATAATATTGAGCTAAATCGTTGACATGTAAATATGTAAAATAATTGCAAAATTATCAATGCAAAAGCCGGAAGTGACAAAAATATAACTGAAAGTTACATAGTCAATTTTTGGCAAGCAATTTTTGTATTGATAATAATGCAGTGATTTTCCTGGTATTAAATATACATAAAATGTCATGTGTTATAGATAATTAGAAAAGAAAAATCTTGACAATAGTAATTTTTATCATTTTGAAATCCTCACATATTTTTTTCTTACATGATGTATAGCTTTAACACAGAGAGAGAGAAATGGGGTTTAACATCCACTCGACACAGACTAGGTCATTTCGGGACTAACATATGGTTTAATTTTTATTTCAATAATTTGCTTGCGCGTAGGGGTCTTTAGCAGTGGGAGGAAACTGGAGGACCCGGTGAAAACCCACGAGGTTGGACAGACACCTCTAACGCAATACTATCCACAATATTCAACATTCAAAGCATGAATTAGAATTCAATATTGCTTCAGTTGATCTTGTTATCAGGAAAATAATGATATGGCTCCATAGAATAGGTCTACTAAATAAAAACATTGATTACTTACTGTCTTTATCAATTATTGAGAAATCTTTGTAAATAAAATTAATGTATAAAGCATAAAGTAAACTATTTTTAAATCTAAATAGAGGGTTTGGGGTTATTTCTGGCAGCTACAATAATCAGCATTATTTGTGACATATTCATAAAATATTGAGTCTTTAAAATATCAATTTTAAAGGTTATCAAATGTAAATTCAACGCAAATCATGTGACAGGACTGCTGATTGATGTCGTAATTCGGAATATTCAGAATACGGATTACTCACAGCTTTTTTGGTTGAAGTAATAATGAAATAAATCGAGTCACGAAAATAATAACGGATTTCCACAGAATGCGGTAGTATTCAGATGTCGGAAGGGATATGAGTCCACTGTATTTAAATTCGATCTAAATATGGGGTTTGGAGTTATTTCTGGCAGCTACGTGATCAGTATAATTTGTTACAACTATGAACGACATATTCACACAATATCGAGTCTTTAAAATTCAATTTTAAAGGTTTTTAAACTAATAAAATAGAAATAAGGGCTTCACTTAGCAGATTTGTAATTTAGGAGAAAATAAAAGGGTTAATTAAAGTAAATAATTTTTATGTTTTTATTATTTTTTTGAGAAAGAAATATTTGTCTATATTTATAATTTTACTATATATTATAGAAGTTGAATTCAAAATAGAACAAAAGAACAAGCAATTTTGACAAAAAGTAATTTAATCTCTGAAGCAAAAAGCTTGCTGCAGTACCAATAAAAAAAAATACATTTGAATATAACGTTTCAGTTCTTTATTTTGTCCTAAATCAAAGCAATCTTGCTCTTATTACATTAGTACAGGGTGTGCACAACTTGGAACACTTAAAATTCCAGGAGTTTTCCATGAGTTATTTACCAGATTCCAGGAGTCTCAGTATAGAATTCTACATCATAATATATCTTTTTTATGCTTGAAGAACATTTAAGGCAACAAACTCGTAAACTTTTGAAGAAATATTCGATGACTACATTCAATTTTATACCTTAAAATATATAGCGACACCACGAATGTTAATTTTCCTCGAGTTTCAAGGAGTAATCTTGCTTTTCCAGGATTTTTCAGTACTGGAAATCACAGGAGTTTCAAGGAGTGTGTGAACCTTGTAGTAAATAAGATTTCATATCAAAAATAATAAAGCAATGTTTCACCTTAGAGTATGTCCTAAATCTTGTAAATATACACCATAGGCTTTTGATATATCATGGGTTATGTCCGAGAGAAGAGGGATTTTCAATGGTCCTAGACCACCTTTATTACGAGGTGTGTTGATCCTGAAATATTCAAATTCAATTAACAACCAATTGAAGAAAATTTCTAAGAAAATACATTTGAGTACCATCTCATATAAGCTGTTATTGAAAGACTTCTACAAATTCTACAATTCTTAATACCTTTCTACAGCTAGTTCCCCATATAATAAATGAATAACAGTTTCAAATACCGGTAACCTACAAAATTGATAATACACAGCAAAATCTATCTTTTTTTTTCTGACTGCACATTGGGTATAATAAATTTAAACTTACATATATACCTAAATCTACACTCATAATAGGAGTTCTACAGGTATTGAATATTTGTTAATTGAACATAATTAATCCTTTCCTATTCTATTACTTTCGGTGTTAATCTCTCTTTAATTACACATTTTATTCCCCCCCCCCCCAAAAAAAAAAATCAAAACAAAAAAACCCAAACAAATTGCTAAAAGTAATGGATATATGTATATTCAGCTGACCTTGACTTAAAGCACCTGTCACAGGCTTTGTCAGACACAAATCATCTAATAATTTGTGCCTGGTAATGTCTATGACAGGGGTCATATGTCTAGGCTTGTATATATACGTTGAGCAATAATTTGTGCCTGATAATTGTCTGTGACAGAGGTCATATGTCTAGGCGTGTATATATATATTGTGCAATAATTTGTACTGGACAAAGTCTGTGACAAGTACCTTACCACACTGATCAGCAGTGAATTTTCGCTAGGCTTCTACAATCACTGATAAGGATGACTTCGATGCGACTTAATGAGCCATAAATATTAACTTTTTTTCCTCTGACAAATTAAATTCTAAAACATTTTTTTTTGATGTATTAGAAAAATAAATAAAGACGTTTGATGTATTTGTAGGTAAAAATTATGGGTATTAAAATGAGAAAAAGACTCCATTCTGCCCGAACTAGAACGTCTTATGTAAACAATGCACGCGCTATTGAGCCAATGACTGTGCCGCGGGATGAACCGTCAAGTGTTGAAGGTAGTCAACTTTTGCAGAGATATTAGAAGACTTTCTTAATCCACTGTGAAACAGATTGGTACCTTACATGTTTGTCCTGGGTTGATTTTCAGGAGGCAAATGATTGTGGTTACCTGTTAGGTGTACTATAAACTTACCAGGCTAAATGATTGTGGTTACTGGTTAGGTGTACTATAAACTTACCAGGCTAAATGTTTGTGGTTACTGGTTAGGTGTACTATAAACTTACCAGGCTAAATGATTGTGGTTACTGGTATATATGTACTATAAACTTACCAGGCTAAATGTTTGTGGTTACTGGTTAGGTGTACGATAAACTTACCAGGCTAAATGATTGTGGTTACTGGTATATATGTACTATAAACTTACCAGGCTAAATGTTTGTGGTTACTGGTTAGGTGTACGATAAACTTACCAGGCTAAATGATTGTGGTTACTGGTATATATGTACTATAAACTTACCAGGCTAAATGTTTGAGGTTACTGGTTAGGTGTACGATAAACTTACCAGGCTAAATGATTGTGGTTACTGGTATATATGTACTATAAACTTACCATGCTAAATAAGGCTGTGCAAAAATATCGATATAATCGATAATCGGTAGAAGTTATTTAGCGATACGATAATCGATATTGAAATTCAAATATCGATTATCGGTATATTTACCTTCTGACGGCAAGTTACGGTCACTTTCACATGACTGAACTTGCCGTAGTCTGGCATTAGCAGACGAATGAATGAATACACAACGTCAACACAACAACTATTTTCCCCCTCTGCTTACAAACTGGCACATTTTAAATATATATTATTGTAAAAAAAACTAAACTTTAAGATTAAATACATTATTTTAATATTTTCGTTCTTTTTGTTATTATTACTAGTTGAACCTAAAATAGGTCACGCACTTTGTGAACAATGACAGTCGCACGTAATATATAGTAAAATTAGAATTATCTCCCTTCTTTGTTCTTGATTGATTTGTAGGGAAATCGTCTGCTTTCACAATAAGACTAATTGTATTATTAATGATCAACTCCGCTTTTATTACTACATCATGTCAGATACAGCCCATACAAAACACGTTTTTGACTTCCAGGGAAAATATCTATATCTCTCGTAATTTCGTGGAAGAATTCTACTTTGGTTTTCATCTAAATTAACCAATCATAAAAATTCTACTTTGAAAGCCCGTAATTATTTTTTTTATTGTCCAATCAATAGACGCCTTCTATTTTATTTTATTCTATTAGTAGTAACACTGTGTGATCGCCAGTCACTTGCAAAGAGCAAAGAAAAACCATGTATTGTTTTTGTATTTATCGGAGATATTGGAATAAAAAAAGGTTCAAATGAATCAAGAACAAAACTTAGAATAATACTCAAGTTAGTCCTACATTTAGCAACTACATGTAATTATTTTACATTAATTGATTTTTCTACGTACCGTACATCGGCACAGTATTAGACTAGGATAATAACACTACTGTAACTCGATCAACACAAATAACAGGTCGGTAAAGTTCAGATTTTTCCAGAAAAATGATAATCGATTATTATCGATAATCGCTGTCAAATTCTTGCCGATAATCGATATTGAAATTTCATATCGATTCCCAGCCTTAATGCTAAATGATTGTGGTTACTGGTATAGGTGTACTATAAACTTACCAGGCTAAATGTTTGTGGTTACTGGTTGGTTGTACTATAAACTTACCAGGCTAAATGTGTAAACTGAGAATCAACAGAACATGCAATCACTTCTGTTTTTATTTTTTTGAATTCTTCAATTCTGTCACTGAATGCTAATATTTCTGTTGGACAAACAAATGTACTGGAAAAGAAATTTGATAATAAAATTGATAACACATTCCTGAAGAGTTCTGTAATAACATAATGAATGCAAGGTATCAAAATAAAAAGATATCAGTTCTTAAAATTTTCATTAAAAGGTGAATCTATGGGGTTTTTTTACCATATAAATTTTAATTCCATATAAAGTTAGTCGGTTCAGATTGAATTAAATCTAATACAAATTAATGGGAGAACCATATTCATTATCTTACTTACAAATCCAGTGGATAAAAAAAGAAAACTAAATATTTTCCTCTAAAGTCTTCTAATCTAATATCCTTGAACTCCCCATTAACAACAGCTGTTCCATTCCAATCTGGAGCTTGCTTTGAAACTGACAATAAGAAAAAAAACCAATAAGGGCTAAAATGACTAGATCTGAACTTGATTTGTTTATAAATGAAGCTAAAGTTCACAATATATATAAGTAGCAGCAAATATTTAGACATTTACTGAGTCCAAATATCTACTGTTCCGACTGCCTCCCGGCCAGAAACCATCAAATTACTCCTAAATGCGGATGAGAGAGAGAGAGAGAAATGGGGTTTAACATCCACTCGACACAAACTAGGTCATTTCGGGACTAACATTTGGTTTCTAATTTTATTTCAATAATTCGCTTGGGAGGAAACTGGAGGACCTGGAGAAAACCCACGAGGTTGGACAGGCGACCCTACTCCTTGTCACATACAACCAGGGAATCGAAACCACGCCAGTTGACTCAATGACAGGCCTTATGATACAGCACGCACGTGCTAATCATTCAGCCATCCAACCCCCCTATGCGGGTAAGAAAAGGTATGTCAAATTCACACATTATCTAAACAATAGAACTGTACTATATTATTCATGTATTATATTGTTGCACAATATAAATATCGTACTATTATTACTCAGTCCACCGGACACAAACTAGGTCATTTCAGGACTAACATATGGTTCAATTTTATTTCAATACCAATATTGTGCTTGCACATACATGTAGGGGTGTTTAGCAGCGGGAGAAAACCAGGGGACCCAGAGAAAACCCATGAAGTTGGACAGGCGACCATAGGCACTACCAGGCCCGTAGCCAGCCGGGGTCAGGGGGAGGGGGCAATGCCCCCCTCAAAAAAGAGTTTCCCCCCCTGAAAAAAAATTTGCCGAACATAGCTCTAAAATGCCTACTGTAGACTGTGCCCCCCAGGCTACAGGCCTGGGCACTACTCCTTGTTATGTACAAACGGGGGGTAAAACAACGCCAGCCAGCCCCCCACCCCTAAACATATTGTAATTGAGGATAGCTCTCTGCTCTGGTTATAACAAACTTATTGTTTTGTGTTATTTGACAGATTCTTTCCTTTATAATGGATCGCATCAAACAATAATGTCGAGTTGTCTAATCAAGTAAGGATTTTTAAAGGTACAAGTACGTGTTGTGGGTGGGGTGGGGCCAATATAGGGGTGGATAACTCAGTCTCAAAAAATAAAACCTCATTTTAATTTAATCTCAATATTTAACTTATCGACGTACTGACAACTTGACTCCATTGAATTGTATGCCCTGTAGTTCTCCGTGTTTCTTGGGGATACACGTGCCCGCCACCGTAGGATGTACAGGTGTCATCGGAAGTACTGACAATGACAGTACACAATAAAATGATTTCAGAAACAGCGAGAATTCGAATAAAAATCGCCATCGTTCCACGTTGTAAACAGGCAGGCCGAGCAACCGATGAACGGCTAGATCTATTTCTTAAGGCCAACTCAATTTTCGTCAAGGTCGCCAAGATGGAAATAAGGTTAGGGCACGTGATTGTTGGCGAGATTGTAGGTTAGCGTTAGGGTGAGCGTTAGGGCTAGGCCAAGGGTTAGGGTTAAGGTTGTGATTAGCGCTAGCACTTTTACATTTCGTGACTTTTGACCAAATTTGAAGTTGGCCTTATGAAATAGTTAATCCGATTCTATAATAATTATTTCTGTCTTGACAATCTAGTCTAGAATTCATCGAATGGTCTGGATAATGTTTCTCTATTTACATTTATTGGTGAAACTTGTTCTCGTATCATTCTGTAAGAAAAGCATTTTTCATCTATTTTATATAATATATTTGTTACAATAAAAGAAACGACATAATGGCTTCGTGAAATACCATTTACTTCATTACTAATGTTTTCCATATTATGATTATGAAAAAGAAAACGGAAGATACGAAAACATGTCTGCCGTTTTATCACTAGCCATTTCCTAGGCAGCCAACGTAAACAAGAAGTGAAGTGATGGTGTTGAAAAAAAATGATGATCAATATAAGATAATTGAAATAGATTAAATTTAATGCGATTTGAAATGGAAGGGAGGTAACAGAGCGGTAAGATATTGATTTGTTTTATTTTAATGGGCCTTAATTTATTTGAGGATGGCCTCATTTATTTGTAGTAAACTGAAGTGAAAGAGAAAAGACGAAACTAAGAAGAGTAACTTAATAAGAAGAGTAGGCCTAACAAAGTTACAAACGTCATACTTCACTTGATACATGGGTTTATTGGCTCGCATATCGTCATCGTGAGTTTGGAAGGGGGAGAGGTCTATTTATTTACTCTTGCATTACGACACTACCCAGTCAGGGAAATACGGCAGCAGGGCAGTGTTCTCTCTCTCTCTCCAGTTTAATTTTATGGACATTAATTAACGGTATTATGGTTATATCAGAGTTTCCGATAACCGGTATTTTCCAGTTTTATACCGGTAAATTTTAACATGTACCGGTAAATTATCTTCCCGGCGGTCCATGGGACCGGTAAACAATGATACGGAAAATCATAAACGTCAACAAAGTTAACTGCAAGTTGCAACTTTATCTTTCCATTCATAGCTCACGTCAAAAATCTTGTGCTGACCGTGGGTGTCGAAAAGTGGTGCTATTTATAGTAACTTCGGTATGATGGTTTCTTCCGTCTTGAAGATCGCTGCTCAATGTCTGCATGATCTTCACAAAATGGCGCCAAAGTAGACGAATCTTTCATCCTTTAACGGAGGTGGTGATACATGTATCAAACGCAAAAGAAATATCGTTATATCTTTGGTAGTTCCAGCAGAGAAAAAACTGGTTTACGTCGGCAAAATTTAATATACGTCTCTGCGTAATCGTTTATCTTAGCACCATAGTTTTTGTCTGTCACCTTTTTAGTTTTTATTCATTCGACGATGATATTGATAGACACACGACACAATGATCACGTGACAACCACAATTGAAATTTCTTTAAAATCTTTTTTTTTTTTTGACTATGTCATAGCCTTTAATAATATCGACAACATTTATAAAACAAAGCTTCTGTCAGCATGAAGTATAAAGTAAAAAATCATTAAACAGTATTTAAAACTAAAGCTAACTTCGCCGATTCATTGACCTAATTCCAGTGATGGCGATGTCACGTGTCATCGGTATTCCGAGATTTTATCCGAAAAATATGTTATTAATGACTGTTTCGAAGAATATTCAGTGTTCTATCAGTGGATTATATTCAATGAAGATTTAAATTGAACTAACAACTGGTCTGTGAAACCATCACATCTATGATCCAATTATTATTTTAATATCTACCTGGAATTCATATGGAGCGTCAATCAAAGACGCGCGATTCTCGAGATTCACAATACAATGCTTGACGAGATCCGGCTGGCTTATTTTCACAATGTGTTCAAATTCTCACAGCATGTTTCAATGAAGGGTTTATTTATTTGAATACATTTACAAGAATGATTAGCGGTAAAATTTTATTTTCATCAGACTGGTAAAATTATGAGTGGACCAGTATTTTTGACCTCTACCGGTACGATGTACCGGTAATTTTTTTAAGCTAGCGGAAACACTGTATATGGTATGTCCAATTTATGGTCTAAATTGGGTCCTTATTCTATTATAAACTATTCAAAAAAAGTAGGGGATATTTGATTTTTAAGTGTTATTAAAGTCACCTAATGAAACTGACGAAGAAACAAATGACAAAATGAAATGAAGTTCACATTCATCAATTTATTCCAAATGATCGTTAGACTAAGTAAGACACAGACTGACCATTATAAGGGTAAAATGATACCCGGGGTCAAACAGCAAAGTTACCACAGCATCACAACCAAGTCAGTAACGGGTAAATCCTCCTCTGTTTGCCAAACAAGCATTGATCCGACGTGGCATACTCCTAATGAGACGTCTAAGGTCATTTTGGTCCAGATTGTCCCATTCCTGTTGCAACGCAGCAGCAAGTTCTTGGACATTGGCAGGACGTTGTTGACGTTGACGTAACCTCTGTCCAAGCATGTCCCAGACATGCTCGATGGGGGAGAGGTCGGGACTCAGTGCTGGCCAAGGTAATGTGGTGATGTTCTGTTGTTGGAGGTAACCTGTAACGATCCTGGCCCTGTGACATCTTGCGTTGTCATCCTGGAAGATGAAACGGCGGCCATGACGTCGTGCGAACGGCACAACATGGACTGCCAAGATGTTGTCCCGGTAGTACTGGCCTGTAACACGCCCTGCAACAACATGTAAAGCCGTTCTTCCAGCAAAAGTGATGTTCCCTACACCAACGACGTCTTGTCTTAATGTGATGATCTCTCAAACAAGGGATCACGCGAGGACGTCGGGAGCGAAGGTGACCCCTATGCAGTCGATTCCGAATCGTCTGGCTACTCACTCTCACACCAGTGTCTGTTTGAAGACGAGCGCTGATCTGATTTGCTGTGATGACACGATTTCTCAAGGCCAAGGTACGGATAAATCGATCCTGGGCTTGAGTTGTCGCCCTTGGTCGACCTGAGCGTGGTCTGTCCTGTACAGATTGTGTATCACGGTATCTGGACCATAGCCTGCTTATGACAGACTGAGAAACATTCATCGTCCGCGCCACAACCGCCTGTGTTGTGCCGATCTGTAGCATGCCAAGGGCACGTAACCTTTCATTTTGGGTAAGCCGACGCATATCAAAATTTGTTTTCTGGTCACTAAAACAATTAAACTGATGTTTCCACCCTGGAATTCAATGCCACAATGACTGTAACATTCAAAGTCAGAGTCGTGCAAATCTTGGGTTGGACCCCCATGATGATCCCAAGCATCACCTGCATTCCATGCGGTAGCTATTGGTGCGTTTGGGCGTCACATGTAACTGGAAATGTTTCTTCTGTTAGGTTCTATAGTGACTTTTTTCTTAGTCATTTGCATATTTTAGTATTATGCCCCCAAAATCAAATATCCCCTACTTTTTTTGAATAGTATATGTCCATGGTTTGAGTTCGAACTATACTTGCACAAGAAATGATAACACGATGTGGCTACCATAACTGCGACACTGTCTTCTGTCTCTGGTTCCCTTTGGATCAGTATCTCACAGACGAAGTCCTCTGACAGTTCCTGTTCATTCCTGCTACTGTACTAGCCTAAAATTTAAGTAAGCTGCAATATGAAAATACCATATCTCTGTAGTAAGACAACTTGCTCACCGAGAAAGCTCATCTGGATTTTTCGACATGGTTCCCCTTGTCAGTTGTGCAGGACGAAGAGTCTAGCAAAGGACAACATATAGTCGTTTGGAAGGGGAGAAAAATTGAGGACCTATATGTGCACTTCAATGTGTATGGAGGACCTCGGTTTTTCATGCCATCCTAATGACTAGAAAGCTGAGGAATTGTCAGGCCCCCTGTCCTGCACATCTGACATGAGGAAATCATGCAGAAAATCACGAGGAACTTTCTCGGTCAACACCGCCATGATAGTGAGCCAGCGTATACCACACTGATCCATCGCAGGTCCCATAATCTGTTATGTGGTATTATTGATGTATTATGTGGATTTTTCTATTGTTGGAGAAGAAAAGTCATATTTGTTTTGACAATATTATGTTATTATGTAGTATTATTGATGTGTGAATTTCTATTTTTGGAGAAGAAAGGTCATCTTTGTTTTGACAGTAATAAAGTTTATTTCATTCATCCAAACAAATCAGATCTGTCTCTCTCTTTTTCGTTCTCAGGTTCAGTATGCATTAAAATGTCTTATGATCATTACCTCATATTTTATGAACAATTTCATGCTGAAAGATGTATGTATTGTCTTCTATATATGGGGGGGTTGGATGGCCGAATGGTTAGCACGCGTGCACTGTATCATACGGCCTGTCATTGAGTCAACTGGCGTGGTTTCGAATCCCCGGCTGTACGTGACAAGGAGTAGGGTCGCCTGTCCAACCTTGTGGGTTTTCTCCGGGTCCTCCGGTTTCCTCCCACTGCTAAAGATCCCTACGCGCAAGCGAATTATTAAGTAAACCATATGTTAGTCCCAAAATGACCTAGTTTGTGTCGAGTGGACGTTAAAACCCATTTCTCTCCCTCTCTTCTATATATAGTGTCTAAATAAGATCTGAATGCTTTCTCAGTGATTATGTATAGTAGAATATTTGGACTTCAAAGATAGTCAACATTTTTTTTTTTTAATTCTGGATATATCTGTATCAAATTCTGTGATTTGATTTGTTCATACTTGTGCAAACAAAATATAAATGGCCATTTGTAGCATAGGGGTCAGTATTACATTTTACTGCAAAATGACAACTTAGTCTCAAACAATGAGATAAATTAATAAACATTTATTTTAACTTTTAACTAATTAACACAAACACAGCAGCATGAAGTCAGCGTCAAGTATGGCAGTGGAAAACATTATTTCACTTAGTTCATATTTTCAGTCGTCTCTTGAGAAAATTTGGAATAATCAGTGTGTCAAGTCAATGGTGATTGTCTCACGTACCTAGACCCAAATAGATTATTCAATTTCATCGGTGTCAACCTCGATCACTACACTGCAGTACAGTGATTGAATTTCTTAAACCTTTGACAATATTTGTGAAGTATTGGGCAGTATTATAATTCTTTCTGAACAGTGGAAGGAATTTAAAGTTCCAGATTACTAGATTGCACAGCACGTGCGAGCTGTATCATAAAGTCTGTCATTGAGTCAACTGGCGTGGTTTCGAATCCCCGGTTGTACGTGACAAGGAGTAGGGTCGCCTGTCCAACCTTGTGGGTTTTTCTCCGGGCCCTCCACTTTCCTCTTACTGCTAAAGACCCCTACGCACAAGCGAATTACGGAAATAAAATTGAACCATATGTTAGTCCCGAAATGACCTAGTTTGTGTCGAGTGGACGTTAAACCCCATTTCTCTCTCTCTCTCTCACTAGATAGCACATGCCTAAAGTTAGACATAGTAGACTAAAAACATGAGTAGGCTATTTATACTTTTTGGTTTTAATCTTTTAGATAAAAATGCAGCATTGATTGTTACTTTTTTTAATGCATTATTCAATAACATCCTTCTTGGAAATCGACCATAACTCTGTCTTTACTAAATTTAGAGCAGAATTGCCTTTGGTAGAATTATGTTAATTGTAGTGGTATTCATGGTCTGGATAATATTTCTCTATTTATTTTGATGAAACTTGTTCTTGTATAAGTAAATTGTTTTGCATCTATTAAAATAAAAAACAATCAAACGATAATATTCAAATTATTTTTTACATATTATAAGGAAAATCGAAGATCAATACGAAAACAAGTTTCTTCTCTTATCTGTAGGTAGCTATTTCCATGGTAGCCAATGTAAACAACATTTGCTGATGGTGGTCAGTGTTGAAAGCAGTTATGATCAATAAAACAAATTAGAATTGAAATACCGATAAAAAGGAAGTAACATAGTGCTTAGATATGGATTGCTGTTTTTTTTCAATAGATCTCAGTTTATTTTTTGATGGGTTCATTTATAGTGCTCAAAAAAATTTCAAGTTGTTTTATGCAACAGACTTCTCATAGCCATCAAAAGATCCGAAACATTGAACACTATTAAGTCACAGTTAAAGACATTAATTTTCAAGCAAATATATGACAAGCACTCTTGAGCAGTTTACTGGAAAGAATTGCACTCAACAAATTCATAATTTATTATTATTATAGTAAAAGGAAAAAGTAAAGCGACCTTTAAAAGTTTACACAATACAACCAATCCATACAATCTTCGGATGCATTGGTCGCATCCGACGAGCTCATCAGACAAATGGTCGGATGGACAGCTTGTTGTATTGATTTGATCAGTTCTATTCTTATCCAACCAACTGATGCAATAGCCAATGAAATTGCGTTATATTAGACAACGTCATATGACGTCATATCTGACTTGGCAACCAGAAAAGATGTCGTCTTCTGTCGCTTCAAGTACTTTGATGTCCTCTAAAATGGATCTAAACCTATCCGCGACTGAATTAGCATATCTAGTAATAACTGTGTATAGGAAGCGTGGACTTTGTGGAACCTGCGGCATTAAAAATACACGACGACAGGGATAAGAAGAGTCGCCTTGAGGTCTATTGCTACCATTTTATTCAGTTACTAAGAAGGAACAAATGTTGCCATACAACGAATAAAACTATTGTATGGTCGTCCAATATGTTGCATCTGACATTGGTTATATCGTGTAAACGCGGCTTAAAAGGGCATTCTAATACTAGGCAACTAGTCAAATGACCTTTGCCTTAGTTTAATTATATCGATTTGTCAGGGACATTCTGATTAAGATTATATCTAAACTAGTTTGTGTTTAAACTATACTAGTTGTATCAGACATTACATGACTATAGTACTAGTCTTCAGGCTCTGTGTTTGAGGCTGGATTCCATTGCCCCATACAGAATCAATATTAAATCACATCACAAATCATGTTCGGTAAATATTTATCTAACTATAAAAATGTTACTTTGATCGATTAATTCTTTATCAGATGAAATGGGGTTTAACATCTTACTGTTCTGCTCTGATGGCGGGGTTCCCCCTTGTCAGTGATGCAGGACGGAGGGCCTGACAGGGATAGCTGTCTAGTCATTCGGATGGGACGAAAAACCGAGGTCCCGTGTACATATTGGCGTGCATGTAAAAGATCCCTTGACCGTAGGCTGTAGAACCGCTGCCCGGGCAAAATTTCCCTCATAGCACACTGTATGGCGTATGTCTGTCTTCATTAGCCCAGTTCAGAGCAGAGCAGTAGAACGTTAAACCCCATTTCATTTCATTTGGCTCTGATTATGTATCAAACAGACCATAATAATAAAATGTAAATGAATTTCTTTCTTTATACTTTAAGTAGGATTGAAGTTGTATTTATAGCACAGCTTTCATGAATTAACAGATTTAACCAGAGGCCAAAGGCTGAGGGGTTAAACCTGTTAACGAATAAAGCACGCTATAAATGACTTGTAACATTGAAAACTGCTCAACATGCTTATTGTTATTGCACAGAAAACCCACCCCACTTCTCTATATGATTTCTACTAAAACTAGTGTAAACCAGCAAAAGTGTGCAATAACATTGAACATGTCTAGTTATTGCACGGTTAAGCTCCACTCAATCTACTAGATGGAAAACAATCTGCTTATTCAACGAAAAGAACAAAGGAAGATTTCCCATCCATGTTACAAATAAAATTGTACCATGTGTTCTTCCCCAAATGACCTAGTTTGTGTTGAGTGGGGTTAAATTCCATTTCTCTCTCTCTCTCTCTCTGACAGATGGAATTTGAAATATTTCCCTCATAGCACAGTGTATGGCGTAGGCCCCTCTCTCTCTCCAAGAAACATTTAGAAAAAAATCTTTATATTGTCAACTCTTTTTTTAAGGTCAGAATTCTACAAAAAATGCAATATTGAAATATGTTTATTTTGCACAGGGCACTGGGTCAGGTATTGTGCCTTTTCTTCTCACCACGGCTTTACTATGCCTATGTTGTCTAGGCCTACATACATGTACGACCACAAGTTAATGCTTTGAGCAACCATCAGAACTCGGTCGTCTAGGCCTACATTTATTTACCACCAAAAGTTAATGCTTTAAGCAACCATGAGAACTCGGTCGTCTTTGGGGGTGGGGGTGGATGAATGAATGGTTAGCACGTGCGTGCTGTATCATAAGGTCTGTCATTGAGTCAACTGGCATGGTTTCGATTCCACCGTTGTACGTCACAAGGAGTAGGATTGCCTGTCCATCCTCGTGGGTTTTCTCCAGGTCCTCCGGTTTCCTCCCACTGTTAAAGACCCCTACTTGCAAGCGAATTATTGAAATAAAATTGAACCACATGTTAGTCCCAAAATTACCTAGTTTGTATCGAGTGGACGTTAAACCCCATTTCTCTTTATCTACACACATGTACGCCCACAAGTTAATGCTTTAAGCAACCATGAGAACAAGTTTGTACAAGAAAGAAATTGAAGTAATGTCAGTTTGACAGTTGTTGCTAATGCTGAATATTATTGATTAATTTCTACATCCTCTACTCTTCCTAACCATACACCGTAGTTCAACATAAAAGCAAATTCAACCTGAAATTCAGTATACGATAATAACTGATGACTAGAACTTTATTGATGTATTCTGTCTATGTCAATAATTCCTTTTGAAAAGTAGAAGCGGTTATAGAGAACAATAGGTCACTATGGTAGCCTAATGTGCTTATTATTGGGTATCATTAATGGGTAAATAAAATGTTTTCTTTAAGTTATATTTGTAGTGAATTAATGGACTAATTGTACAGTTAAGATTGTGTGTTTTTAGTCTTGACTATGGCTTGAAGTATGTAATTTATTTGATTTACAGCCCAGTTCATTATTTATACCAGTGTTATGTGAGATAGTGGATCGACTATTGAAATTGGTTATTTATTAATGTTTGTCTACAGTGAATTATTTGTATTGAGTTCCCAGTGTCATCAAAAATTGTCACAAACTTGTTCATCGTAATTATTTACTATCATGGAAGGGATTTGTTAGGGGTAGGTTTCCGCTTATTAATTAACTACTTGTCTGAAATTCGATCCGACGTCATGATTATGGTAGATACAAAGTTAATGAGTTCAATATTCTGAATTTAAAAGAGCTGGGAAGATTCCGTAGAAATATTAATCTTTAGATAGGTGCTATCACTTGTCTTTGGAACATTTTCGATTTGACTATAGTCAAATCACACTATACAGTGCTTTGAAGGTAAGGACAAATTCTAAAATTATTTTATATTAATTACATGTAGGGGCTGAGAAGATAAAGTAGAAATATTAATTTTTAGATAGGTATTGTCACATACAATTGGAACATTTTCAATTTAACAATATATATAGTCAAATCACACCAAAGGTAAGGACAATGTCTAAAATTATTTTATAATTAGGGGTCGATAAGATTCTGTAGAAATATTAATGTTTAATCATTTTAAAGGGCCTCTACCATCGGTAGTTAAAACATTTTCAATTTCACTGAATTCTGTCAAATCACACGATAGGCTACAATAATGATTTTTTTATTAACGATCAAAGCTCTAGTGGCAAGCCTAAGGTCGAAAAGCCAATGTTAAGTAAGTGATAATTATCAGTAATTTATCAACAATTGATCAGATAACGATTCTATTTTTTAACATTCATTAACGATTATATCTTCTATACGTCATTAACTATGAATTATCTATTTCTGCTGGAACATCAACTCTATAGATCCGGCTACAGGAAGAATTATCAAGATTGATCAAATAACTACCCTTCGCCTCATTAAATTCTAGATGTAGTTTCATTTAGATGAGCTTTATAATTTTCTCTTACTTGATAGACTCCAACAGGAGGGATCGGGTTGTTTTGTGTCGCTCTCGCATAGGTAATACTGTTTTTAAATCACATTTTCATCTTAAAGCGAGAGCCTCAAACAGAGTGTGAACACTGTCATGTTCCTTTGACAGTTGAACACATTTTGATTGAGTGCCAGCGTCTGAAAGAATTTAGATTAAATCATTACCCTTGCCACTTTTTACATCAGTTGTTTGCCCAACCGTTCTAATCTAATTACAATCTCGTGTATCTGATGCCATCGAGAGTTGATTATGGTCTTGTTTTGTTAATAAATGTCTAATTGATATTTTATATAACAATTCAGGCCTAAAGAAAGACCTGCAATAGACAGATTTTGCTCTTGCATAATGTATGTTTAATATTAAAAATTGGAAGATTTGGAGAAAGGATAAAACCGGTCAACCGTCACTGTATCCATAGAATTTATTATTATTATATGACATCAAAACACAGATGACAAGCGTACCTGGTAGTCATTTAATCAATACAGATCAATAATCTGACATGTTGTCGTGACTGACTTGTTTGTTTTTGTTTATAATTAGAGTATTTAGTTGTCATTGATGGAGATGTGTGCCAAGAATTTGAAAACATGACAAATCTTTAATAGATTAAAATTATTTGGGATCATCTGTTGTGGATGTAAATTGGTATGATATTAAATGAGTAGTTTGAATGAAATAATATTCTTTGAATGAGTAGTTTGAATGAGATGATATACATTGAATGAATTGATATTATTTGAATGAGATGATATTCTTTGAATAAGTTGATATTCTTCGAATGAGTAGTTTGAATGAGTTGATATACTTTGAATGAGTTCATATTCTTTGAATGAGTTAATATATTTGAATAAGATGATATTCTTTGAATAGAATGATAGTCTTTCAATGAGTTGATATACATTGAATGAGTTGATATTCATTGAATGAGTTAATAGTCTTTGATTGAATGACTTAATGAATGAGTTAATAGTCTTTGAATCAGTCGATATTCTTTGAATGAGATGATATTCTTTCAATGAGTTAATAGTCTTTCAATGAGTTGATATTCATTGAATGAGTTGATATTCTTTGAATGAGATGATATTCTTTGAATGAGTTGATATTCTTTGAATGAAGGATATTTTAAACAGTTAATTGTGGACTAATTGTTTAATGAAATATGTCAGTGATAATAAACAGGTGGACATAATATATAATGTTAGTTTAATTAAATATTAAATTCTTTTTTCCAGAGCAAGAAATAAAGATGACAGCGGTGGCTGGTCAGAAATATCAACCTTCGACTGGTTTTAAACAGAAAGATGAAGAGGAAGATGATTTTGAAAAAGAGTTGGCATCTTTTATAGAAAATGAAGAAAAACAACAAAAAAACAATGTAAGTTTTATTTGAAAATAAGCATGTTGGATCGCCAAGTGTGGTTTAGATCATAAGTGTCATGGATTCGGGGGGTCACGGTGGGTAAGACACTGTCAGTGATGCAGGATGGAGGGCCCAACAAGGACAGCTGTCTAGCTAGTCATTCGGATGGAATGAAAAAACGAGGTCCCACGTACACAAAGGCGTGCACGTAAAAGATCCTTTGACAGTTGGAATTCAATATAAGAGTAGGTCGTAGTGCTGCTGTCTGGGAAATATTTCCCTAATAGCACACTGTATGGCGTATGCCCGTCTTCATTAGCCCAGTTCGGAGCAGAACAGTAAGAAATTAAACCCTATTTCATTTCATTTGTCATGGATTTGATCACATGCTTGTATGTACCAAATTGATATTTTATAATTTTTTTTTTTTTTTTGCTGACCACTAAAATCGTCAGCGTGAACATAATGTTTTAAGATTTTACAAAATACATGAATTTAAAACTTGATTATTCTTGAATTATGACAGGAAAAAGAAACAAGTATAAATAATAATAATGATAAAGAAAAAGGAGAAATCGATAAATTAGAGAAAGAAAGGGAGGATGAATATATATTTACTAGTGATCAACAACGAGCAATGGATGAATTGTTGGCTCAAAGAGAAGAAGATGATTTTATAGGAGGTAAGACAACATCTACATCGATTCCCCAGTTGTATGTGACAAGGAGTAGGATTGCTTCTCCAACCTCGTGGGTTTTTTCTCCAGTTCCCTCCCACTGGTAAAAGATTCCTACGCGCAAGCGAATTATTGAAATAAAATTGAACCATATGTTAGTCCCGAAATGACCTAGTTTGTGTCGAGTGGACGTGAAACCCCATTTCTCTCTCTCTCTCTCTCTCAAATAATACTCTGTCCCAATTTGTAATCTATTTTTTTTTGTTTTGCCATTTCAGAGGAAGATCCACCAGAATATAATGTAAAAGAAAGACTTCTTCAGTTAAATGCTGAATTAGCTAAAGATCCAACACCTCTAGAAAATAGTCACAGGGATGTGCGGGTTAATTTTAAAGACAATCTTGTAGATTTAGTGGCTCCCCCACCAGATTTTAGTGATGACGAGGGTGAAGCTAAAAAGGGCAAATCTAGTGTTTCATTTAGTGCTCCTGTGAAGGAGAATAAATCTGAAGAGGACAATAATAAGAACGCTAATACTAAAAAAAACGAAAAGAAATTTGTAGTGGAAAGAGATGGAAAATTTGAAGTGCTACACTCTACAGAGATGACATCAGAGGAACGTCAGTTATATGATGCTGTTGAAACGTCACCTGTTGCTAAGAAACCAACTAAAACCACAACAACAACATTTAACAAAACGAAATCGGTAAATTCGAACAACTCTAATATTCACAGTACAAAAAAACAGCCCTCCCCACCCGCAAAACCCAGGCCTTCAACTGCCAATAATAATACACGAAGAAATGTCCGTCCTTCATCATCCCCACCCCGTCCCAGATCGGCTGCAATTCCATTAAATAATTCTTCTCCGTTGGAAAATTTTGATTATCGTTCACCATACGCTATGACGGATGAAGAAAAGAGTCAGTTTCGACAATATGCTAAACAGCAGGAAGATAAAAAACGACAAGATTTGGAAAACAAGAAGAGAAACGAAGAGGAAAAACAAAAGGAACTAGATGGAATTTTTCAATCATGGTTGAATAAGAAGAAAGAAGAAGATCAGAAACGGAAGTTAGAAGAAAAGGAAAAGAAGAAAGCTGAAGTAAAAGAGGATAAGGTATTGTTTTTTTTAAAACAAAAACTTTTGGTTCTTGGTTTTGGTGGAGGCTGACTGTCTGAGCCATGAGTTTTCGTCTTGCATGAATAAATTAATTATGGCTGTTAAAAACTTACATATGTTCGAAATTACCTCAGGTGAAATAAAACGCATTATATTATTAAATATTCCAACGCCTAAAAAGTTATCTCTTGCAAAATTGCACTTATCAGATAATTCCATGGCTCAGACAATAGTTAAAAAAATGGCTATGGCTGTTAAATTTATTACACTATAATGTTATTCAAATGGCTGTATAATATAAATTAGTTTTAAAATGACTGGGTTGCTATAAGTGAAACCAGCTTGATTGGGGGTGTTGGGATGGCCTAGTGGTCTAGAGTGTCATGTTTCGACCTCTAGCTGGCGGTCACCTCCTGCGTGCAGTTGTAGTTTCGATCCCTGGTGTGACCGTATGTGACTTGGAGATAGGAGCGCCTTTTCAACCTCATGGCTTTACTCCGGTTTCATTCCACAGGAAAGATGCGTGCGCTAAGATAATAAAAATGAGACAACTTGTCTGCGACCTTCTGTGGAAGCTGACATTAAACATTTTAAAAGTAAACAACATGTTCATATAGTTATAGTTAATTAAATTATGCATGCATATATCCTTCAAAGGGGATCACGGTGGCTAAGTGGGTAAGACGCTGGCTCATTAGCCTGGAGGTCGGGTGTTTGAGAAAGTGCATCCAGATTTTCCTGTGTGGTTCCCCCTAGTCAGTGATGATGACAAGGACAGCTGTCTAGTCGTTCGGATGGGACAAAAAAAGCGAGGTCCCGTGTACACATTGGCGTACACGTAAAAGATCCCTTGACAGTTGGAATTTGATATAAGAGTTGACTGTAGTGCCACTGTCCGGGCAAAATTACCCTCATAGCACACGGTATGGCATATGCCCTTCTTCATTAGCCCGATTCGTAGCAGGTAAAATGTGCATGTTTTATAAAAGCTGTCTGAAGCCAGGCATTATAAGTCAGCTTGTTGAGATAGCAAAGATAAGCCACGTTGGAAAATAAAGACTGGTAGCGAGCTGGGGTTTTTGACTCACCTTTGTATTTAAAGCTGGCTTAACGACCATGTCTTAACAGAATTTTTGAAATTGTCTTGTCATTTTGAAATCTAGTTTTTTAAGACCCAGTCTTTTCTTTACAAAATGGAAAAAAAAAACCAACAAAAAAACCAAAAACAAATGACCACTTTCCCCATATCTATTGTTTGAGAATGAAGAGTTTGATTTACTGATTAATAATTAGTTATTTCATTTTTTAGTTTTTATTGTGTCTTTGGAATAGTCTTTTATGTTTTTATTAGTAGTCTTGTTTATCATCCATCCTGTTGTGGCATAGTTTTTATTAGTAATAGTAGTCTTGTTTATCATCCATCCTGTTGTCGCATAGTTTTTATTAGTAGTACTAGTCTTGTTTATCATCCATCCTGTTGTGGCATAGTTTTTATTAGTAATAGTAGTCTTGTTTATCATCCATCCTGTTGTCGCATTTCAGCTTCTTTATAATCATTGTTGATAAAGGGAGGATTGTATCACATCTAGTTTAGTTCAGTTTATTGGACTTTCATCATTTTAGGTAATAAGATCGAACAAGTACAAACTTGTTTTGTTATGTGCAATTAGTATTATTTTGTGGCAGAATGCCAAGGTCACTCTATACTAGTTAATGTAAGACTTCTAAGCACATAAATAATTAGACATTTTATACTGACATCAAGCTCCCGTTACACAAACTGCATGTTAAATTTATGAATTCAGGTGCAACAAGTGTATCCCGTCCCATTTCTTATTTAAAGATACATTATGTAAGATTTAGATAAAGAGCTAGTCATTGTTGCTATAATAGTTCGAAAATAGATGATGTAAAATGAATAATTTGAAAACTTCATTCAAATTACTTTATTGCGAGCGAAGATAATTGCCTTTGAAAACTTTGACTTGTGCAATAATTTCACACACAGTACTAGTTGTTTGAGGCTTAGTCTCGCTCCTCCATATGACTGAACTGTTCTAATCTATTTAATATCGGAGAAACCCGATGCCATCAAGAGTTGATTATGGTCTGGATAAGTTAATTAATGTCTAATTAATAATTTAGATAACATTTAAGGCCTAAAGAAAGACCTGCAATAGGCAGATTTAGCCCTTGCATAATGTATGTTTAAGTGATTTATTTAAGAGATTTGTTTGTTTTCCTTCTTGATGTTTTTTAAAAGCACATTAATTATATTCTTTCACACTTACTAAATGCCCTTTCTATCTAGCACATTTCTTTTTAAAATAATTCATTGGTGATTGGTTCCTTTTTGTATTATGTTAGTTTTTGTCCATTTATTCTACTTTGGAGGTTGGGGTTTTTTTTGTTTCTTTTTTTAATTTCATGACTTTAGACAGAAATTCACATATAAATATGGAGAAAAGATTGTTCACATATATTTAATTTATATTAACATATTAAGTCAAATACTTCACTTTATAGAGAAAAAAAAAAATGGCTGACAAAACAAAAAATAAGCAAGTAAATATTTTTTTTTAAATTGCGCCTTTTATATCTTAGAAAAAAACTGGAGAATTGCAGCAATCATCTTTGGAATCTAATGAATCACCTGAACAGGTACTTATACATTAAAGTTAATCTCTTTATCACACTCTCTCCCTAACCCCAGGCCTGGAAATAAAGGTTTAAGATGTACATATACCTGACAAAATGTCAGGCACTAATGAAATAGTACCTGACATTTTCAACCTCGTGCCAGTCATGTATTTATAATATCAATAAAAAAAAGTCAAACCAGTGCTGGACAAAATGATAGGCACCAGAGATTTTGTGCCTGACAAAGCCTGAATCTGTGCCTAACAATGTCAGTGACAGGTGCCTTATTTCCAGGCTTGTTTCTGTGACAGGTGCCTTATTTCCAGGCTTGTTTCTGTGACAGGTGCCTTATTTCCAGGCTTGCCTAACCCACCTGCAGAATATTGATATCCTACTCAATATTGGAAATCTTCTCTGAATTATTTTTACCTTTCAAGATATTCTTGGAAAGCCTAATATCTTACCAAGTGACCCATAAGTGATTTAATTTGAACATTCCTGATGTAACCGTGTTGTAACTGTCTCAGTCCTAACTGAATGTATTTGAATTTAGCTTAGTACAATACTGTTGTTACTTAAAATATATTTGAATTTGGCTGGTTTGTATACAGTACTGCACTGTCTAAAATTAAACGAACATGTACAAATATACTATTACTTTAGATAATATGGAGTGGAATTCACACCATAATTCTTACTCTTAAAATTGCTAAATCATATGACTTGTTACTATTACGTTAGATAATATGGAGTGGAAATCACACCATAATTCTTACTCTTAAAATTGCTAAATCATATGACTTGTTACTATAACGTTAGATAATATGGAGTGGAATTCACACCATAATTCTAACTGCTAAAAAATGCTAATTCATATGACTTGTTACTATTACGTTAGATAATTCTTACTCTTAAAAATGCTAATTCATACAACTTGTTCCTTAAATATTGTACTATAGTTTGAATTTGTATTGGATTCTATTTCCATTATTACTTTTAATCAACCTTCATATTTGTTTTTATTAAATAAAGAAGATTGTAGACAGTTTAGATTCATACATTTTTTGAAATGCCATAAAATGTAACAAGATGCAATAAAACAACAAAGCACTCTTTATGCTGATTCAAATTTTATTTGACAATAACCGGCCCTGAATGATACGCAAATGATATTTATAAAATAAATTAGAATTTTTACAGGTGTAACTAGCTAATTTACTATATGTAAGTAAAAAGTATATTAACTGGTATAAGAGTTAGAATTATGTCATATATTCCACTCCATAAAATACCAGAATATCTTTTCTCACACATCAGTGTTGTGATAACATGTATAATTAATGAAATAACTGGACAATCTAACTGAAATTTCTCACTAATAATTTATTTTTGTCCTTAAGTAGAAGACAGGAATGGTGATGATTTCTTAAAGGGACAGTCCCAGATTTTATTTTAAAAGTATTGATTTAAAATTCTTATACACAACCATGAAGGGAATAATATGAATAGATTGGATACAGTAATAAACAACTTAATGCTTATTAATAAACTGATTCCAGAAAAGGATGATATGAATATGATTTTAAAGATCAGCTGGCAATGTCATCAAATAAGAATGATTATCTATATTAGGGTTTTAGTTAATGGTGGTATGAACAAAGGGTATTAAATAGGATATAAAGAAAATCAAATAAAAGAAGAAAAAGAAAAGAAAAATTAAGAGGAAGGTGGGGACATAGAGATACATGTGGGGGGGGGGGGAGTTTGAATAGAGATTTGAATTAGAAAGAAGCTTGTGAACACTTCAAAGCCTGATAACTTCGCTCAGAGACAAGTAATTTGACTGAAATTTTTTAACTAGACCATCTAACTTTTTTATCTAAATCTTACATAATGCATCTTTAACAAGTGTATTTCCTTTAATTAAAGCTAAAGATCTGCTAGTCTCTATCATTTGAGAATAAGTAGATCATTGGCTAGATTATCCAGTCTTTTATATTATCATGAACAAAATCTAAGGGAGGTAACTAGTCCTAAAACAATCCCCAACGTTGTAAAATTTCTCTCTTCAAGGATTATTAATTCTAATTACTTGACTTTTATTAAAAAAAAAAGAAAAAAGTTCCTTTGCCCATGCATAAGCGGGAGTTGTTTTTTTATGTGATTATCCAGTAAATTTTGCCAATTGTTGACAACTGACCCAGGTGCTATAGTATGTACATGTACATTGAAGGGTAGGAGGTTCTGGGTGACCAAGACTATACATGTACAAGTTACATTTCTCATTCTCTTCAATGATTTCAATGTATTTGTTCTTTTCTTTGTGGCAGGGATTGGCAGTAACCATACTGGTTGAGTAGGGCAATTACTTTAAGTAAATTAGTTTTGTTGTTTTATTATGTGAATTTCATACATGTCATCATGAAGTTATCCTATTGTACTGGTTAGGCATTTTTACGAGAAAACAAATCGGAGGAAACCAGAGAACCCATAGGGTTGGACAGGCGACCCTACTTGTCACGTATAACTGGGGAATCGAAACCACACCAGTTGACTCAATGACAGACCTTATGATACAAAGCGCATGCGCTAACAATACGGCCACAAGGTCTGTCATTGAGTCAACTGGCATGGTTTCGATTCCCCGGTTGTACGTGACGAGGAGTAGAGTCGCATGACCAACCTCGTGGGTTTTTTTCCTGTTTCTTCCCACTGCTAAAAAAACCTACGCAGTCTCGAAATGACCTAGTTTGTGTCGAGTGGACATTAAACCCCATTTCTCTCTCTCTCTCTTTTATTGTTTCTGATAAAGTTATTGATCATAATTAGAAGTTTATTAATGAACGTGGGTTTTATATTGAATCTATAAGCTATTGTTAATTATTCTATCATCGATCGATAACGGAAGACATTTATCAGTATTACATTATTGATAACAAAAATAACACAGAGAATTAAAGGGATAGTCTGTTCTTTTTTTATCAACAGCTATAAAATTAACTTAGTGGCGACATTGAAATAGTTTAAAATAGGCATTCAAGATTCAAGGTCGTTTTGGAAAATTCCTCCAATGATTTAATTTCTGCTCCTACAGTGCAGTTTGAAATAAGACATTTATAAAATGATCGATTTAAAACATTGTCATGAGGAAAGTAATATTTCCAAAAAGTAGAGGCCAGTCTTAATATGATATTAAAATGTGTTAAAGCCTTAATAAAAATTTAGACATGATCTACATGTATGTTATGTAGAACTGTATATATATATAAATAGAAAATAATTTTTCCTTAAATTTTCGTGCTGTATTAAAAAGCAGGACTGTCCCTTTAATTACTAGTGTTAAACATTACTGCTGATGAAGTTCTTGGAGGATTATAAAATGTCAGAAGGTCAATAGTTTAATGGTTTGAATTCCAACCATATTATATCACAATCACCATCATAATATTCAGTACAGGATCTTGGAGCCAAAGTGAAACATGTAACACTGGACCCCATCCTTTTTTTTCTGAATTCAGCCCTGCCCCCACCCCCACCCCATAATACAAGGTTCATCTGCTGGCCCTGATTATATTCAGATTTGACATTTGACATTTTAAATCAAGTAACCTGTGTTCAATGTAGTTATTGTTAATGAATCAACAAGGTAGAATAAGATTATATATTTCTGGAATACCCGATAACACTTCTAATTTATATGTGAGATTCAGGTAGCTGTCTCTTTTGTGAACTAGTTTTAGAAAATTTAAAAGGAAAATTTTAACAAATTCTGAAAACAATAAAATGGTTATGTTTTATGAATTTTAATATTTTGAGTTTCATGTATCCGTATACACACCTAACTGCATTTAATTTTCTCGCTTCAAAAAGTACCAGGGGTTGGATGGTCGTATGGTCAGCACTGGGGGTTGTATCATAAGGTCTGTAATTGAGTCAACTGGCGTGGTTTCGATTCCCCGGTTGTACGTGATAAGGAGTATAAGGAATAGGGTCGTCTGGCCAACCCCATCGGTTTCCTGCAGGTCCTCTGGTTTCCTTCCACTGCTAAAGACCCCTACGCGCAACCGAATTATTAAAATAAAATTGAACCATATGTTAGTCTCAGAATGACCTAGTTTGTGTTGAGTGGACATTACTCTCTCTCTCTCTCTCTCTCTGTGGAAGTGTTACTGAGGGGAGTAGAACCTCCTTCATCATTCTTTCAAATTATCCTATTCTTCTTTTACAACATTTCATCACCTTTGTGGTTCCGCAAAAGGTATATATCTTTAATCCACTTCATCATAAAGTGAAATATTTGCCATTTTAAAACAGCAATAAGGTGTAGATTATCCTGATATAAATATCAAAAAAATGGCTGTCTCAATTCTTTCATGTACCTGATATAAATGACTGTCTCACTTCTTTCATGTGGCTATTAGATTGTGTTCTACATTAAAAAACCTCGAAACTTTCTGAATTTTCGCTAAAAAAAAATTATCAGTTATTTTTGTCTTTCTCATTGTTCATTTTAGAAACTGGTGAATGCACAAATGATAAATATTAAGTCATTCAATGTCCTCTTTCTAACAAAGCCAATGTAAGATTTGTTTTTTGATTGGCTTAAAAATATATCATTAAGAAGCCAAAAAAGGGGAACTGAGGGTGAAATGGGTCATTCAAATTATCCATTATACTTCTAGTTTGAGATGTATTTCAGGTAAAAACGAACATAAATTGTTATTCAGGTCCTGTAGTTTTCTGATCTTTAACATCCAAACTGTAGTGGGAGTCGCAGTGGCTCAGTGAGTAAGACACTTGCTCGCTAGCTGGGAGGTCTCGGGTTTGCTCTTAAAGTTGGTCAGGATTTTCCAGCGTGGTTTCCTTTCAGTGATGCAGGATGGAGGGCCTGATAAGGTTCTCTGTGCACGTAAATGAACTCTTTAACAGTTGACAGTTCGAATTAGATATAAGAGTAGGCCCTAGCGCTGCTGTCCAGGCAAAATTTCCTTCATAGCACACCACGTGGCGTATGCCCGTCTTCATTAGCCCAAACAACTCAATATGCTCTTATTCTATTGTTTTACAGAGAGAACTAAATGAGAAAATATTCAAAAGTTGGATGAAAAACAAGGAAAATCAACATAAAACTGAAAAATTATTAAAGAAAAGGCAGGATCAGGAAATGAAGGAAGGGCTAGTACTCCATAATCGTGAAGAATGTGAAAAATCATTTAAAAGGTGAATTTATCTCTCTTCCATTCAGGGGGTTGGTTTGCCGAATGGTCTAGCACATGCCCTTTAGATCATAAGGTTTGTAATTGAGTCAAGTGACGTGGTTTCAAGCCCATACTTGTATGTGACAAGATGTGGGGTTGACTACCTATGAGGGGATTGGATGGCCAAATAACCGAATGCTTAGCACGTGTGCACTGTATCATAAGGTCTGTCATTGAGTCGACTGGCGTGGTTTTGAATCCCCGGTTGTACTTGACAAGGAGTAGAGTCTCCTGTCCAATCTTGTGGGTTTTTTCCGGGTCCTCCGGTTTCTTCCCACTGCTAAAGACCCCTACGCGCAAGCAAATTATCGAAATAAAATTTAACCATATGTTAGCCCTGAAATGTCGAGTGGATGTTAAACCCCATTTCACTCTATATATACATCTAGTAATAATAAAGTTTTATGTATTAAATAATGTCATATTATTGCAGGTGGTTACGAAAGAAGAATGCTGAAATCCGTCGGAAGAAAAATGTTGAACGTCAAAAAATACGCTATCTCAGATTATCTGCAAGGAAATCGCGGAAATCGCAGGCTTTAGCTCGTGCCATTCAACAATCTCAATCTTATAAATATGTTGATTTTAATTATTAAATGTTTTCAAAATTATGTTTTTAAATATCAAACTCATTGATTTGTTAACAATATGACAATTTGTGAAATTCATTGAGTTTTTATGTAAACATTCTAAATATAGCCTATGTTTGTCTTAATTTAAAGGGATATTACCAGATATTACAGATGTTTAATTAGTGCATGCAGTGTGCTAGGAGTCAATAACTGACTTTAGGAAGTCAGTAACTGATTTTATGGAGTCATTAACTGACTTTATGGAGTCCGTAACTGTCTTTATAGAGTCGGTAACTGACTTTATGAAGTCTGTAACTGTCTTTATGGAGTCAGTAACTGACTTTATGAAGTCCGTAACTGTCTTTATGGAGTCAGTAACTGACTTTATGGAGTCAGTAACTGACTTTATGGAGTCGGTAACTGTCTTTATGGAGTTGGCAACTGACTTTATGGAGTCGGCAACTGACTTTATGGAGTCGGTAACTGTCTCTATGGAGTCGGTAACTGTCTTTATGGAGTCAGCAACTGACTTTATGGAGTCAGCAACTGACTTTATGGAGTCAGCAACTGACTCTATGGAATCAGTAACTGATTTTATGGAGTCAGTAACTGTCTTTATAGGGTCAGTATCTGACCAGTAACTGTCTTTATATAGTCAGTGACCGACTTTATAGAGTCAATAACTGACTTTACGAGTTGTCATTACCAGAATAATAGCACTTCAAAATATAGCAGTTGCATGTTTCATCCTTATTCCTGTTGAGGGTTATGTACACATACAAGATTTCTGTGAGCATGACCCAGATGTCTTTATAATGGAGGATGAGTTAATGTGAGTAACACATAGCTTCAATTATCCAGACAGCCCTGATTTCAAACAAGTCAAATTACAAATTGGCAACCAAATGATATAAATTAATTCTTTTGCCAATAATTTTTGAAGGAATTTATATTTTGAAACCAAATTTACGGGATAGGGAGATATGCATTGAGCATTTTTACATATTTAATTGGGATTTTTTAAAAATGCATTATGTAAGAGCTAAATATGCCTATTGCAGGTGTATTTTCTGGCTTCAAATGTTACATTAACTATTATTTAGACATTTATTCATATGAAGAGCCTATAATCAACTCTGTAGACCATAGCAGAGTTTTAAATGGATTAGAACACCTGCAAGATTTAAAAATTTAATGATAAAATGGATAATCAAGACTTAGTCTCAGTTGTCAAGTCCCGTTGCTACAATAATAAACAATCTACATTGCATCTTCAAACAGTCATAACCAGTGATGGGATTTCAAAAATTTTCTTGTCGGACATTTTGACCAAAAATAAAGGGACATAACTCTTATCGTTATTTAAGATGGCAGTTTTTAGACCACATACAAAAATCACGTGTAAACAAAATATTCAAATTCGTCCGTAATATAAAAATAGGTGCACCTCGTTGTGACTCATAACCTTGCTCAGACTAAAATATTTTGACTGAAATTTTCAATACATTCATATTTCATTATCTATTTTTGAACTATCAATAATCAGAAGGACCAGCTGTCCAACCTCGTGGGTTTTCTCCGGGTCCTCCGGTTTCCTCCCACTGCTAAAGACCCCTACGCACAAGCGAATTATTGAAATAAAATTAAACCATGTGTTTGTCCCGAAATGACCTAGTTTGTGTCGAGTGGACGTTAAACCCCATTTCTCTCTCTCTCTAAATCTTACATAATGCTCAAATCTGGCAATATCCCTTTATACCATTTTGAATAATTTCGCCATATTAAGACAATATTAAGTATGATTATTTGAGACAGGTTGGTTATTCCTTGAACTTTTCTTGGAAACCAGAATTAAATTTAATTTATATTTTTTTAGACATTTAATTCAATTATTAAATGAATACATACGTTGTTGCATTTAATTATTTTCTAAATAGTTTTGTTAATAAAAATGCACATCTCTGTTGTCGAAACAAATCAAATTCAACTTTTACTATCGGTATTTTATACACCCATATTAAACAGTGCAAGATGAATCCTTCATTTCTTTTATTTTTATTTTTATATACCGGTATAAATGTAGTGCCTAAATCAGTTGGTGATTATTTTCTAATCAAAATAACTTAATTAATTAAATACTGTATTCCACATCAAGAAATTTCCATTAAACATACATCATGCAAGAGGTAAATCTGCCTATTGCACGTCTTTTTTTTAGGCCTGAAATGTTATATAAATTATTAATTAGACATTTATTAACAAAACAAGACCATAATCAACTCTCGATGGCATCGGATACTCGAGATTTTAACTAGATTAAAACGGTTCGCCATGTAAAAATTTAATGTAAAAATGGGAAAGAGAGGCTAAGTCTCAAAATACCAGTGCACTGGTTACCACAATGCACACATCTTGTCAAAACTACAAACAGTGATAACTTGGCTCAGAATGAAGTAATTTGAATGAAATTTTCATTTTACATTATCTATTTTTGAACTATTGTAGCAAGAATGGTCAGCTCTTTATCTAAATCTTACATAATGTATCTTTAATGACTAATTGAAGAAAATGATATTAAAAATGTTGAAAGATGAACATGTTTATATCAATATAAAGGTTCTCTATCTTCTAGCATCATAAAAGGTTTTATTCAGTGGGAGGGTACCGATAGCATCATACAAGGTTTTATTCAGTGTGAGGGGGTATGGATAGCATCATACAAGATTTTATTCAGTGTGACGGGGTATTGATACCATCATACAAGATTTTATTCAGTGGGAGGGTACCGATACCATCATACAAGATTTTATTCAGTGGGAGGGTACCGATAGCATCATACAAGATTTTATTCTGTGTGAGGGGGTATCTTCTAGCATCATACAAGGTTTTATTCAGTGTGACAGGGGTAGCCTGACGATAAATGTGAGTTAATAGTGTGGTTTACAGTCAAATTATTTAGGGGTAAATTCTTGTACTGTGAAATAAAGTGAATGTAATATTGTGTATGCTTACTATAATGTGAGTTATCTGTGATATTTATTAAAATATACTCTTCAAAAAAAATAGGGGATATTCAGAAAGGATACAAAACTTCGGAAATGCACTGCTGTTTTTATTAGAGGTAACCAGTGTATGTTAATAACAGGCCAATTGCCTACACATGAACATAAACAGTTCATATGGGCGCCTTATTTGACAGCCCCATTTCATTCGCAAAGAGATACACTGTCAAAAGTGAAAATGGAAGTTTTTGATTTTTGTCTTAATCATTTGTCTTAATTGCATTTCAATATCCCCTACTTTTTTTGAAGAGTATATATGTAAGTATATATTAAACCATTTTTTATGATCATGACATTGTATATATCTATCTATAAATGTTAAATATTCTCTTAAATACACTGGGACCTCACTGTAATAACTTTCACTATTTAATGCATAGTTAATGCCATACTGATCAGCAAAGAATTTTCACTTGTCCGCTCCATTCACTGATAGAGATGACATCGATGGGGCTTAATGAGCCCCCAATATTAACTTTTTTCCTTCTGCAAATTAAATTCTAGAACATTTTTTTTTAAGCATTAGAAAAATAAATAAAGGTGTTTCAAGTATATGTAGGTAAATAATATTTGCTATTTAGTGTAAATGGGTATATAAAGTGAGTAAAACGCGCCAATGTTTGACACCGCGTGATGTGACGTCACATGATAAAGCAGTTATCTTTTACAGAGCTATATTAGTCTTTGCAATACCTCTGCGAAACCGAATGAGTTATTGCAGGGAAATCTTTAGGTATAAAACCACAGTGTCATTCAACTGAAGCATGCTATAATAGATACTTTATTTTAAACCTCAATGATGCACTAGAAACTTTTTTTGTAGTGAAAATTAAGAGCATTTTTTGGGGTTGTCCAACGTCAGTTCTACATGTGACAATTGTTTCTGGCCATTGTTACAGAAATGAATAACAAGCTTAAAGTGATGATATTAAATACACTGATGAGAAGGGCAAATATATCTGAATGGTTATAGCGAGGTTCAAGTGTATATATTCTATTTTATATAATTGTCAAAGTATAATATTTATATATAAATAAGAATCCGTCCAATGAAGTATATATACTATACTGTGATAATATCTGTTGAGTCAGTTTAAACAATAAATACATTCTATTAGAGTACTTGGTTTTATCAGATTTAATATCCCAGCATTTATTGATTTATCAATGGGAAATAGAAATTAAGCCATTTTTACAGCATAATGTGATCAAATCTGCAAAATTTAAATGCCTTGTCCCAGAAATAATTTTTATTTTAACATCCAAATCACCTAAAAAAAATCTTGCCCGGATAGCTGCACTAAGGCCTACTCTTATATCGAATTCCAACTGTCTAGGGATCTTTTACGTGCACGCCAATGTGAACACAGGACCTCAGTTTTTCGTCCCATCCGAACGACTAGACAGCTATCCTTGTCAGGCCCTCCGTCGTGCATCACTGACAAGGGGGAACCACGCCGGGAAATCTGGATGAACTTTCTCGGCCAGTGCAGTGCAGGCTAGCGAGCTAACGTCTTATCCACTTAGCCACAGTGAGCCCCATTTTTCAGAGGCATATGCACCGAAAAATTCCAAAATTCTTAGGGGCTAGAGGGGGCCATGGTGGCTCTACAAGAAGGTCCAGGGTTACATCCCAATGTGGGTCCAAAACATTCTCAGGATTTCCAGCTTGGTTTACCATTTTCATTGTAAAACTGAGAATTGGAATGGAACAATGTGCACTTAAAAGAAACCCTGTCAGTTTCAATTTGCTGAATTTAATTTCATTTCGATCCCTAGGCCCTGAATTCATAGCTTGCGAACCTCAACGAAACCCACTCACGAGCGCCACAGTAGGGAGTCGTTACGGAGGACTTCCCCCAGACAATTTTGAAAAATAGACTGCCGGAAATGCTGTCTGACAGTATTCAGTAAGTCACCAATCGTGGAGAAAAATAGATCTGACCAGAAAATTTTGAAAATAGACTGCCGGAAATGCTGTCTGACAGTATTCAGTCAGTCACCGATCGTCGAGATAAATAGAGCTGTCGCCTGATCACTAGTCTATCCTACCCCAGAGAGGAAAGTGTCAAATGAACGAAAATTTGAAAAGTAGACTGCCCAAAATGCAGTATCTGGCAGTATTTCAGGCACTGATCGTCGAGATAAATAGAGCTTCCAGATACCGCCTGTCACCAAATCACTGGTTTATCGTGGCAAACGTAGGGAGTGAGTGAAAGTGAATGAGTATTTTCGCCACAATATTTTGAGAAATAGACTCCCGGAAATGCAGTCTGGCAGTATTTTCAGGTACTGGTCGTCAAGATAAATAGAGTTGACCAGATACTGTTCGTCGCCAAATCACCAGCTTATCCAAACAGAGAGGGAGGTGTCAAACGAACGGATTGAGTGTTTCAAGTGAATGCATATTCTCGCCGCTTTGAACCTATACCCAAAAGCTTTGAGGAGGGTATAAAGCACTTTTCAAGTAATTCACATGTTATTGATTATGGTAGGTTTACAGCAGGATGGCCTTATAAGAAATCACTCAGCAGACTACGCAAGGGGGGCAAACAGAGGGCAGACCAGATTAATGGCGGGACAACCCCCCCGCTTGGCGCCGCCACTGGAGTACCCAATATTAAAAAAATTGTACAATTTTCTAACCATTGTGTTTAAGTATTCTACCCACTGCCAAAGACCCTTACGTGCAAGCAAATTATTGAAATGAAATTGAAGCATATGTTAGTCCCGAAATTACCTAGGTTGTGTTTAATGGATGTTAAGCGGGAATTTTATACATTGTCAGCTACTTAATGTCGAGTATAATGCTGAAAATAGAATGGAAGTGAGGCAGTGGCAACATTCATCATTTGACAAGAAACTACGAGTGTTACATTATCGGAAACAAGGAGTCTTGTGGGCCCCACACCCCTTTCCTTTCAACATTTTGCTGGTTACAAGTGTCTAATCTGTTCTGCGCTTGGTGCTAGATTTATATTTGGAATCTTTCTTACTGATGATATTGTGTTGATCATTCTAGTAATCTAGATCTGAAAGAAAATCTAGGTACTCTACCAACCTCATCAAAAGACTATTCTACATGGAAATGACAATTAAGTTATTTGTAGATTTGTATGGTTTCAAAATTACCTTATAATACCTCAAATATTTTTTGATTCAGTCTTTATATGAAGCTGTAGTTTGATCGTATTTGAATAAAATTATGCATCCAAAAACCAATTTATATCTGGGATCTTAGATGTTTTTCGTGAGACGTCTTCGCACAAGGGTTAATGTCATTTAAATAACTGATGATTTAAAAGACAAATCATCCTATTTTATACTTCAACGTCGTGGGTTTTCTCCGTGTCCTCCGGTTTCCTCCCACTGCTGAAGACCCCTACACACAAGCGAATTATTGAAATAAAATTAAACCATATGTTAGTCCCGAAATGACCACATTTGTGTCGAGTGGACGTTAAACCAAATTTCTATCTCTGTCTATTTTATACTTTATTTAAGAATAATTGAAGTATGCTGTTATCATTTTTCCTGGTAGAGAATTCTTTAAGACGATCCTGACCCACTGTGCACTAAAACCATTGGGAAAAACATACCAGACGTAAGGTTTGGACGATGTTGTTTCTAGTTGAGTAACCTCAACCCAATCTTCATCAGCAAGATGACCTGAAAAAAAGGGAACATTAGAGTTCTAGCAAATGCTTCTTACATACAAATATCTCAACAACCTCTGGGCTGCATATTTATCAGAACTTCTTGAATTGTATACCCTAACACATCTTCAATAGAAGGCTTGATCTCGCTTTAACTACGTACATATTATCAAAATACCCTGCATATTTCGGCACTAATTTTGATTGGGTACAAGCCCAACTTGTGAGCCTATCAGATTCCTCGATCGTCGCGAATACCAAGTCTCGCGCTTTCAAGCTAAAATTTCTACCTGTGATAATCGAGTTGCAAAGTTCAAGGTTCATTCAATGTCAAGATTTCCGTGGAGGTCGCGATGTCACAACCTCTGATTGGACGCTACTGCTCACGTGTCTGTAGATAACATAGCTATAAGTTCGAGAACTGTGAAGAAAGCAAGCAACGTCCAGATGTTGTAAAACCCGCAGTCGTTGCTTCAGGAAGATGACCCTAACGCAACCTCCAATCTTCCTCTGATCCATGTCTTCTTGTAATGTGCCATGCAAATTTAAGTTCATTTTATGTACAACGCCCCCCCCCCCATATGCTCTTCAATACCTACCTTCAAGAAACACTTATAAACAATGCTAAAGCCCTTACACGCAAGCATATTATTGAAATAAAAATTAACATGTTAGTCCCGAAATGATCTAGTTTGTTTTGAGTGGACGTTAAACCCCATTTCTCTTTTCTCTCAAGGGTGTTTTTTTCCACTTAAATGCCCGTTTGCCACAGCTTCCGTCTTCATATAGCCCAGTCGGAGCAGAACAGTAGAACGTTAAACCCCATTTCATTTGCCATATTGTGTTAACACGCTTAACCCCATTTCGTTTCATTTCACACAACTTATCGATATAGTCTGACAATTAGTTGTTGGTTCAATAAATATTTGCCTGAAGAACAAGTAGGTCTACCATGGGTTTTCTGATCCCGGAGGGGTTGGGTGAAATCACAAGGTCTGTCAATAAGTCAAGCGGTGTGGTTTTAATTCCTCGCTTGGACATGGCAAAGAATAGGGTCGCCTGTCCAACCTCATTGGATTTCTCTGGGTACTCCGGTTTCCCCCCACTGCTAAAGACCCCTACGTGCAAGCGAATTATTGAAATAAAATTAAACCATATGTTAGTCCCGAAATGACATAGTGGACGTTAAACTCTCTCTCTCTCTCTCTCTCTCTCTCTCTCTCTCTCTCTCTCTCTTTCTGATCCTGTGAACCCTGTTGCTCCTGTGTTAGTCCTGAAATGACCTAGTTTGTGTCGCATGGACGTTAAACCCTACCTGCTGCTCCAGTAACGTCAACTTGAACAGAGAAATACGCCATTGTCTTGTTATGATTGATCACATGTAAAACTTTCTTATCAAAACCGGTCATTAAGAAAGGATCTGAAACGGCACCAGAATTAAGAATATCTCGACGCCAAACAGCTCCCCAACCTTGGGGTTTACCAAAACTCCATAGATCATCCGTTTTACCAAACCATAAACCAGACTGTGCTTGTCCAGTTACCACATTATTATCAAAGATAGATGATACCTGAATTAGATAATAATAATAATATTTTATTAAACTTATATAGTGCCCACGGTGGCTAGGTGGCTAAGACGTTGGCTCGCTAGCCTGGAGGTCGGGTGTTCGATCCCTGCATTGGCCCATGGTTCCTCCTTGTCAGTGATGCAGGACGGAGGTCCCGTGTACACATTGGCGTCCATGTAAAAGATCCCTTGACAGTTGGAATTCGATATAAGAGTAGGCCGTAGTGCCGCTGTCCGGGCAAAATTTCCCTCATAGCACACTTTAGGGTGTATGCCCGTCTTCATTAGCCCAGTTTGGAACAGAACAGTAGGACGTTATACCCCATTTCATTTACATTTAAAAAATAAAAATTCAAAAATAGAACAAATAAAAACCAACATAACATATAAAAGACACGATACCATACAATATGAGAATGAAAATAGATTTTAAAATGAAAATTCAGAGTACAAAAAAAATACAGCATAACATGTAAAAGTATATCAGAAAACTTTTTTAAAAAACCCGGCAAACGTATGTAAATTACAACCAGCTGGATTGCTCATGTGTATTTCAAAGGGTAACGTGTACTATTTTAAAATAACCACTTTTGTAATGTATGTCCCAGTAATTATAAAAATACTAAAGGAAGGATGAACTGGATTGTACTAAAAAGCTCGAATTATTATTATTATATTTTCTAAGACATATGGAGATGGTGGTGTGAAACCAGTGCATTAAATGGCCATAAAATAAGTTAAAATTACCTGATTTCCACCTAAAACTAAGAATCCTCTATATGACGCATAATCAGGAACCATACGTAAATGTTGACAGATAGGACGAAGTCCCCAAGTACTACCAGCCCAGCCTAGAGGCGACAATTCATAAAACATTCCATGCATATCCATAAGGTATCTTTCAGTTTCTACTTCCCGTATCCGTGGCCATTCTGTCTGCCACAAATGATCATAAGCATGACTAGCCTTAGGTAATCGATATGTCTGCCATTTTCTATACGCTCCGTCATCCCCATCAAATACTTTGAGAATTGCAGATCGGTAATCCCACCCTAAAGCATAAATGACCTGACCAAAATTCCTCCTTCCAGCAACTTCAACAAATGCAGTTCTTTCTAAAATAGTCCAGTTAGTTCCTGGTCCTGTCCATTCTGCAAGACGACCCCCTGATTGAGTTCTGTAACACACATGAAGATTGATAAAACTAATAGCACGATTTGTGATCAAAACATTTTGAAGATTAGGGACAACCATAGGCGTACGGGCTCGATGACAGTTAGGGGGGCAGGAACCCGAATTGCCCGAAAAAATTTCGGGTTTACAGACAGCGGCACGGTCTTCCTCGAGAGGCGAAGAATCGGAGCTTACCATGTGTGGATCCCCCCCCCCCCCCCCCAAGAAAATTTTGGAATATCTTACGGCCGCAAACACGTTTTCCTGCTATTTCAGCCCGTGAACAAAGCAACTTCAAAGTGGTCTAATATAGGCTAATTAAGATGGCTGGCTCGAATTCCAATCAAAAGATCAATCGTTTACAGTCCACGGAGACGGGACCGTTGGGAGAAAATTTTGAAAATTTAACCACCGCAAATGCGTTTTCTGCTATTTTAACACGTGTAAGCAACTCCAAAAGTATCCAATGGTTTTGTAACCGAAATCCCATTCTGAATTCCAACCATCCAATCAGACTGTTGCAGCTGCATTCACAATAATAATCGATGCCTGAAAAATGTCGCACAAAGTAAAGTGGCTCCAGACAAAATGTTTTAATCCATAGTCAACTCAGTACAAATTCGTGGTATTCAATTAAAATAGTAAAATTAGTGTTTTATTAGGGCTCGATGACAGTTAGGGAAGCAAAACTAGAAATGCCCAAAAACATTTCAGGTTTACAGACAGCGGCGCCGGTTTTCTTCGAGAGGCGAAGAAGCAGAGCTGACCTTGTATGGACACCCCCCTACAGTCACTCTACAGTCTTACCTGGGGGATTGGATGGCCGAACGGTTAGCACGTGCGCGCTTTATCATAAGGTCTGTCATTGAGTCAACTGGCGTGCTTTCGATTCCCCGGCTGTACGTGACAAGCAGTAGAGTCACCTGTCAATCTTCGTGGGTTTTCTACGGGTCCTTCGGTTTCCTCCAACTGCTAAAGACCCCTACGCGCAAGTGAATTCTTGAAAGAAAATTGAACCATATGTTAGTTCCGAAATGACATGGTTGGTGTCGAATGAATGGACGTTAAACCCATCTCTCTCTCTCTCTCTCTCTCTCTCTCTCTCTCTTACCAATATTTGGAATTGGTATAGCTAGACATAGAATAAATATTTTTGTCATTTGATCTTCAAATTGGTTCCCCGACCTTCTCCCCAAAACAAATATTTTAATTCGCCTACCCTATAAAATCTGCTTCTTCAAATGTATTACTAGCAACAACAAGTCGTCCATTCATAGTATGTGCTGCTTTAAAATGGGGTTGTTCCCCTTGATCTGCAGGTATGTCTAATGTTTTCACTAAATCAAATAGTTGTACACATGTATAATTATATACATCACATTCCCACAGTGGTCCATCCATACCAAGCATATATACCTAAAACATGATGAATTTAACAAATTTGTACTTCTTGTGACCAATGTCTGCACATGAAATATCGACTTTATTTGTCTAAATAAAGAACAATTGTTGCTTTCATTGAAACCTAAATGGGAGTCTGATCTTCCAGAAAAGGTGAATATGCTGATGCAGTTACTGAAATGAAATTAAATTTACGATTTATCGTCCTATTTTTCTGCCATGCAGTAGTGGGCTATGAGATAAATTTTGCCAGTGGCACACGAAACCTCCGTTCTTCTTCTCATCCGAACGACTACACTTCCATCCTGCACCACTGACAAGGGGATGGGGAACCACATTGGAAAATCAAGACGAATTTTCTCGGCAAACACTGTCATCGTTCTCGTCACGCCGGGTTAGTAAGCCATTTTTTTCTCAATGTCTCTTTGGACTTCTAGCTGTGCTATTGACTTTTTAGAACGACTACACTTCCATCCTGCACCACTGACAAGGGGATGGGGAACCACATTGGAAAATCAAGACGAATTTTCTCGGCAAACACTGTCATCGTTCTCGTCACGCCGGGTTAGTAAGCCATTTTTTTCTCAATGTCTCTTTGGACTTCTAGCTGTGCTATTGACTTTTTAGAAACATGGGAGCCTGGAGGTCGCGGGTTCGTTCCCGGTGTTGGCGGAGAAGGTTCATGGGGATTTCCCAGCGTGGTTTCTGGTGCAGTATGGAGGGTCCGACAAGAACAGCTGTCTGGTCGTTCAGATGGGACGAAAATATAAGAGTAGGCCGTAGCGCGCTGCTGTCCGGGCAAAATTTCCCTCATAGCATACTGTATGGCGTATGCCTGTCTTCATTAGACAGGCGTTAAACCCCACTTCATTTCATTATAACAGCTTCTAATTCCTTTTGGGGATTCATACAGCTAACTATAATGCATATTAAAACTTTTATGTAGAAATCTACCATAAAACACAAACCTTTGTGGCATATTCTGTTAAATGTTCTGCTGTGGCAGCAACTCGAACATGCAATAAATCTTTAAAGGTTTGGACATTTCCTTTAGAATCTATAGCCCATGCACCTATTATGATTTGATTAGATTCCTTATGTATTATTCTATTAGCATAAGTTGAACTGTGATTGGCAAGCTTCTTCATCTGAAAGTAATTTTATGGAAAATGATAAATGCTGAATTATCTCAAAGCTGTCATTTCAGTGGTAGTATTTTGTGGCTTGGTTGTTAAAACTCAGAGCCGGGGACTAAGATTTTGTAAGACTCTGAACTACAAGTTTTATGGGTCTCCCAGAAAGATAAGTTACGTGTTCTGAATCTAGGAGGGGGTTGAATGGCTGAATATGGTTAGCACGTGCGCGCTGTATTATAAAGTCTGTCATTGAGTCAACTGGCGTGGTTTCGATTTCCCGGTTGTACGTGACAAGGAGTAGGGTCGCCTGTCCAACCTCGTGGGTTTTCTCCGGGTCCTCCGGTTTTCTCCCACTGCTAAAGACCCCTACGCGCAAGCGAATTATGGAAATAAAATTGAACCATATGTTAGTCCCGAAATGACCTAGTTTGTGTCGAGTGGACGTTAAACCTCTCTCTCTCTCTCTCTCCCTCTCTCTCTCTCTCTCTCTCTCTCTGAATCTAGGAATGTTTCGTCCTTGGTATACAATTCTGTGTTTATCTTTGCCATAGTATATTTACTTCAAATATATATAGGGTATATATACTGAACCTTTTTTTGAATAAATAATTTAGCGTACTTAAACTTTGTATTCAATATTCACAAATGAAATAACTTTCATTAAATCACTAGTGTCACTAGTGCCCACACGTACCTGACAGAGGCTCCTAAAGCATATGCCTTAACCCGTCCCTGTTGAAACCAAACAGAATATTACAATAATTTCAAAGGCACCTTTCAAATGTTTGATCAAATTAACAATAAAATCAATTCAACTCAGAATACCATTAGCTGAACTGAGTCCGGTAATACTATTTGATAATTTATGCGAAATTGTATTAGACGAATTTAAGAGGACATGAGTTATAATTTGATAAATACTTATGTTTTATTTGATTCTCCATTGTCAGTATATTGGCTATGGTATGAGTTTATTTAAAACGCAAATTTAATTGTTTATGAAATATTGTGAGAATAACAGGAAAGGGGGTCTAAGTTTAAGGATTGATTCTTTGTCTAAAAGCACGTGATCGGAAAGTTACCATTACATATTTGGCATGATTAATTACATCATAATTAGCCAATAGAATAATTAATGGCTGTGAATCTGAGAATATATAATTAATAGAATGTGCGTTCTAGGTTAGACACCAGGCAGATTTTAAGAGAGGAGAGACCGTTGAGGTTCAAGGGACACCACCTGGTTTCAGAATGCCCTGTTAACTCTTAGGAGAGTCATATGATGTATTGGGATCCGTCAGAAAACTCGTTCTACGGAATGGTGGGGTCGAGAGAGTGGAGAGTGACTTTGTTATGCTTGTAACTTTGTAACCTATATGCAGCGCTTAATATAAAATGTAGAAACGAAATGTGGTATTGTTGTTCCTGTTGATACCATTTAAGATGCAGTATATTCAATCACAATGTGATGTCGTCATTAATGGGGAATGTCAGAATGACATTTAAAGATACGTCCTCACCAGTTAAAGAATTACAAATGCAACTAGAGACAATACTAGGCGATCAAGGGCTGTTCCAAAATATGTAATAAGAAACGATGTATGGGTTATACGTCGGATGTGGCGACTGGTTTTTGGTGTTGTCCGCTCTCCGCGTCTGACAGACGGTCATTGGTGCTACAGTCCGCCACGTACAGTATTTATTTGCAATGGTCATAAATATCCCATTTTATTCTTACATTGTACTTGTTCTTGATAATTTGACTGCGAATATAAATTTAAGATCAAATACTCTGATACGGTTATTCATAAACAGGTTATAACTAGAATTTACGTCTCTTTTTTTGTGGCTACATACACCACAATGGTTGTTGCATTGTGATTCTTCGGGTTGATAAAAAAAAAAGAAAAATCTTTCTACTGTAAAATATTAATGGATCATTGACATCATAATCAAGGGTAATAACTCGGGAATTAATTATTAGAGATTGTTGTTAAAGCCTTCACAAAGATAAAACGAGATTTCCTAAGTCAGCAAAAGGATCATTACAATGCATATACATTTCAAGTGAGTTAGAGAACTTTTGTCTTTAGAGTGTTCACAAGATTTTACAGTTGATCAAGGGCAATAACATGGAAATAATTTGTGAATGCAGGCGTATAAAATGGTAAATAAAAGGAAATGAAAAGTTTACCTGAAACATGCCTTTAGAGTGTTCACAGGATTTTTACAGTTGATCAATGGCAAAAACACGAAAAGAATTTGTGAATGCAGGCGTATAAGATGGTACACAAAAGAAAATGGAAAGTTTACCTGAAACTTGCTGTTTATTTGATATAATCCGGTACCATTTCCAGCATTAGGTACTGAAAGATAGGATACCATATATAGATTATCAGCCCAAGCCATCAAAGCACCAATACCACATTCTGATCTCTTGGGGGCACTTTCAGCTGTTACTGCAAGATCAGGGAAAATACCTCCAACATTGAAAGGTAATCCTGGATTAACCATGGCATGTGATGAGTTTGGTGAAGCTGGAGTTGGTATAGGTGGTGCTGTTGGTATATGAGGTTCTGGAACGCTTATTACATATTTGGCATTCTGTGCATATCCTCCATTGGTTAAAAAGGCCAAAAATCCCCACAAAACCCATTTAAACATGTTGTTGATATGAAGTGTACTTAACTAGTTTTATCAATGAAAGATACTACTGTTATCTTTTGATACCTCCTTTGATTAAAGTCCAATATAATATAATATGAAACTCAATACAAACAATTGTGTTTTAATTTATTTTACACAGTCAATGAAATGAAATGGGGTTTAACGTCCTACTGGGCTGACAGAGCTCAGTGTTAATCAGGGGTAACTCAACAATGTGTCTTGTCATCTGGTTTGTCTGCAGGGTTTCCTTTTTGATTGTAAGGTGTGGTGCTCACTCCTGCACGGGGGTTTGGATGGCCAAATGGTTAGCATGTGCGCGCTGTATCGTAAGGCCCGTCGTTGAGTCAACTGGCGTGGTTTTGAATTCCCGGTTGTACGTGACAAGGAGTAGGGTTGCCTGTCCAACCTCGTGGGTTTCCTCCTTCCTCCCACAGCTCAAGAGCCCTACGCGCAAGCGAATTATTGAAATAAAAATAAACCATATGTTAGGCCCGAAATGACCTAGTTTGTGTCGAGTGGACGTTAAAACCCATTTCTCTCTCTCTCCTGCACTACTAATACAATCCGCAATTAGAAATACTGACTTCATTGTAAAGAAGCTTTGTTAATTTGATGTTATTTGTCGTTTTCGAGTTGGGCAACTAATTATGGTTAAGAATTTCTGTTTGATGAAACAACAACTAATAGATCATTCTGTTTAAGAGGGGAGGGGCTCAACGGACAATATGGCACCTGTTACAGACAATATCGGGCACAGATTTAGGCTTTGTCAGGCACAAAACCTCTGATGCCTGTCATTTTGTCCGGCACTGTTTGGGCCTACTCTTTATTGTGAATGAGAGAGAGAGAGAGAGAGAGAGAGAGAGAGAGAGATTATGTCTACTCCACACAAACTATGTTATATGGGACTAATATATGGTTCGATTTAATTATAATAATTCGGTTGCGCGTAGGGGTCTTTAGCAGTGGGAGGAAACGGGAGGACCCGGAGAAAACCCACGAGGTTGGACAGGCGACCCTAATCCTTGTCACGTCTTTATTTCGAATTTCAACTGTCAAGGGTCCTTTTAGGAGCATGCCAATGTGTACACGGGACTTTAATTTTCTGTCCCATCTGAACATGTATATGTTGTCCCTTGCCAGGCCCTCTCTGCATCACGGACAAGGGTGCAGGAGAGGAATAGGGTCAAAGGTCTTCAAACCCTCCAAAATAGTAAGACACATCAACAATTTCTTGTTTTTTCTTTTAGCACATATTTATTTAATATAATATCAACTGTAACTCATTCATTAGAGCACAAAATATATCAGACATTCACATAATAATCAACAAAATATGTACACAATTTATATACAACATGTTTGACTAACTTTATATTATAAAGTTTATAACATCATTTAAATATATTTAGTATCATTTATATTTATATACATGTTTCCATGACAACACCAGTTTCAACAAATATTCTTTATAATCCACATCTTCAAACCCACCACAAAATATTCAACGCCAAGATCCTATTTTTATCTAATACAGAGAGAGAGTGAGAGAAATGGGGTTTAACATCCACTCGACATAAACTAGGTCATTTCGGGACTAACATAGTTCAATTTTATTTCAATAATTCGCTTGCGCGTAGGGATCTTTAGCAGTGGGAGAAAACCGGAGGACCCAGAGAAAACCCACGAGGTTAGACAGGCGACCCTACTCATTGTCACGTACACCCAGGGAATCAAAACCACACCAGTTGATCATCTAATACACCAAAAATTGTATATTTAAAACATATGTTTTCCAGAGGAAAAACTGAGGCACATGGCAGAGTAATAAGTAACGTAAAATCAAGGAATACCACAACTCAAAATAAAAACCAGGCCCCCAACACAAGATTTTCATTCAAATGGAGGGCTCGAACTGCTACCATTTTTAAAAACTTATATTTGATCCACACGTTTTTGGTTTAGATTACTCCGGTCCAAATAGTCACCATTTTGACAAAAATATTTGTCTTGAATTGTGTATGAATTGTCAAAGTAGATGCAGATCTTATATCTGTACATCTTATGATTGACTTTTCGTTGGAAGTAGGCTATACAGAATGCATTATTAACTGTGAGACATTTCCCCATAAGGAGTTCATGGCTAGAGTCATCCAGACTAGAAGTTTGTAAATACATCTGCACAGATTTTAAATGGAGAAAAAAAAAAATCAGGAAAATTGTAAATATATTTCATTTTATTTTAAAAATAGTAGATAATTTAGAAGACCTTTTGGACAGGTTTCTGAAAATTAATAAATGATGTCACCCACGGAGACCAGGGGTGCATATTATTTCACAATGTACCCTTTTTCCTCAATATGCCTTCTGTTCTTTCTCACATTCCTGCCTGTGTCACTCGCACTTTTCTTAGGGGGGAGGGGCTCTCAGTCAGAAAATCGTTCCTTACAGCCCACACTAGTTCAAATAAATTTAATACAGATGGATGATAACTTTTGTCGTTAAGAGTGTTCACAAGGTACTACAAAGTGAAACAAGGGCTATAACTCTTAGAAGCAATTGACAGAAATTGTCATAAATGTAAACAACATATATATAGATGTCAAAATTATTGGATGATACATATTGTCTAGAGAATGTTCGAAAGAAATTGTGGACAACGGATAGATAGATGGATGGAGGCGACGACAATATACGAAGACATTTTTTATGTGGGCGTATAATAAAAATCTTATTTGGGTTAAAAGTAATACAAATTTAATTGCAATCGTTGTCCGAATCCCGATGAATGTTTGATAGCAATATAAACCGTGGGTTGAATTTGTCGGCCATTGATTGGCAATTCTTGACAATCAGCAGAGACAATTAAAGACATTAAATATTTGTATCTTTATTCAGAATAAAGAATTTTGACTGAACTTTTCAATATATGCACATGGCATTATCTATTTTTGAATTACTATAGCAAGAACGTCCACCTCTTTCTCTAAATCTCACATAATGCCTCTTTAACTGTGACAGTTGTTAAACATGCATTATGCAAGAGCTAAATCTGCCTATTGCAGATCTTTCTTTAGGCCTGAAATCTTTTCTAATTTATTAATTAGACATTGATTAACTTATCCAGGCCATAATCAACTCTCGATGGCATCAGATTTCTCCGATATTAAATAGCTTAGAACAATTCAGTCATATTTTGATTTAAGCTAAAAATGAAAAAGCGAGACTTAACTTCGAACAACCAGTATGGTGGTTGAAATTATTGCACACATCTGTCAAACCTTCAAAGGCTATAATGTCTTCGCTTGCAATAGAGTAATTTGAATGAAATTTTCAAATTATTCATTTTACATCATCTACTTTCGAACTATTATAGCAAGAATGGCTAGTTCTTTATCTAAATCTTACATAATGTATCTTTAAGGTGATAGATGGCCAATTGCTTTAATGACCATTGTTCAATCATCTTCTGCTAGGCATATTTTAGAGCAGCTCAATAATTCCCCTTTACAGACATAGACATACATCTACCAGGCCCCAAGTTCACAAAGCATTCTCAGACTTAAGTTAAGAATTTACTCAACTTTCAATCACTGTTTATGACAAATATCTTTCATCCAGAAACACAAAACATTGCACATAGTTTCTTATTGATGTATTTGATACATTAAAACAACAGAAGTTTTATAAAGGGCTATAGTTTAGTTAAAATAAGGCAAATAATTTTGAGTAAATTCTTAACTTCAGCCTGAGAATGTTACATGTATGTGAACTCGTGGCCAGGTCCAGAAGCCATACACATATACATAGTTTTCAAATTTTGGCCCATCAGATTAGTTCAGATAAGGAGAGTTGCCATTCAGGAAAACCTAGCTCCCAGCAGCTTTGATTTTTTATGTTTTGAAACCAAAAATTATGTAATTATAGCAAATTTCACAAATTATGACCATGAACTCATTTCACTTTACCTCCGGGGATCTCAGTCGTTAATATGGCTACCAGTATATCGCTTATTAATAGGCATGATCTACATTAAACATACATTATGCAAGAGCTAAATCTGCCAATTGCAAGGTCTTTATTTAGGCCTGAAATGTTATCTAAACAAGCCAACAGTGAGGCTGATGTCCCCCGCCGAAATAGGAAAATAATTAGAGGACACATATAAATTTATCACAAATTATCTTTTACAAAGTACTGAACAATCAAACAGTATATCTTTACTTATAGTCTAACAATCAAAGTAGGAGAGTTATTGTTTTCCAAAGTCTCGACCAATCAAATTGCGTATCGCTCTGCTTACCCTGAGCAGAAAATGCTCATTATCAAACTTAGTCAAGGTATTACTGTAATGAAACTATACACCAAGTTTCATCAATCTCACTTAATTAGAACTAAAGTTATCGTGTCCCAAAGCATCAACCAATCAAATTGCTTATCTCTGCTTACCCTAAGCGGAAAATGCTCATCTTCGAACTCCATCAAGGCATTGACCTAATCAACACATACACCAAGTTTGAACATTCTAGCTCAATTAGGAAGAGAGTTATCGTGCCCCAAAGTATCAACCAATCAAATTGCTGCTTACCCTGAGCAGAAAATGCTCATTATCAAACTTAGTCAAGGTATTACTGTAATGAAACTATACACCAAGTTTCATCAATCTCACTTAATTAGAACTAAAGTTATCGTGTCCCAAAGCATCAAAATCCATCAAGGCATTGACCTAATCAACACATACACCAAGTTTGAACATTCTAGCTCAATTAGGAAGAGAGTTATCGTGCCCCAAAGTATCAACCAATCAAATTGCTTATATCTGCTTACCCTAAGCGGAAAATGCTCATCTTCGAACTCCATCAAGGCATTGACCTAATAAACACATACACCAAGTTTGAACATTCTAGCTCAATTAAAAGTTATCGTGTCCCAAATCATCAACCAATCAAATTGCTTATATCTGCTTACCCTAAGCGGAAAATGCTCATCTTCGAACTCCATCAAGGCATTGACCTAATCAACACATACATCAAGTTTGAACATTCTAGCCCAATTAGGAAGAGAGTTATCGTGTCCCAAAACATCAACCAATCAAATTGCTTATCTCTGCTTACCCTAAGCGGAAAATGCTCATCTTCGAACTCCATCAAGGCATTGACCTAATAAACACATACACCAAGTTTGAACATTCTAGCTCAATTAGGAAGAGAGTTATTGTGTCCCAAAAAGTGTGACGGACAGACAGACGGACGGACAGACGGACAGACAGACGGACAGACAGACGGACAGACGGACGAACCCATTTTAATAGTCCCCTGCTTTCTTCGAAAGGCGGGGGACAATTATTTAGACATTAATTAACTTATCCAGACTATAATCAACTCTCGATGTCATCGCTAGCCTGCAATATTTACTGGATTAGAACCCAGTCTGCTGCTTCTGATTAAATCAAAAAATGGATAATCGAGACTATATTTTTTATTGTATCGACTTTAGTAACGATGATCGAACTGCTGCTCAACGCTCATTGATAACTAAGTTAAACAAGAGCATCGCTAACGCAGCAATATACGTCCACATTCCTGTTTTGTTTGATATGGTCCAGTTTGCATTGAGGGTCTGTGAAATAAAACTGGGTTGTAGGACTGCTATCAGTTTAACGTTTCGTTCACATTAACAGAACACAATTTTTATTTTAAAACAATCGATGTCTTTATTCTAAAAGCATGACGTTTAGAATAGGTATCCCCATTTCAAAAGGATCGGTTAAGAATTGCGGCCTGTAGGCAAAACACAAGACACACAAACATTAGGCGTGACTCTGTCCCAAGGGGTTGAGCATGCACCAAAAATAATAATAGAGGCCAGCCTTAGGATTAAGGAATAAGTGTAAAAACGTAGCCTTAGGCTATAAGGAATAAGTCTAAAAAAAATTTCAAGATGATCGATTAAGAAATGCGGTCTGCAAGTGACACACAGACATAAAAAAAGAAAATGGGCGTAGCTCTGCCCCTGGGGGTTGGGTATTCACCACAACTAATAGGGATGTTCCTTAGGATAGAAGGAATATGTATGCTAAGTTTCAAGGTGATACGATAAGAAATGCGATCTGTAGATGACAAACAAATAAATAAATATAAGGGATGGGCGTGGCTCTACCCCTGGTGGTCGGGCATGCACCAAAAACAATAGGGATCATACTTAGGGTATAAGCAATTCATATGAAAAATTTTCAAGACGATTGATTAAGAATTGTGGCCTGTAGGTGACACACAGACATAAAAAGAAAAGAAAATGGGCGTGGCTCTGCCCCTGGGGGTAAAAAAACAATAGGGGTCATCGTTAGGGTATAAGCAATTCATATGAAAAAATTTCAAGACAATTGATTAAGAATTGTGGTCTGTAGGCGACACACACACATAGAAAAAGAAAATGGGCGTGGCTTTGCCCCTGGGGGGTGGGCATGCACCCAAAACGATAGGGATGTTCCTGAGGGTACAAAGAATAAGTATGCAAAGTTTCAAGATGATACGTTAAGAAATGCGGCCTGTAGACGACAAACAAACAAATACAAAAATGGGCGTGGCTCTGCCCCGGGGAGGCGAGCATGCACTAAAAACAATAGGGATCATCCTTAGGGTATAAGGAATAAATATGTAAAGTTGATACGTTAAGAAATGCGGTCTGTAGATGACAAACAAATAAATAAATATAAGGAATGGGCGTGGCTCTGCCCCTGGGGGTCGGGCATGCACCAAAAACAATAGGGATCTTCCTTGGGGTATAAGGAATAAGTATACCAAGTTTGAAGAAAATCCAGTAAGAATTGCGCCCTGTAGGCGACACAAAGACACACGAAAAGAAAATGGGAAATGGGCGTGGCTCTGCCCCTGGGGGTTGGGCATGTACCCCAAACGATAGGGATGTTCCTTAGGGTACAAAGAATGTGTATGCAAGATTATAAGTTAAGAAATGTGGCCTGTAGACGACAAACAAACAAATACTAGAAATGGGCGTGGCTCTGCCCCTGGGGGTCGGGCATGCACCAAAAACAATAGGGATCTTCCTTGGGGTATAAGGAATAAGTATACCAAGTTTGAAGAAAATCCAGTAAGAATTGCGCCCTGTAGGCGACACAAAGACACACGAAAAGAAAATGGGCGTGGCTCTGCCCCTGGGGGTTGGGCATGCACCCCAAACGATAGGGATGTTCCTTAGGGTACAAAGAATGTGTATGCAAAGTTTCAAGATTATTAGTTAAGAAATGTGGCCTGTAGACGACAAACAAACAAATACTAGAAATGGGCGTGGCTCTGCCCCGGGGGGTCGGGCATGCACCAAAAACAATAGGGATCTTCCTTGGGGTATAAGGAATAAGTATACCAAGTTTGAAGAAAATCCATGAAGAATTGCGCCCTGTAGGCGAACCACAGACACACACACACACACACACACATACATACACACATACATACATACACACACACACACACACACACACACACACAGACAGGGGCGACGGCATAATACGTTCACATTATGAATGTGGACGTATAAAAATGGATATTCGAGACTATGTTTTTTCTCGGTTCAGAGTGGATCAATTTGTCTGAAATTTTCAGCAAATTCCCTTTATATTATCTTGATTTTAACTATCATAGTGGGAACTGCCAGCTCTTTATCTAATCTCCCATAATGTACAGTATCTTTAACAATGGTTTGATAAGTGTATACTATTGAACCACACAATGAAATTGTACCTTTGATGTGCCCTGATATTCTGTGATGTGATGTCACTATAATATTGAAATTAAGAGGTATTGATAACATAGCTCACATTAAATAATTCAAACACTTTTAAAAAGCTCTGAAAAACTCATGGTCAGATTCATTTACTTACATAACAAGTCGAACATTGTTTATGTTAATAAAACTCCAAATTTAAGATCTCTTTGAAATTTAGCACTCATCAAGTTTTCAACCAGAATATATTTCATTTCTCATCCATACATAATCATCTATAGGGTTCACTTTCTTATATATTCACAATATATACATAAAACTTATTTAATTTCACATTCAGTCATCTACTCCACTGTCCACTTTTAAATTCACTACTAGGAATATATCACAGATCAATGTCAATTCGTATTGACAGACTATCAGCTTTTTTTCTCTGGCCGTGGATAAAGTTCTTGTAATTTTAGCACCAAACTTTTAATCTCTTCTCGTTTTCTTGCGCAGACTTCTGAATGGAACCAGTAATCTAAACCCTTCATAGGAACAGTGAAATCCATAATAGGTGACTAAAATAACAATGTCAAATAAATTAATATAGTAAACAAAATGGGACTTAATGTTTTACTTATAAACAGGGAGCCATGGTGGCTAAGAGAGTAAGACACTAGCTCGCTAGTCTTGAGATCGGATCGCAGGTTTAATCCCTGTGTTGGTCAAGAAAGTTTGTGATTTTTCGGCGTGGTTTCTTCTTGTCAGTAGTGCAGGACAGAGGGTCTGACAAGGACAGCTGTTTAGTCGTTCAGATGGTACTAAAAACCAAGGTCCCATGTACAATATACACATTGGCATCCATGCAAAAGATCCCTTGGCAGTTGGAAAATTTATATGAGAGTAGGCAGTAGCCAGGAGATCTTTAATGTATTACCAATGGTAACCCTATACATGGTTCGCAGTTATTACGGTACACCCACTAACTCACTTGCCCCATGTTCAAAATAGCGATGGGCAAAATAGCCTGTGAAAAATATGATGTATGTAAACAAAAGATATATATATATATATACAGTTGCCCACATTAACTTATAATTCAAGAGATATTTAACTGTTGAGAAAAAGCACGATGCCACAGGGGAGCCATGGTGGTTCAGTGAGTAAGATGTTGGCTGACTAACCGGGAGGTTCCGTGTTCGGTCCTGGAGTTGGACCCAAGAAGGTCATTTTGAAATGTGTATGGTTGTCCACACGTAACATATAGACATAATTTTATGATAGAGATAGAGAAATGGGGTTTACCGTCCACTCGACACAAACTAAGACATTTCGGGACTAACATATGGTTCAATTTTATTTCAATAATTCGCTTGCGTGTAGGGGTCTTTAGCAGTGGGAGGAAACCGGAGGACTCGGGAGAAAAACCACGAGGTTGGACATGCGACCCTACTCCTTGCCACATACAACCAGGGAATCGAAACCACGCCAGTTGACTCAATGACAGACCTTATGATACAACGCACACGTGCTAACCATTCGGCCATCCAACCCCCCATTTTATGATAGAGCTTATGATGTATGTATCTTAACAATTTTCCGAGACCTGCTTAAATTTTAGAATTTCTGGCCAAAGAATATCTGAAAGTCTCCAGATATAAATAGATGTTTGATAAGTATATGTTAATAATATTTACCTGAAAGAAACTCTCGACATATTGTAATACATATATACCACAGTCACTATAATTATTCTGTTGTGGTACTTTTGGTGAACTACCACGAAAATCTTTAAAATTTCTCTCTGTATCTTTTTTAATACTCCACTCTACTTGTAAATACCTGCAATACACAATAAACACTTTTAATATATTACATAGCAACAAAATACAATCTCACATAAATATAAATATAAATATATGAGAGAGAGAGAGAGAGAGACGGGCCAGTTACAACCCCCCAAGAATCAAAACCACCCCCATTGATTCAATGACAGACCTTCTGATACAACATGTACAGTACGCTTCAGGCGGAAGTATGAAAATAGTCCTTGTGGGCGTTTTTTCGCGGTGTTTTACCCATATACACTCCGCGGAATTAGAGACGTTCTGGGCGGAAAAAAGTCCGTGAAAATATAAAATTCGCAGTGGATTATCGCCCGCGAAAATATTAAATTCGCGGCGGATTATAGTCGGTGGAAATATCAAATTCGCGGCGGATTATAGTCCATAGTGATTTGAAATAGTCAGAGTAATTTAGTCCATATTGCCACAACGTTATTAGAAAGAAACAAATATTTAATGGAACGATATCACGAGTATATTAGTCGTTTTAGTTCACCGGTAATTCATATATTCATAATACTCTTTTCAAATTCCGTTTTGATTATTAACTAAAGTGTACCAATGTATTATTGTATTCATATCCTAAAATGTCCGTTATGTTCTAATTCGTGAATCACACCATAAAGCACAGACACATAGCAATTTTCTATGTCATTAGTTGATCCGACAAGCAGACAATGAAACCATGTTTCGTGAATTCTGATAACAATGTCTGAAAATGGACGACAATAAACATATATAGAAGGCAGCGATTTGCACGTAGGTGTTTTAAAATATGCTGTTTTTTTATAGACTGATTTATTATCCGTTTTAATTATGAACAACAATTTAACGATATTCGTAGAAATAAACGAATTAGCATAAATTGCTAGGAAGGAATATTTTCTCCTTTAACGGTAATTCAATTAAAATGACGATTCGGCTCCCAACGTTCAATATATACATGTACTTTATGTCCCCAAAATTAAAAGTCATATTGGATAGAAGCTGAAAGATTGTTTACTTATTTCAGTTTCGTATTTGACTTTACAGATTCCCCATTCCCCACATTGCAAAACAGATCAACACGTCAAATCGTTTCAGTTACAGGTATAAGGCTTAAAAATATCATGTCTTAAATAGCCCCTTCAAATATTTCTTTTTATACTTTAACTTATAAATGCAACACACAAACTGCTTACCGTATTTATACAGTTGACGATAAATATCCTAAATAATAATCCGGTTCGGTTTCTTTCCAATAATTATCAATGAACATATCGAAGAACCTTTAATAAAACACCTAACAACCAGATCTTATGAATGGGATCTTGTCCGGACAGAACTTAGATTAATAGTAACTGATCAAAGAGTGAACATCAAACAGAACAAAGGAAATTGCCTCACAAAAAAGCATGCGTTAGTTATAAGGGATGATTTGTGTGCCAAATTAAAAATATTATCACCGACAGGGGTTCACTAGTCCGCCGCTATAAGAAATACTATAATGTGGGTATCAATAAACCTAACCCTAACTCAACCCTAATGATAGATATCGGTGGACTAATGAACCCTAACCCAACCCTAACCCTAAATAAAGATATCGGAACCCTAACCTAACCCTAATTCATCGTAGCCTGTTAGTAATTTAGCCGTGACAACCGCACCTATTTAGTGTGAAAATCCAGTTTGTTCGCGTCCAAATTGTAATTATTCTTTATTAATGAAGTCAACTATTTTGGGAAATGATTACCTACTGACAATTCAGAATGAAAGTATTGTCTACAAGACTACGACATGGTAACAATTTGTTGTTAAAGGGGCTTCTATTGTAGTCAATTATCAATTCCCTTTGATGACACATGCGAATTCACATAATTTGGAAACTTGATTGACAGTATGCATTGACTCAGACTCTTTGGTGCCGAAATGAATAGGTCGTCATGGTATTATGTACATGTTTGCGTCAAGGTTGACGTTGACTTCTGGCGAGGTGTGCATTTAATTCATTTGTGATTTAAATCCGAAGATATAATACTTCAGGTGTGATTTACCGATTTACAATGCATTGTGAAACTTATTTGTCAGAATGGGAATGGATATTTTAATGGACAAAACCTTTCGCCCACGGTAAGACCAACATCTATGTGTATAAATTTTGAAATTTTCGTAATTTGAACGAGTTTGAATGTCTTAAAAATGTCGAACATATTGATGAAGTAATGAATCGTACAGCCATAACTCTGTTTATTATATTATATAAAAGCCTGCCAATTTTTGATATTTGTTATATTTTCAATGTAATACAGCAAAATCTGTGTGTCTAACCGTGTTAAATTAACAATCTTTTTTTTGCATGCCTTATTAGCTGATATTCGACTACGATATGATGACTGCGGTGCAATTGCACTATAAATAAACCTAGCTATTTTAAAACATTTACATGTACGGATGTGCTGACTGTACATGCATGGAAAGTCCGACTTAAAGGGGCACGGTGCGATATAAGGGATGGTTTTTGTGCCAAATTAAAAAAAATATCACCACCGGTTCAACGAATGATTTTAACAGAATATGTCACCTGCGAATATGATGATTAAGTATTCTTTTCACACGGCGCATACGCTAACCTTTAAGTCTGTACCGATTCAAAAATTGAATTATCTTTTATATCCACATTTTTAAATCCCGAGTTTTATCGTAAATAAAATTAATAGAAAGTATTGTTTACAAGAATACGACATGGTAACAATTTGTTGTTAAAGGGGCTTCTATTTTAGTCAATTATCAATTTCTTTTGATGACACGTGTGAATTCACGTAATTAATTAGGAATCTTGACTGACGGTATGCATTGACCCAGACTCTTTGGTGCCGAAATCAAGGTATTATCCGACTGATACATGTGTTCAGCAAGGTTGACGGTGACTTCTGGCTATGTGTGCTTGAAAACAGGAGATGAAGGCATATATTACTTGTTCGGGTGTGATTTATAAATTTAAAATGCATTTTGTGACATATTTGTCCGAATGAAAATGGCTATTTCGATGGACAAAACTTTCGCTAACGGTAAGACCAGCATCTATGTGTGTAAACTTTGAAATTTTCGTAATTTGAATGAGTTTTAAATAGAAGATCGATGCAAGTCTTAAAAATGTCGAACATATTGATGAAGTAATTTACGGTACAGCCATAATTCTGTTAATTTTATTATTTAAAAGCCTGTTTGATTTTTGTTATTTTTCAATATAAGCCAGTAAAATCTGCGTGTCTAACCGTGTTAAATTAACAATCTTTCTTTTGGCATGCCGATATTCGACTACGATATCACTGCCGTGGAATCGCACGATAAATAAACCCATTTCAAACCAGCTATGGATGTGCCGACTGTACATGCGTGGGAAGTCCGACTTTTTAAAATTTCGCGGTGGGCGGCGGATTAAAATAATCGCGGAGGTCGGCGGTTTATTTAAATTCGCGGCGGAATTTTGAGCGTGGCCAGAGCGGATTGATTAACTGACGTCCGCGATTTTTCATTTCCGCTCAGGTCGGACCTCGGGGAAATTTAGTAGTTCCGCTTGAAGTGTACTGTACGCGCTAATCATACAGCCATCCAACCCCCCATATAAATACATTAAATTCCAAGGTAGTGATGAATAAACCTTTCACTGGAAGTGGTAGAAGGATGGAAGACACTCTGTAACCCTGGATCTTAGTGATTTGGTCGGGGGAAGAACAGGAAAAAAATCCTAGTAAAAAATCTAAATAAATTAATCCCCGAGCAACAACATTGTGTGACGTATAATGGTTTAATCCAGGAGGTGTTTCAGGATTTATAAATATATATGAAATGGGAGATGTGACAGACTTAAAGGAGCCGCTAATATTTAGGAACTAGTGTAATAATGTAATATGAATGTATATAATCTGATTTACATTCAATCGTTACCATTTTTACTCTAATTTCAAATTAGTTATGTTCGGCGAAATATGCCAGCTCAGTCTCAATCGAATGGCAATCTCTATCGCCTGGTTATTCCAGTCTACACTGATAGTATTTATTGCGCATGCTCTCCAGATAAGAATATGATGTCAGCATTTGACTTGACATGTGGAATATGTCTAGCTTCGTTCTTAGAGTCCCTTGTTACAAATGGTGCTGAAACGCATTATGGTACACGAATGGTAAAATGTTTATTCTGTCTTAAATATTGGATATCAGAAGCCCATCTTTTCCCGGTAAGTCCACAACACTAATGCTGATTTAAATTGACAAATAATACGTGTTTTCAGTATCAAAGACTTTTGAATAATATTGAGACTTTGCTATTTTAAGATTTGTCTTAATTTCTACCAGACTGCAGTGTTTTCAACTTATGGATTTTTCAAACCAAACTATTGAGTGAGTTTTTAATAGCACAGGATTAATGTTATTTCATAAAGGATAACATCACTTACTCTTTAAGAGTTTTACAAACAGAAGCTCTTGATGGACCAGCCAATGAATCAAATATCAGAATACATGGCCTGAAATAAACAATAGTCAATAATCATTAAATAGTTATCATAATACAACATACTTCTAATTTATGCATTTCATTTTCCGACGTGGTTTCCCCTTGTCAGTGGTGCAAGACGGAGGGCCTGACAAGGACAGCTGTCCAGTCGTTCTGATGGAACGAATAACCGAGGTCTCCTGTATACATTGGCTTGCACGTAAAAGATCCCTTGGCAGTTGGAATTTGATATAAGAGTAGGCCATAGTCCCCCTGCCCAGGCAAAATTTCCCTCATAGCACACTGTATGGCACATACCCGTCTTCATTAACCAAGTCGGAGCAGAACAGTAGGATATTAAAACCCATTTCAGGCAACAAATCATATGCCCACACTTGTGAAGGTGATGTTACTAGTTGGTTTCTTTTTAGAAACATTCATGCTTTCTTTGATTAATTTGAAAAGTTTAAAGATACGTTGTGGGAGATTAGATAAAGTCCTGGCAGTTCTCACAATAATAGTTAAAAACTAGATAATGTAAAGGCAATTTGCTGAAAATTTCAGTCAAATTGATCCACTCTGAAGCAAGATTTTAGCGATTGAATTTTCGACCTAGCCTCTCTCATCATTACTAAAGTCGGTACGACAAAAAACATAGTCTCGATTATCCATTTCAGGATTTAATCATGGATGGGCGTTGAGCAGCAGATCAGATCCTAATCCAGTAAATATCCCAGTCTAGCGATGACATCGAGAGTTGAATATGGTCTGGATAAGTTAATTAATGTCTAATTAATAATTTAGATAACATTTCAGGCCTAAAGAAAGACCTGAAATAGGCAGATTTAGCTCTTGCATAATGTATGTTTAAATAAACAACTTACTGTTTTTTTCCTAAACAGTATTCTCTATTACATGATTCTTCAATGCATTTTTCTGGATCTAGTGGAATTCCTGTTATAACCTATAAAAATAAACGTTGTAAAACATGCCAAATTATTACCATATTAATGTGTTCTTAAGTTCTAAAGCTATTGAATTGAAAATGGCACAAGTAGTTAGGAAGTGTAATAAACAAGGGAAAACTAAAATTACAAAAAAAAAAAAAAAAAAAAAAAAATGTTACTAGGGTAACACATTTTTTGGGAAAAAGTATGAAAAATGTTGGTACACCATTTCTCTGGCACTAATAAAGATAAATTTCTCATTTTAGGACGAGTTTTTCTCTATAATTTTCATAGTTTCTTGGAAAACGGTAGTTTAAAACATTTGCCTAACCACAATATTTTGTGGGGGGTTAGATGGCTGAATGGTTAGCGTACGCGCGCTGTATCATAAAAGTCTGTCATTGAGTCGACTGGCGTGGTTTCGAATCCGCGGTTGTACGTGACAAGGAGTAGGGTCGCCTGTCCAATCTCGTAGGTTTTTTCCGGGTCCTCCGGTTTCCCTCCCACTGCTAAAGACCCCTATGTGCAAGCGAATTATTGAAATAAAATTAAAAACTATATGTTAGTCCCGAAATGACCTAGTTTGTGTCGAGTGGACATTAAACCCCATTTCTCTCTCTCTCTTTCACAATATTTTGTCTTTTGAGAAATATTTTGATAATATTAATGATAATTCAAATTGCTTTCTGTCTCATTTGTTTATATATCCTGCAAATTTAGTGAAGATATCATAATTAGTTACAGAGATATAGTGTACCTACACTTTTCATAAATTTTCCCCCAAAAATGGGTTACCCTGGCAACAACTTTTTTTTAAAAGTTACTTTTCCCTTCTTTATTACATTTCCTAACTACTTGTACCATTTTCAATACAATACCTTTACAATTTCAGAACAAGAATTTTTGGGTAGCCTCCCCCCCCCCCCTTAATTTTACTACTGAATGCTAATTATGCCTTTACCCGACATGGTATCGTTCAATTGAAATAGGTCATTTTGAGACTAACATATGGTTCGATGTTATTTAAATAATTCGCTTGCGCGTAGGGGTCTTTAGCAATGACAGGAAACCAGAGGGCCCGGAGAAAACCCATAAGCTTGGACAGACGACCCTACTCCTTATCACATACAACTGTGGATTTGAAACCATGTCAGTTGACTCAATGACACCCTAACCATTCGGTCATCCAACCCCCACACCCCCGACAAGGAGTAGAGTTGCCTGTCCAACCTCATGGGTTTTCTCTGAGTCTTCTGGTTTCCTTTCACTGCTAAAGAACCCTATGTACAAGCGAATTATTGAAATGAAAATTAAAACCATAAGTTAGTCCCAAAATGACCAAGCACTAAACTGCATTTTTCTCTCTCTCTCTCTTTCCTGCGTATCTTATAGATAAAACAATAGGCTCACCTTGGATGGAGTTGAATTCTCAGCCTCCATGGGCGTTTCTTCTTCTGGTTTTGGTTCCACAGGATTATTGGCCTGTAATAATCAATCCATACATGATTTATTTATTACACCATTTTCGGAGGGCCTGACAAGGACAGCTGTCTAGTCGTTCGGATGGGACGGAAAACCGAGGTCTCGTGTACACATTGGCGTGCACGTAAAAGATCCCTCGACAGTTGAAATTCGATATAAGAGTAGGCCGTAGTGCCGCTGCCCGGGCAAAATTTCCCTCATAGCACACTGTATTGCGTATGCCCGTCTTCATTAGCCCAGTTTAGGAGCAGAAAAGTAGGACGTTAAACCCCATTTCATTTTATTACACCATTTTTATAAAATTCAAACATATATCATATAAATGAAAGGGGCTAAACTTCTAATTCAATATTTTCCATAAAATTCAAAATTAAAAACACAATTTAAAATTCAATATTAGTGATTATTTTCCATATAAATTGTGTTTTTAGAAAAATTAAAGATACATTATGTAAGATTTAGATAAAGAACCAGCCATTCTTTCTATAATAGTTCGAAAGTAGATGATGTAAAATGAATAATTTGAAAATTTCATTCAAATTACTCTATTGCAAGCGAAGATATTAGCCTTTGAAGGTTTGACAGATGTGTGCAATAATTTCAACCACCGTACTGTTTGTTCGAAGGTAAGTCTTGGTCCTCCATATTTGATTAAATCAAAGTATCGCTGAACCATTCTAATCTATTTAATATCGGAGAAATCTGATGCCATCGAGAGTTGATTAAGGCCTGGATCAGTTAATTAATGTCTAATTAATAATAATTTAGATAACATTTAAGGCCTAAAGAAAGACCTGCAATAGGCAGATTTACCTCTTGCATGTTTAATGTTTGTTTTCTGTCATACAATGTATGGTATACTGACTTTATTATCTGCCTTCTAATAAATTATACCAGTGGCTTCTGTTGGCTTGTTCTAAAATATGATCTGATGTTGAGGAATAAACATATAGTGAAGTGTACTTACACTGTCTTGACTAGATTCTTCTCCTGTTGATTGAGCTACTGTTGGAGGGGATGTTGAATCTGGTGAAGCAGGAGGTGGTGGTGGAGGCACCTTTAATGGGACTGGTAAAAATGGACAAAACTGTGGTTCCTCTAATCCAGGAAAACAAATGATGGCTAAAAACCAATGAGAACTGAAAAACAAACATAAAATAGAAAATTAACATATTTTACAAGAGATGCTTTAAAGACATTGCAAATAGTCCAAAACAGATAAATTAATAACTACTGATGATACACACCTATTTCCAATTTTTGGTTTTATTTTAAAGATACTTTCCCGCGTACAAACTGTGTGATTTGATGATATATTTGGACTAAAAAGCATGTTCAAACTAATTAATCTATCAAAAATTTGCTTCAAATCCCTCTTGAAACTTTGAATTCGTCAGGAGATACCGCAAGCTATAAATAAACTGTTATTAGACGCCATGTCAGTCAGCTTAATTTATTGAGGGAGGGCCCAATTTTCAGAATGTATTTTTCGTTACTTATTGTCCATTTATCATACATATTGAGGTCTAAGTAAATTCTTAATTATTTTCTATAAACTAAATTTTCCGCCATTTAATTGCAGAGTCTTTTGCACATTAACACCCCTCAATGTTCCCCAAACCGCCTAACCATTTGATCAAGAAATAAGAACCGCTCCCTCAGTCAAGCTAGCACACAATAAGCTGGCAGACAACAACAGTCTGTGATACATTTTTGCCCAGTGCTTGCCCAATGGGTGTTTTTGGGTAATCCAGTATTTTCCTAGTATACTTTCCATATATACCAAATTTGCCATACTTTTACTGGAAATAACCAACCGATAATACTTTTGGGACAATTCAACTTTAAACAAATCAGATACTTACTGTTCATTGATTGGTACAATAATAAAGTCTTTTTCAAACAGATCAACATGTCTTGTCCATGTTTTGACTTTGGAATGTCGCTTTACATGTGGTCTGTAATACAAGAAGATATATTAATAATCCCAAGAAGAAGACGATAAAATCTCACACACGATAGAAAAGAGGGGCGGAAGGGTCCCCATAACAGTGCAGGCAAGTTTGGATCTCAGTGATGCATCCGAGGAAAAACCGGAACCAATCCTTGTAAATAAATCATAGTAAAAATTCCCGGTAACAAACTTGACAAAACTGTGTGGATATAAAAAGGATTTATCCAGGACGCGTATCGGGCGTTCGCCATTTATCAACTGGTTACAAAAATAAGCCTGTTACGGGCATATATAGACAATAGAATTATTGTGCATGCAATCAGCCCAATATTATTTAACATGATGATAAATGACCTTCCTAGCTACGGGGGGAAGGGCACTGAATCCGCACTATTTGCTGACGACAGCTCGTTCTGGAAAGCTTCAAATAACATAGGCATAATCAAAAAATCGCTTCAATATACCCTAAAACAAATCTCAAAATGGGCAAACGATTGGGGTTTTAAAATCTCAGAAGGGAAAACAGTGGCAATGCTGTTTCACCCGACTGACACTAACAGGAAAATCGACTTAAGTCTTAACGGCTCAAAAATTGAATTTAAATCAGAAGCCAAATTTTTAGGAATGACATTCGATTCAAAACTTTCCTGGAAAGCACATATAGATAGCGTAGTAAGTCGCACATCAAAAACACTCAATTTAATGAAATACATCAGAGGAATGGAATGGGGCGCAAGCAGAAGTACTCTTATGCTAATATACAGAGCACTCATCCGCTCGGTAATCGACTACGGATGTCTAGCTTATGCAAATGCAAGTGATGCACAGCTCAATAAATTAAACATAATACAAGGAAAGGCATTAAGACTAGCCACAAGAGCCGCAATAGGAACCAAAACAGTTGCCCTTCTACAAGAGATGGGAGAACTCCCGCTTGATCTTAGACGAGAGGAACTGTCACTCAAGTATTGGGGCAAACTGCAAATGCTAAAAGAAAAATGTCCGACATATAAGTGCCTCCAACAATTCAAACGAATAGGCTATAGGAAAAATACGCGTCCTATGACATTCGGGCAAATGTCAAACGATGTCTTAAATAAACACGGTTTAAAAGGGACAATAATAGAAACAAAAACTTATCCCGTCACTCCACCCTGGCAATTAAGCAATCCAATCATCAATACGCACCTAATCAACGTTACAAACAAACACGATAATCCCATAGAGGCTAGAGCACTAACACTAGAGCTGATAGACACAAAATGGGCAGACTATATTAAAATCTATACAGATGGGTCGAAAAATAATACACAGGGACTAACAGGGTACGGCATTTTCATCCCAAAAGCAAAGCTAAACATCAAGAAAAGGATACCAGAACATTGCTCTGTGTACACCGCAGAATTGATGGCCATCAAAACTGCAATAGAATGGCTTGCCACCCAAAAACACCAAAAAGCCGTTATCCTATCAGACTCCCTAAGTAGCATTAAATCCATCGAATCAGACTATTCCAAAAGCAGACAGGACATAATCCACCAAATTAGGTATATTATTCAAACAATAAAGAATAACGGAAGAGAGGTAGTCCTTGCATACAGCACTCAAGAATTCACAAGCATAGCCAAAGATAAAATTAAAAATGCATGGAAAACCTGTCTAAAACAAGAGAATACTCATCGCTATCAAATTGATAGCAATCTTGTAGACAAGGTTTACACCAATCATCCATCAATCAAAATATGCAAACTCATCACGAGGCTTAAAACGATAAACGTAATAAAAGACTTCACCTTCAATCCAATTAAATGCCCATGTGGACAAATCGCGACCACGTCTCACCTGCTAATTGACTGCAATCAATTGAGCAAAGAACGTCAATCTGTAATTAAGAATCTAGCAGAGAGGGGAAACACCCTCTGTCTCAAATCACTCCTTTCTCCACAACCCGACGATAGACACTGGACATCACAACTTGTCTGGGATTTTATTGAGAACATAGGGATGACCAAATATATAAAATAATGAATATAATCAATTAAAGAGTAGGGTGGAGCGCAAAAATGTCCTCTAGAAGGAAGCGTAAACCGCCCTACACAACTAATATAACTCCGATATATATAAAATACTGAATTTAATCAGTTAACAGTAGGGTCGAGCGCAAAAATGTCCTCTAGAAGGAAGCGTAAACCGCCCTACATAACTAAGGCCACACAAAATAAATGTCTTGTTTCTCGAGCAACTGACAGCTGAAACTGTAGGGAGGGAGGGCGGTTTCTTTTTTTTTTTTACTCATTGATGGTGCAAAATAAAATTTGGCTATTGCTGAAAATTGTTGGGGCGGGAGGGCGGTCTTTCTTTTTTTTTTTTTTTTAAATGAGAAAGTCATTACTTGTTTACGTTTTTGCTTTCCGTTATATTCAACTTTATTGTACATACTTAAAACATAAACCCAAAATCAAGTCTACTAAAACACTGAGACTGAACACTGACTGAAAGGAAAATAATTTTCCATATTTAATTCACATAATTGAAATTGGTTTAAAATAAAATTCCATACGACTATGTAATAGCCCTCCATAAAGACAACAATATTTTTAAAAACTAAGCCTCTTTCACCAGGTGTATCAAAAATAATAATCATGGTAAACAGTATTTAAAACTAAATCTAGTATCGCCGGTTTATTTATAATTATTTACCGAATTCCAACCAATGCATGTCACACCGTGTCATCGGTATTGGAGATTGCCGGAAATACTGTTTCTTGGGATATTCGGTGTGTTTCTCAGGATATTCGGTGTTCTATCCGGTGTTTATATTGAATGACTATTTAAATCTAACTAACAACTGGTCAGTAAAACCATCAAATCGGTAATCCAATTATTATTTTCCGGATTATCGAAACTACCGTAAATGTGCTAATAATGACCCAGATTCTAAGGTATGCATTATGACGACTATCGTCATCGTATCGTATCGTATTCTTAGCTATAATTAATTAACCTGTTCTACGGTTCATTATTTTATCAATAGGATTTTCCAAACAAGGACCGACTGAAGCCGGCAATATTGAGCCGATTACGATCGAATGATTGAAATATTGTCGCCAATGACTTTTAACACGAATCAAATTCTAGTTTATCAGGGGAGGTAATTAATATCACGTGATACAAAATGGAGGTTCTTTCGATATCAATAAAAAAGGCAAATCTGCCAAACTTCGCCATTGTTCGGATAAAAAAGACAGCATGTTCATCTGAATCAGTTTTAATACATTTGAATAGATATACATGTATGGCGGATGTAGGTACATGCGGGATATTTTTTTTACGACTTGCTTGTCGATGTGCGGGCGGGCGTTACATATTTATTTTTTTTCATCAAGACTAATAAATAGACTGCACGCGCAACCAATTTTGCGTGCGGGCGGTGCCCGAGAAACAAGTTATTTTATTTGTGTTGCCTAATATAACTCCGATATATATAAAATAATGAACTTAATCATTTAACAGTAGGGTGGAGCGCAAAAATGTCCTCTAGAAGGAAGCGTAAACCGCCCTACACAACTAATATAACTCCGATATAATTAATAAATCAACTAATAAAACCAACTAACAGTAGGATGGAGCGCAAAAATGTCCTCTAGAAGGAAGCGTAAACCGCCTTACACAACTAATATAACTCAGATAAAATTAATAAACCAACTAAAACCAATCAATTAACAGTATGGTGAAGCGCAAAAATGTCCTCTAGAAGGAAGCGTAAACCTCCCTACATCTATAATACAACCACTAATCTACCAACTAATAAAACCAATCAATTAACAGTAGGGTGGAGCGCAAAAATGTCCTCTAGAAGGAAGCGTAAACCTCCCCACATCTATAATAAAACCATTAATCTACCAACTAATAAAACCAATTAATCAACAGTAGGATGGAGCGCAAAAATGTCCTCTAGAAGGAAGCGTAAACCTCCCTACATTTATAATAAAACCACTAATCTACCATTAACATAATTCATGAGTAATTTATTATTCTCATTATTACCATTAATATCTATTTATTATTCTTATTATTTATCTGCAATTCAGTTAACACTCTATTTTCTTTTACTCTCACTTATTATTTTTATTATTAGTTTAAAATGATTCCCCGCCCCCCCCCCCCCACGAAGCCTTACTAGACGAAATAACCAAAAAATCACAGTAAGATCAGATACTCTCTTTTCTCTAGCTTTCTTTTTCAGGTGCTGGATTCTTCCTTCAGAGAACCAACAATAAAAGGAATGAATAACATAAATAAAGATGTAAAAACGCTACCATACCGGACAACATACCCAAATGGAAGGAAGAATGGACCAGGACTCAAACTCACCAACAAAGCCCCAAGGTAGAGTTGCACCGCCCTGCCATTCTACCGGACAGAACGACCAGACCAACCCAATCGACCCAAAATATATATATATGTACATAATATGTCTATGTCTGTGAAAATGTCCGTCTTTGTCCATGTCTGTTCCGTCAAATCGCATGTTTGTAAATGTCTACTGGCACCTGTTTCGTCCTTTGCACATGTTATCCTACTGTTGTTTATTGTCCTATGTACATATATATGAAAACCTAACCATCCTAATATTTCTCACTAATCACATTGTAAATTAATGCACCTTGTACACATAACACGTCATTGTCTGCGATATCACCTCGGTGGAAGCGGACGTAAAATACAACTAACACTAACTAACTAATTGCGCATGCACATAACGATGATGATTATTTAATCCCTATACAAATTTGTCTATTTTAATGATTATTTTTCTAATCCCAGTATAGGGATTATTATTTTCATTTTTATAATCCCAGTATAGGGATTAAATAATCATCAACGTTATGCGCATGCGCAATAATTCTATTGTCTATATATACCCGTAACAGGGAAATTTTGCCCAAGCTGCGGCACTATGGCCTACTCTTACAACAAATTCCAACTGCCAAGGGATCTTTTACGTGCACAACAATGTATCCAAACGACTAGAGAGTTGCCCTTGCAGGCCCCTCGTCCTGCACCACTGACAAGGGGAAACCACATCGGAAAATCCTGATGAATGTTCTCAGCCAATGTAGGGATTGAACACGTGACCTCCAGGCATTAAACATATAATATACTTGAGCCAAAAACATTGAACAGACATGACTTGGCAAGGATGGACATGACTTGTTTCACTGAAAACTTTTTGGACCAGGAACAGGTCGCTAACTGCTACTCATCTTGTTCTTGTTCTTCTTGGGGTGACGCTCTTTGAAAAAGCCTAAAGCTCCACAATCTGGTTAAAACACAGATCCTATTTCGTTTCGTTTTTACAGTTCAAAATTTCATTTTACTTGTCTTTACTACACTTGGATCTGGAAGGGATAAGCCAATGAAACGGTCTGTTACGGCGAGCTTTAGGTGTCTTTTTCACGGAACTGTGGGTAATCCACTAGTAACATCAATGCTGATTGGTTAATCAAATGTCTGACGTCATAGGGTCATAAGTCTATCTTTTGACCCCTGAAGTGACCTATCGCTATAACTTGTCAGAACTTCATGTAGTGTAGGCCATCGAAAGTTTAAAAAAACGAAAAGAAATATAGATCTGTATTTTAATCAGATTGAAAGCTCCATCAAGTTTGATAAACATGAACATTGGTATGCTTGTTCTTTGAACAATTGGAGGGTCTAGAGCACAAGTGATCTAACAACCAACTAAAATGGTTGGTAGTTAGATCACTTGTGCTCTAGACCCTCCAATTGTGCATCGATTTGGGGAAATAGATTTTTGAATTTCATCTAACAACATGGTCAGTTCCCGGTCCATAGTATGATCATACTTGTTTTTACAATTGCTGCCAACCAAGGGAAGTAACCTAATTCTTGACTTACTGTTTATTAATATCTGCAGTAGATTCAGACATTTTAGGTAGCCTGTGAGTTAATCTTTTGTAGAAAAATGAACTAAAGATGTGAGTTCTCTGTTTATCCTTTTCACTCAATTTTTCTAATAATAAATATCTTCAATAAAAAATAATATATAAATATAACTATTATATTATATAACTAATAATAAATATCTACAATAAAAAAAATAAAATATAAATATACCTATTATATTACATATCGTCGATGAAGTTTCAAAAGGGTTTATCTAAGAATTTCTAAAGATTAAGAAATAGAACCTTTTGCATTTCAAAATCTCCACAAATCAAGATACAACATTTGGACACATGATACCCAGAGCAGTTCTAATTGTAACTGGCGGAGATACACAGCTTAGAAAGAAATGTGCATATTAATTGGGAGATTTTAAAAATGCAAAAAAGTGTATTTGACTAATTTTCCAAAATACACCCTTTTGACACTTCACCGACGATATATACATGTATTTTATATCCTATTCCCCATTTTATCAATATGATCGGCCATGAATGTCATATGGTTCAATTTTATTTCAAGATTTCGCTTGCAAGTAGGGGCCTTTAGCAGTGGATGGAAACCGAAGGACCCGGAGAAAACCCTACTCCATATCACATACAACCTGGGAATCGAAACCACGCCAGTTGACACAATGACAGACCTTATGATACAACGTGCTCGCACTAACCATTAATGTCATTATATATCAAACAATCATTATAATTTGAAATACTTACTTTAAATAAAAGTCAATAATGACATCATTGAGAAATTCCCCATCATTTAAACAGTAGAGATCTTCGTTGGTAATAGTTAAAGCACCTTTAGCTGGTGGTGGAGGGTATGTTAATAATCTACAAAATAATCATACATATATAATCCATTATTATCTTTTTACTGATTCAATTGAATTTACCTGTGGAGAGAGAGAGAGAGAGAGAGAGAGAGAAATGGTGTTTATCGTCCACTGGATACAAACTAGCTAATTTTGGGATTAACATATAGTTAAATTATATTGCAATAATTCGCTTGCGGGTAGGGGTCTTTAGCAGTGGGAGGAAACCGGAAGAACTGGAGAAAACCCACCAGGTTGACCAGGCAACACAAACTAGGTCATTTCAGGATCAACTTATGGTCAATTTTATTTCAAAAATTCGCTTGCGCGTATGGGTCTTCCCAGAGAGAGAGAGAGGGTTTAAAGAGGTTGGACAGGGTACCCTACAGGGGAATCGAAACCACGCCAGTTGACTCATTGATAGACCTTATGATACAGCATGCAGTGATAACCATTCGGCCATCCATCCCCCCCTAGATTAGTAGAAGTTAGACAAGTTAGTAAATCTGTGCACCTGATGGATCAAGGGCTGATGAAGGTTGAGACAGTAGACAAGAACAGACCATGTTCACTGGGGATTATTCCACAATCTATTTTATTGTAGAATAAAATGTTTCAAGATCACTAAATCCAGCAATTTACCTTGAAGACAATTATCTTGAAATGAAATGGGTTTTAACGTCCTACTCTTCTGCACCTAACCTGGGCTAATGAAGACGGGCATACACCATACAGTGTGCTATGAGGGAAATTTTGCCCGGGCAGCGGCGCTACGGCCTACTCTTATATCGAATTCCAACTGCCAAGGGATCTTTTACGTGCACGCCAATGTGTACACGGGACCTCGGTTTTCCGTCCCATCCGAATGACTAGGCAGCTGTCCTTGTTAGGCCCTCCGTACTGCATCACTGACAAGGGGAAACCACGCGGGGAAATCGAGATGAACTTTCTCGGCCAATGCAGGGATCAGACACCCGACCTCCAGGCTACCGAGACATCGCCTTACCCACTTAGCCACGTGATCCCCCAAATTATCTTGATATAACAAACAATGTTTGAAACTTATATTAATAGCTATCTAACAAAACCTTCTAAATAAGTTGTGTGAAATTTTTTCCAGAAGATGCAATGAAAACAAGCCTGGAAATAAGGCACCTGTCACTGACAATGTCAGGCACAGATTCAGGCTTTTTCAGGCACAAAACCTCTGGTGCCTGTCATTTTTTCCAGCACTGATTTGTCTTTTTTATTGATATTATTAATACATGTCCGGTACTAAGTTGAAAATGTCATTAGTGCCTGACATTTTGTCAGGTATATCTAAAACCGTTAATTCCAGGCCTGACAATGATAAAGTACATTTTAACTTACTTCTCCAATGGTCCAGTAAATGTTACTCTAGGAGGAGACGGGGAACACGATTCTTCTCTTATTTCAGCGTTCTCAAAATTGTCCATTTCATCTCGATGATATTCTTGTTCATCACCATGACTTGATGTATCTCTAATATTCTGGATCGATGGCGGTACCGGAGGATCTTTATTCATCGTTAAACCAACCTGTGCCTGCATTGCCGGTGTCAAGGGTGTGGTTTGTAATAAAAGCATGTTAGCTTCTTCATGTGTTAGTTCTTGATAATAACTAGGACCGGCCTTGTTCACTATTTGATAATGCTGTATAATCTGTTTCACTGATTTCGGATCTTCTAACGTATCAAATATAATCACACAATATTTTAGTTTTTTATCTGAAAAACGAAATGTTCTTTGAAGTCAATCACCATAATAAGTCACAACATGAGTATGGAAATTCATGGAAATAGCCCTTTAATAAAAATTGTTCCATATAAAAAATGTGTACGGTCATTCTATGTGTGTGTACAATATACATATCAATTTATCGCATTTTTGTTAAAGAGAGAGAGAGAAATAGGTTATTTCCCAGACTAACATATGGTTCAATTTTATTTCAATAATTTGCTTGCACTTAGGGATCTTTAGCAGTGGGAGGAAACTGGAGGACCAAGAGAAATCACACGAGGTTGGATAGACGACCCTATTCCTTGACATGTACAACCAAGGAATCGAAACCGTACTAGTTGACTCAATGACAGACCTTATGATGCAGCATGCATGTGCTAACCATTCGGCCATCCAACCCCTATAGTTTTGTTAAAGAAAATGTTTTGAAAAAATAAACCATAAAAAAGCGGAATCACATTAAAAACAAGAAAAAACAGAATTTGTCTAAGATCAATAACATTCATATTTCAGATATTAAATTTTTATCTACACTCACCTTGACTATCTGGATCAAAATTTGAACGCTGGTTCGCTTTCATTTTCAGTTTTTCTCGTAATTTAACTCCTCCTGCTGTTGTTAGCTCTAAAAACATGACTACAACAGGAGGATTTAAATGTCCTTGACAACTAACAATATCTAACGTATCTATTTCAATACGACATTTATGATTACCCTTTCTTTCACCTGAAACATATAATTATATGGCTTATTATGTTTTACACCTAACCATACTGTTCCTTAAACATACATTATGCAAGAGCTAAATCTGCCTATTGCAGGTCTTTCTTTAGGCCTGAAATGTTATCTAAATTATCAATTAGACATTAATTAACTTATCCAGACCATAATCAACTCTTGATGTCAATGCTAGCCTGTGATATAAACTGGATTAGGATCTCATATGCTGTTCATGATTTAATCATGAAATGGATAATTGAGACTATGTTTTATATTCTACCGACTTTAGTAATGATGATCGAGGCTAGATCGAAAATTCAATCGCTAAAATCTTGGTTTAGAGTGGATCAATTTGACTGAAATTTTCAGCATATTCCCTTTACATTATCTAGTTTTTAACTATTATAGTGAGAACTGCCAGCTCTTTATCTAATCTCCCATAATGTATCTTTAAATATCTGATTTAGTTGTACAGCTGATCAATAGTGATATATCATATTCAGGTCATACATTTAATATGTCAACAAGACAGATAAAAAAACACAACACAATTTATATGAAAAACAATCACTGATTTATACTCATATACATGTAGCACGTTTCTAAAAGTATCCTTTCATCATTGTTTTCTATATAAATTGTGTTGTGTTTTTTAATGTACTAATGTGAGACAGATGTTCTAACCTTTACACATGTAGCTGTATTGTGATACATATAAAAAACATATCCAGATCATAAATTTACTAAACCAATAATGAGACAGATGTTCCTATCTCTATACATGTAGCTGAATTATACAGTGGAATCTGTATTAAGCAGCCACTCAAGGAAATTGTAATGACTGACCGCTTAACGGGAGTGACCTCTGAATAAAATGTCAGTGTTTGTTAGTGCTGACATCAATTAAATATTACGCTTGGATGCACCGGGAGCAAACACCAATGCTTGCATCGGTAAATGTGGCCATCGCTGAAACCTGGTTGGAACGAAATTTTTTCGACTCGGATCTCTGATGTAACTTCTGTAAACTTGTCATTTTGTCACAACATTGATACTACTATCTACCATTGAGATGTATTCGCTGATCAAAAATGTACATGTCCAAAAAAACAAACCATCGTTGAATTTGTCACCGATTTTCAGGGGGTGTAACTCTATATGTAATATAGGAGGCGCTAAAACTTCTGTTTAGCAACAAAGTAGCAATGGAAAATAGATACTAGATGATTGTGACAAAACTCGGCTTATAGGTACTTATAGTTTATTCAATCAGTATCAAATAATGTTTCGTTATGTGTAAAAACAATGATCACGGTTTGTCATTAATTAACAGATAATCTCAGGTTTATTCTTATTTTCACAATTCTTTTTAACTAATTTTTGGGGGCCATATAATTAACTATTAATCACGGGATTAGTGGAGGTGCTACGAAGTACGACAAGATGGCAGCAATCAACAATGGTTGTTGAATGGGCGATGTTTTATTAAATTTATAACTAAAACAGTGACCGCTGATTAAAGAGATGAAACAACAGAATTTCTACAGTGGGAATTTATCCTGACTATTAACAAAGAGATGTCGCTGAATAGAAGTGGCTGCTCGTACAGATTCTACTGTATTTCATATATTATACATTTTTACTTACACACAACAGAACAGGAAAAACCTTTATCGGACATCATAACGGGTTCTAAGGGTTTGGATTTCAAAGAACCAATCCTCACACTTCTAGCATTTAACGAAAGTGTACAATCAGTGAGAGGTTCCAAATTTTCTTCTAAAGCAGGAGGCTTGCTCTTTTTTGATTTGACTTTACCATTCTAGAGAAGATAAAACATTATCATAAATTATGCAAGGGCAAAAAGAAATAAAGTGATATAGCATTTTTCTCTATGTTAAACAGGCATTATGTAAGAGCTAAATATGTCTATTGCAAGTCTTTCTTTGGGCCTTAAATGTTATATAAATTATTAATCAGACTTTTATTAACATGGCAAAAAGACAATAATCAACGGAGAAGTGAGACTAAGACTCGAATGACTAGTATGGTGGTGATGACCAATGCACACGTCTTGTCAAAACTACAACCATTGTAACTTCGTTCAAAATAATTTGAATGAAATTTTCAATATATTCATTTTGCATTATCTATTTTTGAAATATTATAGCGAGAACAGCCCCTTTAATATTAAAGAGCAACCCTCAATTTATTCTAGTAACCTGCAGTGTATTAAAATTTATACTAGGGACAGACAGGCAATTCCACTTGTCAGTGGTGCAGAAATGGGATGAAAAACTGTGGTCCAGAGTACACATTGGCGTGCACGTAAAAGATTCCTTGGTAGTTGGAATTCGATATGAGAATAGGCTGTAGCGCCTCTGTCCGGGCAAAATTTCCCCTCATAGGACATTTCGGGACTAACATATGGTTTATTTTTATTTCAATAATTCGCTTGCACGTAGGGGTCTTTAGCAGTGGGAGGAAACCGGAGGACCCGAAGAAAACTCAAAAGGCTGGACAGGCGACCCAACTCCTTGTCACGTACAACTGGGGAATCGAAACCACGCCAGTTGATGCAACAACAGGCCTTATGATACACAAGTTTAAATCATCAGTAATAATATAATATATACATGTACCTGATGGCCTGACGACCCTACTCCATGTCACATACAACCGGGGAATCGAAACCACGCCAGTTGACTCAATGACAGACCTTATGATACAGAGCGCACATGCTAACCATTCGTTCATCCCCTCCCACCCCCATCCCCACAGCAGTATATAATACTAGAAGAATGCCCGGCTTCATTCGGGGGTCATAACCCCGAAACCGGAAGTGGTAGACTAACGCCACCTGGCCTATGTTACTCCCCGGTCCGAGCTACCCCTATACCCCAAATTTCAGACTCGGGGCAGACCTAGTGTAGCCGCCAACCCCGAACAGACAGACAGACAGACAGACAGACAAACGACAGTCACAAATATTAGTATAGATATACCTGATCTTCCATCCTATTTCTTATAGAACCAGACTCTTGTTGACTTGGATTATTTACTTTACTATATGGAAATATCGGAGAATCACATCTACTGTTACTTTGGAAATCTGGTGATGCGTTACTACTTGCTCCAATTGGTAAAGTTTCATTTGAGTTGGAATCCTCTTCATCTGATGATATTGTTATCTTCACTTAAAAAAGAAAATGAATTCAAATAAAATATCATACATCAATAAATGTTTGTCTTGACATGTGAAGAGCCAAGGGGAAGAACGATCTAAGTCACTTTTTCAACAAACTCGAGTTAATGGCACCATCTGGTAGCAAATTGTATAAGCTTTCTGTGAAACAATCGATTTAAGGTAAAAATGATCGAAATCACAAGTCTATCGTACCCTTTATTTGACCTTAATTTGGCTGAAAAGTGCAAGTCAGTTGTTGTACTGGTAATTATGATTCGTATTAAACATCATTTTGAAGTTGTAATTAAACCCACTCGTTCTGTTCGCATCAAGCATTCTCGTCCAAAAGTCTGTTTTGCCTTTTATGCGATAAGACAAAAATGTGACTCAGATCATTCTTCCCCTGGACTCTTCAAGTGTTAAATTATAAGACTTGTTTTAGTTTTTTTTTCTTTGACTTTAACTATCAACACAAAATTCACCATATCTCAGCTTGGGTAAGGCACTGGTTTACTAACTAGGAGACTTCAGGTTTGATCTCAACTCTTAAGTGACCCAGACGTTTGACGTCATAAAACCCACGTCATAATGGTAATCCATGATTAGCAGAACATTTTCAACTAGGTGCCGGACATGTATTAATAATATCAATAAAAAAGACAAATCAGTGCTGGACAAAATGACAGACACCAGAGGTTTTGTGCCTGACAAAGTCTGAATCTGTGTCTGACATTGTCAGTGACAGGTGCCTTATTTCCAGGCTCGAAGATGTCAAACATGAAGTGAAAGTCGCCTGTTTATAAGCGAAGTAACTCGCATTCCGTATTGTTGATATAAGTCGCCGTCGGTACTCAACAGCAACGTTATAGGTGTTGACAAAAGTCGACTAGGGTCAGCTAAGAGTTAATGTTGGCTGAAAAGGTTTCTTAATAATTTCCAACCTAGCTTCCTATTGTCAGTGGTGAATGATGGAGGGGCTAGCAAGGACCAGCATCTAGTCGCTCGGATGGAAAAAAATACACCCCGAGATACTCACTTCATAAAACAAATCAATACATTAAAACTAATAAAAATCAAAGAAATCAAGTGAGTTAAACATACATTATGCAAGAGCTAAATCTGCCTATTGCAGATCTTTCTTTAGGCCTGAAATGTTATCTAAATTATTAACTAGACATTAATTAACTTATCCAGGCCATAATCAATTCTTGATGGCATCGGATTTCTCCGATATTAAATAGATTAGAACAGTTCAACCAGTACGGTGGTTGAAATTATTGCACACATCTTGTCAAACCTTCAAAGACTAATATCTTCGCTCGCAATAGAGTAATTTGAATGAAATTTTCAAATTATTCATTTTACATTATCTATTTTCGAACTATTTTAACAATCTAAATCTTACATCATGTATCTTTAACAAAAAATTGTAATTAAAAAAACTAAATAATTCAGACGTCTGCAATTATAACAATTATAATATATTCTTACCATTATGAAGTTTATTTGGCTTCTGTTTTTTGATTCGCTGACCATATGTAGCACGCACTTTTCTGTTATCAAATTGAACATTTTCTCCCTGAGGTGAATGTAAAGGTTGCCTGTGATTGGATAACTTGGCATATTTATAAGGCTGTGATTGGTCATTCAGTTTATGGCCGTAAAAAGATTTTCTGTCTATCGTGTAATCTGACTGATTGTTCTTTATTTTGTCTACCACATGAACTTTGGCATCGGCTGGCAGTTTACGATAACAACGTTCACATTTGTCTAAATCACTACTAGAATAACCACACGATTTACACGCAGCATACTTCACAACACCCTGAAAACACAAAATATACCCATTATTTACATTTCAACAACATATCATACATACATACATAAGACCCTGAAAACATAAAATATACCCATTATGTACATCTCAACAACATATCATACATTAAATATCACAAATACATAACACCCTGAAAACACAAAATATACTACATAACACCCTGTAAACACAAAACATACTTCATAACACCCTGAAAACATAAAATAATATTTATATTTTTTTTAATAAGCAATATTTTTGTTCAGATTTGTATCCGAATAGGGATTGGGGAACTGGCATAGTCTATATTAAACCCCTCTCATTAATCATATTTCAACATCATATTATCATAAATTTATTATCACATATACATAACACATGGCCCCAGATTTTTTTTACAGACTATTCCACAGAAAACCTGGTAAAACAATTAGAATATTTTGTTATACAATTATTGGAGTCAAAATAGAACATTTCCAATACGAAGAGTAGAAGGCTGCACTACAAATAACAAATAATTAGAAACCCATGAAACCAGAATATGAAAACACCAAGAAAAACTGTAAGCCCAAAAACACGATTCAGTGAATAGATCTGTCTACAGTCACTGTAAAGACACAGACATCAACTAATTCACCTTATAAATGAAATGAAACAGGGTTTAACGTCCTACTGTTCTGCTCTGACTGGGTAAGACATCTTAAAATACAGATACGACGTCTATGTCATCTGTTGATGTTGGAGTACCATTGTTTTAAATAATGATTGGACTCGCATGACGATTTCACTGAAATTTATGAGCGGGAAGCCCTTGTGTAGTATCAAGGTGGCAATAATATAGAATAAACTTATGAGAATATTTTCTATGTCTTGTGGTCAAAGTGATTCATAGTATTATTGGAATTATTGGAGTAGGTTTTAAGTGTAGGATAAAGCATGAGACTGAGGTTATGCTGGGGAACCGAAGTCGAGGACTTTATCTTGCTTAAAAACCATCTAGCCCAGAATAGCCCAGAATTCCCGCAAGAAAAACCTTATATCATGTTTTCTTATGGAAAAAAAACAACCCTCCCCTGGAAGAATAACCTGTTACAGGTTTAAAGAAAAACTTTCAGAAGAATAACCCCAAATTTCCCTGTATATATCCAAAACCTCCCCCGACTTTCAGACCGCAAGTTATTCTGGGCATAGAATATACCCCAAAGATCAAAGAGATTTACCGTTACAGGTTTATATGTCCGTTAAAAACAGAATACTCACATCTAAATGCCGCTTCACTGATGAAGTAGAACCAGAATTAGAAATGTCATTTTCTATAAGAAAAAAAAATATTCACACATCATTTTCACTCAGTATAATGTACAGTAGTAGTTCATAGGACAAACTTGGTTTAATTTTATTTCAATAATTGACTTGCGCATCACTGACAAGGGGAAACCACGTCGGAAAATTTGGATGAACTTTCTCGGCCAATGCAGGGATCGAACACCTGACCTCCAGGTTAGCGAGCAAACGTCTTCACTGCCCAGCCATCATGGCTCCTGTCATCAGTTTATGCCTACAACACCCGACCTCCACACTAGCAAACCAGCGTCTTACCCACTTAGCCACCGTGACCCCCAATAGAGCTAAAGATGTAAGTGGGGAAATGTATTGTCTAAAGTAACATACCAATATATTCTTCATCTTCTTCATCCATCTCATCATCTTCATCTCCATGTGGTGGTGTAGGATGTAGGGGTCGTCTATATTTAATTAAACTAGTTAAACAATAATATTGAAGCCAGATAAATTCATATAAAATCATGCATGCATAAAAATATAAAGTAATAAGAAAATAAAATGAAATAGGGTTTAAAGTCGCCCTGTTCTGCTCCGACTGCGCTAATGAAGACAGGCATATGCCGTGCAGTGTGCTATGACTATGAGGGAAATTTAGTCCCGGCAGCGGCTCTATGGCCTACTCTTATCCCTAATTCCAACTGGCAAGGGATCTTTTACGTGCACACCAATGTGTACACTGGACCTTGGTTTCCGTCCCATCCGAATGACTAGACAGCTGTCCTTGTCAGGTCCTCTGTCCTGCACCACTGTCAAGGGGAAACCATGTCAGAAAATCATGAAGAACTAAAGTATTGAAAGGGAAAAATAATTTATTCAACTGACTAACTAAATTATAGGAACAAGGAAATAAATTAGATATAATACAAAGTGAACAATAAACTATAACACATACTTCTGGAAAAACCAACTACTAGGATATTTGGGCTCGCGTATTTCAAAGATTCTTCAAATGACATCTTGAAGCACAGTTAACTATTCATAACAAAACACAACACAAGATATAACTTGAAAACGTGACCTGTATGTGTTACGAAACATTGTTATTAAATAATAGAGAATTAGTTATATCCATATATACATGTACCTTGTGTTGTGTTTTGTTATGAATGTTTCGAAGAGTATTCTCTCAATGCCAGTACAGTTTTTCTGTGAGTATGCATATTATAGTTTATTGCTCTATCCAATTACTAAATAGCTACATTGTACTAATATATTTAAATATATTTGGCCGATTTCAAAAAGAATTCTCTCAAAGCCAGTACATGTAACTGCTTTTCCGTGAGTATACGTATACCTCTATCCAGAGAGAGAGGGTTTAACATCCACTCGACACAAGATAACAACACAAAACATCAAGAATGTAAATAAAGGGAACAGATTTGAATACGAAACTATCAAAAAAACTCAAAGTTACATGTTTATATTGTACTCAATGTGTGTTTACGAATACCAAAAGAGGGAACAGATGTTAATATTTCTCGCAAATCAGATATTGGTGATTTTGTTATTGTTGAGGAGTGAGAAGTGTAAATAGTTATAAAGCATACAGGCTCCTACTCATATTCCCCCTTTAAAAAAACAAAAATATATTCTTTTTTTTGCGATTGAAAAAGTATGACTCACCTAGCAAGTGAACTCTTGTTAGTATGATGCCACACTCTACCATTTGGAAGTAAATCACCGTCATGATTATTAGGAACTGGAGAGGGCTTCCTATTACTAGCTAGGCTAACCATATTAGAATGTCGTGGAGTAGGCCTAGCAGTTCTAATAGAGAATAAAAAAAAGATAAACTAATTTATAATTTTTTTTTTTTGTTTGAACTAAAACCTTATGTAGGCAATTCAGATAAGATGTTAGCTATAAATGTTTTTAATTTTTAAGGTGAGTAATTAAAAATCCTTTTGGATTTCCATTTAAAGATACATTATGGGAGATTAGATAACGTGTTGGCAGTTCTCACTATAATAATTAAAAACTAGATAATGTAAAGGGAATTTGCTGAAAACTTCATTCAAATTGATCCACTATGAACCGAGAATTAAACGATTGAAATTTCCGCCTAGCCTCTATCATTATTACAAAGTCAGTACAATGAACAGCATAGTCTTGATTATCCATTTAATCATTAAATCGTGAAGGAAAGTTATGCAGTAAATCTGCTCATAATCCACTAAAGATCGCAGGCTAGCGATGCCATCGAGAGTTGAATATGGTCTGGATAGGTTAATTAATGTCTAATTAATAATTTAGATAACATTTCAGGCCTAAAGAAAGACCTGCAATAGGCAGATTTAGCTCTTGAAGAATGCATGTTTAAAGAGATCAATTTACAACAACTGCCATTTTGTAATACACACAAATTTTGAGTAACATACCTGATTGCTTCATCTTGTTCATTTACCATATTAAGGCCAGTAGCATTGCCTTTTAGCGGTGGATCTTTCACCTTACCCTTGGCACCTCCACCTACTATCTTGGAATCTTTCTGAGAATCAGTTAATGCCTCTGATGGTAAAGCTAAAAAAAAAAAGAAAAAAAAAAAAGGAAAGCAACAATTAAATTGAGAATAAAAAAATAACATACATCTAAATTTTCGGCATGTGCTCGAGATCTTCCTAAGTGTGCCGTGAAAATTTGAACAGCACACTAAAAAAAATTTCACCAAAGAAGCCAGCTTTTTGGCTGATATAATTCAAAACCGCGAAATTTTTAACAGGTGTGCCGTTGGCAAAAAAAGGTTGAGAACCACTGATGTAGAGAGAGAAAGAAACGGGGGTATATATATATCATCCACTTTCAGACAGGGCTTCCACTTCAAAATTTTGATAATGCAGGTTAGTTTTTATAACGCATGAAAATTCATATTACATAGGTGTGGTCATACAAGATTTTGGATGGACAGTGTAAAAGGTGACAAAAAACATTGATATGAAAAGTGGGCATATACTTTAAACTGGACACATGCTTAAAACATAAATTAGGCTGGCCTTAAAAATATCTTTGTTTCATCAAACTCGATCCACAATCAAGGAAAAAGCTTGGTAATTCGTTTTTTTGTAAGATAGATTTTTTTTTTTTGACAGCTTGATCTTTTTCTGGGTAGAAACATCCATATGAAAAGTGGGCATATACTTTAAACTGGACACATGCTTAGAACATAAATTAGGCTGGCCTTGAAAATATCTTTGTTTCGTCAAACCCGACCCACAATCAAGGAGAAAGGTCGGTAGGTTGTTTTTTGTGTAAGATTTTTTTTTCGACAGCTTGATCCTTTTCCGGGTAGAAACATTCATCTTCTTCACGTGTGGGTACAGAAATCAATCAATACCGATGACATTGGGATTTTTAGTGAGGCACGACTTGCATGTGATTTACCATGAAATTTAAATGTGAATTTCTTTCAATACATTTTTAACGATCATGCGGCTTGTGTAATTTTACTCGAAAACAGATATTGAAAATTTCGTCATAATTAAAATGACGCTCCACGGGCATTGGGGCAGAATCATTTCGTGGGAATAGTCACGCTTTCTTATGCAACCATTTTGTTGAGAAGTGACACCTATGACACTTTTGTCTAGATTAACCACGTCAATGGTTCGAATAATGTCTAAACCCATTGTAAAGGGATGTAACTCTCATGATATATTTCAAGGTGACAAACAAAATAAAATAAAAAGATCACAGAAAGGTGCAATAAAATAATTTAAGTAGGGGGTAGTTTTAGCTGTTTGGTCGGGTTAGATGAAACAGAGATATTTTTTTAGGCCAGGCTTAGATAACTTTTCATACCTAATGATATATCAAGAGGTGTTGGAACAAATTTCTGGCCATCCCACATGGCATATACATCTCTTCCTTGATTTGATCGAATCAAATAAACCATATTCTGTACTGGACCTTCCCCATCTTTAAACTTTAAATTATTAAACGACAGATTATTGAGAAGATTATTTTTGACTGAAGAATTATTTGGTGTACCATCTTGACTAGAATTATTTGAAAGCATCTGAACATCCAATTTTTTAATAGTTTCATTTGTGTTTGGAGACGATATTGGAATTCCTGACTTAATGTTGGGATTTAGGTTGGAGGGGTTCTCGATTCCTAATCGTTGATTTTGTAATTGAGCTTCTTTCTGTTTTTCAATAGCTTGCTGTATAAATGCTTCTATGGCTGAGTCATCACTACAATCTTCATCGTCATCATAGTATTCCTCCTCTTCATCATCATCATAATACTCCTCACCATGTTGTCCTGGAGGCTGTGAATGATTAGAACCAGAAGGATGTTGCAATTGTGCAATGTTTTTTAGTCGCTGCTGATCATAAAGCTGTTTATGTCTGTTATACTCCTCATCTGTTTCCTCATAGTTTTCATCATCAGCTTCATCATCAATGTACTCTTCATCCATTCCTTCTTCCTGATCAGTAGCAGGTGCTGATGATGGTTTACCAGAAGAATTAGTAATTTCATACGATGGTTTTCTCCCAGTCATTTCTTGAGCTCTTTTATCCGCTGGATTCCCTGCTGCTTTCAAGTCTGATGAGGTTGCATTGTTTTTATTGGGAGCTTGATCCTTTTTTACTGAATTCATTTGCTGCAGTTGGTTTTCTTGACTTCTCATTTGAGCCAACTGTTCTTGACGCGCAATGTGCTGCTGTCGGAGAACAGTCAGCTGTTCTTGAGTTAAATTATCAGGAAATTCTTCATCTTCCTCTTCATCGTAATATTCTTCATCCTCATCATCCATGTAATCAAAACCTTCATCAGAATACTGAGCCATCGCTACTCGGCATAATTCCTCCTTTTCTTCGTGTGTGAGTGGTTTATTTCTAGGTGGATTGTTTCTGTAAGGATTCGGTATCTCGCCTTCTTCATATTCTTGTTTATCATCGTCATATTCATGTCCTTCCTCCTCGTAATATTCCTCCTCTCCTTCTTCACCATAATTATCATTTTCTCCTTCATAGCTCCCATAATTCGCTTCATTTTCAGACTCTTTTTTAACGACTTTATCTGATTCAGTTGCATCCATTGGAGCATCCATTATACATTTGATTCGTCCATCAAGGCCTTTCACAACGTACTGTAAGCGACCATTTGGTCCTTTAACGACTTCCCTGATGGTGTCTTTGTCTTCATTTTCATCGTTTTCATCAACATATTCATCATCAACGAATTCTTCATCTTCGTAATACTCTTCACCATCTTCATAATAATACTGTTCCTGACCTTCACCTGACATGCCAGGATGACCATCACCTGTTTCTAGTAAACCATTATCGGTATACCCGAAGTAACCCTGATCATGTTCCTGCTGACCATCGTTCTCTGGGTAGTCCTCGTAACCCTCACCTTCACCATTTGCACCATCGTACATATCGTAGCCTTCTCCCTCTTCAAAATCCTCCTCTTTATCCAAATATTCATCACCTGCAAGTTCATCTTGTTCAGGAAAATCTTCAGCTTTTACTTCTCCACTTTCCAGTTTGTCATCAACCTCTTTTTTGATACAGACTTCGGGTCCAGTCGTATTTTCTGAGACAAGACTTGGACTCGCATCTGTTTCTCCATTCTTTGCCTCAACCTTGACAGACACCACATCGCTGAAAATATATTTTTAACAAAAATAGATATATTCTCATCACATTAGTGAGATATTTCAATAACTTCAAAGTTTTTACCTGCAAAATCAACAATTAAAATTTATTTCATAATTTTAGGAAACCATATAGTACTGTGGCTTCACTAAAACAACACGGGTGTTGGGGTCCACTGTACAATGCAACAAAGTTCTACATTAGCAGTGAATCTATGACAAAAAACATGTTTCAATCAATTGAGCAGATCTTATTCAATTACACCTAGTTTGCTTGCTTATATAATTACAATGCACCAATCATGCAGGGAACTTAAATGTGGATGTGCTTTGAAGCCTTCGTTATGGCGAATCCCTGACCCCTATATTATATACAGGTATATACTGAGTTCATTATAAAATTATTGGGAGCCATGCTGAACATCATCATTACTTTAACATGTCCTACATGTACATCTCTACTCTAAAGTCTAAACCAAGTCTGTTGTGCGGGAATTCCTAAATTCATTCTATTGCTCTCTTGCTGCGCCAGTATCATCTTCCTGATCCAGTACCCACGTAGATCTACCAGCCCCTGTCCAGCTATAGTTACTCTGTCAAGGGAGTGTTGCTGTTTCTCTTCTCGTAACCAAATATATTATACAATGTATAAAAAAAAATTACTTTTCACTGTTATCTGTTTGTGCAGGTAGCTTCATACTGGGACCAGATGATGGCTTATTACTACCTGTTTCTTCAGATGTCCCACTTGGTTCTCCTCCACTAGTTGACTTTTCTTCAGCAGATATTTTTTTATCGTCTTTACTAAGCTGTGGTGATGATGACTCCATATCTTTTGTACCAACATCAGATTGGGGCCAAAGATCGTCTTTCTCTTCCATTATATGTTTTTGGTCACTGATAGCAGAGTAATCACGCCAAACTCCATGCAAATGAGATTTTTGATCGTTTACACTTGGAGCTAAAGAAGACAAAGAACAAAAATGAAAAGGCCTTCAGGAAATAGCCAGGGCCCTTATTCACGAAAACTTAAACTAAGTTACAACCAAAATTTACTGCAACTTCATTGGATATATGCAAATTGATTTTACTGGTCAGCCAATCGAATTGCAGTATTTCTTAAAATTTCGATTGTATCTTAGTTTAAGTTTTCGTGAATAAGGGCCCTGGTACTTCCATAGTTTGTTTACTGACTTTACAATTAATTTCACAAACAGTCTTGTAAATCATGTACCCATAGACAATGAGGCCACATCACACTGTAATCTGGATATCATTTAATCTTGTGCATCTAATTTAGCACTAATTTCTTTCACATTCATTTAATATCAAAACTTGTTTAAAAATTTGTAAAAATCGTTTAAAATCACCAGAAAGCATCTAATTTGAACTTGTACGAATTATTAAACAACGATATGATATAAACGAACGTGAAAGAAATTAGTGAGTGAGAGAGAGAAATGGGGTTTAACGTCCACTCGACACAAACTAGGTCATTTCGGGACTAACATATGGTTTAATTTTATTTACATAATTCGCTTGCGCGTAGGGGTCTTTAGCAGTGGGAGGAAACCGGAGGACCCGGAGAAAACCGAAAGTGAAAGAAATTAGTGCTAGATAAACAAGATTAAAAGATACCTGGGTTACAGTGTCAGTGTAGGTTACATCTACCAAACATTATAAACAAGAGTTCAAAAGAACTATGTACATCACAGGTGATCTTATCAGACTGCATGCAAAATTTGAGAAAGATCTGCCAATCCATTATGGAGAAAAATATTGATAAAGAAAAGAATTATTAGAAATAAGATACATTATCCCCATGGCAGTTTTCGAGGAGTTCAGTAGCCATTTGTGCAAAATATTTAGTCAGTAGGTCCACACCTCCTGAATCTTAAGATAATTACATTACTTGAATCAACAGTTATTTTATATATATATTAAATTACCGGTAATTACATTAATTTCTCCTTACACTGGAATCTAAATATTAGCCATGTCCAACGTTTACACTATCTAATATTTAAATATTGATTACAAGTAATAAATTATTTTGCTATGACATTTGCCTGGGTGGTGAGCCCAAGTGCTTGCATGAATTCAGTGTATTTTTATTTTAAAAATAATGAAATAAAAATACACTGAATTCATGCAAGCAACTGGGCTCCCCACCCAGGCAAATGTCATAGCAAAATTGGTTATTATCTTTAAGAGTACATGACATTTTGATCTGGCGGCATTTCAGGCTCAAAAAAATATGTCCTCCGCGTTCATGACTGCAGTAGACAAGGCTGGGACTCGAGAATTACTTGAAATAAAAAGTTGAACAGAAAAGTCAATTCAGTTTATAATAAAAATAATAACCTACAAATGATTTTATACAAATAATACGCAGGCGATATTTACCGTTCGTCCTTAAGTACAGCATGTGGACCACACACTGTATAGACCAATAGAGGAACGACAATACATGTTCTTCCAATGTTGATTGTTTACAAAAAGAATCTTTTATAGTGTGTTTCTTTGTATGATAGCAAGAATGTCCAGCTCTTTATCTAAGTGCATCTTTAAAAGCTAATGCCAACGTTTAGGTAGTATGTGAAAAGAAATGTTACAGTTCTTCGATGTTTGAGGCAAAACATGAGTTGTTAATCGGCTACATGTGGATTGCAATTATTCTGTATCACGTTAAAGCATACATGTAGCCTAAGCTTATGCAATTAATCTGTTAAAACATTCTTAATATTGGAATGCCAATCAACACTCAATATGAGACTATTTTATTATAAAAACATCGATGAACTAATCTTGGCTGTGATCCGTCAATAAAGCTGATGTACGGTACTTTCTGACTTACTTAACAGCTGTTCTGACCTGCGAACGAGGTTTCGGACAAAAAATAACTTATGAGTAAATACTAAAACAAGGTACTAAATAAACACAAATTTTCATTTGTTTTATTTATGCATTGTTTATTGTTGTCCGAAACTTCATTATCGAGTCGGAACAGTCATTCAGTAAGTCTGAATTTTGTCCCAGAGTGTGAAATGTTGCGGGATCGAAACGTCATGATACCATTTTAAATGGAGATAGCTTATAGGAGAAATGGTGAAATTAAGGTAAGGTTTGTCATATATGAATATGGTAGTATTTGGAAAACAAAATTTATCATGGGGCAAATTAAATGGCCTAATCCTGCTGTCAAGTAGCCTAATAGTACATGTAGATCTAAATGTTGTGGCTATTAGTTCCCTGGGGCTACACCCAAATTATGCTAGACCTGTATTGCAACAGAAAAACTTTAAAAAACCTTATCTAGCTGTAATAGTAACAGGCCCCACATAGAAATATGTTTAATGTTGTTCCGCATTTTAGTGTTCTATCCTTTCAATGGCAAATAAATAAACCACAGCCACAGGAAAAAATGGCGTACTTTTTCGTGGACCATGTTTACAGACAAATCATTAATATTACAATGCATTTGTTTACAAAAATTGACTAATATAAATAACAACCTTTCAACAGAGACATAGCGTAAACTCCATGCTATCGTAAATTTATAAAAACTATTACTTATTAGTCCAGAAAATATGTCGTGCAGAGACCTCTTCCAAGTCTAATTTTTCTTTAAAATTTCGATTGTCGTAAATAATACCCTAATATAGGATTTTACTTTTGATCATTATTTTACACTAATTTTGACGTTATATTCTAGGGACACATAATTCTTTTAAGATTTATTCTCAGTAAAATGTCCATAGACATGAATTACGATAGTTTGTGATTGTTTGATTGCGACAACCATAGATTTAGCGCCAATGTATTCGCGATTGTCACGGTTTATTTACATTTTTATGCAGGAAAATATATTCTTTCAAAATTATATTTGAAACTTTTTGTGATATTAATGTTAAAGAAATATATTCGGAGCTAAAAAAGAAAAAAATCTTTTCAAACGTGCAAAATTATATCAAGAAATTGCCGTAAACATTAGATTTTCCTGGTAAATTTGAGTTGTCCCCCTTTAATCAAAAATGACAGCGCCCATGCGATGGCGAATAGTTAGGCCGGTGTCGTTGAACATTTTATACAGGGTTTACACAACCAATATGAAATTAGCCTGGAAATCACAGACTTTGTCCAATTACCGGTACTATAGTGGGTCTCATAATTCATTTAGATAGTTGCCCATGTTTATGATATGTAACTGGCATTGCCTGAGTAGATCGTCCTCTTTCGGACCAGGGATCACGGTGGCTAAGTGGGTAGGATGCTGGCTCGCTAGCCTGGAGTAGGGTGTTCGATCCCTGCATTGGCCGAGAAAGTACATCCAGATTTCCCGGCGTGGTTCTCCCTTGTCAGTGATACAGAATTGAGGACCTGACAAGGACGGCAGTCTAGTCATTCGGATGGGACGAAAAACCGAGGCCCCATGGGTACACATTGGCGTGCACGTAAAAGAGTAAGCCGAAGTGCCGATGTCCAGGCAAAATTTTCCCACATAGCACACTGTATGGCGTATGCCCGTCTTCATTAGCCCAGTTCGGAACAGAACAGTACGTTAAACCCCATTTCATTTCGGGAGCCATGGTGGCTAGGTGGTTAAGTAAGACACTGGCTCGCTAGCCTGGAGGTCGGGTGTTTGATCCCTGCATTGGCCGAGAAAGTTCATCTGGATTTTCCGACGTGGTTTCCCCTTGTCAGTGGTGCAGAACGGAGAGCCTGACAAGGACAGCTGTCTAGTCCTTCGGATGAGACGAAAAACCGAGGTCCCGTGTATACATTGGAATGCACGTAAAAGATCCCTTGTCAGTTGGAATTTGATATAAGAGTAGGTGATAGTGCCGCTGCCCGGGCAAAATTTCCCTCATAGCACACTGTATGGCATATGCCCGTCTTCATTAGCCCAGCATAGGAGCAGAACAGTAGGACGTTAAACCCCATTTCATTTCATTTCCACACTCAGTTACACAACAAATAGTACAAAGATGTAAATTCAACAACATCAATTTGATCCAAGTCGTCTAAACCTCTAAACACTAAGGCATTCCGTATAGACCAAACCTAATTACGTCTGGGCGTCTAAATGCATGCGTCACCAATATACAGTGCACTCTTTCACATCCGACATCGTACAGGATCGTTATAATATGTCGGATTACGCAGAGTGTCGGAATACCCAGTTTTCTCAAAACCGGAAATATTGTAACTTCGAAAACCGGAAGTATTATTATAATGTAGCTTCGAACATAGAACTTCGAATCACAAGAATGTTATTCACTTTAAAAATGATAAACCTTTCTGTACATTCAAAATTTTATTACATTAATTTTTATTTCATTTAACATGCGTAGGCATTTTGAATAGGTCAAGTCTGTCGTTAATTTATCTTCTTCGCCGTCTTCAGTTGATCGCACTCTTGTCTTTGCTATCACATGTTCATTGATAATGGGCATACTCGAGTGAACGTTCCGGAATTGAATTCTCTCAATTCCATGCATAGGCATTTTGAATAGGCATTTTGAATAGGTCAAGTCTGTCGTTAATTTATCTTCTTCGCCGCCTTCAGTTGATCGCTCTCTTGTCTTTGCTATCACTTGTTCATTGATATATGGGCGTACTCGATTGAACATTTCGGAATTGAATTCTCTCAATCCCAAAAATAGTGACAATAGTCGACTGGATATATAAATATCTCATCCAACATGATCCATCTTCAAGGCCCTCATCCTGTGAATTACATCAGTCTGATTTAAACACAGATCCTATTTTGTTTCGTTTTTTTATAGATCAAAATTTTGTTTTACTTGTCTTTTCTACACTAGGATCTGGATGATGTGAGGGATTAGTCATTGAAACGGTCTGTTACAGCGAATTTTTGGTGTGAGTTGCACAGAACTGTGGGTAACCCACTAGAAACATCAACTTCATAGGGTCAAAAACCGCTCGTATGACCTTCCAGTACAACCGATCAGATCTTCATGTAGTGTAGGCCATCGGAAGTATAAAAAAATGAAACGAAATATAGATCTGTATTTTAATCAGATTGTAATTATACATGTATAGTCGCCAATAGAAACTAACCTGTTATCCAGTGCCCACTCTATTGTCAAGCTGTTTATGTTTTGTGTGAGCTGACTCTAAATGTGAATAGGTTTTCATGAGTTTTTATTGATTCTTGATAAGTCAACCATAGTATGTTCATATCTATCAAAATTAGCATTTTTTTTTTTTATTGATTTTGATTTTTTTAGATACATTACTTAACTAGATACTGTGTCGAAGAAAGTGGGGACTGTTAAAATGGATCCATCTGCCTGTCTGTTCGTTACACTTTTTGGAACACAATAACTCCCCTTCTAATTGAGCTAGAATGTTCAAACCTGGTGTAGGTGTTTATTAGGTGAATACATTGATAGAGTTTAATGGAGGTGTTGGATGGCCGAATGGGTAGCACGCATGCGCTGTACGATAAGGTCTGTCATTGAGTCAACTGGCGGGTTTTTGATTCCCTGGTTGTACGTGACAAGGAGTAGGGTCGCCTGTCCAACCTCGTGGGTTTTCTCCGGGTCCTCCGGTTTCCTCCCACTGCTAAAGTCCCCTACGCGCAAGCGAATTATTGAAATAAAATTGAACCATATGTTAGTCCCGAAATGACCTAGTTTCTGTCGAGTGGATGTTAAACCCCATTTCTCTATCTCTGATAGAGTTTAAAGATGAGCATTTTCTGCTTAGGGTAAGCAGAGATAAGCAATTTAATTGGTTGATGCTTTAGGACGCGATAAATTTAGTTTTGATTAAGTGACAGTGATGAAACTTTGTGTATAGTTTCATTACATCAATACCTCAACAAAGTTCGATGTTGAGCATTTTCTGCTTAGGCGAAGTAGAGACTTCAATCTGATTGTTCGAGACTTTGTAAAACAAAGCCCTCCTTCGAATTGAGGTAGAATTTTGAAACTTGGTGTAAGTATCTATTAGGTGAATGCCTTTATAGAGTGCAACCAGGCACATTTTCCCACACTGATCAGCAGTGAATATTCGCTAGGCTGCCACAATCACTGATAAGGATGACATCAATGTGACTTAATGAGTCACAAATATTAACTTTTTTCCACCGACAAATTGAATTCTAAAACATTTTTTTTATAAATAAAGACGTTTGACGTATTTGTAGGTAAAAATTATTTCCTATTTAGTGTAAATGGGTATTAAAATGACTAAAAGGCAGCATTCTGCCCAAAGCAGTAACATCTTATGTAAACCATGCACACGGCATTCAACCAATGATTGACGTCTAACGTAAACCTTATCAAATGAAACTTTGATTTAAAAATATTTTCGAACCCTCTGGACAAGTAAAATAGGATGTAATGGATAATTCACACAACAGATAGGACACTTAAACATCTAGTACTTAGATAGAGATATTATTTATTTTCTGGAGCTTTCAAGCCAGCAAGAGTGTTATTGTCCCTTTAACAATGTCTATAACAGATCTGCCATGATTGACTGGGACTAAGTGAGAGGGACGCAATGACGCGCTATGCGTTATGGTTTTGAGTTTTTGTGCAAAAATTACACGGTTTTATAGCGGTCTTCAACATTATAATCATAATGCTTAACCAATGTCAAACATATACCGTTTGTCAGATATGATAAAAATCGACTCTAGCATGTTCCACACAGCCCAATATTACCCGGTAATACTGGGAGGGACTGCCACCCCACCCCCCTCCCTGTACATACACACATATAAATATTGTTTTTTAGGTGACCCGGGCGTGATCTTGTTCCTCATGCAAAGCCCCAACTCTTCATATAGATAGATTTTTATATAGATTTATTGATTATATTTTAGATCATTGATCAGGTTAGAATTAAGCAGATGTACAGTATATACCCCGGCTAATTCTAAAAGTAGAGTTGAGAAACTGACGGAAGAAAACCAGTATAAAAAGTGAGTATTACATTATAGAAAATTGAGTAGGTAGGTAGCCCCTCAAACCAGTGAAGATAGATGAACTCCTAGTAGGTTGATAAGTTAATTTATTAGTAAACGTTTCGAACTAATGGCGTCCTTCGAAGTTAATTTATTAGTAAACATTTCGGACTCGGAAGGACGCCATTAGTCCGAAACGTTTACTAATAAATTAACTTATCAACCTACTAGCGGAAGGACGCCATTAGTCCGAAACGTTTACTAATAAATTAACTTATCAACCTACTAGGAGTTCTTCTATCTTCACTGGTTTGAGGGGCTACCTACCTATTCATTTCTACGACTCCCTGAACCCCTCGTGTATCGCTGAGATCCCAGTTTAGATGTCCTCCTGTTACTAGCCTCCAGCTACATCAGAGTTGTTGTCGTCTTCCACCGCTGATTATAGAAAATTGATGACTTTTTTTAAAACAATATTTCAAAGTAACAATAATGGGGCTAAATTTTCTTTTTCATCTGATCAAATAGAGAGAGATGTTGGGGTTAAAGTACAGATGACACAAATTAGGTCATTATGGGACTAGAGAGAGAAATGGGGTTTAAGTTCCAACGACACAAACTAGGTCATTTTGGGACTAACATATGCGCGTAGGGGTCTTTAGCAGTGGGAGGATACCGAAGGACCTGGGGAAAACCCACGAGTTTGGACAGGTGACCCTATTCCTTGTCACGTACAACCGGGAAAGTTTGGGACTAATATATGTTTTAATTTATTTTTTAGTCTATCCGATGTAGTAACACCTCTAGAACATCGTCCATATAATGATCAATTAAAGGTATTATATTTTGATTATTGATAAAAAGAAGGGGGGGGGGCAGGGCATGTAGGGATGCATGTTAATATACTTTAAAGGAAAAGTTACCCAATTAAGTTATTTTGCTAAGTCATATGAAATGCACTATTGAAAAAGGCTTCTGTGTTCAAAAATAAAAAATATATAAGATTTTAAAGACATAAAAGGCCTGTTCTATTCAATAAATGTCACTACATTCGGCACTTCCATATTCCCATCCATCAGTATTTCTCAATAGACTAATTTGAACGCTTTGACGATCTTTATGCGTTTCCTTTCCAGTTTGTTCTCCCTCATTTTCGGAAAATAATAGGTTTCCATGATTTCCTCCCCAAATGAAGAAAATAAAAGAAATAATAATAATAATAATAATAAAAACTTTATTTAATGAGGCAACGTATTTAGTTTGCAAAAAGAAAACTAATCTTCCATAGGTCCCTCCTAAACTACAAAGACATATATACATGTAATATCAGGATAAATTTAAAATCATTAGAAATGCAATAGCATTTTAAAGTGGGAAGTTTGATAAGTCACTCCCAAACTACAAAACATATACATTATACAAGTAGAATATAGGAAGAACACTATAATTACACACAAAATAAAATAGAATGCAGTTGCAAGTTAAGAATAATAAGTATGTCATCAGTTGAATATTATGGTTCCTTCAGTGTGCAAAATAAATGAGTTTTCAGTTTAATCTTAAAATTTTCAACATTTTTACACATCTTTATATCAAAAGGCAGATTGTTCCATAAAAGACATGCAGAATAATGAAAAGTACATAGAGAATCTCCTACCAGTCTTTTTTGATATCTGCCGAGTTTTTTTTACTTCATCAACGAGTGTTGATATTTTTTGATATCAAAAAAGACGAGTAGGAGATTTTATTTATCACCCAATCCCTTCTTACATGCACAAATAGATAAATTTAATTCTTTGCTGTAGATTTCACTTTTACTGAACATTACGGCCTAGTGATACATCATTTTTTGACAGCAATTCAACCATTGCAAAGTCCTTTATATTGACCCAGTGTTTCCATCAAGGTCAATTGAATAACAATAGTTCATTTTAATAAAAAAAAAAGTTACTTTTAATAAGAATGAACTGTTCTTTGGAAATAAAAAAAAGTTCTTCCTTTTCAACTGACCAATCAAATTATGAAATATAACACACAAGCGATATCTACTGTAGAATGTATTATTGGGTGATAAATACATTTTTGATGCCACATTGTATTTCAGACAAAAGAATTTTTGATGAGAAGAGCTTTAAAAAAAATATATAACACAATCAAAGATCACCGAAGAGGTTCAACTCCACAACTAGATGAAATAGCCAATCAATCAGATGGTCAAATATGTCCATTTATAGAAGTCAAACCATCTGTAGGTATTTATTCTCAAGAAGATGATCATTCATGTTCCTTAAGCAATGGCTGGGAGTTTTACAACATCAAGACGTTGCTAGCAAACCTGGAAATAAGGCATCTGTCACAGACATTGACATATACAAATAAAGGATTTGTCAGGCTACATCCTTCTTGTGCTTATCTTTTTGTCTTGCAGTGAATGTGAATGGCCTTTTTCTTTTTTTTATTGACACAAAGTTCAAAATGTCAGACACTACCTAGTTCCTGTCATTTTACACATACATCTAAAACAGTTATCTCTCAGCTTGGTTGCTAGATTGCTTTACAATTCCCGAACTTATAGCTACGTTATCTCCATTTACTGCGCACACATGTGACCAGTAGCATCCAATCAGAGGTTGTGATACAAACAACCTCAAATCAAATATAGCAACTGCCACAGAAACCTTGACATTGAACGAACCTTGAACTTTGCAACTCGATTATCACAAGTAGATATTTTAGCTGGAAAGCGCGAGACTTGGTATTCGCGATGATCGAGGAATATGATAGGTTCTCAAGCTGGGTGAATATCCAATCGAAATTAGTACCGATATATCCAGGGTATTACGTGAAGGGCTTGATAAAATGTATGGAGTTAAAGGACAATATTGGTGCGAGTCATTATCACATATGTGATAGACCTGGTTAAGCAAGTTCCAAATATAATTTTAACACACAGATCATTGCTATGATAGAGGCGTAATGAAGCCTTCAAGAAAGGGAAGTGACGAACACAAAGGAAAACACGAGTTATCCTTCTATATAACTGACTTAAGTGACGTGTGATAACAGATACACCGGTAAATTTCTGCTCACTAACAATTCCTTCAAAGACCAAAAGTTGTTATGTGAGGCTGTCAGAATGTTACTAGATAAGGGAAAACAAGAAAAAAAGAAACAGTACCTACATTCACTTGTTTTTATTCATTCTATACTTATAAAAACATGGTAATGCACAGTAATAATCTCTATGTTAAAATTATATTTGGAACGTGTTTAACCAGTTCTATACATATGAGATAATGACTGGCACCAATATTGTCCTTTAAAGTGAGATCAAGCCTTCTATTGAAGAAGATGATCATTATTAAACTCTACCATAGATTGTGTTTGTCAGCGGGTGTGCCCATTCCTTCTCTTGACAAGGGCTTTGGATCTTTGCATACCTCGTTTGGCAAAATAGAAAATTATTAAATCCTGAAACTTGTATTTCATATAATTTTCTAATATATAACATAGTAAGAAAAAACTACCAGTGTAATGGAACCAATTAAAATCTTGAGCTAAATATTGGAGAAATTATAACTGGTCATTTTGAAATGAAATGAAATTGGGTTTAAAGTCCTACTGTTTTGCTCTGAACTGGGCTAATTAAGACAGGCATACACCATACAGTGTGCTTTGAGGGAAGTTTTGCCCGGGCAGGGGCACTACGGCCTACTCTTATATCAAATTCCAACTTCAAGGGATCTTTTACGTGTACGCCAATGTGTATACGGGACCTCGGTTTTTCGTGTCATCCGAATGACAAGACAACTTTCTCGGCCAATGCAGGGATCGAACACCCGACCTCCACTTAGCCACCATGACCCGCCAGTCCTATTGAGTAAACTGGAGATTTATAATTGGAGGTGTGGTTTATACGTTTCCTAGTGGGGTGGATGGCCGAATTGTTAACGTGTGCGCGTTGAATCATAACGTCTGTGATTGAGTCATTCCATTCCCCAGTTGTACGTGACAAGCTTTCCCCAGGTCCTCCAGTTTCCTCCCACTGCTACAGACCGCTACGCGCAAGCAAATTATTGAAATAAAATTAAGCCATCTGTTAGTCCCAAAATGACCTAGTTTGTGTTGAGTGGACGTTAAACCCCATATCTCTCCTTCTCGCTCTCTCAATAAGTATCCTAAATTATGTCGTCTAAGTTATGATTTTCAATTTTAACATGGACCACCCATACTAAACTAGAACAAATATTAAGTTAGACCAACATTTTCATTCTTAAAATATGCTTCGAGAATTTTAATAAAATTGAAAAGGTTTATTTAGTATTTGTGTGTATGACAGAGATGTGAAACAGTGTAGAACCGCATAATAAAAGATTATACTAATTTTTGGATACGGCGGCCATTCAGAGTAGAGATCTATTTTTGAAGTAGGTAGTAAACTGTGTGCAGGGGGATTGGATGGCTGAATGGTTAGCGTGCGCGCGCTGTATCATAAAGTCTGTCATTGAGTCGACTGGCGTGGTTTCGAATCCCCGGTTGTACGTGACAAGGAGTAGGGTCGCCTGTCCAACCTCGTGGGTTTTCTCCGGGTCCTCCGGTTTCCTCCGACTGCTAAAGACCCCTACGCGCAAGTGAATTATTGAAATAAAATTAAACCATATGTTAGTCCCGAAATGACCTAGTTTGTGTCGAGTGGACGTTAAACCCCATTTCTCTCTCTCTCCCTGTATGTGCAGAATGGGACCGCCCCTAACTACTGTACAACTGTCAAATACTGGAACATATACATGTAACATGATCGTATGTTATTACAGAAGCTATTTTCCTAACAATAATATATTTGTTATCAATTAGATACTTGGGCTCTTTTTATTCTCATCAGAAAATAACCTCAAAGAATTGGTAGGCAGATAAACATAAAAACATTATATGGAACACAATTACTGATATAAACATATTTTATTGACAAACATCAAAAGGATCAGGTTTCAAGAGTATTCCCCTTTCCATACATATTGTAATATTCATTACAATTTTAAACAAGATAGCGAATCAATATATACAGTATGATTTAAATACATAGATACATAACAGGTAATAAATAAATTATAAATCGTATGAAAGTAGCTTTAAATAAAAATGAGAAAAAGAACTGACATCACTTGCATATATATATTATGTTCAATTATAAGATTAGTAATGTATAATTTAAGTGGAATATGGTTGAACTGTGTTATGTATAAAATGACTCGCAATCCAAGCAATAGATATAAGGTTATATAGTTGGACTCTGCATTCTTTTTACAAGTGAAACTTTACGAAATGCATAAGAGAATAGGGAATATAATAACATAAAAGACTGGGTATAAATGAAAAGAGAAGAGAATGTCATCCAACAAAGTATTGTGCTTACATTAACATGTTAAATTTTTATTTAAAACTTTCAGAAAGTTTTATAAATTTGTGAATTTTTACGCAAATGTGTGTATTCATTTCATTTCATAATTCTTTATTAGGCCATAATAAGATATTTATATTAATAACAGGATAATCTGATAAACTATTCAATTGTTCCATCTGAATTACATCATACAGTGCAGGAAATAATGTTCTGCCATTTCTATAAATTTATCACAAAAGCATTTGGGATCATTTACCACATTAATATGGTATAGATTACTATTACAATTAATATTTTAATTAAAGGGACAATAACACTCTAGCTGGCTTGACAGCTCCAGAAAATAAAAAATAGCCTTATTCTAAGTACTAGATGTGTTAGTGTCCTACCTGTTGTGTAAATAATCCATTAAATCATATTTTACTTGTCCAGAGGGTTCAATAATATTTTTAAATCCAAGTCACATTTGAAAAGCTTTACGTCCGGCTTTTCAAATCATTTAGTTGAATTTTTCCAATTTTTTAAATTAGGTGTGTTAAGATGAAATTTATATCATCAATCAATTGGAATATTGTAAAATAGTACAATTTGTTGACCAGAATAAAGATTGGGACATATTATTCAGTTACAACAAGAGTGGTATTGAGCCCTTAAAGCGACCCTATGATGAGGGTTTACTCAATGTTATCAAGCAAATGTGTTCCGTATTATGTTTTTGTGTTTATTATATGTGTGTCCCGTCTTCATTAAGCCCAGTCGAAGCAGAATAGTTGGACGTTAAACCCCATTTCATTTCATTTATTATGTATGTCAATTGCTGCTCAAAGAAGAATTCATGTAGAGTGAACTATTTATATTTTTAGCCAGTTATCTATGGTTATAGAAATAAAAACTCTGTTAATTTTGGTAAAGATGTCAATGGTAATGAGAAAACAGTTGGTTATTCTATAGGTAAATATAAAGGTAAGTACCGATACTGTTATTGTCACATTATTTAGGGCCTACAGGGTATGATATTGTTTATGTTTGATTCAAGGCATAATGCTGTGAATATCTGACAATATTTGGTTGAAATGGATTTTTAACTGACATTAATTCCAAAGTTTTCAATTCTTTGGATCTTGGCAGGTTAGTTTGGATGGCCGAATGGTTAGCAAGTGCGCACTGTATCATAAGGTCTGTCATTGAGTCAACTGGCGAGGTTTCGATTAACAGGTTGTATGTGACAAGGAGTAGGGTGTCCTGTCCAATCTCTTGGATTTTCGCCGGTCCTCCAGTTTCCTCCAATTGCTAAAGACCCCTATGCTCAAGAGAATTATTGAAATAAAATTGAACCATATGTTGGTCCCGAAATGACCTAATTTGTGTGGAGTGGACGTTAAACCCCATTTCTCTCTCTTTGGATATTTTGTTTGAGATATTTATTATTTATTTCAGATCAAAATATGGTGTATGCTAAACCTTATCTTCTTCCTAATATTTCTGATCAACATAAGAATATAATCAAGGTATTTAAACTTAAAGTAGCTAAATCTCTAACTCAATATCATTCAAAGTCTTTGTCATTGAAAAGAAGGGGTTGGATGGCTGAATGGTTAGCGTGGGCACTGCATCATTAGGTCTGTCACTGAGTCAACTGGCATGGTTTTGATTCCCGGGTTGTACGTGACAAGATTTTCCGATGTGATTTCCTCTTGTCAGTGGTGCAGGACGGAGGGTCTGACAAGGACAGTCGTCTAGTCATTCGGATGGGATAAAAAACCAAGGTCCTGTGTAAACATTGCCGTGCAAGTAAAAGATCCCTTGGCAGTTGGAATTCGATATAAGAGTAGGCAATAGGGCCGCTGCCTAGGCAAAATTTCCCCCATGGCACACTGTATGGCATATGACCGTCTTCATTAGCCCAGTAGGAGCAGAACAGTCGGACGTTAAACCCCATTTCATTTCACATATTTTCAGTCTGTTGAAGATTATATAAGACAGTCATGTTTCCATGCAGATAGTTCTAGGTATGGTATATGGAGATCTGCTATAATAAGATCGACAAAACGTGGAGAGATAATGTTGTGGTTTGTTTTAAATCCTTATTCTTTATCGCAGGTAGGTTATAAAAATAATACTGTTTCTAGAAAAAAGATCCACATTGGCTCAGTGAGCATGTTGCTGACTCACTGTTTCTAGTATTGCTCAGTGAGCAAGGTGCTGGCTCGCTAGACTGGAGTTCTCGTGCTCGCTCCTGGTGTTTGCTCCTGGATTTTTTTGTGTGATTTGTCTGAGGGTCTGACAAGGACAGCTGTCTGGTGGTTTGGATGGGAGAAAAAAACGAAGTTCCTTGTATGCATTGGAATTTGATACAAGAGTAGGCCATAGTGCCACTGTCTGAGCAAAATTATTATTACTTATTACTTTTGAAATCTTCCACAGTATTCTAATCAGGATTTTTCTACTCCTGCACTAAAAATCAAAAATGCTGTAACTAAAATGAGCTGTTATGGCACCATGGATGGAGATTTATTCCAGAAATAAAGTTGATTTACATTGAAATGAGGCCAAGGTCCAATCTTTAAATTACATGTATGCAATATGGTAATACTGTAGTGTCATTGAGTCAACTGGCGGGGTTTCGATTCCCTGGTTGTACGTGACAAGGAGTAGGGTCGCCTGTCCAACCTCGTGGGTTTTCTTCGGGTCCGCCGGTTTCCTCCCACTGCTAAAGACCCCTTCACGCAAGCGAATTATTGAAATAAAATTGAACCATATGTTAGTTCCGAAATGACCTAGTTTGTGTTGAGTGGACCTTAAAGTTTAACTCTCTCTCTCTCTCTCTCTCTCTCTCTCTCTCTCTCTCTCTCTCTCTCTGTAGTGTGCTACATAAGAATTTTTCAAAAACAAAAATGCTGTATGAATATGCCAAGTACCTCTTTATTTTTTAAAGTGGAATTTTGAATCTATATATCATAAAATACATTTCCCATTTATAATAGGAAGAACTTGAACATGCCAAAAATGAGTTGAAAGATTATTACTCCAATGGGCCAGGAATATTGGTAGGAGTTACATCCCTTTATTTACAGGTGTGGTGAGTTTATAATATGGTAGTTCTATCATTAACCACAAAATTATTAGATGTTTATTTTATAAGAAAAAGAGGTAGTTTAGAACTTGATACAAGTTTTTACACACCCACATTTGATGTGAGAGTATATTGTTGTCACCCCTGTCCATTCTGTCCATTCATTCATCCATACAAAATTATTGTACTAACTCCGCAAGTCAGATTGTAGACTCGATTGTCAGTCCAGAACGTCCAGAATTGAGAAAATTGCAATCAAGTGATACGGAATTCAGCCATGTCACAGTTCTGTCAGTCCCAACAGCTGAGGTGGTGTGAGTAGAATCATGACGTATTTTAAGTAACAAATATGTTTCAGCTGTCATGATTGGTTGAGATATTTTCTTATGCAGATGGCACATGTATTGTATCCCGAAATTCTCCTTTTAACTTGATTGGCACTATTTTTTGGATAGTGAGAATTTATTTCCGTAATGTTCAACCGAGTATCCACAATGATTTTCTTTTCAAACTTAAATAGATTGTTCAGCTAGTCATAAGGAGGAGCCTGATCAAAATTCATTGCACCTATTTATTGCACCTATTCACTGCCCATGTCTCTGAAACTTTGTTCAGGCCCACGTTTTTAAAATTTCTTTTTCAAACTTGTTTGTATTGGTTTGCTAGTCCTGAGAGGAAGCCTATCTCAATTTATATTTACTGCTCCATGTCACCGACACTTTTTAAAAACAGGTATTTGAAGTTCTTTTGTCCAGATTTACAGAGTTAGTTCGGTTAATCCTAAGAAGGAACTCTATTGGACATTCAGACATGCATGCACTCCACCCATCTGTTTTTGTCTTTACAATTTTCACAAAATAAGATTTGACTCCAGAATTCAAATCCAAACTATCACTCCTTTTTAGTAGTGATTGGTGTCATGGATGATGCAGGATATGCTCTTAAAACATAAATATTTCATGTAGAGTTTGTGGAGATGTACTTTTATTATAAATATTTACATGTAATTGAGGTAAAGATCAAGGCCAATTGTTTATTGACAGTAAGGGGGTCACGGTGGCTAAGTGGGTAAGGCGCTGACTCGCTAGCCTGGAGGTCGGGTGTTTGATCCCTGCATTTGCTGAGAAAGTTCATCGAGATTTTCTGATGTGGTTCCCTCTTGTCAGTGATGCAGGACGGAGAGCCTGACAAGGACAGCTGTCTAGTCGCTTGGATGGTACGAAAAACCGAGGTCCCATGTACACATTGGTGTGGACGTAAAAGATCCCTTGACAATTTGAATTCGATATAAGAGTAGGCCATAGTGCCACTGTCCGGGAAAAATTTCCCTCAAAGCACACTATAGTATATGGCATATATTCCCGTCTTCATTAACCCAGTTCGGAGCAGAACAGTAGGACGTTAAACCCCATTTCATTTCATTTATTGACAGCAAAGGATTCACACCAAGATTAGGCAACACAGAGACTATACATTTATCAGGAACAGAATATATTACAGAAGAATTGAATGGCAAGAAATTTATAATAGCACCAGAATCATTCTTTCAAGTTAACACCACAGCAGCTGAAGTTCTCTTTAAAACTATTGGTGAATTGCTGGTTGAAAAATCAACAAGTAATTTACTTGATGTTGGCTGTGGAACGGGTATGTAAATAATTACACAGATATTTGTTTAAAGATACATTATCCAAGAGCTAAATCTGCCTATTGCAGGTCTTTATTTAGGCCTAGGGCCTGTTTCACGAAATTTTAACTAAGACAAAATCCAAATTTTAGTAATTTGATGGGATAATATTAGATTGATTTTAGTGCTTAGCCAATCAAAATTGAAGTATCTACTAAAATTTTGATTTTATCTTTAGTTGATATTTCATGAAACAGGGCCCTGAAATGTTATATAAACTATTAATTAGACATTAATTAACATGAAAAGACCTTAATCAACTCTTGATGCCATCTGTGTGTCAGATTGTCACTGGATTTGATTCCGATCTGCTGCTCAATGCTCATTGATTACTAAATTGATGAAATTTTTTTCATATTCCCTTTACATTATCTTGTTTTTAAATATTATAGTGAAAACTGCCAGCTATTTATCTGACTTTCCTTAATGTATCTTTAATATTAGGTCAATTCTGTTATGGGGCATTATGTAAGATTTAGATAAGTAGATAATTCAAAAGGAATATATTGAAAATTTCATTCATATTACTTTATTTTGAGACAAGAAATCAATGGTTGTAGGTTGTAGATTTGACAAGATGTCATTCAAGTCTTAGCCTCGTTTCACCATTTTTAAATTAAATCATTAAATGGTCGAACTGTTTTAATCTACTTAAAATCGGAGCCATCCGATGGTATCAAAAGTTGGTTATGATCTTGTCATGGTAATAAATGTCTAATTAATAGTTTATATAACATTAAGTCCGAAAGAAAGACATGTAATAAGCAGATTTAGCTCTTACACAATGTATGTTTACAGAGAATTTATTTTGTTTGTGTACAGAAAGGTTTTATTGAGTTGAATAATTATTTCTGTTCTAATAAATTACAGAAGCTCCCCTCCCCCCCTTTCCCCCTCCTGAAAAAAAAAAGAAAAAGAATTGATCAATTGACTACAGGACATGTAATTCTGATCTGATTAAAATACAGATCTATATTTCGTTTCGTTTTTTTATACTTTCGATGGCCTACACTACATGAAGATCTGACAAGTTGTAGTGATAGGTCGCTTCAGAGGTCATACGAGAGTCTTTTGACCCTATGATGTCAGACATTTGATTAACCAATCAGCATTGATGTTACTAGTGGATTACCCACAGTTCCGTGCAAAACACGCCTAAAGCTCTCCGTAACAGACCGTTTCATTGGCTAATCCCTCACATCATTCAGAAGACGTCAATGATAACAACTCTTCCAGATCCAAGTGTAGTAAAAACAAAACGAAATTTTGAACTATAAAAACTGTTACGAAACTGGAATTGTAACCACATTTTACCCTTGTTTCCAATATGTAATTTAAATAAAGAATCAGACATCCGAAATTATTAATAACAAAAGATATTCGTATTCCCATCTCGAAGGCCTGCACTGTCATTTTACTTCTCACGATATAGGTGGGAATTTCCACATTGTTTATAACATTACACATAGTCACACCAAGATATAGCTACCCAAAGAAAGCATTAATTACCACTGGTCTATATGTTATGTAATTAACCCAATACTTAGCTTCGTTTATACACAATAGTACTAATAGCCGTAATAATCCGCAAAAGAAATGGTGATGTTTACATTCTCGGCCATGTTAGAATATTAGCGCGTGCCGACGTCATAACTCACGCCGCCCAACGGTTGATTAGTTGTGCTACCAAAAATAGATGATTTGAATAGCAGACGAGAGTCTTCTGGTTGTCCCCGGTCGAGGTCGCAGGGTGCTAAAGGGAAATTAGGCCTATATTAAATGGGCTGTAGTGGTTTGTAGCCTTATTCATTTATTAATTATTGTATTGCTAATAATTGTTCCTCATTTACGTTGATAGAGGGCTCATTGGCAGTTTTTAGGCTATCCCATATTTTTCGTGAGTTTTAATGACTTGCGATTGCCGATGTTTATATCTAGGCCTAACTATATAAATAGGCCTGAATTTAGCGAGTTTTCCCGTGACCACGCGAATTTAATTGGAAGTGAAAAGCTTCACTACACCGGAGGTCTCCATAATTTTTATAGAATATTATAGAGTATTATTAGTAATAATAATAAATAAGCTTTTCTGACTAAATCACAGATAACAAGGCTTTAATTACTATTGTAATTGTTGAATAGGCCTGAATTAAACTAATTAGGATTAGTTTTACCTGATATAATTTGGACTATTATTTTTATGCCTAGTATTAGTACTAGTATAAAGTAGTAAGTCTACAGATTAATTAAATTGATTGCAAGGCCTTATTTAATAGCTATTAAGCTACTATAGGCTAAATAGACTAAATAGGCTAAACTAATTTTAGAATTAGTTTTTACCCGTGACCCGTGAGAACCATAATTGTTGTCTAAAAAGGGACACACTAGAAACTCGATAAGCTCACCCGTCACCCGAATCTTATTCTTCACCCGAAGATCACCCGTCATCCAAGTCTCACCCAAGACTTATTCTTCACCCGAAGATCACCTCTCACCCAAGTCTCACCCAAGACTTATTCTTCACCCAAAGATCACCCGTCACCCAAGTCTCACCCAAGACTCAACCGTCACCCAATATTCACTCTTCACCCGAAGATCACCCATCACCCGAGGCTCACCCGAAGATTACCAGTCGCCTGAGGTTCACCTTTAGTGACTTGTTGAATGTTATAGAACCCACTATTAACCTGTGGTGTAACCCATAATATAACCTGCTACACAGGACCAGTGATCATTTTTATAAGTAATATAATCACCATGCAGTGATTACATAACCTTATCCATTGTAAAGAACCATAATAAGTGTTCTTGTATTAATTAGAGACCTTGATTGCTAAAAGGAAGAGTAGAAATCACGCCTTTGTATTACAAGAGTTTGAAACAAAGGGGAATAAATCCCGCTCGTTACATTTATTTATTAAAGTAAATGACTTTTATAAATTGTATAAATATAAATATGAGCTATAAATGAACATTATTGTAAAGACTATTTAATATATCTATTCATTGTAATTTGTATTATGTAAGTATTAATTATAAATATTTGTTGAATAAAGTTTATGTAATTTATTATTGAATTTGTTATTCTTTTGATTTACATGCTTAGACTGAGACAAGCCCGAATAGCGTTGAAAAGGGAAACGCAACAAAACGAAACGAAATAGGATCTGTGTTTTAATCCATGTTTGAGTTTGTAAACTTTGTATAATATTTTATAGGTACTATAGGAATATTATTATCAGATTATGTTAGCCATGTATATGGTATAGATGTAATGCCTTCAGCTATTGAATGTGCCAAAGAAAATGCCAAATTAAATGGTAGGTGACAGTAAAATGTTTGTGAGGTCATTGAATTCTTGCATATTGTAAATCTTATAAAAGATTTGACTAAATAAGTAATAAGTTTGACTCAGTAAATGTTTCACTTTTGTTTTGTTTTTTATAAGCAACAGAAAATGTTTTATGTTATATCAGAGATTTTCCATTTTCTCAGATAAAAGATAGAATGTTTTTATACGCCCACATTTTCATGTGGACATATTATGCCGTCGCCCCTGTCCGTCCGTCCACAATTGTTTGTGGACTCTCTACAGGTCACAATTCTTATCCGATTTTGACGAAGCTTGAAATATAGGTTTATCCCCAAAAAATCTGGGCTGCTTTCGATATTGGCATGTATCGGATCGAAACTTCATGGATTATGGCCCCTGATTGTACGAAAAATCACGTTTTTAGCTTGTGGACCCTATAGAGGTCACAATTTTTATCCGATTTTTTTGAAACTTGAAATGTAAGTTTATAACCCAAAGATCTCAGTTCCTTTCGATATTCGCGCATATCGGACCGTAACTTCCTGAATTATGGCCCCTGATTGTACGAAAAATCGCGTTTTTAGCTTGTGGACCCTATAGAGGTCATAATTTTTATCCGATTTAAAAAACCGTATTATTATATCACCGTTACACCCTAAGGAAGGTTGAGTTCGAATTTTGTGAAATTCAGCCCAAAACTGACAGACAAAATGGCCACCCTTCGTTCTCAAATAGCGTAAAAAATATGGTATATCAAGGTTGTGGACCCAATAGAGGTCACAATTTTTATCCAATTTTGTTGAAACTTGAAATGTAAGTTGATAACCTAAAGATCTCAGTTCCTTTCGATATTCGCGCATATCGGACCTTAACTTCCTGAATTATGGCCCCTGATTGTACCAAAAATCTCGTTTTTAGCTTGTGGACCCTATTGAGGTCATAATTTTTATCCGATTTAAAAAAAACGTTTTATTATATCACCGTTACACCCTAAGGATGGGTGAGTTCGAATTTCGTGAAAATCGACCCAAAATTGACAGACAAAATGGCCGCCGTTCGTTCTCAAATAGCGTAAAAAATATGGTATATCAAGGTTGTGGACACTATAGAGGTCACAATTTTTATCCGATTTTGTTAAAACTTGAAATGTAAGTTTATAACCCAAAGATCTCGGTTCCTTTCGATCTTCGCGCATATCGGACCATAACTTCCTGAATTATGGCCCCTGATTGTACGAAAAATCGCGTTTTTAGCTTGTGGACCCTATAGAGGTTATAATTTTTATTAGATTTAAAAAAACGTATTATTATATCACCGTTACACCCTAAGCACGACTGAGTTCAAATTTCGTGAAAATCGGCCCAAAGCTGACAGATAAAATGGCCGCCCTTCGTTCTCAAATAGCGTAAAAATAGGGTATATCAAAGTTGTGGACCCTATAGAAGTCACAATTTTTATCCGAATTTGTTGAAACTTGAAATGTTAGTTTATAACACAAAGATCTCGGTTCCTTTCGATCTTTGCGCATATCGAATTGTAATTTCCTGAATTATGGCCCTTGATTGTAGGAAAAATCACTTTCTTCTTAGCTTGTTCTCTATCCATCTCTCGAAAATGTGGGCGTATCCTGCCTGGCAGCCGCTGGTTAAAGATGCAGTGCAACAGAAGTTTAACGGGGGGGTGGGGGGTGGATGGCCGAATGTAGCACATGTGGGATGTATCATAACGTCTGTCATTGAGTCAACTGGCTGCTAAAGATCCCTACGCGCAAGCGAATTATTGAAATAAAATTGAACCAAGTGTTAGTCCCAAAATGACCTAGTTTTAGTCCAGTGGAATTAAAGCCCATCTCTCTATCTCTCTTTATCTCTCTCTCTCACAGAAGGTTAAAAAAGAAAATTCTAATTTATCAAAATTAGTGTTGAAAAAAGGTTTTGTTTAAATTGTAGTGTGCAACAGTACAAGTTTAAAGTCATACTGTTCTGCTCTCACTGAGCTAATCGAGATGGGCATATGTCATACAGTGTGCTACGGGGTAAATTTTGCATAGACACGGTGCTAAATTCAACTCTTATATCGAATTCCAAGTGATCTTTTACATGCATACCAATGTGTACACGGGACCTTGGGGGCTTGGACGGCCGAATGGTTAGCACGCGCGCACTGTATCATACGGTCTGTCATTGAGTCAACTGGCCGGGTTTTGATTCCCCAGTAGGGTCGCCTCTCCGTCCTTGTGGGTTTTCTCCGGGTCCTCCGGTTTCCTCCCACCGCTAAAAACCCCTACGCGCATGCGAATTATAGAAATAAAATTAAACCATACGTTTGTCCCGAAATGACCTAGTTTGTGTCGATTGGACATTAAACCCCATTTCTCTCTCTCTCTCACGCGGGACCTTGGTTTTTCATCCCATTTGTACAACTAGACAGCTGTCCGTGTCAGGCCCTCTCTTCTGCACCACTGACAACGGGAAACCATGGCGGAAAATCCTGATGAACTTTCTCGGCCTACACTGGGATTGAACCCGCGACCTCCAGACTGACGAGGGTAAAAATATAAAATAAAAAAGTTCTAGTATATCAAAGAATCAAAGAGTCCATTTTTTATTTTTTTTATTTTTAAGATATAAAGAATATAGAATTTCTATGTGGTATGGCTCATACAACATTAAAACAGATGATTGAAGATAATCACAGTGGATTAAGATTAGATAATATGGGAGCTATATTAAATCCTGGTCGAGTAGGATTAAGTAAGTAATCATATTACTGTTTGTACAAAATCACTGGGTTAATAACTTTCTGTAAGTGTATTATTTACACATGATTTGTTTATAATTATGTGTGAGCCAAGAAGTCGCCATAACATACCTTTTTGCCGGTAATCCTTCCAGATCCTAGTGTAGTGAAGACAAATAAAACAAAATTTTGAACTATAAAAAACAAAATAGGATCTGTTTCTCAAATAGAAAAAATCATGCGGTTTTCAATGCAATAATCATAATCAAAATGTTTCAACCAGTGTCAAATATACAGTGCTACAAATCGACTCTAGCATTTCAATACATCCCAAATTTTCTCAGCGCCAGGGGATATAACTAACAATGTAACTATGATGTTCCCCCAAGGGATCCTGTTCCTCATTGAAAATCTACGGTTACCTGGGTTAACACGTCACTGATGTCAAGACTGAATTTGACTGATATTCAATAAAAATATAGAACTGCAGAAATTTATTCTATAGATATTTGACTGGGACTAGAATGTTAAACTGTCAGTCATTGTTTCTTTAAATTAATATTAGGGTGTATACCAAATTCAAATCTAAATATCTCTGATATGTCACCATGTCTTTAAATTAATTTTAGGGTGTATACCAATTTCAAAGCTAAATATCTCTGACATTTTCTAAGATAAATGCATATGTCACCATGTCAATTTGACTAGAGGATTTAAATTTAAGCATTGTTGTGTTTTGATTTTTTGACCTATTTGTCTTATTTAGCCACAGAGGGGGTTGGATGACCTAATGGTTAGAGTGTGCACGTTGTATCATAAGGTCTGTCATTGAGTCAACTGGTGTGATTTCGATTCCCCGGTTGTACGTGACCAGGAGTAGGGTCGCCTGTCCAACCTTGTGGGTTTTCTTCGGGTCCTCTGGTTTCCTCCCACTGCTAAAGACCCCTACATGCTAGTGAATTATTGAAATAAAATTGAACCATGTGTTAGTCCCGAAATGACCTAGTTTGTGGCCAGTGGAGGTAAAAACCTCTCTCTCTCTCTCTCTCTCTCTCTCTCTCTCTCTGTAGTTCATGATCTAATTAAATTAGTTCTAGGTGTGTTGATATATTGTTTTCTATTCTATATAGATAAGAAGTTTATTTATGCATTAAGGAATTGTCCGGAAGTAAAACACATTATTTATGTATCATGTAAACCTGCAGGAAATGCCCTTAGAAATATTGTAGAGTAAGTATGTTAAACGTAATTTAGGGGTTCATGGTGGCTAAGTGGGTAAGATGCTGGCTCGCTAGAAGCTGGAGGTTGGGTGTTCGATCCCTGCATTGGCTGAGAAAGTTCATCCAGATTTTTCGGTGTGGTTTCCACTTGTCAGTGATGCAGGATGGAGGGCCTAACAAGGACAGCTGTCTAGTCGTTCAGAAGAGATAAAAAACCAAGGTCCCGGTACACATTGGCGTGCACATAAAAAAATCCCTTGACAGTTGGAATTTGATGTAAGAGTAAGCTGTAGTGCCGCTGTCTGGGCAAAATTTTCGTCATAACCCACTGTATGACGTATGCCCATCTTCATTAGCCCAGTCGCAGCAGAACAGGAGGACGTTAAACCCTATTTCATTTCATTTCATTTAAAAGTAATTAGGTGTGATGTCATGTTTTCAGGAACTAATATCTGAATTGTTTCAATGCCATTTAGTAATTGAACTGGAATATACAGGTGACAATTCTATGGAATACAATTACTGCTTATTACTGAGCTTGACAATAACTAGAGAAGCCTATTTAAAACAGCGCTCAGTAATGAGCAGTAATTGTATTTCATAGAATTGTCACCTGTATACACCAATATGTGATTCACTAATATTGCATTAAAGCCCACACCATTGATTTCTCTGTAAAATACATACTTTTGCCAAACTGATACCAGTGTCCAATTACCACTTGGTAGATTGTAGAGATGGGAACAAGTCCCCTCACTGTGACTAAAGTCCTTAGCTTTTTCAAGTCAATGTCTCATGTAGGGTTATTGATGTGACTTAAGTCGGACTAAAGTTCCCACCTCTGGTAGATAAAGCATATGATTATTGGGCCACATGGGTTTCCAGATTATGTGTCTATCCCCCAATTCCTATTTGTACAAATCTGTATCAAGTTTTAATAGTGCCTTAGCTTTTATTGTCCACAGTATTTCTTGATTTTAACAGCCAAGATATCAGAAAATATCAAAGAGATGAAACACGGAATTTATAGTTGCCGGTGGGTGGGTGTAGGGGGGATTTATTGTGACTACTAACAAGGTGTCACTGAGTTGGAGTGGCTGTTGGTACAGATCCTACTGTATTTAAAAACAACTAAACCTGAACCTTGTAGGTTTATAATTGAATGTATAATATTTATTAAACATACATTATGCAAGAGCAAAATCTGATTATTGCAAGTCTTAATTTAGACGTCAGATGTTATAGAAATTATAAATTAGATCTTTATTTAAACAACAAGCCCAAAATCAACTCTGTAGACCCACGGATGGCTCGGCTACAGCTCAGATTTAAATAGGATTTCACTCATTGATAAATTGAAATATGGCGCACCCTGATGAGAATACGTCAGTTAGATCGAGGCTAAATGATAGAGTGTACTTAGCGAGGCCGCTGTAGAGCGTTTCCGCATGCCATTGAAAACTTTACTTGATAATCGAGATATGTAAGTGGAGTTAACGCCTGTCAATCAAACGATCGACCAAGGTGATGGCACATTTCACTACCATTTCTAGGCAAATATTACAACGATGATAACTATGTTCAGAATAAAGTAATTTGACTGAAATTTTCAATATATTCTTCTTTCATCATCTACTTTTGAACTGTTATAGCAAGAATGGCCAACTCTCTATAAAAATCTCCCATAATGTATCTTTAAGTAGAATTAATAAGGTGGTAAATATTGTTATATTTATATTTGTAGTTTATTGGTACCTGAAGATGAAATTATACAAGGAAAATGTTTTAGAGCAGAGAAAGCCTTGGCTGTAGATATGTTTCCACATACTAGACACTGTGAATTAGTGATATCCCTTGTTAGATAGGACCATCAATAAAACATATTTTATTACATTAAACATACATTGTGAATTAGTGATATCCCTTGTTATATAGCTTCATCAATAAAACATCTTTTATTATATTAAACATACATTGTGAATTAGTGATATCCCTTGTTATATAGCTTCATCAATAAAACATCTTTTATTAAATTAATATAAGCAGTTATACATAACACTACTAACGGGTAATGCTGGTTTGGTTGACCAGAAGGTGACAGAACTTCTTTGGTATATTACACATTAGAAAATCATGAATGGATGATCATTCAAGTGCACGTCGTCATAAAGCATCTGACAGGATACGTCACCAGAGGTTCGGTTTTAATGAATGAGTGGTTTTAATGAATGAGTGTGTAAAGTATAGTCATTTAAATGCAGATCATCAACATGTCATAAAGCATCTGATAGGATACGTCACCAGAGGTTCGGTTTTAATGAATTAGTTAGAAACGAATGCTACTGTGACTGTCACAAGAAAGTTAAATAAAATTGCCCGATTCCAATATCATTGGTTGCTTATATAGGCAATACTGATCTATGAAACCTTTTCTTAACGGAAAAGTTGCTGTTAAAAGGACATTTGGCTGCGGTAACGAAACCAGATCCTGTAAAATTCAACTGCCGACAATTGACCAGACATTCGTCTTTATTGAATAACATAGAAACCCAATGTTACATGTAGCCAATTCAATATACATGTGTCTGGCTACAAACGACCATTAGCAACATTAGCGTTATGTATAGATTTAGCTGAAACCAATTAAGAAACACATGAATTTGCATTTTCTGCCTGGGTTTGGTATTCATGGTTTTAAGGAGGGGGAAATGTACGGGGGATAGTATGCTACTTTCAGTTTGTGGATCTCAACATTGTGAATACATGCCTTTTAGTAAGATGTTGTCACACGTTGCTCCATCTGTAGTAAAAAGTGTTCAACCCAACAAATATTTTGGAAATAATAGAGCCAGTAATTGAAACGAGAATTAACATAAATTAAATTCAATGTGACCAGTATAGCAGATTACTGGGTAACAGTGATGTGGCAAACGATAACTACCACGCATGGCTATGGACATTGTCTGGCGGGAAATTGTGGCTGTTCGTTTATTGAATTAATTAACACTTCGGCTACTTTCATCGTTTCCATTATATATTCCACGTTTCTTAACCAAAACTGCCGTTTTCTTGGGTACCATAACCATGCTTGCGTTAAACCACCGGCAAAAATCTACAGAATGGTAGTCTTGTCATGCTTAAATTAACGTACGAATCCCTTGGTAAGGGTGACCCGTCACGTGCACGATGTGCATCACTATCAGATAGGTTAAAAATATAACCCTTATCCACAACTAAAACCCCGTAATATTTCGTTATGCTAATGAATGCATGATAACCAATTTGAAAAATCGAACCAACGTATTTTTCAGTGGTAGAGTCCGGGCGCCATGAATTTCAATTTGTTTCTTTCACTTACAGTCTCAGTACCAGTATCAACCGGCTTTCTATCGCTAATGGTTACACAGATTTTAATGATCCAATGTGCAAGTTGACTACTTGGTTCGTGTGCATGCTCCACGGTCAAACTTTTGCCCCCTATAGTGCAACCTCAGTGGATTTAAAATCAAAACACTGCTCGGGGCTTGGATACATTCTTTGTGGGAAATTTTGATAATTTCGGCTTCATCTTATGCATCCTCGTTGGGGTTAATACCAAATTCTGGTTGAATAGTTTTTCTAATGCTAAATAGTCTTGTATGCAACGATCGGCAGAGTATAAAAAAACATGCCAAAACTGAACGATGCGATTTATGTTCGTTTGTACAGTTGGAATTCGATATAAGAGTAGGCGATAGTGCCGCTGCCCGGGCAAAATTTCCCTCATAGCACACTGTATGGCGTATGCCCGTCTTCAATGGCCGAGTTTAGGAGCAGAACAGTAGGACGTTAAACCCCATTTCATTTCATTTCCAGACTAGCGAACCTGCGTCTTTCCCACTTAGCCACGTGATCCCCGCTCGGTTAATGAAGACGAGCGTATGCCATGCAGTATGCTATAATAATGGATATTTTGACCGGAAAGCGGGGCATTACAGGCTATCGTCAAGGGTTTATATATACGTGCATGTCTATTTGTACACGTGACCTCGGTTTTTCGTCCCGTCCGAACGACTAGACACTGTCTCGTGTCCTGCCCTCCATTCCTGCCCAACGGACAAGGAGGTACCACGCTGGAAAATTCCGATGAACTTTCTCGGCCAACGTATTACTCACCGAACCAGCGCGACTCTCCTCCTTAAAATAAAGATATACGTTGTAATCCCAAAATGACGTAGATTGCGGTTAGTGGACGTTAACCATTTTTATCCCTGGCAAAATGGTTTGTGTTTACATCCAAATTACAACAGAAATTCTCCTTTTACGTTCGTCACTTTATTACGCATCTATCGTAGCAATGATCTTTGTGTTAAAATTTTATTTGTAACGTGTTTAACCAGTTCCATCACATATGTGATAATGACTGACACCAATATTGTCCTTTAATAGAGAGAGAGAGAGAGAGAGAGAGAGATCAGGTCTAACGACCACTCGACACAAACCAGGTCATTTCGGGACTAACACATGGTTCAATTTTATTTCAATAATTCCCTTGCGCGTAGGGGTCTTTAGGAGTGGGAGGACCCGGAGTAAACCTACGAGATTGGGCAGGCAACCCCACTCCTATCCTTTAATAGACTGCAACAAATGATAGAGAAAAACAGCATAACTAAATTCATATTCCCACAGGAATCAGGAGATCTGAAAGAAAAAGAAAGAAAAATATTTGAACAAAACATCTGTTGATCAATACCGTTTTGATTCTGATCAAAGCCTTTGTTTTTGAATTTCAAATGTTATAATTATGTTTGTTGTCACTACATGCCGTAAGAAATCTGGTAATGATTAAATTATAAATTTACATGTATATTTTTAAATAAAGTGTTGGGTAAAGTTGATAATGCTGTTGTTATTTATTTTCATGTATATTTTACACTTCATCGATTTCCAGCTGCCATAGACGTACTCCAACGTGTACACGGGGACCCCGATTTCTTGTCTCATCCAAAAGACTATAGTTTTTAGTCTCATCCAAAGGACTATGGTCTCTTACCCTCCGTCATGTACCTGCAGACAACGTGAAACCAGACTGGAAAACCCCGAGAAAGTTTCTCGGCCAACATGGTGATAAAACCAGGGACCTGGTAGTGAGACAGGACACCGTGAATTAAAACTTTAAACATAGGCTAAATCTGCCTATTGCAGGTCTTTCTTTAGGCCTGAAATGTTATCTAAATTATTAATTAGATATTAATTAACTTATCCAGACCACAATCAACTCTCGATGCCTTCATTAGACTGCTATATTAAGTGGATTTGAATACGTTTTGTGATGGATGATTTAATGTAAAATTAGATAATTGAGACTTGATTATTGTACCAATGGTAGTAATGACGCCCGAAGCTAGCCTAATATCTCGGTTCAGGGTGAAGCAATATGACCCAAATTTTCGGCATATTCTGTTTTTATTATCTATTTTTAACTATTATAGTGAGAACTGTCAGTTCTTTATATAATCTTACCTAATGCCCATTAAAATTAATAAAAAGACTAGGCTACAGTGTTATTGTATCGCCGAAAACTAGGCTCAGGGTGAAGTAATTTGACTGAAATTTTCAACATATCCTCTTTTCATTATCTATTTTTTAACTATTATAGCTAGAACTGTCAGCTCTTTATCTAATCTTACCTAATGCCCCTTAATGAATGTAATGGGGTTTGTTATCTCAGAAATGCTAGACTTTTATAATATTAACTTTTTTATCTTTTTGATCGCAATGTGTAAGCGTAGATATCTTGTCATACTCTTCTTCGAAAATCATGTCTTCATTAGCCCAGTCGGTGCGGAAATGTAAGACGTTATTAAATCCAGTTTCATTTCTTCGAAAACCCAGCTGTGAAGGGGTCACCAACTGGACCTCCTCGATTACCCCTGACAATTTTATTTCGGCAAGACTAGCCCACATAGAAATGAAATGAAATGGGGTTTAACGTCCTATTGTTCTACTCCGATTTGGCTAAGGAAGACGGGCAGTGTGCTTGTGGGGGAAATTTTGCCCGGGCCGAGGGACTGCCAAGTGATCTTTTACGTGTACACCAATATGTGTACACGGGACCTCAGTTTTCCATCCCATCCGAACCACTAGACAGCTGTCTTTGCTCGGGCAGTGGCACTGCCAAGTGATCTTTTACGTGCACGCCAATGTGTACACGGGACCTCGGTTTTCCGTCCCGTCCGAACCACTAGACAGCTGTCTTTTCCGGGACCCTCGTCCTGCACCACTGACAAGGGGAATCCACGTCGTAAAATCCCGATGAACTTTATCGGCCAATGCAGGGCGTGGATTTGTCATAACTTTTGGTTTGGGGGGACGGACGAACCCTGGAACCTTTCATTACCAAACCAAAATAATAATTACGAACAGTTTACCAGTGCTATTTCGATGAAAGTTGTAACTAGGGGTAATAATGATGACGATATAGTAAAATTGACTACCTACAACTAAGTAGGAAGATATCGTGAAAATGAATTACTGTGGCGAGACCCAAGGCAGTGGTTAGATAGCCTTCAGAACGGGGCATTCATGTGGATATAAACCTGAAAATCTGTCCTGGCGATCAAAATCATGGAAGGGGGGACAGAGACCTATTCGTCCCCCCATTCGATTCTAAGAGGGGGGGGGGCAGCCCCCCCCCCCTAAATCCACGCCCATGAATATTATACAGAGTTGATTTATTTACCGTTTTAACGTCAACACGATGTCTAGTCGCCCGGTCCATTTAATACGGTTTTGTATTAAAACCCGAATAAGCTTACTTCCTTCTAATAGTGGTTAAAACTACATATTGACAGAGATTGTGTTGTTCACAAGTAGACGCTTGTCTGTAACCCAGTCTTGTCATTATTCTATGTGTAATAGTTAATTGATTCATTTCATGCACAACTGACTTCTTTTTGATTTTTCTATACGTACATGCAAATTAGAAAGAAAAAAAAAAACCCTCAAGATTTTTGGCACGAACGTAACATTAAGTTGGCATGGTTTCCAAATATTGCATGTAGACTTAAAACGCATTTCACAAAGGGCCTTCAAACGGATATCGTTTCGATATAAATGTCAATATTAGACTTAATGAAGCTTGAATTATAATCCACTTCAAGATTATACATATATAATAATCTAACTGATTTTGATCACTAAGCCGATTATATTTTGTTGTTAAACATTAAAAAAAACTGTTTGATACCAAGAGGCGGGGCTAAAACATGTCTCCACGGTGCTAGGGATTTAAGACTTGCGCGCGCGCTCTGAACGAGCTATGATAACCCCGTCAATCGATGCTGTTGGCAATATCGTCTGCCACACAAACAGACAAACATAGGAGCGAATATCAAGCTATAATAGCTGTCTTTTGCATTGGATTTTAAACTTCACAGTTTTCGGTTACTTTGTTCAGTGTAAATTCTTTCCCAAATCTACGACTAATTTGCCCTGTTCGTGTTTGCTAGGATATCACTATCATAAACGATAAATTCGGAGGATTCAATCTAGAATTGACGGGAGTTGTGTCTGCTTTTATAAAACGTGCATTTCGTGTGCCGGGTATATTTGTTGGTTGTGATAGTTTTATCGTATTGTCAAATTCGCCCTGTAAACACACGCCGATTTGTTATTTTCCACGGCCGCATTTTAGCTCAACATTAAAAATGGCTGAAGAATTGGAAACGATGTTCAAAAGGCTCTCTGAAGCAGAAGATTGTAAATCTCTTCTCAAAAAACATTTGAGTAAAGAGATATTCGAAAAGTTGAAAGAAAAGAAAACTACTTTAGGAGGCACATTAGCTGACTGTATCCGTTCCGGTAAGTTGAATTTTTAAAAGAAATATTTTTAAAAAAAAAATTGTTTATTTTAAAATTATCTTGATGGGTGTAACCTGTATGCGCAGTCAGCCAAGATGAATACAGTATGTTTTAATAGTATACTTCAACTTTTGATGAAATACTCTGCATAATCCTGCACACGTGTTCATAAAACATAAATAACAAATGTCGTAGTTAAAATCTCGGGCAACAACAAAATAAAACTCACTGAATAACCCATGAACTAGCGTTTTTCATGTATGCGTAATACATAATATAGTATTGTCCAAAGCAATTCAGTTCAGATAGCTGTGCATATTATACTTTCACCATTGCCAAAGCCTTTGGGCTATACTTTCATCTTTGCCAAAGCCTTTGGGCTGAGCCATAATGTTTAGAAATAAAAATTAAACGTGTGTTTAAAATATTAAAAGAAAAAAAAACCATGCTTTTATAGTTTGGGCGATCATGTTTGATCCGACTCCCTTTTCTATTTCCATCACTTTTACATTTCATATTAGGGTTAGGGTTAGGGTCAGGTATTTAAGATTAAAATCTATAAATTCAGGGTTAGGGGTTTAAGATTAAAACCAATGAGTAATTTACTTTCTGTGGTGCCACAACAATGAAATATTGAGACACAAAAATGGGAGTCGCATCAAACATGAATGCCTATAGTTTGTAAGTTCAACATAGTCCATTTGAATTGGGATATTAGGGTATATTTTGACATGACTGGACACATCAATAGAGAATCCGATTACATTCTTAAGCGATTTATATAACCTTGCATTGTATGCGTATGAATATTAATTGCGTGTTATGTTAGTCACAAGGGGGTATGCAAGCATGGTAACAATATAAATATAGCGGTATTAAGTTTTGGTTTAACGTGTATCATAGCCTGTATGACTTAGTGCACACATTGTGGGATTAATTAAATACAATTGACTAAAGATGGCATATTAATGGAGCCAAGTCTTTAACTCAATATCATTCACAGTCTTGGACATTGCAAACACGACTTATTGGTCAATTTAAATCAACATTGATGTTGTTATCTTACCGTGACATGAAAAGATGGGCTTCTGATATCCAATATTTACGGCAAAATGAATATTTCAAAATTGGCACACGAATCGTGTGCCAGAATGCTTTCGATCGCCAGTTGAATGAAGCTACTCGGTGAAAACATATCCCATGTAGGATTCTAATATAACGTTGTAGACTGGAATAACCAGGCGCCAAAGACTGCCGTTTAATTCAGATTCTTCGTGTATTTCGCCTAATATAACTGATTCGAAATTATACTAAAAACAGAAACGATTGAATGTAAATCAGTATATATACATTCATATTACATTATTATCAGGCCCGTAACTAGGGGGGGGGGGGGGGCAAAGCTCCCCTTGCAAAAAGAGATCAAATTAAAACACAAAACAAAGAAATTAGCCCACCACTCCCAAGTCCCTCAAGAAACAAAACCGCGGATATTAAGCGCCGTTTTATTAAGCGACATGTTATTACTGCGCCCTCATCTTTGTTGGCTACACATTACCTTGCATGTGTCAAAAAGTTATGTAGACGGAATAGGCCTAAATTCTCCACCCTTGATTACGTACGAGGTACAAAATGTTAGGTCAAACTTTAGAAAAAGTCGTAACATCGAATGGTTAGAATATTGTGAACCAATCACATTAGCAGTTCAAGGTCACATGTCTGACGAGCTTAACGTCATGTGAATAACTGTTGTCAAAGACTGAGAAAAGTATGCCAAACGATTTGTGAAGTGTTTATTTTCAGACGGATATAGCAGTGCAAAGTCTCTTCCTGCCAGACGAAATTTCACAATTGGTTGCCCTCTAAAGCCAATCCATAGCTGAAAAATTTTACACCAGATTTTTGCTAAGTCAACTTACAGCTACGGTACTATTTAAAAACAAATTTTAGGGCTTCGTATCTGAAATTCAGTGAATATTCTCCCTATTTAAATTTCTGGCGTTTATACAATATATATCGGGTTTAGTGCTCAAACATCGCCTTTAACAAAACAAATCTATTTTTGTACATGTCATGTCAGTCGACCTTGTATAGATATTTCGTACTATAATGTAGCATATTTGTGTTTCATAGCATTGAAATGAATAACAAAAAAAAAACATATTCTGAATGCGTTGTATATTTACATTTTAAAAAAACATATTTCCCATGGTAGACTGTCCTGTTGTACGTATCAGTTCGACGGGGTCATGTCAAAATTCAGCTATATTGACATTTGGCACCCGTTCATGATTTGCCGATATGTCAACTGTTTGACCTGCGCATGTCAGCTGTTGTAATTTGATTATGAAATCTGTTAGCACTGTCCAGATGTATGGTTGAAAGATCTATGTCAGGATCCCGAGCAATAAACACACGTGGTGTCATTAATAAGTCAATGTTTATGTGATATTATAATTGAACTTCCGGATGAAATTAGAAAAATGCACTATAAATAATAACAATCTCCACAGATTTAAGCAGGAAAAAAATGGGCCCTTATTCACGAAAACTTAAACTAAGTTACAACCGAAATATTAAGAAATACTGCAACTTCATTGGATATATGCAAATTGATTTTACTGGTCAGCCAATCGAATTGCAGTATTTCTTAAAATTTCGATTGTATCTTAGTTTAAGTTTTCGTGAATAAGGGCCCTGTACCCCAGCCTGTTATAATGTTTCTACTGCTCTTTTCTCTCCGATAGATAGATATTATACACACAAGGGTCGTCTCTATACATATATGTATAACTATTCTGTGACGGTGATAGGTATTATACAAGGGTCGCCTCTTTTCTCTCCAATAGATAGATGTTATACACACAAGGGTCGTCTCTATATGTAAAACTATTCCGTGATAAATTTTATACAAGGATCGTATCTTTGTGTATAACTATTTTGTGACTGCAATGTATGTGTCCCAATAGTGATGGGAATTATACAAGGCTCGTCTCTATATGTATAATAACTACTCTGTGACTGTGATGGTTTTATATAAGGATCGTATCTTTGTGTGTAACTATTTTGTGACTATATTTGTCCCAACTGTGATAGGTCGTATCTACGTGAACAACTATTTTGTGACTGTATATGTCCCAACAGTAATAACTTTTATTCAAGGAACGCATATATGTCTGTAACTATTTTGTAACTGTATTTGTCCCAACAGTGATAGGTTTTATACAAGGATAGTATCTATGTGTAGAACTATATATTCTATGACTGTATATGTCCCAACAGGTGCTGATCTGCTATTCAGTTGAAACATTTACTGATAAACGGAATACTAAATCATTTTCAATTTCCCTTACCACACTCGTATCTTATCAGAGCATGAATGAAGTTAACTGCGCAATATGTTTCATATTCAATACATGCTATGGAAATATTGTTATTTCCGATAAAAACACAATGATTAAATGTTATTTTTGAAAAAAAAGAGAGCGAGAACAAAACAAGTAATGTAACGTGATATTTTGTGCCATGAAAAGCTTCCTGAAGATTCGACCATCTAACAATAATATTAAACTTCATGTTAGAAAAGATAGACTGGTATATATAGCTATCTATCTGGTAGATTCATCACGAGAGAGAGGCTTTATCTTATTAAGAAATCAGAGATGATCAACAGCATAGTATAGCCTGTTATCATCTTACTGTATAGTTTCTGGCTACTTTTATTTTAAATGTTTATATATTTATAATTTACAGTTCATTTCAATATTACTCTAATAGGCAGCGGGAATAAATTGAAAGTGGGGTAGGGCTGAAGGGGGAGAGGGCGCGATATAAAAGGGGTAGAGAAGAAAATTCAAAGTGCACCCAACGTGTTCTATAATTACTCATGTTTAGTATATATTTATAATTTACAGTTCATTGAGGTATTTCAATATTACTCTAATAGGCGGCGGAAATAAATTGAAAGTGGAGTAGGGCTGAAGGGGAGAGGGCGCGATATAAAAGGGGTAGAGAAGAAAACTAGAATTCTAAGTGCACCTTACGTGTCCCATAATACTCTTTCTTGAGATAATAGCCCCAAAAATATACATTTATTCGATTTTTCCTTGTTAAGTTTTACCAAAATATTAAAGTACTATACCAACTGTAACTAGGATTTTAAAAGTAATCTCGCACATGTTAAGGGAGTAAATAAAATGTTCGTTTGTCTTTATAATAGTAAAGCGTTTTCAGGTAGAAAAAGAAACATATTCGAATTTTTCTAGTTAAGTTTTATCAAAAGATTAAAGGTATACAAGGGACATACCAACTGTATCTAGGATTTTAAGACTAATCTCGCACATGTTAGGGGAATAAATAAAATTGAAACGTGATCGGTTGTCTTTATAATAGTAAACTGTTTTCAGATAGAAAAAGAAACGTATTCGAATTTTTATAGTTACATTTTACCAAATGATTAAAGGTCTAGTAGGGGCATACCAACACTGTATATCTAGGATTTTAAACGTGTTCGATTGTCTTTATAATAGTGAAGTGTTTTCAAGTAGAAGAAGAAACGTAGGCGATTTTTTGTTATACCTTATAGAATAAGGCAATGTTACTGAGAGTGGAATTATAGGTTAATTGGCATCTGGTCTGTTTTCTTCTCAGTTCTCCCTCCCAATATACTTTCTTTTTTTATTGAATTTTAAATCATCCCTACCTCGCCTGTCGTCATCTTAGCATTATCAACATTCCATCTGGCTATTTCAAGCAAGCATTACTTTCTCTAGAAGGATTATGTTACAGGCTATAAAATCAAGGTTTAGTACAGCGCTGTGCCTGCAGGAAAATATCAGAATACTTGAATAAAGTTTGGAAAAATTAAATATGTCTGAATTTGCTGGGCAATATATGACATGACATGAAAAACAACATAGTATGTTCCGATTTTGGAGAGAGAGAGATGGGGTTTAATGCCCACTCGACACAAACTAGGTCATTTCGGGACTAACAACTGGTTGAATTTTATTTTAATAATTCGCTTGTGCGTAGGGGTCTTTAGCAGTGAAAGGAAACCGGAGGACCCTGAGAAAACCCACGAGGTTGGACAAGGCGACCCTATTCCTTGTCACGCACAACTGGGGGAATCGAAACCACGCCAGTTGACTCAATGACAGGCCTTATGATACAGCGCGCACGTGCTAACCATTCGGCCACCCGCCTCCCCTATATTCATAGAAAACTAAAATGTTTGCCTATATATTCTACACCTAGCGAGATAAACTTATACAATATAAGGTACATGTTAACACGGGGCTATATTCAGCTGTCTGCAACCCAAATGAGATAATCATGCAAATATATTGGAATGAGCCAGACGTCTCACCGTATATCGGAAAACTATCAGAAGTCGTTCGGAGATTTACGCAGAATTAACCTGTGTCATGACAAATGATATGGATACTTCTGGAATACAAAGGAATAGTTTAAGATGGTATATACATTTAACATGGCAATAAAACTGTTATAAAAGTGATAAATTGCAATCCATGTGTAATTTGACGTAGCTATAGATCAACCACTTCCAAGTCTAAATTTTTTGTTTGTCAAAATGTTAATCAAAATACATAGCTCATTATTTTAATAAAATGGAAATACCCCCCCCCCCCCTTTGTCTGCGATATCACCTCGGTGGAAGCGGACGTTAAATAAAGCTGTTTCACACACCCCAACCCCCACCCACTTTCGCTTGAAGTCACAGGACAAAATTGGGATTTTGTTTGTGTTGGGAATGTCTAAATCTTTGTTCAGCGAGAACTGTTACCAAAACTATATAGCCCCTTATTTTAACAATAGGAAATCCGTGTAAGTATTGATTTGGCGATTTTTAATATTAAAGATTGGTAACTTGGTAAATGATATTTTAAATGATCCTATAAACGCCAGGTTATCTGACCTATTGTAGGTCTACAATATGAACGAAGTATACTGAAGAGCGTGTCTTATCTATAATTATCACGTTTACTTGGTTTTAGTATCATATACAGTACTACAGATTGTAAAAGCCAGATATTAGACCTATCAGTTTTAGGGGCTTAGGTTACGACCCACGCAATTTTACACACGTCAAGCCTCTCTGCACTTCTTTGAAGATGGTATGAATGACTTTGCCTTATCTTGTAACCCTTTGCTAACAGATGAAGACTTCTCTAATCGCTGCTCTCATTATCAGTAACATATATTACAGAACAGACGTGGAAATTCAAACAAGATGTCGCTACTACATTATTCTCAGCATGATGACTACATCCCATTGACGATAAAAGGGGGTAATATTAAAGCTTGTAGTCCTTGGTGCATCATCTGGTACTAATTGAAATATCCATTACTAACCCCTGGAGAGATTCCTAACCTTCTTGCATATACATAATATATTAACAGGCCAAACATAATATGTGAATCATTTTGGTTCTTTTATGGCAGTGGGGTAATACAAACTATTTTTCTGATATTACATATAGGATGTACTGTTACGAACTAAAAGATAATAAGTAAGTAAGTAAATTTATTGCATAAAAACGCCCACAAGGAGCAGCATATATGGTATATGTTATGGCAGTGGGGTAATACCAACTTTTTTTCTGATATTACATATAGGATGTGCTGTTACGAACTAAAACATGTGAATCGTTTTGGTTATGTTATGGCAGTGGGGTAATACAAACTATTTTTTTGCTGATATTAGGCCTACATAGGATGCGTTACTAACTACAACATGCATCATAACACATAAAACATCTGTCTCGTTATAACAAATTCAAAAAAAATTATCAGGACATCGGCCATCTTGATAAAATATGATACATGTATATAGAGAGAGAGAGAGCAGACAAACGTAATGGGAGAAAGCATAACTGGAGCTCAAATCTTATCTCAAAACAGCTTCCTGCATAAACTATTTATAAGTAACTTTATTGCATAAAAATGCCCACGCTGTACAAATATAGATGCATTTCTCACCTAAGAACATCTTGTGTTAGAACAAGATGCTGACATTTATTTATTACTAGCAGGATACACGGCTTCGCTCGGGGGTCATAACTCCGAAACCGGAAGTGGTAGACAAACGCCACCTGGCCTATGTTACTCCCCGGTCGGAGCTACCCCTATACCCCAAATTTCAGACTCGGGGCAGACCTAGTGTAGCCGCCAACCCCGAACAGACAAACAGACAAAACGACAGTCACAAATATTAGTATAGATTTTTATTATAAACCTAGTAATTCTTTTAATCCCATACAAAAGTCAAGGAATTTTATTTCCATAATTCGCTTGCGCTTAGGACAGGCGACCCTACTCCTTGTCACGTACAACCGGGGAATCGAAACCACGCTAGTTGACAGACATAATGATACAGCGCGCACGTGCTAACCATTCGGCCATCCAACCCCCCAGGAAGCATCAAAACAAACATTGACGCTTTAACATAGTTTCAAAGTCGTATATGAATTGGTTTAGATTCATAGAAATTAATACGAAGATCTTTCTGTTTACTTCTTGTATCTGGTTATGCTTAGAGACTGTCGCAGAAATTGACGTTAAAATTAAAACTCTTTAATGATTATTAACTCGAGACGAATTGTATTGACAAAGGCCCCCCTATTATAAATTACCCTCAACGGTTTCATTATTATACGCTATTAATGCAACAATTGATTTCGTAAGTTCTTGAATCCTGAAAACCTAACTATACAATCAATGGCTCTTTGTGTTTTTTTCTCTCAAACCAGTTCCTAGCTGTAATAATCCGTGAGGGAGGAACTATCAAATCGACAGTCATTTCCGTATGTTTCATTTATATTACCGGTACCTATACTTTTTTGTCTGAACGCCAGTGAATCAGTTTATGAGAAGTATTATAATAATTGAAAACAACTTTGATATGCCACTGTATCATTCATTTGATCATATTTCTATTTATATACTTTCGGCAGAATTGCCTGGCTTTGGGGATTTACTAACATAACACGTTATTTATATGGATACCAATTAGTGCAGTGATTCTCAACCCGTGTGCCGCGGCAGACAGATGTGCCGCGAGATTTTGAACAGCACACTAAGAAAATGTGAAAAAAAAAACAACGTGATCCCAATTGAGTATTCACTGGTGTCTACTGGTACGTTCATAGCTGTGTTTTTCTTTATTTAATTTGAGTCCTTCTATGTGTCTATGACTAGTTTCTGTCTATGGTTGTATGCCGTCTGACTTGCCATGTTTTTATTTTGCAAAATTGAAATAATTTTCATATATATTTAGCCATGTGTGCCTCTATTTTTTCGTGTGTTCCAAGATGTGCCGTTGGCAAGAAAAGGTTGAGAACCACTGAATTAGTGGTGTATTTTACTAGAGACTATATAGGTCTTTATTAAGCAAGTGATGGTATTAAAATATTCGTTCGTTACTTATATAGATACAAGAATAAGGCATCTATATAAATATTTATAACAAAGTAATTAAAGTACTGAGTAATTAAAGATTAGATTTACTGTATAGGATGATAGCATAATACAAACATGATTAAGAAGACTGTGATAAGGATTTAGCCAATCTCTTTATAATTTTCCGACGGCCATACTCGTTCAGGCCATTAATGAAATCTATTTTTCTTAATATTTATAACAAAAGTGACCCGTCTACAGTAACTTTTTAATTAGCTGGCTTTGTAGACTATATAGATTAGTCACGTGCATTTTGTTCCTTTTTTAATTGGGAACCTTGAAGCTTACAGAACTATCAATATTCCCATATTGACTTTAATCTGGACATTGATATATAACTACAGAGCTAGCATGATTTTACGTTTATTAGTACATAGACTACTGAATGTCTCTGGAACAATTCTGCCAATTTCACCCATGGCACGATTCCCCGGTGGTACGTGACAATGAGTAGGGGTGCCTGTCCAACCTCGTGGGGTTTCCCCGAGTGATCCTGTTTCCATGTTAGTCCCGAAATGACCTAGTTTGTGTCGAGTGGACTTTACCCCCCCCCTCTCTCTCTCTATATATATATATCTATCTATCTCTCTCTCCAATCATGGCACACTGTATGCCCGTCTTTAGTAGCCCAGTGGGAGCAGAGCAGTAGGGCATTTCACAAAAGTTTGATGGTGTATTTTTACAATACAGTGCTGTTCAGCAAATGGAACGACTCAAATGCCATTTAGATTGGAAATCATAAGGCCGACTGCGGCTGGAGCCCAAGGTGTATTAACATCTTCATAGAGAATCAACTCAACAGTCAAATGAACCGATCCCATACTTGACATACCAGACATAACTGCCAGATAACTTGTCTAACCATATACTATTACACAAATATTATAGTAATAATAAATATATTATCATAGTTTACTTCAAAGGTTAGTTAAACATTATCTGATAGAATCTGTTCATTTCCACCATCACGGTGTTGTTAGTTATACACTGAATTATAATTGACTTTCAATGAGAAATACCATGTCTGAAAAACAACCAGGGTGGGGGTTGGATGGTCGGATGATGGTTAGCATATGTGCGCTGTATCATAAGGTCTGTCATTTGAGTCAGCTGGTGTAGTTTCGATTCTCCGGCTGTACGCGACAAGGAGTAGAGTCGCCTGTCCAACCTCGTGGATTTTCTCCGAGTCCTCTGGTTTCCTCCCACTGCTAAAGACCCTTACGCGTAAGCGAATTATTGAAGTAAAATAGAACAGTGTGTTAGTCCCGAATGATCTATTTTGTGTCGAGTGGAGTTAAACCCATCTCTCTCTCTCTCTCTCTCTAAAAACAACCAAACTTCGGTACCATTTCCCAGATTCAAACTTTAAATCACTTCCACGTTAATGATTAGGTGAACAAATTCAGGTGTCGATTTAATTAAATTGAATATCCTGTATTAAATCGATACATTATGTAAGAATTAGAAATTAAGGCATTTTAACAAATTTACTTCATTCGCAAAACGTCAATACCGTACAACAAAATGGATAGGTCTATACATGCGCATGTTACATGTTTTTATGCGTGCTTCATTTGCTATGTATTAATTTTCACAGTCTTGGGATATGACCGTTTAACCTTTCTGTGAAATAATACATTTACTGTATTCCGTGGTAAAATAATGGAAAAAAATGGCGTCTTCATTACTCAAACTACATGGTGTTAAATTAATGGCGAACACGACGTGATGTAATTGAATATTGTCAAATTATAGATTTTGCCAGCATTTTCCACTTAACTTCCAGAATTGAAACTCTTTGGGGCTTGTATGTACGTCATGTCAAATCTTTGGAGATTCTGCAAGTGTCCAACAGCGTCTGAGTATGTATTGGGGGTGGGGGTGGGGGGGGGGTATCTGCCTTGATTGTATACATAACTGGACTAGTTTAAATCGGACATTGTGAAGACGTAAAACTTTACATATTTCTTCCAATGTTCTTCCAATTACATGTCTGAAATCGTATTTGTAGATCAACTCTGAGCAATCTTAAAACTCAGAAAGCTCTGTATCTCGGCAGTTTAGTTTCAGATTTTGAATACAATCTGATCTGTATCGCAATATCAAGACTTAAACTCTAAGTAAGTTTCTTTAAAAGGTATCTGACACGTTTATAAATGATACAAACTTCAACAGGTATCTGACCACTTCATCAGGTATAAGGTATTGAAGTACCATAAACAAAGGTATGCCTTTTAACTGACTGATAGTTCAGCCGTTTTGTTTTCTTTTCTAACAAGGACAGCTGTCTAGTAAGTCGTTCGGATGGGACGAAAAACCGAGGTCCCGTGTAGACATTGGCATGCACGTAAAAGATCCCTTGACAGTTGGAATTCGATATAAGAGTAGGCCATAGTGTCGCTGTCCGGAAAAAATGTCCCTCATCGCACACTGTATGGCATATGCATGTCTTTATTAGTCCAGTTCGGAGCAGAACAGTAGGACGTTAAACCCCATTTCATTTCATTTCGATACAAACTTCACCAGGTATAAGGTATTGTTCTGTGTGTATGATACTTGCAATATTATGTCTTTATTTTTTCTGTTTTGTTCTACAGCTATAATAGCATGTTGTAAGTTGCACAACCGTTTTAAAAGATATAAAACAACATGTATTTCGCTGTCAGTGTGGAATTTGGCAAACTTACAAAAATGTTTTAGTGCAATACTAATTTTATTCTATTCCGCTGCTAGCATAATATTCTAACCTGTAAATATTGATTAAGAAAAAAACTTTTAATTTATTACTTTTAGTTTTATCATAAAGTAACGAAGAGTCTTTATTTATGCTTCCACCAAAATTTATATCGAATAATTGACACTGGCTTTCAATATTATTTCATTATATATAGTGGCTACACACGCCTTTAACGGTGCTCTTGCATACTTTGATAGAAATCATTGGATCCCCACGTTAAAACCAATTCAAACAAGTGGAAATATTATATAGGTGTAACCATGATTTCGATAAAAAGACATATTATAAAGCTATAATGCATATTATGCACCACTCTCACGAATAGATGAAGATGAAATGGTGACAGATGGTTAAAGACCAAAGTGCATGTAGTACTGCACAGCGTGAAAAGATAGACCTTGGCCGGTTGGCCGGTTGGCCCCTTGGATCTTGCGGCACGAGGCTCCAGCCTGCTATGGTAAATCCGGCACTGCATGGGTTTCATCCGTATTCTGACCTAAACACATTTTCGTGTATATTTTTTCAATGTAGCAGGCCGTTCAAACTCTTGTATTAAACTAGATTTAAAATGTCGGTGATTTTAAGTCGGGGACTTTGGGTGTACTATAAGCCAAACCAGTTTAACTAGGTTTTTTTAATGGGCACACGTCGTCGTTTTACTTTTTGAAGACCGCTTACAGCGTGTGTCCAAAGACTAAAGCTAGCTGGAGTCGGAGTCGTTCAGACGGCTTAAATTTTAACCAGATTTATTTCTCTTCACTTTTGCTTTCACACGGCAAAGATTAAGCTCTTGCATAATGTATGTTTAAGTGATAATTTTTAACAGTAACCTGAAATGCCTAACGCGTTTTCTAATTAGTTTAGCAGATATACGACAGTGCAATATTAAAAATTCTGAACCGCATCAAGGCTACAGTACACTCCGATAATATGTAAAGTCGTTATGAGCTTCTGAGAAAAATGTCTAAAAGTTCACATAACATTTGAAGTCAAAATATAGACCTGACCCCGAGGTTCACAAAGCATTCTTAGGCTTTAAGTTAAGAATTTACGCAGCTTTCAATCACTGTTTATGAGAAATATCGTTGATTCAGAAACACGAAACTTTGCACATAGTTTCCTAGTGATGTATTTGATACATTAAAACAACAAAAGTTTTGTAAGGGGCTATATTTTAGTTAAAATAAGGCCAACAACTTTGAGTAAGTTCTTAAGTCTGAGAATGTTTTGTGAACTCGGGGCCAGGCCCTTTATAAAACTTTGTTGTTTTAATGTATCAAATACATCAATAAGAAACTAAGTGCAAAGTTTTATGTTTCTGGATCAAAGATATTTCTCATAATTGAAAGTGATTGAAAGTGGAGTAAATTCTTAACTTAAGTCTGAAAATGCTTTGTGAACTCGGGGCATGCAGATTTAATTCTTACATAATGTATCTTTAAACGACAAAATACTATGTTTGAACAAGCTGTAATTTGTGGACAATTTGATGAACTATGGAAAATCAGTGAACTATATGTTTTCACATTAGTTATTGTGTCTATAGATTTTATGGTGATTAGATTTATTATATCGATGCTACTTAATCCCGATTGTCTGTACACTGACAAAATTACTTAAAGAGTACCACATGGGAATGGAATAGTCATAATTGTTTAGCTTAGTCTACTCTTTTACTATAAACAGTGTTCATGCATTTAGTATAATTGCTTCCTCATATCAGACTGTATTACTAATTAAGCGGGCTAACTGGATGTCTAAATGATAAAACGGCAAATCATGTTTTGTGATAGGAGAAAATAACTGATGTATTTATGTAAATATTATCATGGCCATCTTCGAATAACTGACGTTTAAATTGTGTTGCATTCACTTTTCTGCTACACTTGCACTTTCATCCCTGGCAAATTAATTTAAGTTAGCGAAGATATTTTCAGCAACAAAAATTCCAATTTGCAGAAGAGCGAGGCACCATCGGCATGAGTCATACTTTGAAGCCATTACTGATAATAATGCGTCTCAGTACATTACCATAGAGCATGATTTAGGCTGTGTTGCCGCTGTAAATTGGGAATTCAACATAACCATTTTCCTTACTGGGTTGGCAGATGTGAGTCAGAGTTAGGTCGTCACAGATTTAAAATTTAGCGATAACCAAGTGTGACTGCCATATAATTGAATAGGGGTCTCGTGTGTGGAAGAAAATGGAAAACCAAAATCCACAGTATAATGAGACAACGTCTAGTAATATATATGGTCGTTTAAACAAATTCAATAGGTTCTACGACAATGTATTGATTGTGATAGATCCTGTTCTGTACAGACAAATAATATATTATTATTCCTCTTGAACTGCAGCCTAAACAAATTTTTGGACAGGGGCGTGTCCAGGAATCTGACCAGCGGGGGTGGTGGAGGGGGTGTCCAAAGTGGAGACAATGTCAAATTTGGCGTTCAGTCATGGGGGGGGGGGGGGGGGAAACTACCCGCGAATTTGTGAAAATCGAAGCTTTGAGACAATATTTCTCCTTATTTAAGTGCATACATGTATAGGATTACAGGTATCGTTATCAAGCAAATAACGATATCTGTATGTGTTCGAAACGTAGCATGTTAATAAATTCAAACGGTAGTATACCCAAATGTCTTTAACTTGTGAAATCTACTTCTATATGTCTTAGATTTATCGGGGGGGGGGGGGGGTGGCTGAATGGTTAGCACGCGCGCGCTGTATCATACGGTCTGTCATTGAGTCAACTGGCGGGGTTTCGATTCCCCGAGTGTACGTGACAAGGAGTAGGGTCGCCTGTCCAACCTCGTGGGTTTACTCCGGGTCGTCCGGTTTCCTCCCACTGCTAAAGACCCCTACGCGCAAGCGAATTATTGAAATAAAATTAAACCATATGTTAGCCCCGAAATGACAGTTTGTGCCGAGTGGACATTTAACTCTCTCTCTCTCTCTCTCTCTCTCTCTCTCTCTCTCAAAATTCAGTTAGTCCTATATTCCTGAAGCAAGGATCGCGAGTTATACAACATCTAGATGCACAGAGTTAAAGCCAGATCAAGCCTTCTATTGAAGATGAGTTACATCACACCAGCTTTGACACTGGCGTCGATAGACTAAAGTCAATACTTGCGAGAAAATAGATGAACAAACTGTGAGAAAAAAATGCTGTATATTTTAAAGTAACATTGGTCTCCAACTAAATTATATGGGGAATTGGGTGGCCGGGTGATTTAACGCGTACGCGTTGGATAACAAGGTCTGTCATTGTGTCAAGTGGTGTCATTTCGATTCCACTTGTAGTGACAAAGAGTATCTTCGCCTATCCAACCTCGTGTTTTTCCCCCGGATCTTCCGGTTTCCTCCAACCGCTAAAGACCCCCCCCCCCCCTTCCCACGCACAAGCGAATTATTAAAATTAAATTGAGCCATTTTGTCCCAAAATGACCTATTGTGTCGAGCGGACCTAAAACTTCATTCTCTCTCACTCTCTCTCCCTCTATAAATATTTATGAAGCCCTTTAAAAATGATATAACTATTATCGTATGTACTCTTATCGTATGTACTCTTATCGAACTCTTATCGATTATTTTGTATTCAGTTGTCATGTCTTTTATACATATTCGTGATGTATGGTGTTAAATCAAACTCTGTTAGAAAATAAGACAATGAGAACATTATCCTATTCCGATCATTATATACTGCTAACTATTGGCTTTAATAGGTCTAGTTTATAATCCTGTTTTAAATGTTCCAGGAGGGGTGGATGGCCGAATGGTTAGCGCGAGAGCGCGCTGTATCGTAAGGTCTGACAATGAGTCAGCTGTCGTTCAAAATTTCGCGGCACACTGGTTAAGAATCACGGGTTTACATACTTACAAAAACTGTGATAGCCCGTATGGTTTTAGAATATGAATTTGTTTGCCATTTCATAGAATATGAACTCGGAAATCGTAGACAGCTGTTCAATTAAAATCTATGCAATTAAAATTTTGGCAGTATTTGGTGCCCCCTCCTGAGCTATGGTGTATCGGGTCGTTCTTTGACAGATTGGGGGCGTGTGCGCTGTATCATAAGGTCTGTCATTGAGTTAACTAGCGTGATTTCGATTCCCCGGTTGTATGTGTCAAGGAATAGGGTCGCCCGTCCAACCTCGTGGGTTTTCTCCGTGCCCCCCCGGTTTCCTTCCACTGCTAAAGACCACTACGCGAATGCGAATTATTGAAATAAGATTGAACCATATCTTAGCCCCGAAATGACCTAGTTTGTGTCGAGTGGACGTTACTCTCTCTCCCCCTTTCTCTCACAATATATGATATTATGGACAGGTTGATTTAATTAAGTTATTTACATATGAAAGAGAACTATATAGAAAATGAGTAAAAACACTAAAAAATAAAAAGTTCTTGTATATCAAAGAGTCACTTTAAAACACAGTTTATAATCACTGTCGTGAGAAGATAGACATATAAAACTTAATTTATACCTTTTCTAATCAATTGTTAGTACACGTGACCGTGTTAATTGTTTTTGCATGTACTTAATAGAAGTTTCTATGGTGTCACGATGTGCTTGAAACCTGGCAACTTCAGTCTGTTGTGATTATCACATTTAAAAAAAAAAAAAAATAAATCTTTTAGTCTGAGTGACGTCAGTAGACTGACTAGACAAGATATTATTGTAATTTTTTTTTAAGTTGTTGATTTGTCACAATTATTTTCTTATGGGTTTATATGATACCTGATAAAATTAAACATACATTATACAAAAGATAAATCTGCCTATTGCAGGTCTTTCTTTAGGCCTGAAATGTTATGTAAATTATTAATTAGACATTTATTAATTAACAAGACATTAATTAACAAGACATTAATCAACTCTCGATGGCATCAGTTACTCGAGATTTTAACTAGATTAAAACGGTTCGCCATTTAAAAAATTAATTTAAAAATGGGAAAGCGAGGTTAAGTCTCGAATATACCAGTACTCTTGTTACCACAATGCACAAATCTTGTCAAAACTACAAACAGTGATAACTTGGCTCAGAATGGAGTAATTTGAATGAAATTTTCAATTTACATTGTCTATTTTTGTGCTGTTATAGCAAGAATGGTCATCTCTTTATCTAAATCTTACATAATGTATCTTTAATATTCTTGATGCCAGACGATTCTTGGTTGTTGGGGTATTCGAGTCTTGGAGGATTGAATTGGTTATCCCTGAAGCCAAAAATCAAACAAATAGGTTAACATATGGTGACACGATCCCTTTAAAGCTTCACCTATGATAAGGATTAAGTCAATGAGCAGTTTTGTATTGATTTTGTGACAAACCAAATTGTTTCACCAGCCACTAGATAATCGCTTTAACTTGAATAAACCTATAAAACATGGAGAGAAGAATGCTGCTATTATTTTATTTTTATCGAAATGTTAACTATACGGGGTCATTTATTTCCACGTGTATGTCGAATATCTTGTCAAACAGGGGTTTCATTTGAATGCAGTCGTCATTTTCACAACCCTATATTAGTCTTTATTACTCGACATGTATTTTTCGGTAACATAGTTCTAGTATTTAGTGGTAAGGAACATCGTCTATTCGTTCGGGTGGGTGGGAAAACCAGAGTCCCGCCACATGTGGGAATTGGATGGCCGAATGGTGAGCACGTGTGCGCTGTATCATAAAGCCTGTCACTGAGTCAACTGGCGTGGTGTCGAATCCCCGGATGTACGTGACAAGGAGTAGGGTCGCCTGTTCAACCTCGTGGGTTTTCTCCAGGTCCTCCGGTTTCCTCCCACTGCTAAAGACCCCTACGCGCAAGTGAATTATTGAAGTAAAGTTGGACCATATGTTGGTCCCGAAATGACCTTTATTGAAATGAGTGGACGTTAAATCCCATTTCTCTCTCTCTCTCTCCCATCACATGTGGGCAAAAGTATAAAATTAACTTATTTTAAGATGTTACATGCATTAATAACGAAATTAAGTTTGCCAGGTGAAACTAAAGGCACCCAATCGTAGCTTAAAACAAGTACATCAGTATCAGTATATCGCAACGTTTTAGCTATGTTCTCGTAGCTATCGCTCGAGCAGCTTAACTAATTACCGTCGAGTGATTAAAATACAGATCGATATTTCGTTTCGTCAGAGGTCATACGAGCTGCTTTTGACCCCATGGCGTCAGACATTTGATTAACCAATCAGGGTTGATGTTTCTAGTGGGTTACCCACAGTTCCGTTCACCTCACGAGAAAAACTCCCCGAAACGGACAGTTTCATTGGCTAATCCCTCACATCATCCAGAATGCGGGTTATATATATAACAACTCTTCCAGATGCTTGTGTAGTAAAGACAAGTAAAACGAAATTTTGAACTATAAAAAACGAAACGAAATAGAATCTTTGTTTAACAAGATTGAGAGATGTACAATGCATAACTGTATAAAACAATACCCACTCATGGAAAGAGTATTAGAAAGTTTCGTAAAGCCTCACTTGAGAAAAGAAGAATCTGGTTGTTAAAGCCTTCTTTAGCCACTTTGTTCTAAAAATGTACAGGGGTAAGAATTTTGAACAGATGACGACGTGCTTCATTTATTTTACGCGATATAATCACCTTACGATATTTCATATCCGGGAATTACTCTGAGGAAAGCATTTTTTTTTCTTTTAATATAAAATTCCATTATGCCAGCTTCCAATACGCAGACTTTGCTTATGCTTCACTAACAGCGTTCACAAATCTGATTATGAGCGTGGAATAAGTCGATTTGAAAACAAACATGGCTGTTAGAATCTTTAATGTTTCTTGTAATTTGTAGCAGTCCGGAGACTTAGACTCATCAATAATAGCTTCAAGTTATTTTCGTTTGATTAAAGGAGCGCGCAAGGTGGTCTTATCTGATGAAAAAAATCTAAACTAACAGGTTAATGACAACAGTTGCTAGTACTTGTTACAGCGCAGGGTGTGTGTAGTTTGTCTACATTCATAGCAATTATTTGCCTCAAAGGTTTTGGTTCAGATTCTAGAAGTCATCTGTAAACGTTGGCGTGGCGTGGGTTCGACTCTCCGCGTTGACGTCACAAGGAGTGGTACTGCCTGTCCAATCTCATGGATTTCCACAGTTTCATCCTACAGATGTTTAGTAAGAATTGTACAGAGTTGTACAGAGTGCCCTGTATAGCGCGAGTAGAATTATATATTCAGATTAGATTAAGCTTTGGGGATCATGGTGGCTAAGTGGGTAAGACGCTTGCTCGCTAGCCTGGAGGTCGTATTTCGATTGTTGCATTGGCCGAAAAAGTTTTTCAGATTTTCCAGCGTGGTTCCCCCTTGTCAGTGATGCCGGACGGAGGGTCTGACAAGGACAGCTGTCTAGTCGTTCAGATGGTACGAAAAACCGAGGTCCCGTGTACACATTGGCGTGCACGTAAAATATCCCTTAACAGTTGGAATTCGATATAAGAGTAGGTCGTAGTGCCGCTGTCCGGGCAATATTTCCCCTCATAGCACACTGTATGGCGTATGTCCGTCTTCATTCTCCCAGTTCGGAGCAAAATAATAGGACGTTAAACCCCATTTCATTTCAGATTAGGCTTCAAACAAGTTTTTGGACCTATACTAATCATTTTTGGATGGATGTATTTAGCGAGCTTTTTCTTTGTTAAATAATTGAAAACCATCTTGTCAACAATTTCATTCTAACATCTCAGTAGGACGCTAAACCCCATTTCATTTCATTCTATTTCGTATTGCTATAAAGTTAAATTAGTTTAGAAAAAGTGTGCTGCAGCCCTTTAATACAAGAATGGAGTGCAAATAACAGCTTCATTCCATTTCGTATTGCTAAAGTTAAATTAGTTTAGAAAAAATGTGCTGCAACCCTTTAATACAAGGACGGAGTGCAAATAACAGCTTCGTGATTCTGCAGGGATTTTTCGATATTAGAGATGTTTCTGGCGACATAAAAGAAGGATAACCAGTCTCACTGCAGTTGTTTCACTGAATAACATCAATACAATCTGACTCTATAACTATCGACTAGATGTACTGACAAATCACACACACACCATGCTGGTTAATTCATTTAATCAACCGGGAATCGGTTAGCCCGAAATAGAAAATGTAACAGTTTATTCCATCACATATACAAGTCTATATTATCTATTTTATTGTATTGGGATTGGATGGCTGAATGGTTAACACGTCCGCGCTGTATCATAAGGTCTGTCATTGAGTCAACTAGTGTGGTTTCGATTCCCCGGTTGTACGTGACAAGGAGTAGGGTCGCCTGTCCAACCTCGTGGGTTTTCTCCGGGTCCTCCGGTTTCCCCCCACTGAAAAAGACCCCTACGCGCAAGCGAATTATTGAAATAAAATTGAACTATGTGTTAGTCCCGAAATGACCACCTAGTTTGTGTCGCGTGGACGTTAAATCCCTTCTCTCTCTCTCTCTCTCTCTCTCTCTCTCTCTCTCTCTATTGTATGTTAATAGTTTAGAATAAATCTTCTAAAGCCCCCTACTGGTAAATGCGGACACTGTAGGTTGTTGTACTGTACAATATCGATCGGTACCCATGTCGGATGTGTAACATTTAATATCATTCCTCTTTTCGTGCAATAAACCACATTACTTTCCCTCTATTAGTATTCATTATGGAATCCGTTTCCTGCTCTATAATGTTAAGAATATTCTCTTTATAAGTATCCTTAAATCGCAATCAACAGGAGATACGGCTTTACATGAATTTGATTGATCAATTAAAAAGAATGGAAATGGTTGGGTTATAAATAAAGTCTTCTGCATGTCTATTTTGATATAAAAATAAATGTCGGAGGAAATTTTCTATAATATAACAACTCGTCGTCTTCAGAAAAATTATCAGTGACCTTAAAATCTTTCGTGCAGCTGCTGTTCTTGTGCTCTACTTTGGTCGGTAACAACGGCTAAATCTATTTAAAATGAAATGAAATGAAATGGGGTTTAACGTCCTACTGTTCTGCTCCTAACCTGGACTAATGAAGATGGGCATACGCCATACAGTGTGCTATGAGGGGAATTTTGCCCGGGCAGCGGCGCTACGGCCTACTCTTATTTCGAATTCCACCTGCCAAGGGATCTTTTATGTGTACACGGGACCTCGGTTTTTCGTCCCATCCGAACGACTAGACAGCTGTCCTCGTCAAGCCCTCCGTCCTGTATCACTGACAAGGGGAAACCACGCCGGAAAATCTGGATGAACTTTCTCGGCCAATGCAGGGATCGAACACCCGACCTCCAGGCTAGCGAGCAACATAACTACGTGATCCCCCTAAATCTATTTAAGGTCAACTCATTTTTTGTCGGGGTCGCTGAGGTGTAAATAAGGTTAGGACTCGTGATAGATTGTTCGCGAGATTGTAGGTTAGGGTTAGGGTAAGCATTGGGGCTAGGTTTAGGGTTAGGGTTAGGGTTGGGATTAGCACTAGCCCTATTTACATCTCTTAAGCTATGACGAAAAATTGAGCTGGCCCTAACTGGTAACAACTGATTTTCTTGTCATTTCCGGAATCTACGCGCAAGCGAATTATTGAAATAAAATTAAACCATATGTTAGTCCCGAAATGACCTAGTTGGTGTCGAGTGGACGTTAAACCCCATTTCTTTCTCTCTATTAAAGCTTACAAGAAACATTAGATTAATCTTATCCTATAAGATGTTATTAATTATTAAAGAGCAAATGCGAAAGGTTTCTTTCATTTTAACCCCTTGAATGTATCGATTTTTACTATTTAAAACAAGTTCTTAATTTAATCTCTTTTCCAAAGCAATCGACATTTCTTTTGAAACATGATCTGTTAAATTTATATAATTTTGAAATAACTGATAGTTGACGAGACTATTCGCCCTTTCTTGATTTGTTGAATCTAATGTGAAAGATGATGACTGAAATACAGATATTATAAGGCTAAGTAAGTAAGTAAATTTATTGTAAAAAAAAAAACGCCCACGAGGAGCAGCATCCAATTACAAAAATGACATTAATACATTACAACAAATATACATGTAACAAATAAACACACCACATAGTGTGGAATATGGATTCTGCTGGCCAGTGCAAGCCTTTATACCATAGATATGGTTCTATCAGCTTATTAATATCAGATTAATCGTGTTTTATGTCGACTTGTCTCTTTATCACTTCTGTTAAGTTATTTGTATTAAGATTATTGTGTTTCGCGTGTACAGATTGTTAAGAGATTGTTGCTTTGGAATCTAATACAACCATACTCGAAGGAAATGAAAAAGAGGAAAAATTCGCCTGTTAATGGATATAATTAGATTAGACTATAGAATATTTGTATTGGTGGCATTCACCCTTATCACTAATTATTTTTTCATTTTGAAGGTGCAGAAGCCTACCACTAAGCAATCGAGAATGCTGGCTTCTACATTATATATTCTACTGGAAGCTATATGCATGTTGATACAGGGGCTTAGTTGTGGGTTATTTTATTTAAAGCAAACAATTTTTGGACCAGGAACTGGCCCCCATGTACTGCTTGTTGTTCTTCTTTGAGGCGACGCCTTACAATTCCAAAATTGTTGCGATGACCTCAAAGTCAATTCCTGGTCCATAGTACGTTGGTACTTGTTTGTCTTAAATGGTAATGGCTGAACCGCCCTTATATGTGCACACCACTAAAAAAATTTTTTGGAAGCAGATATAATCGATGGTCAATTTTTTATTTCCAATCCCCATTGGGATATGGAATGGCATTATAAACTATAAACTTTTAATGAAATTTAAAGATACATTATGGGAGATAAAATAAATAGATGGCAGTTCTCGCTATAATAGTTAAAAACTAGATAGTGTAAAGGTAATTTGCTGAAAATTTCAGTCAAATTGATCCACTATGAGCCGAGAAAGAAGCGGGTGAAATTTTTGCATAGTCTCGGTCATCATTACTAAAATCATTAATATAAACAGCATAGTCTCGAATATCCACTTTTTTTAAATTAAATTATCAATGGCCGTTAGCGGCATATAGGAATCTAATCCAGCCAACATAGAAGGCTAGCCTTGACACCGAGAGTTGATTAAGGCCTGGATCAGTTAATTAATGTCTAATTGATAATTTAGAAAACATTTCAGGCCTAAAGAAAGACCTGCAATAGGCAGATTTAGCTCTTGCATAATGCATGTTTAATCTCTATCCCGACTTTTATTCGTGTCTGTAAAATAAATGAAAAGTTGTATATACATTTATTGAGGTTGATATTTGCCACTGTATAGGTATAAATAGCTCTAGCCTATACCTGTAATTTAATAGAGGTAGTGTCAGTAGTGATTTATAACTTTGTACCTATACACACCTTCATTATAAACTTTAATTAACAGAGAAAATAGCTTACAGAGTATTTTACACTACTTGCTATTGAATTAATGGCGGTTATTCAGTTGAATAGCTAATAGCAAACACTTCAATTTTAAATTTTAATTGAACAATTATTGTGCAGTTTGGCTGCGTTGTCATAGTTTACATCAGTGGTTCTCAACCTTGCGAACGGCACACCTTGAAACACATGAACAAATAGCCTCCCACCTGGCTAAATATGTATGCAAAATATTTGAATTTTGCAAAATAAAAACATAATTCAGACGGCATACAACCGTAGACAGAGATTAGTCATAGACACTTATTATAGGCCCATATTTTCGAAGTAGATTAGTGCTTACCATAGAATTAATATACGATTTTCTGGCCGGTCATATTCTGGAAAGCTGACTAAATTTTATAAACTTTGATTGGCCTAATCATTGAATTAATCATTGTTCGAGAATGCCATAAAATGTCATATTCTGGAACGTTGTCTAATACCTAATCTTTGACTAAATCACCCCAGGGGGCCTGTTCACAAGGGTGGATACATGATTTTTCAAAAGTGATTGGGTGGGGTTCAGCTAAACCAAAGTCTCGTCGAACGTATCGAGGACAGCATATATTTGGTAACACTTTCAAGCGATTATGTAGAGAAAAAACACAAGGCAAAGTTGACAAGAAATAACATTCGTTGCATTAAAATACTTGTCAAAAAAGCAGGGGATATTGAAATGCAAATACCTATGCAGGTTGTGATACGATAGTCATGGACACTTGGCACGCTTTGAGAATATGTTCACAGATGAAGAACTTATCGCCCCAACAGAACCACTGAGCTGCATGTGCGACACGCAATAGCGCCATACACGTGGGAGGGGTTCATTGTCAAATTTAACACTCCAAGGAAGGGTTGGTGAAAACTGCCGCTTGCTGGTTTATCTATCCATGTTTGCTTTCCTATCGGTTCTTGCATAAGATTTACTGTTTAGCGTATCTTTGCTTTAGTGTGTTACGTTTAATTTGATCGGGAGACGTGTTCGTCAACGTCAACCGACAACACTGCAAGAATTGGCCATGGCAAGAGGATTGGGTCAGATTGCCCCAAATCGTGATTGGTTGGTTGATTAGGAGCATGCCACAACGAACTGCTGATTGTCTGGGGGTTGGTGGAGCAATTACTCATTATTAAGACAAAAATCAAAAACGTCCATTTTCACTTTTGACAGTGTATCTCTTTGCGAGTGAAATGGGACCGTCAGATAAGCCGTCCATGTGAACTGTTTATGTTCATGTGTAGGCAACTGGTCTGTTATTAACATACACTGGTTACCTCTAATAAAAACAGCAGAGCATTTCCGAAGTTTTGTATTGTTTCTGAATATCCCCTACTTTTTTGGAAGAATATAGTTTGTTACATTCTTTGTTGCCGTTTCATATGTTCACACAATATTTCCAACAAAGAGATGTAAGAAATGAAAAACAGCCAAGTTCAAAGTGGATCTAACTTAATAATTATATTTTAGGTCTTTGAAGCTTGATAATTACAAATAAACTGTTCATGTTTTTATATAATAAATGATATTATATTTAATATATCTCATGAAATTTTATGTAATTGGCACTCAGTTGTATGTATAAAAATTGCAAAAGCAGTATCTAAACGGCCAATTAAATTCCACTGAAACATGAAATAGACACAATTTATGTTTATATAATGACATGCCAAGCTGGGCGATGCGAACAACTTTATTAAAAATGATAATTAAATGATAATTACATTTTCATCTTCCAGGTGACCGCCCTACGTCTGGTGTCTTTTTTAAAGTGCCAATCTCGATTATATTTTGAAGAATAAAACTGCTTAATTTTGTGTCAAAAGCCCTTGAAATTCTCTACCTTTGGGCCTAGCAACTAATCTAATATACGTGATACGTTTTCAAACAACTTAAACCCGTCAGTCTTCATCTGGAAATGGAGACTGGTGTCCCAAGCAGTATTATACGGTGTTTGGATAAAACCAGATTTTTATTTTATAAAAATGTGTAGGTGAAATTTACCATTCGTTATCAAGTATAGCACGTGGGCCATACACTTTATAGATCTTTAAAGGAACGGCAACAGATTATCAGGTCACCTAACGAAAAGGAAAATTGAATTGAGCCCTTAAAAGAAGTTTTGACGTCGACATCAAAACGACTCAATATTTCGAACTGAAATTTTGAGACAAGGTGAATACACTATTCCTCTAAAATTTGGCGCTTAAATTTCATACGTACACTTTTGTTTCAGGGACTCTGTTAAAATCCGGGATGTTCCCTTTAAATAGAAATATTGCAAGTTTATACAACATTGAAAAATAATGATAAATTCGGATCTTAATCCGAGAGAATTTTCTATTGAAGTGAAGACAATTACACCTCCCCACCTCGCCATAGTGAACTTAACTAGGTGGCTTGTGGGAAATGTGACGGATAACAACTACTGAAATTCACTGCCCCAATACTAAAAAATTCTACAATACAAAAAATTTCATACTCTAATTTACTTTGTGAACTCAGGTAATGAAATTCACTGTCCCAATACTAAAAATTTCTGCAATACCAAAACTATAAATTTCACACTCTAATTTACTTGGATGTCTTTTTACCCGTACCCGCTTTTTCTCCTTGCTTACACCCTACTCATGATCCCTTTGAACCCCAATTTGGGAAACACGGTTCTCAAACACAATGTCACGTGCTGGGCCCTTTCGTCAATGATAAACAAAAACTCTTTAAACAATGATTATATGGAATCAGTGATTTAAATGTTTGATTTACAATCAAATTTTAAAACTTAATTTTAATCGTTGACGAAGAGAAATTCTAGTCTAAGATTAGCTAATCTGACTTTTTAGAATGCCAAACTTAGTCAACTACTAATCTCTAATTAGCTAGTTACTGATTAGACCTACATGTACATGTAATTACAGATTATTTCAGACACTTCGAAAATATGGGCCCTAGAATGACTCAGAAAAACACAGCTATGAACTTATCAGTGAATTGAATACTATACTCAATTGGGATCACGTGGTTTTTTTTCTCACATATTCTTAGTGTGATAGCCCGGGCCCTTATTCACGAAAACTTAAACTAAGTTACAACCGAAATTTTAAGAAATACTGCAACTTTATTGGGTATATGCAAATTGATTTTACTGGTCAGTCAATCGAATTGCAGTATTTCTTAAAATTTCGATTGTATCTTAGTTTAAGTTTTCGTGAATAAGGGCCCTGTATGGTTTTAGAATATGAATTTGATTGCCATTGCATAGAATATGAACTCGGAAATCGTAGACAGTGGTTCAATTAAAATCTATGCATCGAATTTTGGCAGTATTTGGTGCCCCCCTCCTGAGCTATGGTGTATCGGTTCGTTCTTTGACAGATTGGGGGTGGGGTTGTTAGCGCGTGTGCGCTGTATCATAAGGTCTGTCATTACATTGAGTTAACTAGCGTGGTTTCGATTCCCCAGTTGTACGTGACAAGGAGTTGGATGTCCTATCCAATCTCTCACTACTAAAGACTCCTATGCGCAAGCGAATTATTGAAATAAAATTGAACCATATGTTAGTCTCGAAATTACCTAGTTTGTGTTGAGTGGACATTACTCTCTCTCTCTCTCTCTCTCTCTGACAGATTGGACGTGATTAGCATTAAGCATATTATGACCCTACAGACAGCATTTGATGGCGTGTGTTGTATACACGTTGAAGATATGAATAACAGACGATCTTGACTGGGGGGTCTTGCTAGAATGATGAATTGTCTTAATATAACGGATGGTGTCACCGTGACATGAGTTTTTACAACATAAACATCCCCCATTGCTAACACAAAATACACTAATTACTTCTAGACAAAATACTTACAATTGTTGGCGTATATATAGCTCTCCTAGGATGCTGATCAGACAATTAATTCATGGATTTGTAATCATAGTCAAAGGCTAAATAAAATTGTTCCTGGTATAAATGAATATAAGTAATTTAGGACCTTATCCTAAGTGGGCGTTTGGGGATTACCGTGGATTGATTCAATGTGAATGTCGACCACAGGACTGGATTAAAAGAGGCTTTAGAACTTTCAACAGGACAATAAATGTAAAAATGTAATTAATATCATATAATATCACCTAGACTTAGGATAATTACCGGCATAAACAGGCCAGGGCATTTAAAACCGATGCTATATAAAATGAAATTAACATCTTACTTCCCGGTACCATCTGGGCTTATTAAGATATGGGGGGTGGGGGTGGATGGCCAAATGGTTAGCACGTGTTCGCTGTATCATACGGCCTGTCACTGAGTCAACTGGCGTTTCTTCCCACTGCTAAAGACCCCTACGCGCAAGCGAATTATTGAAATAAAATTAAACCATATGTTATTCCCGAAATGACCTAGTTTGTGTCGAGTGGACGTTAAACCCCCTCTCTCTCTCTGCCAACACTGGGATAGAAATGAAATGTAATAAAATGGGGTCTAACGTCCAACTGTTCTGCTCCAACTTGGCTAATATAGACGGCGCCGGGATAAAACCAGACGAGTCTCCAGTTTAGTGAGCCAGCACTCTGAACCACCATGGTCCCCACTCTTAAATTGGCTATATGGTTTGACAGATCTGTCTCAAATTTTATATCAAAACGAATCTGAACACCCCTGATACAACTATATTTACAATCTCCCAAGCGGAGTTGTCTTCCCTTGTAGTTTGCTGGATATCGAAACTTGTGGTTGGTAGAATCCAAGGTAAATAATCATCCCGAGACTTGTCTGGAGAATGCTGTATTTATGGTAAAATATTTACCTACCAGCAAAGATCTTGAATGTTATCATCAACAAAATGAAATAGAGGTCTATATTGTCGGAGAAAAAAAATGACAAATTTATGATAGGAATATAAACAATTGTGAGTAGAATTAACTTTTTGGGGCGTCCCACTGTTGGGTATAGTATGGGCGTCCCACTGTTGGGTATAGTATGGGCGTCCCACTGTTGGGTATAGTATGGGACTCCCACTGTTGGGTATAGTATGGGACTCCCACTGTTGGGTATAGTATGGGTGTTATACAATTAGGACAATTAATTGCCACAACTCAGGAAAAAATTTATAACTATTACCCCCCCCCCATCCCCATCTCCCAAAACAACAACAAAAAAAATGTCTCGGTAGAAAGCATGAGGTATTTTGACACTCCTTTGAAATGTTTATCGCCAATTTCGCCCAGGTATCATATGATTTAAGAAAGGATAAAAACTGTTAGAATTGCAATTGGTATCTAAATGAAGATAGATTGAATTAAAGTCTGGAATGACAATATGGCGTGTATACCTATAAAGCTACATATTTCTTAGCTATGAGGAGTTGGAAGATTTCCAACCAGTGTTTCATATCAATTTTTTTTATTATTTTGTATGTGAAAATGTCTGTTGTAATATCTGATGAGAAACGATCTAAGAATAGGTTTGGGTTTGTTTAACTGGAAGTTTTCTTCATCATACCAATATCCAGCGACGTGCTTTATCATCATCAATGTCTTAACCTTTGACACCCCTTACACTAGTTTTGATATACTATAATTACCTGGCTGTTACCTTGTTTGAGTTCAAAACCAACTGGATAACTTTTCTCCTTAATAACACACTCCTTAAACTACGACTTCCAACAAGAAATAAACAAACGAATGTCATACATTATAACGTTTTGCATCTCCTCTTGAAGGTTTTTGGGCGGTGCTCGTTCTCACATTTGGCATTGAAGGTTTGGTATATAAGCTTTGTAGACAAGAGTGATTATTAAACTGATGAAGTGATAAACAATTCTACCGTTAGTTGGGTTGTTTATATGAAATCTATCCGAGTTAGATAGAGGGTAGAAGTCAAAAATACCGCTCTTCTCTTCTGTTTTATTTTTATTTTTTAGACCAGGTCTGCACAAGAGAATATTTACTTTACTCGCTCAGGTGTAATATAAGGCTTTTTGCTAAGATAGCCTTGTGAAATTGAAAAACAATCCCTGTAGAGAGAAAAAAATCTTCGACCATATTGCCAGGATGTTTTGTTCGTTTTGTTATTTCTACTTAATAATACCTTTTTGTTTTTCAAGGTTATATTTTGTGTATGCTTTCGTTGATTCTCTCCGTTTGGGTTGATGCAGAGCCTTGCAGACGTGGGTTATTTTGGCTCAGTATCTGAAATTTGTACAGAGGAAACTATAAGACAAACACTTAACAGAGCATCAACATATCGCCTTCCCGTGTGTTGAAAGATTATTCAGCTTATCTTATTCTAGAAAACGTCTATATTTTTCTCTTGGAGTGTCTTCGTGCGAAAGGAATATAATATTACGTCATTCACTAGACTTCTTTATTAGATCAGAAATAAAACAGACATAACACGTGGAATAACTGGTATAAAAAGACGTAACAATCGTTATCACTCAGATAAATATTAATCAACACTATTTTAGTCCTTTTGTTTTATCTCTTCATACACCCCATTGCAATCATTGGCGAGACAAATAGTTAAAGGAGCCAAGTCGCTAATATTTGGGACCTAGAAATTGACACAAATGGGTCGCAACGCATACAATAATGTAATATGAATGTATATAAATTGATTTACATTCAATCGTTTCTGTTTTACTGTAATTTCTAATCCGTTTTATTCGGCGAAATACGCCAGTATTCTCAATCGAATTTCAATCTCTAGCGTCTGGTTTTTCCAGTCTACACCGATAGTATTTATTGGGCATGCTCTTCAGATAAGAATATAGCGTCACCGTTTGACATGACTTGTGGAATATGCCTAGGCTCGTTTTTCGAGTCCCTTATTACAATTAACACTGAAACGCATTATGGTACACGATTCGTGTACCAATTGTAAAATGTTTATTTTGTCTTAAATATTGGATATCAGAAGGCCATCTTTTCCCGGTAAGATCACAGCATCATTATTGACTTAAAGCGACAAATAAATCGTGTTTTCAATGTCGAAGATTTGGATGATATTGAGTTAGAGACTTAGCTACTTTAACAATGTGCTAAATCTAATGTTTGGAGTAAACTGTCTTCTCGGCTCTCTTTGAGAAATGGGAGTTTTATATTAACGAAATGAAATGGGGTTTAATGTCTTACCGTTCTGCTCCGAACTGGGTTAATGAAGACGGTCATATGCCATACAGTGTGCTATGAGGAAATTTTGCCCAGACAGCGCCTCTATGGTCTACTCCTATATCGAATACCAACTGTCAAAGGCTCCTTTACGTGCACGCCAATGTGTACACAGACCTCGGTTTTTTGTCCCATCCGAACGACTATACGTAGGTAGAAATTGCTAAAAAATTGTTGTTCTTGTGTTTTTACAGGCTGTGAAAATTTAGAGAGTGGTGTTGGTATTTATGCCTGTGATCCCGAGGCCTACACGGTTTTTGCTGATGTATTAGACCTGGTCATCAAAGATTACCACAAAATTCCTGACAATAAAGCCATCAAACATCCTGCCGCTGATTTTGGTGATTTGGAAAAATTGAAATTTGAAGATCTCGATCCCGAAGGAAAATTTGTTGTATCCACCAGGGTTCGCGTTGGCCGATCTCACCAAGAATATGGCTTCCCACCAATTCTCACCAAGGAGGTACTGTATTGTTTCTCTTAAATAACCATATTGTCAACACAGAGTGCAGCTAATATTTTAATTTGCTAAAATTAATTGCGTTTTGACATCACATGATGTAACTATAATCTCAAGGTATTAAGGGGGATGCTATTATTGTAGTCCGGGTATTTCCGGAGTCCAAAATGAACGCTTTATATAAATAAGTATTTTGGGGAATACTAACCCGAACCTTAACCGTAACCCTTTTAAGAGTGTTAAATGGTCAACTAGATCCAAGTTCAGTCTTCTAAAAAGGGTTAGGGTTAGTGTTAGGCCTAATATTGCCCAAATTTCTCATTTATATAAAGCGGTCATTTTGGTCTCCGGAAATACCCGAACCTCCCCAACCGGCCTACAATCAGCATCACCCATTAATTTTACTTTGTGTCAGTCTTTTGGCTAGATCATGATTTTATCATTTTTATTTTTTTTTCTGATATTCAGCAACGCGAAGATATGGAGAAGAAAACTGTTGAAGCATTTGAAGGTTTACCAGAGGCTTTAAAAGGCAAATATCATCCTCTTGATGGCATGGACGGCGACACACAAAAACAGCTTACTGAAGATCATTTCTTATTCAATGACCATGATAGGTAAGCTAGTAATCACAGCCATCGTTATTGTCAATTCTGAACTATAAGTTCTTAAATATGTTTTCTATGGACGTAGTAGGCCATCATGTTTTAGTTGAACCTCGGATATGGCTTAAAGTTTATTTTTCTTTACACGAGTACAGAAGCTGATGAATTTTGCACGTATACGTTCACATCAATATTTATTTTTCAGGTTCTTGAGATCCGCAGGAGGATATAATGACTGGCCTACAGGACGTGGTATCTATTTTAATGAAGAGAAGAACTTTTTAGTTTGGGTCAATGAAGAAGATCATCTTAGAATTATTTCTATGCAGAAAGGAGGAGACTTGGGGGCTGTTTACAAACGTCTAGTCACGGTACGCCACTGACAAACAAAATACTATATTTTAATTCATAATAACATTAACAACCTATCTTTTAGATTTACGATATTTTATTTACTTTATTAAATCTTTCCATAGTTTTAAATTGAGACTACCCCCCCCCCCCCCATTAGATAAGTTAATCGTCTATGAGTCAATATCAGATCGATAACAAACGTCTAGAGCTTTATATGAAATGTTTTATTAATTGGTAATTTTCAGGCTATTAGAAGTTTGGAACAAAAGTTAACCTTCGCCAGGAACGACCGTTTAGGATTTTTAACTTTCTGTCCTACCAACTTGGGTACCACTTTAAGAGCTAGTGTCCATGTTAAGATACCTAACCTAGCAGGACAGTCTAACTTTAAAGACGTGTGTGATAAATATAACCTACAAGCTAGAGGTAAGATTAATGCAGACGTAGATCAGGGACGTAACTAGCTCAGAGCAACGAGGGGGGGGGGGTCTCAGAGGTACTGTAAAATTGACGGACAATGTATATCTATTTTGTTACTGGTTGACAATGTTTTCACAGGGATGGGGGCGAAACTTTTTGCCCCCCCCCCACTAGTTACGGGCCAGACGAAGATGCTAATAGCGAACTAGAGTTGTAACTCCGCGGCTTCATCTTCCATTCTCACTGACAGCGAATCCCCGTATGCCGCAATCTACCCAGTCGATATTAAGAACCGATGGGGCTTGTACAGTAGTACAGTACAGGATTTATGTAGCAAAATAAGACTGAGTGGAGATAAGAGCCCAGACATCCTGTCGAAATCTGGATTATTTGTTCAAAGACAGTAACCCAATGGAATTAGTGGATAGTTTATCAAAATGTAACAAATACACAAATGAAGATATATCAATCTGAGTAAAACACAGATCCTATTTCGTTTCGTTTTTTAATAGTTCAAAATTTCGTTTTACTTGTCTTTACTACACTGGGATTTGGAAGAGTTGTTATTACCGGCGTTCTGGATGGCGTGAGGGATGAGCCAATGAAACAGTCTGTTACGACGAGTTCTTGGTGTGCGATCACAGAACTGTGGGTAAACCACTAGAAACGTCAACGCTGATTAATTAATCAATGTTTGACGTCATAGGGTCAAAAACCACTCGTACCACCCCTGACTCGACCTTCCAGTACAACCGGTCATATCGTCATGTAGTGTAGGCCATGGAAAGTATAAAAAAAAACGAAACGAAATATCGATCTGTATTCTAATCAGATTGAAGATATATACTATACAAATAAATATATAAACGTATAAACACCACTGTCCTGGGAAACTTAATACCCACTCTGCCTGTAAATAGTTATTGGTGACAAAGTGGTATTAAATGATGATTCCTCATATCCCCCAGTAAGCCAAACCCAATCTGCCCGGGCGATATTAAGAACCGACGGGGCGTGTACAGATTTATATGTAACAAAATAAGACTGAGTGGAGATACAAACGTAATACCCACTCTGTGTATAAATAGTTATTGGTGACCAAGTGGTAATAAGTGTTGATTGTGACTGTAAATCACCACCGATATCGTGAGTTTATGATATATTTGAAAGATACGCGTTTTATTGGGTTGTCAGGATTCAATCGACTACTGTATGAGATTTAATTATTAGAATTCAGAATTTGTATTTATCGGACGTTTAACTTCTATCAAATTAAGTCCACGTTGTAAATGAATTGGCTTACATTACATTACTTTTTATTTTTCTGAATTCTTCAAATAGTTTCGTTGCGTATTATCATTGCTGTGTATTATCATTATTAGCTTCGGCATTTTGTGTTTTATCTGGTATTTTTCAATCATCTTGTGTTCTAATTAAATGTGAAATGATTTTTTTTTACCATACATTTTAGTGAAAATTAATCCAGATAGTGTTAATTATGTGAAATGACTTTTATTTACCATATTTTTAAGTGAAATTTAAGCCAGATAGTGTTGATTATATAATGTTACGGGTTGTTTTTTTTTTTATTAGGTATCCATGGGGAACACACAGAAAGTGTTGGAGGTGTTTATGATGTATCTAATAAAAGACGTCTTGGTTTAAGTGAATTACAAGCAGTAACAGAGATGTATAATGGTGTTAAAGAGATTATTAAATTAGAACGGGAACTATCATGGTAAAGTTTATATCCAGAAAAAAATATTAACTTAAGAATGTTTAAAGGCCATTACCACATTCCTGTGAAAATAAATATAGTTAATGTTTAACAGTATAATATGATCACAAGCTGATTAAAAGAACAGATCCATATTTCGTTTCGTTTTCTGTACTTTCGAAGGCCTACACTACATGAAGATCTGACCGGTTGTATTGGAAGGTCGCGTCAGAGGTCGTACGAGCGGCTTTTGACCCTATGACGTCCGATATTGATTAATCAATCAGTGTTGACGTTTCTAGTGGTTTACCCACAGTTCCGTGCATCGCACGCCAAGAACTCGCAGTAACAGACCGCTTCATTGGCTAATCCCTCACTTCAACCAGAACGCCGGTAATATCACAATTCTTCCAGATCCTAGTGTTGTAAAGACAAGTAAAACGAAATTTTGAATTATAAAAAACGAAACGAAATAGGATCTGTGTTTTAACCAGATTGATATAATCACTGACACTCAAAGGTTAAGGAAGTCGAGTCACCGACTTAGTGTAATACTTTTTGACCAAGAGGTCGTTAAACTCATTTTAACCACTAAAACATTTATAGACTCTTAAAATTGACTTAAAAAAAAAAAAACATTGATATCTCAGCGATGAATTGATCGAATTGGTCCAAAGTTTGCATGGCATAAAAATCGATCACGGTCCATCCGGTAAAGATCTCCAAAGCGCTAATGCCTCTTTAAAGCCATTCTCAATCAGTGTAGATTTCTTTGTCAATGACTCCGTGTATTCAAGCTAACGAGTATATCTCTATTGATTGTTAATTTTACCGTGTGTACTAAATAATTTTCTCCGTTTTTTGTTTATGTCTTTTTTATGGATTACTGTGTTGGGATTGTTGTAATTTTATATTAGTTGTACTTATGTAAAGCGCCCGAGAGCAGCTCGCTGAGTTGAATTGTTGGCGCTATATAAATCAATTATTATTATTGTTACTACTGATATACAATGGTATAATGGAACGGGAGAGTAATATAGGATTTTTAAATGATTATTTTCTTTGATTTTTTTCTTATAAACAGGAAACCTGAATCTATTGAAGATATGTTTGACCATGTCTCTAAGGCTAAACACTGTAAATCATTAATGAAGAAATATTTTACAAAGGATGTTCTTGAAAAATTGAAAGACAAGAAGACGAGTCATGGCGCCACCTTGATGGACTGTATTAATTCAGGTACGTACCTGTTCGCCGTTACTGTCTTTGATATAATTTTGTGGGAAATATTAAAAGTGTCAGCCCTTCTTAGATACAGCTTCGTTTAGTATGGAGGAAATCCAGAAATGCAACACATACTGAACTGAAAAATGAAAATAAAAATTCCACGGAATGTAAGAAAATTGCCGCAAGTTCTGAAAATCATTTTACCTCCCACCATGACAATGATGAAGACAACAGTCATTCTGCATTGGTTTTCTGGAAAGTACAGGTCATTGAAGTACGAGGTTGGACATGCGACCCTACTCCTTGTCACGTACAACCGGGGAATCGAAACCACGCCAGTTGACTCATTGACAAACCTTATGATACAGCGCGCACTAACCATTCGCCCCCCCCCCCCCACATCCTCAGAAATAAGATGCTCTCTGGTGTAATTAATATAGACCGGCAATATTTTAACGTAGTCACGAAAATCCAGCCCAAACGTAGTCACGAAAATTCAGCCCAAATTAAAACCTTTGTCTAATTACTATATGATTGTAGGTGTAATGAATTTGGACAGTGGTGTTGGAATCTATGCTGCTGACCCCGAGTCGTATACAGTATTTGCTGATATCTTCGATCCCGTTATTAAAGATTATCACAATATGAAACCTAGCGATACTTTAGCTCACCCTGCTTTCGATCTGGGAGATGTTGAAAACCTTCCCTTTCCCGATCTTGATCCCGAGGGAGAACTCATCGTATCTACTAGAATTCGAGTTGGCAGAAGTCACAGTGAATACGCTTTCCCGCCAGTTTTAACAGCCGAGGTAAGATGTTTGGGAAATACCTTAATGAATGGGAATGTTTAAATGAAATGAGGTTTTATGACCCTGGCACATTATTGCGTATGAGAGAAACGAATGAGTTGCGTATGAAAATTAATAAAATAATTTTTTTTATACGCGCAAAATGCCCCTGCAAATACAGAATTGTTCTTATATACTTTCCGTGTTGAACCAATATGAGTAGCGTATGGGTATCGTATGAAATGCGCATGTTCAGGGTGATGCTTAGCGTATAAACGTTATAAACGGCACTCAATCGTGAGGCATACGCTAAGATGTACGATACGCCTTCATGTTAGCGTATGACCAGCATATACTTGACCTTGAGTAACGTACCTCTAGCATAACCCTTGCGTATTCTGCGTATAGCTGGCGTATGCTGAGCGTATAAACCTTACGTCCGTATACGCACTATTTTTATTTTTAAGCATACATAATGCCCGCGTATGCCACCTTAAAATATGCAGCCGTTTTTTGAAACGTTTACAACCTATGCTTAACGCACCCTAGCGTATATCAGCGGAAAAGTGATATTTTTCAATGTGCACGTCAACATTGGTTTTTCGTCCCATCCGAATGACCGGCCACTGTAGCATTACCGCCGTGGCTCCCTTAAAGACTGTGATAAAAAGGTGTTATGTACTTTTTGTTTAAATGAAGTTTATGCTGTTGTCTCCAGCAAGATTTGTTTTATTTATTGTGATAACGGTAAAATGTATTTAATATGTTTAAATGAAGCAAGATTTGTTTTATTTATTGTGATAACGGTAAAATGTATTTAATATGTATAATAGGATCGTGTCAAGATGGAAGAAAAAACAGTTGCTGCATTAAACAGTCTAACGGGAGAATTAAAGGGAACTTATCATCCTCTTAAGGGAATGACAAAAGAAATGCAAGATCAATTAACAGCTGATCACTTCCTGTTTAATGATCATGACAGGTAGGATAATACGTCACTATATATGGTACCTGGGGTAGCCCGGATGTTCAATGTACATAAAATGACATGGGGTTTAACGTCCTACTGTTCTGCTCCGACAGGGTTAATGAAGACGGGCATATGCCATACAGTATGCTATGAGAGAAATTTTGCCAGAACAGCGGCGCTACGGCCTACTCTTTTATCGAATTCAACTGACAAGGGTGCTTTTACCTGCACGTCGATTTGAGGCCTACAGGACCTCGGGTTTTCGTCCCATCGGGCCAACACCGGGATCGAATACGGGATCTCCAGGTTAGCAAGCCAACTTCAAACCACCGCACCCCCCTTCAATGTACATACACTGCGACTAAACTAAGTATCAAACTCTAAACGCTAGCCTTTTTTTTTTGGGCCTATAAAGTTTTATTACGTGTACATTTTCATGATACTTCAGTTTGGGCATGCTTTCTAAATAGTCGTTTGTGGATTTAAGGAAGGGCTTCATTATAATCATGGTTTTGTTCATTGCCCCACATGTTATTGAAATGTAACGCCAACGGTTTTATTTTGGGTCAGTTGACTTGATTTTAGAAAAAGCATGAGTTCCCCGATCAGAATAGAGTATGCACTTTATGGAATATCCCTGTTTAGAAGTTAGGCCAGATCAAATCTGACCAGAGTTGGTATAGGATATAATTTTATAAAATATTGGTTTGGATGTTTTCAGATTTTTGAAAGCTGCTGGAGGATATAATGACTGGCCTACAGGACGTGGTATCTATTTTAATTCAGAGAAGAACTTTTTAGTTTGGGTCAATGAAGAAGATCATCTTAGAATTATTTCTATGCAGAAAGGAGGGGACTTGGGTACCGTTTACAAACGCCTAGTCACGGTACGTGTAATTATTTTATTCGTTAACTGACGATTTGAATTAATGTGTTTTAATGTTGTAAGTTTCAGTGTTGAAATTCTAAATCCAGCAATGTCCTCACTAGTTGACATAAACTGATTCCGTAAAACAAATTAGTCGATAAGGCAACTGGTTTACATTGGAACAATCATCGGGGCATTAGCAATAAACGCGGATATCATTGTTTAATAGCTTGATTAAGGTGGGGTGGGGGTGTGTATACTTTCTTTTTGGCGACCCCTTTGGATTATGCGGACACTATCACCCCGAGTCGTAACGACATGATAGGCCGTGTAATCAAACCACTCAGCAATATATAAACCATTAGTACATCACTTATGAAACAAATAATGGCTAAGCTCTTTACACCGACATCGTTAATAAACTATGGTGGCTGAAACGTCCATTTAGATCGTCGTGTTTCCAGAAGTAATGTGACAGTCCTCGTTAAGACAGCGCCACAACAAACGCGACATACGACGAAAAAAAAAACCGCCATTACTTTAAAACTCGGTGAGTTAGTTCTTAACGGCATAATTCATTTTGCAAAAATATATTTCAGTAGGCATTTTGACTTTTAGAACTTCTGAACACGATACAAGACAAATTGCTCAACTGAATTTTCTAAACCTGTGGGAATGTTCATAAGAGGCAAAGGGTGGAACCCTATTAAAATTAAATTATTTCCAAACGCGTTTTGTGAAGATACATTTCCTTTCACATTTTAACTTTTAGAGATTGTGATAATACAGGATATAGTTCATCTGTAGACTTTTGAAAAACTTAGTACCATATTTTATAAGGTTGACAAATTTTAGAGGGGTTGGTTGCCATTGTTTTTAGGGTTAGGAGGAGGGGCGACTTTGATGCTCTGTTATAATTAAAGAGTATAGCTACACCAATGTATCCGAGAATTAAGTTTGCTTAAATTAGTTAAGTCTCTAACTCAATATCATCCAAAATCTTCAACATTTAAAACACGAATTATTTGTCAATTTAAAACAACATTGATGCTGTGATCTTACCGGAAAGAGATGGGCTACTGATATCCAATATTTAAGACAAAATAAATATTTTACCATTGGTACACTAATCGTGTACCATAATGCGTTACAGCCCCAGTTCTAGCAAGAGGAACGAGGCTAGACATATTGCACCAAACCAAACGGCGTATGTAGACGGGAATAACCAGACGCTGGGAATTTGCATTCGATTGAGACTGCTGGCTTATTTCACGGAACATAACTGATTTGAAATTAGAGTAAAAACGGAAACGATTGAATATAAATCAGTTTATATACATTCATATTACAGTATTATGAGTTGCGACCCACTAGTGTCAATTTCTAGGCCCCAAATGTTAGCGATTTAGCTCCTTTAAATTAGCGGTTAATGACACTGTCATCTGATATTACGAACGTAATAACACCTCAAATATCTATATGCCACTTTTTAATTCATGTTCCTGGCTTTACGAGAAGCACGACACCATATGTTCTAGCAGCCGGCATCTATACCGGTTTTAAATTACAATAATTGGATGTATTATTATATATTTGTTTGATGATATATATTTCTATTATAACCCACAGACGGCTCTACATGTATATATTAGCCATGCTTTTAAATATGATATTATTAAACCACATATAATAAAAAGGTCATATTATATGAAACTTAATCCTATAAAGACGACGATAAAGACCAGTTTGTTTGAATACAGATAACTTAAACATACATTGTGCAAGAGCTAAATTTGCCTATTGCATGTCTTTCTTTGGGCCTGAAATGTTATCTTAAATTAATAAGACATTAATTGACTTATCCAGACCATAATCAACTCTTGATGTCATCGCTAGCCTCGATATTAAATGCTCAACTCTCATTCATGATTAAATCAAGAAATTGATAATCGAGACTATGTATTTTATAGTACCGATTTTTGTAATGATGATCGAGGCTAGGCCCAAAATTCAATCGCTAAATTCTCGGTTCAGAGTGGATCATTTGACTGAAATTTTCAGCAAATTCTCTTCACATTATCTAGTTTTTAACTATTATAGTGAGAAATGCCAGCTCTTTTATCTAATCTCCCATAATGTATGTTTAATAAGTAAAATACGGTACTGGATAATCGAGACTGTATTTTATAGTACCGACTTTAGTAATGATTATCGATGATCGGTTTAGAGTGGATCATTTGACTGAAATTTTCAGCAAATTCCCTTTACATTATCTAGTTTTTAACTATTATAGAGAGAACTGCCAACTCTTTATCTAATCTCCCATAATGTATGTTTAATAAATAAAAAACGGTACTGGATAATCGAGACTGTATTTTATAGTACCGACTTTAGTAATGATGATCAATGATCGGTTTAGAGTGGATCATTTGACTGAAATTTTCAGCAAATTCCCTTTACATTATCCAGTTTTTAACTATTATAGAGAGAACTGCCAACTCTTTATCTAATCTCCCATAATGTATGTTTAATAAATAAAATACGGTACTGGATAATCGAGACTGTATTTTATAGTACCGACTTTAGTAATGATGATCAATAATCGGTTTAGAGTGGATCATTTGACTGAAATTTTCAGCACATTCCCTTTACATTATCTAGTTTTTAACTATTATAGTGAGAACTACCAGCTCTTTATCTAATCTCCCATAATGTATGTTTAATAAATAAAGTACGGTAGTCATTGTAAAATAACACCTTTTATTCTGTCAGGTGGAGATTAACCCAGATTAAACACGACTGTTAATTAAATTATTCAGTATCTACAGGTAAATGACTTAGCACCGGTAACTGTTTATTCTGTGTTTTGTATGTAACTACGTAGGTCTATATCTATAATCATGTTTTTTTTTCTTTATCAGGCCATCAAAGAATTAGGTGAAAAATTGACCTTTTCCCGAGATGATCGCCTGGGCTTTTTGACCTTCTGTCCAAGTAATTTGGGAACTACCCTCCGTGCAAGCGTACATATCAAAATCCCCCATCTAGCTGCCAAAAAAGACTTTAAAAATATCTGTAGTAAGCTCAAGTTACAGGCAAGAGGTAGGTTTTATCTAATCTTGGTTTGTCAGCTCAATATCTTTTTGTTAAGCTGTGTTATAGAATATATAGCATCTTATAGCTGATTGCGGTTGATTTTGCTTAGAAGTATTTGGAATGTGATCCTTTGGCTCTTAGAGAATTAATCTCCCGAGCACAATGCAAGTGGGGGGTGGGGGTGGGGGCAAGGTCGCTTAGTGGGTGAGAGGTTGGTTCGTTAACCTGGAAGTCCCGTGTTTGCCGAGAAAGTTCATCGGGATTTTCCGACGTGTTTCCTCCTTGTCAGTGGTTGTGGACCGATGGTCTGGCAGGGGACAACGTATAGTCGTTCGGATGGGACGAAAAACCTTAAAGATCCCTTGGCAGTTGGAATTCGATATGAGAGTATAAGGCCGTAGCGCGGTTGATTTTGCTTAGACGTATTTGGAATGCGATCCTTGGCTCAATCTTTGAGAATAAATCCCCCAAGCTCAATGAAAAGTACAAGTGGCTCAGTGGGTAAGACGTTGGCTCGCTAACCTGGAGTTCCCGTGTTCGATTCCAGCCTTGGCCGAGAAAATTAATCGGGATTTTCCGGCGTGCTTGGTTCCTCCTTGTCAGTGGTGCTGTGAGGGCCTGGCAAGGGACATCGTATAGTCGTTCGGATGGGACAAAAAACCTTAAAGATCCCTTAGCAGTTGGAATCGATATAAGAGTATAAGGCCGTAACAGTAGGACGTTAAACCCCATTACATTTCAATGCATGTGGAAGTCAGTTCGAGGAAACTTTTAGTGATATTTTCTATCCTTTCCTCACAGCATTGAAATCTTTTTACAAAAATAGGCTATTGAATTCTAGTAGCAATGTAATGACAAACCTTGTCCACATGCCACTATCATTACGAATCATTATCCCTATGTTATATGTCAGGCCTTCAATATTATTACCGTTTTATAACCAGGAGGCCCGTGTTCGATCCCGGTGTTGGCAGAGACAGTTCATCGGAAATTTTCCAGCGTGGTTCCCCCTTTTCAGGATGGGACGAAAAAACCGTGGTCCCATGTACACATTGGCGTGTACGTAAAAGAACCCTTGACAGTTGAAATTCGATATAAGAGTAGGCCGTTGTGCCGATGCCCGTCCAAAATATCCCTCAAAGCACACTAAATATATGGCGTATGCCCGTCTTCATTAGTTCCCCCTTGTCAGTGATGCAGGACGGAGGGCCCGACAAGGACAGCTGTCTAGTCCGTCGGATGAGACGAAAAACCGAGGTCCCGTGTATATATTGGAATGCACGTAAAAGATCCTCTGGCAGTTGGAATTCGATGTAAGAGTAGGCGATAGTGCCGCTGCCCGGGCAAAATTTCCCTCAGCACACTGGATGGCGTATGCCCGTCTTCATTAGCCCAGTATAGGAGCAGAACAGTAGGACGTTAAACCCCATTTCATTTCTTTTCATTTCCGTCTTCATTAGCCCATTCGGTGCAGATCCGTAGGACGTTAAACCCTATTTCATGTCATTTCTCATTTGTGAAAGTCTTTTTAATTGGGCTCTATAAAACTATAAAATTGATTTCACGTTCGCAAATCACTGAATTGTTGTAATACATTACAGGTATTGATGGTGAGCATACAGAAAGTGTTGGTGGAGTTTACGACATTTCAAACAAAAGACGTCTCGGTTTGTCGGAAATTGATGCTGTGAAGGAGATGTACCATGGTGTTCAAGAAATCATTCGTATGGAAAAAGATCTTGCGGCCGGCAAGGGAACCAAGTCATCATCATGCGTCGTATTGTAACAGGGCCGATAACTCTTGTTTTGCTCAGCTTTAAATTCATAATTTATTTTATTACAAAATGGAAAAATATCATAACATCCGGATAGGGAATCGTCTATTTGTTCACTTTTATACCTTTCGAACTTCAATTTGTTTTTAAAAAAATAAATTTAAACAAACAGTGATTAATTAATTGTATGACTTGAGGGATGGCAAATCATACCAAGTAACCTTTATAATTTTGTTACCCGAATACAATGCCCTGTCCAAGATACATTTTCTTATTAAAAATAATTTATTAGTTTTGATTGAGTCAAATTGGTATTTATGCGGTACAGTCTGTATCACCCTAATACATTATTATTGTTCGGTATTGTCACTGTCTATATATAATATTGTGTTTTTGAATGAAATTAATCAAATGATATATAAAATTATATGTACAATATACATGTAATGTGGAGGTAATTGTCTCATGATCAACTTTATGTACACATAATACTGTAGTAGATCTACCGATGTTGCTTTCTCAGTGTAATTAAGTGCCAAATTGTTTGTTCAGCTGTACTAATAGATTAGGAAGTGTTTAAGAGGCGCCATCAGGTTTTCCCCTCTTTGAAAGAGTTGATAGTACACCCTAAAACATTTTCGATAAAACTAATTACCGTTCAGCATTTGAAAAAACGTTCAGCATTTGAAAGGCGTTCAGCCTTTGAAATGACGTTCAGCATTTGAAAAGACGTTCAACATTTAAAATTTGAAATGACGTTCAGCATTTGAAAAGACGGTTCAGCATTAGAATGACGTTCAGCATTTGAAAGACGGACATTTTTAATTTAGGGGATTCGGTGTGGGGAAAATGATTTAAAGTACGGAATGATTGAAAACTATCGAATGTTGGACCAATATTATAGTTGAAATTTGATTTTGATTGTGGTGAGTTGCTTTTTACTAATAATTACTGAATAAAAAATGCACTGTTTCAATATGTGACTACTTGAATTATGAAATCTGTAGGCTTTGGGTGGATAATGTTTCTATATGGAGTTTGTATATAGATATTATATTGTGTATATCTACATTAGGTATTAATTTCTATTAAAGATTAAAATACAAACTGTAGTTTATATAATTGTATATAGATATATTGCACAGTTCTTGGTGGGATATATAAAATTATTATAGTTTATTTATATTTATTATATGTGTGGTAATTATTATAATTATTGTCTACAATATATGTATGTCTATATATTTATAATCTTTTGAAAAAATTTAAAAAATGGTACATGAAAGACCCGTATAACCCTGAAAGTTCTTTTATTTTCGGATAAGTTAATCGTTTGTATAATCCCTCTAAAAAGTTTTATGGCAGTTAACCTATATGATTAATTTATAGTTAAGAATTTGAAGTCAAAAATGAATTTGATCATTATAAAAGTATTAGAATATTAATAGAATTTGTATGTTTTATATACACCAAGGTATTATGACCATATTTGATAAGACCCGTATAAACCTTCAAGTTGTATTTTCGGATAAGTTAATTCTTTGTATGGCATCCCTATGGAATCTTAATCCCTCTAAAAAAATTATGACAGTTAAAATATTTGATTAAATTATTATTAAGAATTTGAAGTCAAAATTGAATTTGATCATTATAAAAGTATTAGAATATTAATAAAATTTGTATGTTATATACATCAAGGTATTATAATCATATTTGATAATATTTAATATGCATATAGTTATGCAATTTTTGAATGTATGTTAATGTTATAATGATTTTGTTAACATAATTTATTTGTGTTTGATACGCATGCCAGTCATAACAGTTATTAAACATTTTCAATTTTTACCAATCTCTGTTTTTCATTGGTAATGACGATGGGCATATGCCATGCAGTGTGCTGTAAGGGGAATTTTGCCCGGATAGCGGCGTTTCCACCCGCTTTTCGTCGAATACCAACTGCCAAGAGTTCTTTAACGTGTACACGGGTCCTCGGTTTTTCGACCTACAGGAAGGACTAGACACTGTTCTTAATTACCAAGCCCATCTTCCTGGGCGACAATTTGACTAGTATATAATTGGTATATATCACAATCTCTCTTCAGCCTCGCGATGTTGCCTTCAAATCATTGGTATTTCTTCATCTTTAGCTTGGCCAAGAACTGTTCACGTAAACTGATATCGTCTGAAGCATGGTTATGTATATTCCGAAAGCTGGTGTTGAGTTTTTTCAAGGGAGTCCTTGTGGTATCGACAATTATGAGCTGGGCTGTAACTATAGATCAGAGCAACGAGGTGGGGGTGAGGCGGGAGGTGTTCCCAGGGGTTCTGTAAAATTGACTGACAATGTATATCAATTTTTTTATAGTCAACAATTTTTTCACGGGGGGGGGGGGGGACTTTTTGCGTGGATTAACGTGCGTGGGTGGGGCCCCTGGTTGTAATTTAAATAATGGTCCTTAAGTGTAAGTAAACAAGAAATTCTATTGGACTGAATTGTACCTAGCTAGACTGCATTTCATCAACATACTTATTATTTGTTGCATGTCAGCCACGGTGACACGGTGTTGGGGGAGCTAGCTAACTTTTCTAGAAGGGCTAGAATTGTCAGATCTAAATATTATGGCCACTTGCATATTTCGTCAAGGTAACGAGATGTAAACAGGATTAGGGCACGTGATTGTTACCGAGGATTGTTGGTAAGGGTTAGGGTCAGGTCTTGGGGTAGAGTTAGGATTAGCGCTAGTCCTCTTTACATCTCGTGACCTTGACGAAATCTGCAAGTGGTCTTAATACTTAGATCTAATATATAGTAGGTCGCGAGTTATATATTAGTTTAGAGACAGAGAGAGTGTGTGAGTGGGTTTGCGTGTGGGTGGGTGTCTTTAAAAATGATCGCCCAATAAAGCGATACCATCATGGTGATATAGGTGTGCAATGGATGTTCACATTTTGGAAAGAATAGTGTGCGCTTGAACCCATTCAGGGCTATCACGGTGGCTAAGTGGGTAAGATGTTGGCTGACTAAGCTGAAGGTCACGTGTTAGATCCCTGCATTGGTCGAGAAAGTTCACTGTGATTTTCCGACGTGGTTTCCCCTTGTCAGTGGTGAAGGATGGAGGGCCTGACAAGAACAGCTGTATAGTCATTCGGGTCAGACAAAAAACCAAGGTCCCGTGTATACATTGGCGTGTACTAAAAGATCCCTTGGCAGTTATAATTCGATATAAGAGTAGGCCGTAGCGCCGCTGCCCGGGCAAAATTTCCCTCATAGCACACTGTATGGCGTAATATGCCCGTCTTCATTAGCCCAGTTTAGGAGCAGAACAGTAGGACGTTAAACCCCATTTCATTTCATTTTGAACCCATTCACCCCAAAAGCACGTGAGAGTGTTTTGTTTTGCGCATTACCCTTGTTTTGTCTGTTCAACAAAGAAATTATTTGCCAAAAATGTAAAGTTAAAATTTGATTTCATAACATCTCGTCTGTGCAGTTATTCAACATTATTTACAGTCGGAATCCTTCACTACTGGTCTGGTTTTTCGGATTATGGAATTTATTTACATTGCACTCAAATGATTTGAAGCAACCCATCGTCCGCGAATGTCTCCACTCACTCATTGTAGTTCTCCAATCATGAAATTATGATTATTCAGTTTTGTATTCAGGAAAAGCTAAGAAATAAAGGCTAAATCAATTTGTTAAGACCATCTCAATGTTTGACCAGGTCGCTGAGACATAAGGTTAGCGCACATGATTGTTAGCTAAATTGTAGGTTAGGATTAGGGTAAGCATTGGGGCTAGGTCCAGGATTAGGGTTAGAATTAGCGCTAGCCCTGTTTACATGTCGTGACCTATGACTAAAAATTGAGCTGACCTTATCATTAGCACTAACCAAGAAATAAATATGTTCATAAAACATTGATTTCCTTTCAAGGTAAATGGGTGAGCACTTTTTAAGTACCGTACTGATTAAGTTTGACGTGTTCTAACTGACGGGGCAATAAATGGTCGACTTTAGCGGCAGGTTCACCGACCCGTTGACACTTGGTCTCATTTCGCCGGGCACAGCGAGGTTAAACCGACCGATGGTATAAATGAATAAAAGACCCGTTAAAACGCCATGCAGGGCCGTTTTTAGAAAATGCGGGACCCAATTTGGGAGGTCCGAAGTTGTAACAGGATAAGTAACGCAATGTTTGGTCCTCTCAGAGCCATCTCAATTTTTCAAAATATTTCACACATCCTATATACATGTATATATAGGCTACCATCTCTGTCGAATGAGTTCGAATGACATATGGTAGCAAATATATTAACCCTATATCTAATCTTAAATAATTAAGACCATAATTACATAAGAATACTAACTAATTGAGAGTTATAGCGGAGATTATCGTGAACACGGCTTATGTCATTCATCTATTGTCATAGTGACATGCCAGTCGAGATCACGTGTAGGCCTTCTGGAAAATCAATATCAGCAATGGCTGTGTAAGGAACTCATTAATATCATTATCAGGAATGGTAAAAACAAGATGGCGTAGCAGCTGAAACACTGCCTCTCTCGACTGGGCATCATTTTAAGAAGACCAAGTGTTTGGAGTGAATTGATTTTAAGAAATTGATTTATTTTGCAAGTTGTATTTTCAAAATTAAAAAGAAACGCCGTTAATTAGTAAAATTCTTTTGCAATCCGACAAGACACTGCGTTCTAAGTTGCGATATCGATTCCACGTGACAGAAATTTAACGTTCTTATTATAGGAGTCTAGTCTTAAAAAAGATACAGTATGGACAATTACGCTTTCTCCTTTGCAACTCCTGGATGGCCCAACAAAATAAGAGCATTTTTGGCACAGTTTTCCGACTTTTTCAGCGCATTTGCCAAACACATAGCTCCAACATATCATCATGACAGATGCGAACGGTAAGTTTTTGTGAATGTATGTGTTTTTTTTTATGTCGGGTTGTTTGTCTTTTTTTACATAGAATGATAGGCCTAACTAATTAGATTATCAGCTAAACATTATAAATTTGGAATTAGGACATTGGCAATAGCGAAACATTATTGTAGAGCCTAAAGAAAAGACGAAATCTTAACAATTTTTAGAGTTTAGAAGTTGGCCTATTAATTTTGAGACTTCTTATTAGAAATTTGGCATTTAAAAGAATTTATCTATCTAGACATAGATATAATCTCGAATTATTTATTGTGGGTTTATTCTTTCAATTACTGCATGGTAATGGTAATAATTTTTTCAATCCCGCAAGACACAATTAATTACATCCAAATCTGTAATGCGAAAGCGTATAGCTGCTGATCGGTTTGGGAACATCCCTTTTTCACATTTTCTCGGGTCCGCCCATTGAATGTAAAGTTCCGGGTTCCGGTACTTGCGCATGCGTAATATGCTTCATCGAGAAAAACAACAAAAATCAGAAGTCGTGTCATCATGGCACGTGAAATCGAGTCGTAAGTTGTTAATTTGTAATAATTTATGTCTAAACCCTTATCTGAATCAAACACTGTTATAGCACCGTAAAATGATTCTTTGCAGTAACAGACTGTAGCATGCAATAACAGCTAATGAGGTGCAATGTCAGCGAGTGAGAATGAAACATCGAACCCAAAGGCTGGGGGAAAGAAAGCAAAAGTAAACACACACTGACACAGCGAATTTCAAGAGTTCGTGAGCCAGAGCTCCAAGTCATCATATAATTTTTACTGTAATATGCCTTTTAATTGAGTAGTGCTACCTTATATAAAAATTAAAAGATGAAGGACCAATTTTATTTCACCATTCAAAAATATAATGTAAATGAAATGAAATGTATTGATGCTTCAACAAATGGAGTTTAACGTCCTACTGTTCTGCTTCGAACTGGGCCAATGTACACTGGACCTCAGTATTTTGTTCCATCCCAACGATTGTACGTTGCCCCTTGCCATACCCTTCATCCTGCATCACTTACAAGGCGGAACCATGCTGGAAAATCTGGATGAACTTTCTCGGCCAATGCAGGGATCGAACACCCGATCCCTCTCAAAAATATGTAACATTTTGCAATTATTTTCTTTACAACTTTTTTTTAGTGATCATCCCATAATCTTTTCACCTATAAAACTTGTATTGAAAGAATACTATAAGTGGACTATAAATTAAAGACTTTGAGATAATCTGATAGTCATAGTTAGTGATGCTGTACCGATATAATACATGTATGTTTGCTACAATTGGTTGCCTTTTATTCTCGGAAAAGCATTTCTTATAAATGTGTGATTTTTTATTTTTTAATTATGACAAAATAAACATAGGCCTACTTACAATGGGCTCTGTTTATAATTATGTTGTGGCAAAACTGTATTACAACCACAAATATTGTCTGTTAAATTAGTCAAGCAATGTTTTTCACTTTCAAATGCATGAACCGATTTAACACTGTTTATCAGACTCAGAGCTATAATTTTTTCTGGTCAACTATTGTCTCATCTGTGATTGGGTAACAAAGTGTTGTTTTTTTTTGTATCTTAATGCTATACAATTATGGATTCCTACACAGTTCCCAATCCCATGTCTCACCCACTATATCTTACACAGAACTATCATTCATCTGTTTTCACCATCTCATTATTTTAGGGAGTTGGATGGCTGAATGGTTAGCACGTGCGCGCTGTATCATAAAGCCTGTCATTGGGTCAACTGGGGTGGTTTCGAATCCCCGGTTGTATGTGACAAGGAGTAGGGTTGCCTGTCCAACCTCGTTGGTTTTCTCTGGGTCCTCTGGTTTCCTCCCTGCCACTGCTAAAGATCACTACGTGCAAGCGAATTATTGAAATAAAATTAAACCATATGTTAGTCCCGAAATGACCTAGTCTGAGTCGAGTGGACGTTGAACCCCATTTCTCTCTCTCTCTCTCTCATTATTTTATATTTGATTGATCAAGAATTTGTTTTCAAGGAATTTTGGTTATATCTCAAAATAATTTTTGTCCCCAATTTTTTAAAAAGAAATAAAAGTTTTTTGACAAATGTGTAATTTGTACTTGTCTCATGTCTAAACTTGAGATTTTTAATATTAAATTTGGATGTAACATTAACGAGAAATTATTATTTTGAGATGTAATCAAAATTCCTTGACATCAAATTCTTGATCATTTGTTTATTTGTATTGTTCTGATGTTAATCTATTAAACTTATAGATTGGGGAACAAAGTTTCGACCATGGCCATGGTTTGCCAGACAATTTATATTCTATAATTTACATGTCTTGGAATGAATTGTACATGTACATGACAATAGTCTCTGCATGACATAATAATAAATAAATCTTTATTCAGTATATCAGGTCATTGACTCATAATACAGTGACATTTATTATAACAAATGTATATATTTGCAATACGAAGAATATAATATATACATTAATAATGTTCAAGTTTTTTCCAATGACATATCTAATAGACTAATATCTAACTAATATGTTATTTCATTTGCATTTTAATGGGAAAAACTTTTGTGGAATAACATTTATATCAATTTTCCGCATTTGCAATGTTTTTAAATTTCTGTAATACAATTCATTTAATATTTTAAAGTTTGTAAACGCGATTTGAGCAATACAGGAATCCCTTACAACACAATCTACAATATGATAACAGTTGAATCTCAGCTCCGTATAAATAAGCCCAATGCCATCTTTATCATTTATATTTTGTGAAATTTAATTGATGGGTCTCCTGTTTTTAATCCCGGAGATTACTAGTTTTAATACCCTGATTCTTAGTACATGTTCGTATTATCATTATTAGCGTGGATTAAGGTGTGAGAAATTTGATATTTTCCATATAAAGTGCAAATCATGCTCAGTTACTTGAAGTACTGAGGAATCCCCAGTTGTGCGTGACAAGGAGTAGGGTCGCCTGTCCAACCTCGTGGGTTTTCTCCGAGTCCTCCGGTTTCCTGCCACTGCTAAAGACCCCTACGCGCAAGCGAATTATAGAAATAAAATTGAACCATGTGTTAGTCCTGAAATGACCTAGTTTGTGTCGAGTGGACGTTAAACCCCATTTCTCTCTCTCTCTCTCTCTCTTGAAGTACTGAGTTAAAGATACATTATGGGAGATTAGATAACGAGTTGGCGGTTCTCACTATAATAGTTAAAAACTAGATAATGTAAAGGCAATTTGCTGAAAATTTCAGTCAAATTGATCCACTATGAACTGAGAAATAAGCGATCGGAAGTTCCGCATAGCCTTGGTCATCATTACTAAAGTCAGTACGACAAAAATCATAGTCTCGATTATCCATTAAATCATTAAATCGAAAAGGAAAGTTATGCAGCAAATCGGATCATAATCCAACAATTATCGTAGGCTAGCAATGACATCGAGAGTTGATTATGGTCTGGATACGTTAATTAATGTCTAATTAATAGTTTATATAACATTTCAGGCCTAAAGAAAGACCTACAATAAGCAGACTTAGTTCTTGCATAATGTATGTTTAATATAAGAATTCACATGATTCTTTAACTAGCAGCGCTCCATGGAATAATGGTAGGGATGATGGCAATACAGTTAGTTTGTAGTATTTACAATTATAATATTCTGAATCAATTGCTAGATAATAATGTCACATGTACGTACTATACAAGGTAGATTTTGTCACAGATGGTTTGGTTTTGTATTAAATGTAAATTTGTATCAGTAGCTGGAGGCAAGTCTTTACAAAAACTTATGTGTAATATACAGATTAACCAACCTATTGATTGTTGATACTCTAAGTTACATGTACCTAGATCTATTCATAGGCGATATATATACAACACTTTACCACCAACCACTTACACAAGTGTTTGCAGTTGGTGTTATATCTAATAACTGCACCATGTGTTGAAGGAATGAATTAGTGAGTCAATATGTGACAGGCTGAACATATAGTTTTATCAATAGACCTAGGCATATAACAAATTTAATTTATTTTAGGTCAGATGGTCTTTTTAACAGGCTGATCAGTTATGACATTAACGAACAATTGTGTTTTAATTAGGCACTCAAACTGTTTATCCTTTTTTTATTATTCTTATTTTTTTTTTTTTACCAGTACTGCCTATTTCTCAACGTCTATAACAGATATTGATCTAGAGTTTAATTTTCTTGCGTGTTATGGTTAGTGCTTAAAGATGCATTATATAAGATTTAGATAAAGAGCTGGTCGTTCTTGTTATAATAGTTCCAAAATAGGCCTAAATTATAAAAAAATGATATATTGAAAAGTTCATTCAAATTATGTTATTCTGAACAACATTTGAAGTTTTGACAAGATGTACATGTTGCATACAAGTAGATTTTTTTATTATTGTAGCAACAATACTTGACAATCGAGACTAATCCTCGATTCACCATTTTTTAGTTAAATTATTAAATGGCAATCTTGTTTCAATCCATTTAAATCTCGGCCTTCCGATGATCTAGAGCAGTGGTTCTCAACCTTTTTTTGCCAACAGCACACCTTGGAACACATGAAAAAATAGCAACACACCTGGCTAAATATATATGAAAAATATTTGAATTTTGCAAAATAAAAACATGGCAAGTCATAGATGGAATACAACCGTAGACACAGACTAGTCATAAACACGTAGAATGATTCAAACTAAATAAAGAAAAACACAGTAGGCACCAGTGAATACTCATTTGGGATCACATGGTTTTTTCGCAGTTTCTTAGTGTGCCGTTCACAGTTTCGCGACACACTTAGGAAGATCTTGCTGCGGCACACTAGTTGAGAATCACTGATCTAGAGAGTTGATTATAGGCTTGTCATGTGAATAAAGGTCTTATTAATAATTTATATAACATTTGTATCCAAAATAAAATTTGTAATAGGCAGATTTAGCTCTTATAATGCATCTTTAAATATATTTCGAAAGTGGTCGATGCTCAAAATTAAACAAGTTACATTTTCGAAGATCTAGAGACAAGATCAAGAGTAGATTTTGAAACTTCTTTATTGACTTTTTTTGATCAAATACTAAAAACAAGTTGTTTACGGGTCATTTTTTGTATTTGTTGAAATTTGAGAATTTCACCTACAACCTACGGTACATATTTGAATATTTATATATCTGATTCAAGCAATTTTAGTTTCATTCAGGGTTATCTCCCTTTATTTTGCCCACTTTTCTGTCAGTTTTCTAACCCTTATTGCACTTTTCTGAAACTTCTTAAATATGGAAATAATGGTTTTACATGTAACTGACAGAATGTCAGGCATTAAATAGTAAATAGTACCTGACATTTTCAACTTAGTGTCGGACATGTATTAATAATATCAATAAAAAAGACAAATCAGTGCCAGACAAAATGGCAGGCACCAGAGGCTTAGTGCCTGACAAAGCCTGAATCTGTGCCTGACATTTTCAGTGACAGGTGCCTTATTTCCAGGCTTGCGGGTCAGACAGATGCTGGCAGAATAGTTTAACTGGTTTCACAAATACTACATATACATGTACATGTACGATTATTGTGAATACTACATGTACACTCATCGGTCTTCAAATAAACCCAGTTGTTTCAACTACATGTACATGTAGCTTATACATGTATATATGGCGATTTAAATGGCATTTTGTTAAATTTGATTTTTGTTTTGTTTTTTTTCAGATCAGTACAGATGCGTCTGTATTCTCTCAACAAGAGACAATTTGTACTGGTGTTTGTAACATTTTTTGCTTGTTTTGGAATATGTTTATTGATAGGATTGGCAGGTAAGTTACAGTATTAATTATAAAGATAAAGAAGTATTTCTGTTATATTATACTACATGTATCTAAATTTATTATCAACCTTAGTATTATTATAACAGGAAAACCATTTATTATCTACTACAATGCATTGTTTGTATTAATTCTGTGTGCGCACTGTATCATAAAGTCTGTCATTGAGTCAACTGGTGTGGTTTCGAATACTCGGTTGTACATGACAAGGAGTAGGGTCGCCTGTCCAACCTCGTGGGTTTTGGTTTCCTCCCACTGCGAAAGACCCCTACACGCAAGCGAATTATTGAATTAAATCAAACCATATGTTAGTCCCGAAATGACCTAGTTTGTGTCGAGTGGACATTAAACCCCATCTCTCTCTCTCTCTCTCTCTCTCTCTCTCTCTCTCTCTCTGTGTATTAATTCATTAATTCACTAGAAACTATTTATGGAATAACAATTACTGGTTTATGTTATCACTTGCTTGACAAACACCAGAGTATCCATCATTAAAATGCTGCATGTTAATATACCTGTAATTGTTATTCCATAAATAATTTTTAGTGTGTTACTGTCCAATAGTTTATGCCACTTAAAGAAATTCATTTCTTGTTATGGAAAATCAATGTGTAACTCAATATGCACAAACAAAATGGTATATACATACAGTATGCCACGAGAAATATTTTGCCTACTTTTATACTGAATTCCAACTGCGAAGGGATCTTCAACGTGAACACCTATGTGTATACAGGACCTTGGTTTTTAGTTCCATCCAATTGACTAGACAGCTGTCCTTGTAAGACCCTTCCGTTCTGCGCCCCTGACAAGGGGAAAGACAAGGGAAAACCACGCCAGAAAATAGCAATGAACTTTCTCGGCCAACACTAGAACAAACCCGCAATCTCCAGGCTAGTGAGCCAGCGTTTTACCCATTTAGCGACCGTGTCTCCCGAAAATTTGTATAAATCTGTATTTACTAGAAATGCTACTTTGATATTTCAGGTCCACCTATTATTGAGACTGTAGATATTAATACATCCAAACTTTTACCCAAACCAAAAGACTTTAAGGTATGAATTAATTAATAAAATTTCTGTATTATTGTACTTTTGTACATGTAACATTATGCATCTTTAAATTAAATATGTTTTGTTGCCTGGCAACCTATCTTTACAGTTTGTTCCTGAAATGTGATCCTTTTAACTTTATTTAAAAGTCAACCACATCCGCAACCAATGTAAACAATAAAGACATTTTAAAAAAAATTTAAATTAAAAAGTTTATGTGTATAGAGTTATTGAATTACATCTATTTTAATGATATTATATTAAATTACAGAGAGGACCATTTGTGTTACCCTCACCACCAATGTCTACATATCATCAACAGCTGTGGTTAGTTGCTCATATAAAAACAGATAATGTTGGAGGTTAGTTAAACATTCATTATGTAACAGTTAAATCTGCCTATTGCACATCTTTCTGTATGCATTAAAGGGGGGGTTAGATGGCCGAAGGGTTAGTGTGTGCATGCTGTATCTGTCATTGAGTCAAATGATGACAAGGAGTGGAGGTTAAACCTCATCTCTCTATCTCTCTTTCTCTGAAGATTCCCCGGGGTTGTACGTGACAAGGAGTAGGTTCAACTGTCAAACCTCATGGGTTTTCTCCGGGTTCGCAGGTTTCCTCTCACTGCTAAAGACCCCTGCTTGCACCGAATTGTTGAAATAAAAGTGGACCATATGTTAGTCCCGAAATGACCTAGTTTGTGTCGAGTGGACGTTAAACCCCATTTCTCTCTCTCTCTTTAGCCTAATAATGTTATACTTTATAAACTATTAATTAGACATTTATTAACATGACAAGACCATAATCAACTCTCTATGCCATCTGATGGGTACAATTTTAAACAGATTTAAATCTGATCTACGATTTAACGGCTATTCATGATTAACCGTAAAAATGGATAATCAAGACTTTGTTTATTGATCTTTTAGAGGCATTTAGTAACTGGATAGAGCAATAAACTATAACACATACTTATGGAAGAACAATTACTGATTTATTTGGGCGACGTTTCGAAGAGTATTCTCTCAACTTGAAAACGTTGAGAGAATACTCTTCGAAACGTCGCCCAAATAAATCAGTAATTGTTCTTCCATAAGTATGTGTTATAGTTTATTACTTTGTTTATTATCATAACAATGGTTACAAAGACAAATGAGGCTACAGTGTTTTTAAAATTCAGTGGGAGTTGGATGGCCTAATGGTTAGCACATGCGTGATGTTTCATAAGGTCTGTCATTGAATCAACTGACGTGGTTTTGATTCCCCAGTTGTACGTGACAAGGAGTAGCGACAACTGTCCAACCTCATGGGTTTTCTCCGGGTCCTCAGGTTTCCTCCCACTGCTAAAGACCCCTACGCACAAGCGAATTATTGAAATAAAATTGAACCATGTGTTAGTCCCAAAATGACCTAGTTTGTGTGGAGTGGATGTTAAACCCCATTTCTCTCTATCTGCTTCTTGGGAGATTGGGTGGCCGAATGGTTAACGCATGATCAGAAGGTCTGTCATTTAGTCAAGTGGTTTCAATTTCCCTCTTGTACATGACAAGGAGTCGGGTAGCCTGTCCAAACTTGTGGGTTTTCTCTGGGTCCTCCGGTTTCCTCCCACTGCTAAAGGCTCCTACGCACAAGCGAATAATTGAAATGAAAGTGAACTATATGTTAGTCTCTCTAATTCTTTTTTTGAAAGTTTTTGTGATTGAATTTATTGTGTATATTTTGTGTAGGTTCTAATTTTGAACAGCCATTTATGATGGGTATACGGATTCGTGGTATAGATGGTGATGATCAAAGTGTCGTCAAAGCCGATAATCCCACATTGAGTGGTGCAATGCATAATAGATCTAGAAAATTGAAATGTAAGGAGGTAAGTACATGTAAAAGATCAAGATCTATATTTCGTTTTTTTATACTTTCGATGGCCTACACTACATGAAGATCAGCGTTGATGTTTCTAGTGGCTTACCCACAGTTTATGCATCGCACGCCAAGAATTCACCGTAACAGATGGTTTCATTGGCTAATTCCTCACGCCATCCAGAATGCATGTAATATACATGTAACAACTCTGTCTAATTGATTCTGTAATGGGGTCACAACCCCTTCATTAAACCCTATTCTATTGTTTAAAGGCCAGTGTAGAGTTATTTCTGCAGTTTGTGGTTGTACTGATGGTATTGTGTTGTTATGTATTTAATGTTTTGTTGTTTCAGCAATGTAGAGATATGATATTAATGCATCTGGGTTACCTAGATTTTGCCAAGTATATAATTACCATTACATTTTATGGTCTAGAGAATGCCAAGTTTGAAATAAAAGATATAGATTTCGCTGTGAGTATTTTTTTTTAATTTTGTGTGAATATTATATATGTAGGTTGTGTATTTACATGTATTATTTGTTAAATGAAGGTCAACTATACTTATATCCTGCCTTTCATGGTTACAAACATAAAAGTGATAATCTATATAAACACAAGGACCGAGACGCCCTCTCAATCCACATCCGTTATACAAGTCTTATGAGTCAGACATTATTTTGTAGAATGAATCAACTAAAAGATTTACAGTTTAAAGATGCATATAAATTATTATTTAGACGGATATTTACATGACACGCCTATAATCAACTCTCTAGATCATCGGATGGCCAAGATTGAAATGGATTTCAGCATCCACAAGATTTGAAAATTTATTGATTAAATGGATAATCAAGACTTAGTAGCTATGATACTAAACAATCTATGCTTCATCTCAACCAAAACTACAAACACCCATAACAATTTGATCGAAATTTTCAGGGGGATCACGTGGCTAAGTGGGTAAGACGCTAGCTCGCTAGCCTGGAGGTCGGGTGTTCGATCCCTGCATTGGCCGAGAAAGTTCATCCAGATTTTCCGGCGTGGTTCTCCCTTGTCAGTGATGCAGGACGGAGGGGCTGACAAGGAAAGCTGTCTAGTCGTTCGGATGGGACGAAAAACCGAGGTCCCGTGTACACATTGGCGTGCACATAAAAGATCCCTTGGCAGTTGGAATTCGATATAAGAGTAGGCCGTAGTGCTGCTGTCCGGGCAAAATTTCCCTCATAGCACACTGTATGGCGTATGCCCGTCTTCATTAGCCCAGGTTAGGAGCAGAACAGTAGGACGTTAAAACTCCATTTCATTTCATTTCATTTTCGAAATTTTCAGTGTATTCATTTTTCATATTTTTGAGCTATTATGGCGAGAACTGTCAGCTTTTTATTTAATTCTTACATAATGCATCTTTAATTATGTGGGTGATTAGATGGCCGAATGATTAACAGGGGCATGTTGTATCATACAGTCTACCATTGAGTCAACTGGCGTGGTTTCGACTCCCTGGTTGTACTTGTGGGTTTCCACTGGATCCTCCGTTTTCCTCCCACTGCTAAAGACCCCTACGCACATGCAAATTATTTTTAAAAAAATTGAACCATATGTTAGTCCCAAAATGACCTAGTTTGTGTCGTGTGGAGGTTAAACCCCATCTCTCTTTGATTTACATACCTCATCCACTTGAATCTGTTTGGGAGGCTCCTTTAATGAAACACAACCCCATTGTAGCCCATCTAGTAAATGTTGAACATTTATAAAATGCAAAAATGTAATAATTGTACTTGCTTAGAAGTTGTTGGAGAAAACAATGTAATATTCTATTTTCAGTTTAAAAGTTATAATACATCATTTACACAGATAGAAATATGGATACGTTTTATATTTTTGGTGATGACTTTCTTTGCTACAGTAAGTATAATTATTATGTGAAAAATCTATAAGTGTTTAGGGAGCTACGGTGGCTAAGTGGGTAAGATGCTGGCTCACTAAGCTGAAGGTCACGTGTTAGATGCCTGCATTGGTCGAGAAAGTTCATTGTGATTTTCCGACGTGGTTTCCCCTTGTCAGTGGTGCAGGATGGAGGGCCTGACAAGGACAGCTGTCTAGTCATTTGGGTCAGATAAAAAATCAAGGTCCCGTGTATACATTGGCGTGTACGTAAAAGATCCCTTGACAGTTGGAATTTGATATAAGAGTAGGCCGTAGTGCCTCTGCCTGGGCAAAATTTCCCTCATAGCACACTGTATGGCGTATGTCTGTCTTCATTAGCCCAGTAGGACGTTAAATTTCATTTCTTTATAAGTGTTTATTTTTAGAATGGTAAGACAGTTTGTTTTTATAAGTTGTCAGGCCATATTTTCAATTAGAATCAACTAATTACATTTATTTGTTTGCCATTCACTGCTAAAAGCCACAGGTGGGTTGGGTGGCTGATTGGTTTAACATGTGCTTTAACGAGTGCGCTTTAGAACATAAGGTCTGTCATTGAGTCAAGTGCTATGGTTTTGATTCCCCGCTTGTAGGTGACAACCTCGTGAGATTTCTCTCGACTCCTCAGGTTTTCTCGAATTATTGAAATAAAATTGAACCATGTTAGTCCCGAAATGAACTAGTTGGTGTATAGTGGCTGTTAAACCCCATCTCTCTCTCTCTCTCTCTCTCTCTCTCTAAAAGATACATAAAACATGTGCAGAAGTGAAATGAATTGTTAGGATAACTTTTGGTTGTATTATTTTTTTGTCTACCAAACATGCACAAGTGAAACTGCTTCTTTATACAAATGAGCGGATGAGCTACATCTTTTTATTGTTACAATCATTCCATGTAACTTATAAATTTCAGATTATATTTGCCCATTCATTAAGAAAGTTTTCATTAAGAGATTGGTCTATAGAACAAAAATGGATGTCTGTACTGTTACCTCTGCTATTGTTATATGATGGTGAGTAGTATTTATAGGTAATATCTAGCCCTGAGTTCACAAAGCATTCTCAGATTTAAGTTAAGAATCTACTCAAAATTGTTCGCCTTTTTTTTTAACTAAAATGCAGCCCTTTATGAAATTTTTATTGTTTTAATGTATCAAATAGATCCATAAGATTGTGTTTCCGGATCAAAGATATTTCTTTTAAAAACAGTGATTGACAGTTGAGTAAATTCTTAACTTAAGTCTGAGAATGCTTTGTAAACTCCAGTCCGGTTTTATATTTTCATTCATGTAGATTTTAAAAAGGGCAAAAACACACTGTTTATGGAGTAAAAGGAATATAATCAAATAACACATTACATGTATTTATGAATAACAATTACTATGTTAACACTGTGATGTTTCAACAAGATTTATCAAGTTGTTATCAAAGCATAGATAAGATATTTGTGTATGTGCTTGATAACGACTTGTGAAATCTTGTTGAAACATGGCATTGTACTAAACCATCGTAATTGTTATTCCATGAAAAGTGTGTTATTTGATCATATCCCAATTACTGAATGCCTTTCATAGAATATATTTTCTATATTCTATATTTGACATTTAATCTAAATTTAACAAGTAGAACATACTAAGCTGTTTCACAAACATATGGACATTGATCTGGTGAATATTTGATATTAGTTTATGACATATTATAATTTTTATTACAGATCCTATATTTCCCCTCACATTTCTAGTCAATAGTTGGGTGCCAGGGATGATTGATGGTATATTTCAAGCTACCTTTCTGTGTGCCTTATTGTTATTTTGGCTGTGTTTGTATCATGGTGTTAGGCAGGTATGGTATTATTTTATTCCAAATTTTAATATTATAGAAAACGAAAGGGGAACGGCAAAGCTCCCTTAAAGGAGCTAAATCATTCTTTGGCACTTAGAAATGAACACAAATGAGTCACAACGCATATAATATAAAGGTATTTAAATTGTGATTTAGTAGAGTTATTTTATTACCTTGGATGATAAATTGATAACTACATGTACGCAGAGTTAAAAAAAAAAAATTGTGTCTTTTCAGACGGATCGACGTTTTGTGAGATTCTATATACCAAAGTTATTTGTAGTGGGTTTGATTTGGTTAGCTGCTGTAACTTTGGCGTCATGGCAGGAATATAATGAGCTACAAGATCCTACATTCTATTACAGATTAGATACAACAAACTTTGATGTAAGTATTTATAGATTGTTTTCTATCTATGTATATGTACACGTAGATGTCAATCATGATTTTTTGTAGACCTACCCCAAGTACCCCATATCAATGAATTAACCATGTTCTAGGGATTGACGTTTGAAAAATGCATATGCACAAATAATCTGTCACCTGATCAAATTTAGGGATACTGTTTAGAACACTCTCGTCTAAATGTTGTAGAGATTTGAGAAAAAGACAGATTGTGAGATTGTAATTATATAATATTTCTATTTGAAGTGATTTAAACATTTGCAAAATTAACAAACTTATTTAACATGTCATTGTTGTAAAATCTCCCAAGTCATCCACCCCACAAGTGCTTTCGTTTGCATGAAATGATCAGTGGAATTGTCTCTTCAACAATTAACAGAGTAGTTAATTGCTTATGTTACTACAGGTATATATTCTATTTGATTAAGGGGGTGTTGGATGGCCGAATGGTTAGCATGTGCACGCTGTATCATACAGTCTGTCATTGAGTCAGCTGACGTGGTTTCGATTTCCCGGTTTACTGTCGCCTGTCCAAGCTCGTGGGTTTTCTCCTGGTCCTCCAGTTTCCTCCCACTACTAAAGACCCCTACGCGCAAGTGAATTATTGAAATAAAATTGAACCATATGTTAGTCCCAAAATGACCTAGTTTTTGTGGAGTTAAACCTAAGGTTGTGCAAAAATATCGATATAATCGATAATCGGTAGAAGTTATTTAGCGATACGATAATCGATATTGAAATTCAAATATCGATTATCGGTATATTTACCTTCTGACGACAAGTTACGGTCACTTTCACATGACTGAATTTGCCGTAGTCTGGCATTAGCAGACGAATGAATGAATACACAACGTCAACACAACTATTTCCCCCCTCTGCTTACAAACTGGCACATTTTAAATATATATTATTGTAAAAAAAACTAAACTTTATGATTAAATACATTATTTTAATATTTTCGTTGTTTTTGTTGTTATTACTAGTTGAAACTAAAATAGGTCTAGCACTTTGTGAACAATGACAATCGCACGTGATATATAGTAAAATTAGAATTATCTCCCTTCTTTTTTCTTGGTTGATTTGTAGAGAAATCGTCTGCTTTCACGATAAAACTAATTGTATTATTAATGATCAACTCCGCTTTTATTACTAAATCATGTCAGATACAGCCCATACAAAACATGTTTTTGACTTCCAGGGAAAATGTCTATATCTCTCGTAATTTCGTGGAAGAATTCTACTTTGGTTTTCATCTAAATTAACCAATCCTAAAAATTTTTTCGGAAAAATGATAACCGATTATTATCGATAATCGCTGACAAATTCTTGCCGATAATCGATATTGAAATTTCATATGGATTCCCAGCCTTAGTTAAACCCCATCTCTCTCTCTCTCTCTCTCTCTCTCTCTGTATTTGATTAAGGACAAATCCTTTTTTTTTGGAAGTATCATTAATCTAATGACTATCAACATGCTTCTTGACAGGTAGGTAACACTAGTAATCCAAACAATAAGACCGGTTACCGAAATGACAATCTTGTAAAGTCTTGCGTGAATCTACGACAACAAGTTTGAGTTTGAAATATGTTGGGAAATAATTAATGATTTTTGCTGATATTAGCGCACGTTTTTAATTATGATCCTAATTTTGAAACCAGGAGCATGAAGAAGTGAGAGTCTGATCACGCTCCTCAAGAGTCAATCCCTGAGTTTCATTAAAAAAAGTATATGAAATGCATGTACATGTATACCAAACCTTTATAATATGATTTAAGAGCATCATATTTAATTCTTGTTTAAACAGATAATTTTCTCTTCATGTTTCAGGGATTTAAAATTTTCTTTTTTGTAATTGGGGGATTTTATCTACTTTATTTGGCCTATTTATTAATCCGAGCTTATGCTGAATTAAGATCGATGCCTTTTTTTGGTAAGTGCATATTTAATAAATATCCATCTATTGATTAAATGATTGGTGGTTAATTGAATTTATATATGGTTGCACTTCTTGTATACATAATTTTATACAAATTCTTTGATAGGCATTTATTAAGTGAATATTTTAACACATGGCATAATTTTATGGAGACACTATTACCCAGTACTGAGTTTAATAATTAGTATGCAGCGTTTAGATGAGTTATCTTCTCTTCTTTGTCAAGCGATTTCCGACGTGGTTTCCCCTTGTCAGTGATGCAGGACGGAGGGTCTGACAAGGACAGCTGTCTAGTCCTTCGGATGAGACGAAAAACCGAGGTCCCGTGTAAAGATTGGAATGCACGTAAAAGATCCCTTGGCAGTTGGAATTCGATATAAGAGTAGGCGAAAGTGCCGCTGCCCGGGCAAAATTTCCCTCATAGCACACTGAATGGCGCATGCCCGTCTTCATTAGCCCAGTATAGGAGCAGAACAGTAGGACGTTAAACTCCATTTCATTTCATTTCATTTCATTTGTCAAGCGAATACAACTGAACCCACTGGTAACTATGAGTGGGTGGGGTGGGGATAAGGAGCATGATAGATACACAAGATTAAACAAAAAGTGATAATTTATTAATATGAAATATACATACGATTGCAAGGGCATCTGTAAAAATATTGTTAGTATGGAGAACCTTAATGTCCAATCGACTATATATATGAAATAAATATGTACCATTAAATGCCTCTCTGATTAAACATACATTATGCAAGAGCTAAATCTGCCAATTGCAGGTCTGTCTTTAGGCCTGAAATGTTATCTAAATGATTAATTAGACCTTTACTTACATGACAAGCTCAAAATCAACTTAAATTAATTTTTTAAATGGCGAACCGTTCTAATCTAGTTAACATCTTGCATATCCGATGCCATCAAGAGTTGATTATGATCTTGTTTTGTTAATAAACGTCTAATTAATAGCTTATATAACATTTCAGGCTTAAAGAAAGTCCTGCAATAGGCAGATTTATCTCTTGCTTAATGTATGTTTAACTAATGTATTTTTAAATGAATTTGTTTTCCTTCAGATTTGCGGTTTATATAACATTTCAGGCCTCAATAGGCAGATTTAGCTCTTGCATAATGTATATTTAACTAATGTCTCTTTAAATGAATTTATTATCCTTCAGATTTGCGGTTGAAGTTTATGACAGCATTAATGGTTATTGTATTGTCTATAAGTATTGTTATAACTGTAATGAGGTTTGGTAGTGGTGCATTAGATGATAACTTTGTCTCAGAGATTTCCACAAACTACGAAAATTCCACAGAATTTGTCTCCTTTTATGGTCTTCTCAATTTATATATGTACACAATGGCATTTGTCTACTCTCCATCCAAAAATGCTATTTATGGTAAGGATATACATTCATTCTGTTGTGGGTCATTCCATGTCAGTTCACCCCAAAAAATCTATGATTCTAAACCTGACGTCTCAGATATTAACGAAACTTGATATGTAGGGATGTTATGTCTGAAAAGTTGAATTTCTAAGTTTCAGCTCAATCAGCAAAAATGAAATGAAATGGGGTTTAACGTCCTACTGGCCCCGAGTTCACAAAGCATTCTCAGACTTAAGTTAAGAATTTACTCAACTTTCAATCACTGTTTATGACAAATATCTTTGATCCAGAAACACTAAACATTGAACATAGTTTCTTATTGATGTATTTGATACCTCAAAACAACAAAACTTTTATAAGGGGCTATATTTAATTTAAAATCAGGCGAACAATTTTGAGTAAATTCTTAACTTAAGTCTGAGAATGCTTTGTGAACTCAAGCCCAGTTTTGCTCCGAACTGGGCCCGAACTGGGCTAATGAAGACGGGTATACCCGTGCTATGAGGGGAATTTTTCCCGGACAGCGGCACTACTACCTACTCTTATATCGAATTCCAACTGTCAAGGGATCTTTTACATGCACGCCAATGTGTACACGGGACCTCTCACCTCGTTTTCTTCGTATCATTTGAATGACTAGACAACTGTCCTTGTCCGGCCCTCCATCCTGCATCACTGACAAAGGGGAACCACGCCGGAAAATCTTGGTGAACTTTCTCGGCCAATGCAGGGATCGAACACCCAACCTCCAGGCTGGCGAGTCAGCGTCTTACCCACATAGCCACCATGACCCCAGCTCAATCAGACTTCAGTTGCTGAGATATAGACATCTCATTCTTATTAAAATACAGATCTATATTTTGTTTCGTTTTTTTATACTTTCGATGGCCTACACCACATGAAGATCTGACTGGTTATACCGTAAGGTCGCGTCAGGTGTCGTACGATCGGCTTTTGACCCTATGACGTCAGACATTAATTAATCAATCAGCGTTGACGTTTCTAGTGGTTTACCCACAGTTCCGTCAACTGCATGCCAAGAACTCTTTGTAACAGACCGTTTCATTGGCTAATCTCTCGCTTCAACCAGAACGCCGGCAATATAACAACTCCCCCAGATCTTAGTGTAGTAAAGACAAGAACTCTTTGTAACAGACCGTTTCATTGGCTAATCTCTCGCTTCAACCAGAACGCCGGCAATATAACAACTCCCCCAGATCTTAGTGTAGTAAAGACAAGTAAATCAAAATTTTGAACTATAAAAAATGAAACGAAATAGGATCTGTGTTTTAATCAGATTGTAGACATCTGTTTTTGGCTTTTTTCAAATGTTTTCGATAACTCCTTTAATTAGCCATATCTTCTAAACTATGGGCTCAATTTTTATGATCTAGTCGTTGTGTGGATTGAAAAAGACGAGGAATCACCTCATCAGATCAGACAATATAAAATGTTCATTATATTAGATATTTGAATGCTGACCAAATGTTAGTGATCTATTTGTACAATTTTTATAATTAAATATTTATTTTACAGAAACACATTTTAAAGATAATCCAGCATTATCAATGCTCAACGATTCTGATGAAGAAGTCCATTATGGGTAAGTTAAATAGCTATGGTCACCTCCATCAGTTGTCAACAATTGCTTGTTGATGCTCTGAAGGCTAAATTTATCATCCGATGTTACACAGTACGAAGATTTTGCTTTATATTTTCCTAAAGATTCATCATGCAATTGTCAGGACAACTTAGCTTCGGTGGATGTATATTATATTGCCTGGCAACCTAACTAACAACAAACACCACCCAAAAAACATAAGCCAAACAAGTTTACTCTCTCAAGAACATGTAATACACCTTTTCATTTATTTGTGAGGTCCATATAAAGACAAAATTACAATTAAATTAATTATTATATACTTGATGAAGGCTACTACAAAGATTTGTTATTGTCTGTTTATAAAAGTATACACATTAAAGGACTTTACAATGATATTAAAAATTAGGTTTTGATTTCTTTCAGATCAGACAATGAAGAATCTTCTTTAACAAATCATCGTCAGACGAACAAATATGATAGTGATGATGATACATTTCGATAAAAACAAGAACAATTCATATATCATTTAAGGCTTTCATTACAGAATTCATTATTCAAAATTGACTGTTTAGCTGTTTAGCTATGAACAATTCCTCATTTAGCACATGTTGTTCAAGATAGAAGAATTTCACAGACTTCTATATTTTTGTTCCTATTATATATGAGTACAGTCCCATATAATCATATTTGTGTATGTTCGACCAATCCTCTGCAGAACATCAACTCAATATTGCAATAATACCTTGAAGGAAATAATAAAACACTGAACAAGTTTTGATTAATTTTGCCGAAACAGTTATCTTTTCTTTTAAAAATGATATCTAGATCAGTGGTTCTTAACCTTTTTTTGCCAATGGCACACCTTGGAACACATGAAAAAATAGCGGCAAACCTGGCTAAATATGCATATGAAAAATATTTGAATTTTGCATACAACTGTAGACAGAGACTTGTCATAGACACATAGAATGACTCAAAAAAAAGGAAAACACAGCAATGAACTTAGAAGTAGACACCAGTGAATACTCAATAGGGATCACATGTTTTTCTTAGTGTGCTGTTCAAACCTTCACGGCACGCTTAGGAAGACTGGTTGAGAATCACTGATCTAGATGCTCAAATAATCAGACGCTAAATGTGAGGCATATAGAATGTGGTCAGACTGTATTAAAACATATTCAAACTAAGATATATGGGTAAATAAGAGAAATACCACATAGAGATTTTATTTATTTAATTGATATAATTTGTGTACATATAGGTGCTTAATATGGTCTCTTTAATACGTGAATGAAGCAAAATTATTATTCCAGAGAGAGAAACGATTATTACATCATGTTATTTGCTATGAACTGGAATTATATTTTGTCACAAAGAATTTCAAAATGTTTATTTAAATAATGATTTTATTCTAAAATCGACATTTGTAAAGAGATCTGAGCCCAAGTTCACAAAGCATTCTAAAAATATACTCAACTGGCAATCACTGTTTATGAGATATATTTATGATCCAGAAACACAAAACTTCGACATAGTTTCTTATTGGTGTATAAAAGTTTTATAAAGGGCTGGCTATATTTTAGTTAAAATAAGGCGAACAAGTTTGAGTAAATTCTTAAGTCTGAGAATGTTTTGTGAACTCGGGGCCTAGTGTTTAAGATGATGGTTATTAAAAGTATTAGGTTTATTATATTATTTAGTTATAATTTGTTATGGTATTGGTATTTTATTGCATAATGTACTGATATTGTTGACTATGATGGCTCACATAACATTTCAATTATGTTTGTTAAAGACTTGATGCGTCATTTGCATTTTGGCTAAAATATCAAATTTCTCATGGCTTAAAACACACTATGTATGTACTTAGATGGATGTTATCTGAGCCAAAGATCATATGTTGGTATTGTGAGAGCCACAGTGGCTCAAACAATTGCTCACTAACCAGGCGGTTCTGGTCTAGGATTTTTCAGCATGATTTCCCCTTATCAGTGGTGTATGATGGAGGGCTTGGCGAGGGCCAGCGTCTATACCAGAATGAACGAAAAACCAAGGTCCCTCCTAGCACATTGTTAGTCCCGAAATGACCTAGTTTGTGTCGAGTGGACATTAAACCCCATTTCTCTCTTTCTCCCCCTAGCACGTTGCATGGTATATTCCTGTCTTCATTGGCCTTGTTGGTGCAGAATAGTTGATATTCATGTCTTCATTAGCCTTGGTGGTGATTTTATTTCATGTTGCTGTTGTGAAATCATGTTGTTCAGGAAAATGCTTGACAAACACACACATATGGTATCATTTATGAGATTTGCCCTTTTCCCTACTGTTAACATAATGTTCACCTTCTCATAATGCTTGTCTTCTTCAATAAACAGTCTAGAAATGAAATGGGTTTTAACATCATACTGTTATGCTCCGTCTGGGCTAATGAAGACGGGCATACAGTGTGCTATGCCGGAAATTTTACCTGAACAGCGGCACTACAGACTACTCTTATATCAAATTCCAACTGCCAGGGATATTTTATGTGCATGCCAATGTGTACACTGGACCTCAGTTTTTTCCGTCCCATCCGAATAACTATATGTCGTCCCTTGCCAGGCTCTCTGTCCTGCATCACTGACAAGGCTGAACCATGCTGGAAAATCCTAATGAACTTTCTCACCCAATGCAGGTATCGAACACCCAACCTCTAGGTTAGCGAGCCAAAGTGTAGCCACCATGGCGCTCGACAGTCAATAGAAGCAATGGTTTGTTCAAAATAAGATTACAGCGATTCTGTCTGGCTGTATTTCTTATACACACCAAGAATTAATTGTCCGCAATGGAACAAGAGCAGCAAAATTAATAAACCTTGGTGCAAGCTGGCCTTTATTTGATGGTTTACTATAGATTGAATTTGATGAAAAAAAAATGAGTTACAGTACTTTATATGTGTCTAAGAAAATCATTTAATGTACATTTGTAGATTTTTTTTTTTATTTATTAACTGTGATAGTGTTGGTTGTGTTCTGTTGATTGTTACTGCCACATTAATAATAATTATAAATCCTGTTCTGTTTTATATCAGTATTCAGATATTTGGTTGTTTTTGCCACATTAATAATAATTAGAAATCCCTTTCTGTGTTATATCAGTATCCAGATATTTGGTTGTAATAATAAATTTATATCAGTATTCAGATATTTGATGCATGTAATATAAACTATTGCTGGTTATTGTATATTAGATTAACATTTTGAGATGTTAAAGGGACAATAACACTCTTGCTGGCTTGACAGCTCCAGAAAATAAATAATAGCCTTATTATAAGTACTAGATGTTTAAGTGTCCTACCTGTTGTGTAAATTATCCATTACATCCTATTTTACTTGTCCAGAGGATTCGAAAATATTTTTTAATCCAAGTCACATTTGAATTTTTCCAATTTTTTAAATTAGGTGGGTTAAGATGAAATTTGTATCATCAATTAATTGGAATATTGTAAAATAGTACAATTTGTTGACCAGAATAAAGATTGGGACATATTATTCAGTTACAACAAGAGTGGTATTGAGCCTTTAAAACTGTGTGTTAATCTATTCATATTAAATACTGGTACATGGAGACAGGAACGCCCTTATTATTATGGTCCACCTGACCTATTAATATGTGATTGTCAAAATTTTTGAGTCTGTTTTTTTCTTCATATTTTTCAAATTTTGAAATCTTCATTTTTCTTCCTGTTTGGTGCTAAATCATATAATATTTACTACCAAACATGTAATTCATATTTTTAAAAAAATACCCTCCGATGTATAATAATATTTTTTTAAAAATATGAATTACATGTTTGGTAGTAAAATATTATATGATTTAGCACCAAATAGGAAGGAAAATAAAGAAGATTAAAAAATTTGAAAAATATGAAGAAAAAAACAGACTCAAAGATACATTATGGGAGATTAGATAACAAGTTGGCAGTTCTCACTATAATAGTTAAAAACAAGATAATGAAAACGCAATTTGTTGAAAAGTTCCGTCAGATTGATCCACTATGAACCAAGAAATAAGCGATCTAAAGTTCCGCATAGCCTCGGTCATCATTACTAAAGTCGGTACGACAAAAATCATAGTCTCGATTATCCATTTAATCGTTAAATCGAGAAGGAAAGTTATGCAGCAAATCGGATCATAATCGAACAAATATCGCAGGCTAGCGTTGACATCGAGAGTTGGTTATGGTCTGGATACGTTAATTATATAACGTTAGTTTATATAACATTTCAGGCCTAAAGAAAGACCTACAATAGGCAGATTTAGCTCTTGCATAATGTATGTTTAATAGTATTAGTAATAGGTCAGATGGACCATAATAATAAGAGAGTTACTGTCTCCATGTACCTGTGATATTAAATACTGGTACGTGTACTTATAAATATTAACATCGGTACCGATAATACTTCTGAAAATGTAGTGTATACGCTTTTCATTTAATAAATAGTTGCGTGGTTATGGAATAGGGAAGTAACTTCAATGTCTTAATTGCTTGTCACTCTGCCTGAACTTAAGCTAAAAAGAGTGTGACACAAGAACTTACATTACATTGAGCCCAATAGCAGCAATTAGTATTAGTGTAAATGTGATAGAGGCCCACAATTATAATCAGTGTTTTTACCAAATGAGCTTCTTATTTTAGAAAGATAAATACTTACAGCATTCCTTTTTATAAACCCACATTCAAATAATTGTCGTATATTAATGTAATTCTTGTCTGTTTGGTCCATACATGGACTTTCCACGTTCCTTTTGAACACTCGATAGCTACATTTATCATCTAGAGTTATTGTCCTTGATTACTTTTGTCAGATCTTGTGAATGGTCTAACCACAAAATTTACCATGCCATCTTTTTGAAATTTGCATGCGTTTTTCAGGTTAATGAGACCATTTCTGTTATGACCTTTTAACTTAGTATAATCTTGCCAATGCCCTAACAAATTAAAGTTTTCTTTCGGTCTCCTCAAAATTTATATGCGTTGTTCATATTAGTGGACTGAAGAACCCATATCCATTGATTACTTCTAGAGTTATGGCCCTTGTTGGCTTTGTAAATTCTTGTGAACACTATATTGACAAAAGTTATCATCTGACCTGCTTGAAATTAATATGTATTGTTCAGACTAGTGAATTGTAGAATAATATTAAATTTCTTATATGGGTTATTGCCCTTGATTATATTGTTGAATCTGGTCAGTGCACAAGAGACATTATACAGTACAATGATTTTACCTTTTTATTTATCTATAGATTCATAATAATGTGACAACTCTGTGAGCTGCTTGGATGACTTGGCTGACGTGGACATATGTTTCTTTTCCTGGCAGTCTACCTTTTGTATAAATATCCATGTTTATTTATATTTATTAATTTTTAATAACAGTGAATTAATTAACTACTTGTACTTATTTCATTATTGTTTGAGTTTGAATGTGTTAATCCCATCTTCATCAGCCCATTTGGTGCAGAAAAGTAGGATGTTCTAAAGTCTAAACCCTAATTCATTTCATTTAAAAGTCTTAATTCTGATTTTTCATTGTCCAAGATTAAACACAATTTGTTATTTTCATGTTTTGTTGTCCTTACTAGGACTACACTAGGATCTGGAAGAGTTGTTATATAAGCCGAGTTCTGATTGATGTGAGGGATTAGCCAATGAAACGGTCTGTTACAGCGACTTCTTGGCGTGCCATGCACGGAACTGTGGGTAAACCACTAGAACCGTCAACACTGATTGATTAATCAATGTCTGACCTCAAAGGGTCAAAAGCCGCTTGTAAGATCCCTGACCCGAACTGTGAGTACAACTTGTCAGATCTTTATATAGTGTAGGCCATCGAAAAGTATAAAAAAACGAAATGAAATATAGAACTGTACATGTATTTTGATCAGATTGTTTCTATAACTACATCTAGGACAGGTAATCAGAACAAAATCTATAAAGATTTAGATAAAGAGCTGACAGTTCTCGCTATTATAGTAGTTTAAAATTAGATAATAAAAAGGGAATATATTGAAAATTTCTATAAAATTACTTTATTCTGAGCAGAGTTATGACTGCACGGGTAATCGGAACAAAATCTATAATGGGGTAATACAATTTACTACTTATTAATTTAACCTAATATTTAAAAAATGCATGGTGTATCACTATTAATGCTTACAAATAATGATAATGCATAATCATACCACTTAGTTATTCTTCTGAGTTGGATAAATATATGTCCTATTTCCGGTAAGAGATAAAAAAAAAAAGCCAATAATTCACATCGTCGGTGAAGTGTCAAAAGGGTGTATCTAAAGAATTTCTAAAGATTAAGAAATAGAACCTTTTGCATTTCAAAATTTCCACAAATTAAGATACAACATTTGAACACATGATACCTAGAACAGTTCTAATTGGCATAGAGAGACACACAGCTTAGACAGAAACGTGTATATTGATTGGGAGAGTATAAAAATGCAAGAGTGTATTTGACTAATTTCGAGATATACACCCTTTTGACACTTCACAGACAACATGCATGTAAGATTGATAACATTTTGAAAGTTGTTGCCTGTTATATAGTAGAATAGAAATAACATGTGGCATGTAACATGTAAATAGTTTTTTTTAGTAAAATTATTCAATCTAATTAACACACAGATCCTATTTCGATTTGTTTTTTATAGTTAATATTTTGTTTTACTGGTCTTTACTACACTGGGATCTGGAAGAGTTGTTATGTAACCCGCGTCCTAGTTGATGTGAGGGATTAGCCAATGAAACGGTCTGTTGCAGCGAGTTCTTGGCGTGCGATGCACAGAACTGTGGGTATCCTACAAGGAACATCAGTTAATCAAATATCTGACGTCATAGGATCAAAAGATGCTTTTATGACTCCTCACACAACCTCCCACTACAAATGGTCAGATCTTCATGTAATAGAGGCCACCGAAAGTATAAAAAAAACGAAACAAAATATAGATCTGTATTTTAATCAGATTGTAAAGTAACTATTAGGTTGTCAGATATTGCACTCTACATAAGAAATACAAAGACTAAATTATGCATGTAAATAAAAGTACAAATACACCATATATATGTAGTTAACAGGTCAATGATTTATCGAATCTTTGGGTAAATAATTTAATTTGTTTTAATTTTAGGAAAAATAATAAATAATGCCCTTGATTTGTGATATTACAATTTTATGGTTATAATAAATTATAATTGTTTTATCTGTTTAATTTCATGATACTAGAATGTGTTGATATAAAAACAATTTTATTATATGCAATGGACATGCCAAAATGTTGGTCTACTACTAGTTTACTGCCTGATGTGTATATATTTTCCCATCTTACAAAAGAAAGCATTTAATTAAGGAGACACATTTCCTTCAATTTAAGTAAAGTGTACCTGTGTTGATAAAATTATATATTTTTCAACTCACATGAAATTCATTTATTCTGCTTTAATTTAAATTTTGAGTTTAATGCCTATGAAGACTGGCAGTAGTAGGCTTCTAAGTTCTATAATCCTTAATGAAGGAGTATGACAACCATACATGACAAACTTTTGACAAAGAAAAATTACAATTTTGAAATTCAGTGGCTGGTATCCGATTTTTCTACAACAGGTAGACTACATAAATATATGTTAATAATTCTTTGGGACATATTGGTTATGATTGGCTAAGATTATGGCAATACATTATATAATGTTTGCGATTTAATTGAGTTATGGACTAAACATACTTGTTTATTTTATAAACCTAGAAGGCAGATGTCATATATTTGATGTCAATAATAACTGTAAATTGTCCCTGATGTACATATAAATAATTATGATGTACTAAAGATATTATATTATTTTAAACATTAATACTTGTTGTTAATATTTTTAAGACCCCATGTTAAATATTCCATCTTTCACCAGTGCTTATTTGACTTATAGAAAGAAATTAACAAACAGCCCCCCTCCCCTCCCCTCCCCTCCGCTCTGCTCTGCTCAGCTCAGGTTCGCCCCGCCTATTTGTGACTGGTTAGCGGCGTCTACGTGTACTATATTTTCCAGAGTACTGGAAAAAAAGTATAGGACACCAAAGTCGAATTTAGTGAACTAAAAGGGTTTGATTAGAATTAATCGTGTCCACAGTTGCCATTTACGGCCATATAAAAATAGCGTAAAAAAAAGTAGTTGATTTTGCATCAGCGCATGAATAAACGCGCACCGACTAAAATCAACATCCGGGCAATTCCGTTGTCAACAACAACATGGCGAACGTCTAGCAGAAGGCTTTTCCGGCGTCCTTAGTTATGAGAAAGTTAATAAACATTTATTATTTGTAAAGTTTTGGGGGTTAAAACTGTCACAAACTGATAACAATGGATGAAAGACACTGGTGGATAACTGGAAAAATCCAGGAAAGTTTTAAAATAGGTGGATATGACAACCCAACTTTGCTTGAGGATTTCATGTGTGAAGAAACGACTCTAAATTTAATAAACCAATTTCTACGAGCTGGTGGACCATGTCGCCTATTCTTTTATTGCGAACGACCGGAATCGGGGATATTATCCACAAGGGAATTACATGCTACTGGAAATTTGGCCTCTCTCAAAGATGTGGAATTGGATAGTGTCACAATTTTATATTTTTTGAGAAATAAAACAGAAAAGGATGTTGATCCATCTCGAATGGAAAGAGATATATTTTGTGGGGAGTTAAAACATAACACTATAGAAACACTGAACACTCTGTTATCCGACATTTATATTCCCTTAATCAAAGCTCAGAAAGATTGGGGACAGTGCAATGATGAAGGTCAAACTAATTTGATACAAAACATGGATAAATTTGTCACAGCACTGAACGAAACATCTGCATCAATGCATTCTTCTAAACAGCTGGTTAGTATTATTAAACTATAACTGATACATGTTTACTTATAAAGTAAAATAAACATATAACCATACTCTTCTGTATCTTGGGGGGTCACGGTGGCTATAAGTGGGTAAGGCGCTGGCTCGCTAACCCGGACGTCGGGTGTTCGATCCTAACATTGGTCAAGAAAGTTCATCCAGATTTTCCGGCGTGGTTCCCCCTTGTCGATGATGCAGGATGGAGGGCCTGACAAGGTCAGCTGTCTAGTCATTCGGATGGGAAGAAAAACCCAGGCCCCGTGTACACAGGCTTGCACTTAAAAATCCCTTGACAGTTGGAATTCGATATAGCCCAGTTCGGAGGAGAATAGTACGAGGTTAAACCCAATTTCATTTCATTTCTTCTGCATCTTTACGATGTTGCTGATTAATTACATTATGATTGATAAACACTTGGGCCAAGCTCAAAAGCTCATTTTTGAACCAAATGATCTTTGATAACCATAACAGAAACTGATACCTTGAAAACAATGTTGTTACCTTTAATAATCTCTAAATGGGTATGGTTATTGTTAAATGATTCATGATGCAGGACGGAGGGCCTGACAAGGACAGCTGTCTAGTCGTTCGGATGGGACGAAAAACCGCGGTCCCGTGTACACATTGGCATGCACGTAAAAGATCCCTTGACAGTTGGAATTCGATATAAGAGTAGGCCGTAGTGTCGCTGTCTGGGCTAAATTTCCCTCATAGCACACTGTATGGCGTATGCCCGTCTTCATTAACCCAGTTCGGAGCAGAACAGTAGGACGTTAAACCCCATTTCATTTCATTTGTTAAATGATTCCAAATGATTTTTTGTAAAGAACTATTAAAGCTTACTGATGATTATGATTTGTTTCAGATGCTGAAATTGCCAGAGAATATTATTTTGAATGATTTTAAATTACAAAGGGCTGCTGCATTAGATGCTGAACTTATTGGTCAGTATGAAGAACTAGTCACTGATTGGATGAATACAATAGAGACTATAGTATTAGATACTTCTGATGAAAGGTATTACCTTTATTAAATAAGAATTATGGGAGATTAGATACAGAGCTGAAAGTTCTCTCTATAATAGTTAAAAAATAGATAACGTAAAGAGAATATGCTGAAAATTTCAGTCAAATTGCTTCACTCTGAACCGAGATATTAGAGATTGAATTTTAGACCAAACCTCGATCATCATTACTAAAATCGGTATGATAAAAAACAAAGTCTCGGATATCCATTTTGATGCTAAATCATCCATCACAAAATGTATTCAGATCCAGTAAATATTGCAGGCTACCTATGGCATTGAGAGTTGATTATGGCCTGGATATGTTAATTAATGTCAAATTAATAATTAGAATAACATTTCAGGCCTAGTAAAAGACCTGCAATAGGTAGATTTAGCCCTTGCATAATGTATGTTTAATAACCAAATCCTCTGTTTCTTGGCATCTGGTAGGCCTACGTGTAGAGTAGAGTAAGGCCAAATGACAGCAGTGCATCACACATTGGTTTGTTCGCCGTTATTTCAATGAATGCAGGAGGAAAAAAATATGCTCTACTCGATCAGGGGGTCCTGATCCCCTTGGACTTCCTTCCCTCTGGAGTCTGGACACATGCATTTTGTAGTTCCATTAATTGTTCTATTACGTTATTACATTTCCAAATGCGCTATCATCTTGAAAGCATGTTATTCTTCTAAATATAAGGTACGTTTCTATGCATTTAAACCATTATGGTTAGTGTTGGCTTAGATTTAAGAAAGTGTAATGTAGACGTAGGATTAAGAATTTACATGGTCCATAATCAATATTTATTTTAGGTTTATGGATCCTAATGCTGGGCCTTTATCAGAATTAGACAGATGGAGAAGAAGACAGAGGTTATTAACTAGTTTAACTGAACAGTTGAAGAGTAAGGAATGTAAAGCTGTAATAGGTGTTTTGATAACGGCTAAATCTAGATTATTGAGACGCTGGAAAGTTATAGATGTCAGGTAAGCTTACAGTATATTCTGATTCATTGTAAAGGGGGTTGGATGGCCGAATAGTTAGCATGTTCGCGATGTATCATAATGTCTATCATGGAGTCAACTGGTGTGGTTTTGATTCCCCGCTTGTTCATGACAAGGAGTAGGGTCGCCTGTCCAACCTCGTGGGTTTTCTCCTGGTCCCCCGGTTTCCTCCCACTGCTAAAGACCCTTACGCGCATGCAAACTACTTAAAATAAATTTAAACCATATGTTAGTCCCGCAATGGCCTGGTTTGTGTCGAGTGGACGTTAAACCCCATCTCTACCACAATACAGTAAATGTAGGTTTGGAATATTAAGGGGAGGTAACCCAACAGCATATATTGTTCACCCATTACCGTTAATTTTTGAATGAATTATGGCCCTTCATTGAATTTAGATCAACGAAAATCATGTTTCCGGAAGTGTTTTAGGTTAAACTTTGTGATATTTGATTGAAGGTTGGTACACTGCGGTATATGGAAGAGTTACAGATCATTTTAGCATTTTGTGGGATTGAGTTGATTTGTTTATGAGTTGTCGACTTAATCAACGAAAATTTAGAATTCTGGAATTTATTAAGGTTAAACGCGTAGGTATTTGAATACTGTTGTATATATAGCCGAGTTACAGATCAAGACTGTATGACAAAATGACCACTCCCATTTACGCAAATAGTATCAGCATGTATGGTAGAAGAAACAATGGTACTGGTACAAAACCTGTCAAAAATATCGCTCCAAGACGTAAACTGTAATTATTTGTCTTATTTTTTCAGCATAACAGATGCTATGAATGATACCAAGGATAAAGTGAAATATTTGGAATCTCTGAGACGACATTTTGATCATTTGTATAATGATGCTACACCTCATTCTATCATGAATACAGCATTGCCTGGTCTTACTAATAGTATTAAACAAATGGAATCTATATCAAGATATTATGGCAGAGTTGGTTTTCTTGGGATTATCTTAGCAAAGGTAGAAAACAAGATTATTTTATTAAATAATGATAATGCTCTCTAGTGAAGACTGCACGAACAGTTTTAATTAAAAGTGTATCATAAAATTATTCATACCAGTTTTCATGAAAACTAATCTATGATCTTCAATTGATTTTTTTTTTGTTCTAGAAATTTTCGGAGATTTAGTAAAAGTAAAATAAGTTGAACCTAAGATTTGAAGCACACAGTGCAATGGGAGTTTATAAGACAAATTAAACATACATTATGCAAGAGCTAAATCTGCCTATTGCAGGTCTTTTTGTTAGGTCTGAAATGTTATATAAACTATTTATTAGACATTTATTAACTTATCTAGGTCATAATCAACTCTCAATGGCATCTGATTCTCAAGATTTTAACTGGATTAAACACTTGGCCATTTAAATATTTAATTTAAAAATGGGAAAGCAGAGATAAGTCTTGAATATACCAGTGCCCTGCTGGTTACCACAATGCACACATCTTGTCAAAACTACAAATATGTGATAACTTGGCTCAGAATGAAGTAATATGAATGAAATTTTCAATATTTTCATTTTACATTATCTATTTTTGAGCCATTATTGCAAGAATAGCCAGCTCTTTAGCTAAATCTTACATAATGTATATTTAAGAGTTCCATTTCTATAAGTATGGATTTTTCATAATTATTCAAGAACTTAACTATATGTTCATAATAGAAAACTAATTGTATGGTTGTTTTTTAACAGGTCACAAATCAGATTGTGCTGGCATGTAAAGAACATATAAAAAAATGTACCATCAATATTATAGAAGATGAGGATACACTGTGGACTCGAGTTTCAGAGGAAGTGCAAAACAAAGATTCTCTGAATGTTGCAGACCCACATCAAAAATTGCTTCGTAGTCAAGTTGAATCAAAGTTAAAAGTAGAGTGTATTTTATTCACAGAGCAATTTTTTTTTCTATAATTTTTTTTTTATCCATTTCTTCATCTCTTGTTAAAGTAACTATTGCATTTTTTCAGATATTGGCAAAACTAGCAAAATATTAAAGTATGTCTTCAATAGGGTTAGGGTTGTTATTCTATGAAAATCCCAGAGAGTTCATCCTGTCCCTGCCCTAGTATATCTAAAAGCTATTACGACTTTGAAAGACAACTGAATTATAAGAACACTAGGGGTGTTGGATGGCTGAATGGTTAGGGTATGCACGCTGTATCATAAAGTCTGTCATTGAGTCAACTGGCGTGGTTTCGATTCCCTGGTTGTACGTGACAAGGAGTAGGGTCACCTGTCCAACCTCGTGGGTTTTCTCCAGGTCCTCCAGTTTCCTCCCACTGCTAAAAGACCCCTACACGCAAGAATATTTGAATAAGGTATACTATAAATTAAAAAATATAATATAATTTCAGGGAGCAAGAGGTAAAGGAAAAGAGTCCAAAGAAATAGGTGTGGTGGATAAAAGCCTATATGGACGACTGCGGTCTTGTTTAACATTACAGAGTTTTTATCGAGAGGCATTGAGGTCTTTGAGAGATTCATTAGGAAATGTTACCAACTTGTCTCATTTCTCTTCTGTCAGCAGTTTTGTTGGAGCTAGTGTCATGTCAAGGTATGAAGAATGTCTCACTATTAGAATAATTTATTTTAATGAATAATGATATGTAATAATTGTAATATCATAAAATGGAGTAGTTGAATTGGAATTAAAAAGAGTAAGTAAACCCTTTTTATTGCATCAAGCATGAAATGAAATGGGGTTTAACGTTCAACTGTTCTGATCTGACTGGGCTAATGAAGACTGGCATACGTGATACAACTAGTGTACTATGGAGGAAATTTTGCATGGACAGCAGCCCTATTGCTTACTCCTATAGCAAATTCCAAAGCCAAGTTTTTTTTCACGTGCACGCTAATGTGTACAATGGATCTATGTTTTTTGTAACCATCTGGACGACTATACATTGTCCTTGCCAGGTACTCTGTCTTGCACGATTGACACCAGATGAACTTTCTCGGCCAGCACCGTGATCGAACACAAGATCTCCAGGTTAGCGAGCTAAGATCTTACTCATTAAGCCATTGCAGCCACAGAATAATGAAATTATTTTTTGAGTTGGTGAGAATTTTTGGCCTAGATGGAATTATGGAGAAATATTTTCAATGGTCAGAGATCCCATAACTGAGCTGTGGTTGGATGTATATTTCATTACCTGGCAACCTATCTTTTCTATTTTATTTTACAGCCGAAGTAAGCAGACCACAGCTACAAGTGCATTATCAAGAGGCACATTCTCACCGTCCAAAAAAGGTTTATCATTGTTTGGTGAAAATGCTGGTCATGGTGTACCTCTGACTGATGAAGATGCTATTTTAACCCATTTTGACACGTTTTGTTCTAGAATTAGACAGCTGTTAGATGTAATGAATACAATGTCTCAATATTCAAAGTAAGAACAAACACTATTTGATCAATCTGATTAAAACACAGATCCTATTTCGTTTTGTTTTTATAGTTCAAAATTTCGTTTTACTTGTCTTTACTACACTAGGATCTGAAAGAGTTGTTATCATTGACGTGTTCTGAATGGTGTGAGGGATTAGCCAATGAAACGGTCTGTTACGGCGAGCTTTAGGCGTGTTATGCGCGGAACTGTGGGTAATCTACTAGTAACAACAATGCTGATTTGTTAATCAAATGTCTGATGTCATAGGGTCAAAAGCCGTTCGTATGATCTCGGACGCGACCTATCGCTACAACTTGTCAGATCTTCATGTAGTGTAGACCATCGAAAGTATAAAAAAACGAAATGAAATATAGATCTGTATTTTAATCGGATTGATATTTGATATAACCTTTGAGCTTATTTTTTATAGATTTAAAAATTACAGTATGTCATTGTTTGTCAAAATATTTCAAACATCTTGTCATTTTGAGAGTTTTTGGACACATATTTTGTACCATTCAAATAACTATATACTTTTTTATATATCAATCATACAAAAAATATAATGAATGTTCTTATCTTGATAATATATTACTGTTTTGGAGTTCTCAAATTAGTAGATTATTGTATATAGAAATTGATGGGAATTCGATTACCGAATGGTTAGCTTGTGCGTGTTGTATGAGTCATTTGGCGTGGTTTCGATTCCCCAGTTGCACATGATTAGGAGTAGGATCGCCTGTCCAACCTTGTCATTGAGTCAACTGGCGTGGTTTCGAATCCCCGGTTGTACGTGACAAGGAGTAGGGTCGCCAGTCCAACTTCGTGGGTTTTCTCTGTGACCTCCGGTTTCCTCCCACTGCTGAAGACCCCTATGCGCAAGCGAATTATGGAAATAAAATTGAACCATATGTTAATCCCGAAATGGCCTGGTATGTGTCGAGTGGACGTTAAATCCCATTTCTCTCTCTCTCTCTCCTCTCACTGCTAAAGACCCCTTCGCGCAAGCAAATTATTGAAATAAGATTTAACCATATTTTAGTCTCGAAATGACCTAGCTTGTGTCAAGTGGACGTTAAACTCTCTCTCTCTCTCTCTCTCTCTCTCTCTCTCTCTCTCTCTCTTACTCTCTCTGTGTAGAAATTGTGTTATTTATATTTTATTGTTTATTTTTAGAATGGTGAATGTATCTGCTGGTATTCCCCGACCTAGAAAAGATGATCTAGTCATAGAGGAACCAGAACTTGACGAAAAATATAAATATAGGAAGGAAGCAGAGAAAAATAAAATGCTAAGTAAACAACAGATTTATGTATACATTTAAATAACTGAACACTGATGAATGAATAATGTTAAAGTATAATGAAATGGGGTTTAACATCCTACTGTTCTTGTCCCACTGGGCTAATGAAGACAGGCATATTATAAGTGTGCTATGAAGTAAATTTTGGCTGGACAGCATACTCTTATTTCGAATTCCCACTGGGGGGAGCCACGGTGGCTAAGTCGGGAAGATGCTGGCTCGCTAGCCTGGAGGTCGGGTGTTTGATCCCTGCATTGGCCGAGAAAGTTCATCCAGATTTTCCGGCGTGGTTTCCCCTTGTCAGTGATGCAGGACGGAGGGCCTGACAAGGACAGCTGTCTAGTCGTGCGGATGGGAAGAAAAACCAAGGTCCTGTGTACACATTGGTGTGCACGTTAAAGATCCCCTGGCAGTTGGAATTCGATATAAGAGTAGACCGCAGTGCCGCTGCCCGGGCAAAATTTTCCTCATCGCACACTGTATGACGTATGCCCGTCTTCATTAGCCCAGTTTAGGAGCAGAACAGTAGGATGTTAAACCCCATTTCATTTCATTTTTTCGAATTCCCACTGTGAAGTTTATTTCTACATGCACGCCATTGTGTACATCAGACCTTGGTTTTTTGTCCCATCCAAATGACTGTACTATAAAAACATACTCTTAATTATCCATTTTTGGATTAAATCATCAATGAGCGTTGAGCAGCAAATCAGATTCAAATCCAGAGAAAATCCGACACATAAGATGGCATCGAGAGTTTATTAAGGTCTTTTCATGTTAATAAATGTCTAATTAATAGTTTATATAACATTTCAGCCCTAAAGAAAGACCTGTAATAGGCAGATTTAGCTCTTGCATAATGAGCAGAGTTGGATGGCCGAATGGCTAGCGTGTGCGCTCTGTATCGTAAGGTCTGTCATTGAGTCAACTGGCATGGTTTCGATTCCCAGGTTGTATGTGACAAGGAGCAGGGTCGCCTGTCCAACCTCGTGGATTTTCTCCGGTTTCCTCCCACAGCGAATTATTAAAATAAAATTGAACCATGTGTTAGTCCCGAAATGACCTACTTTATGTCGAGTGGACGTTAAACCCCATTTCTTTCTCTCTCTCTCTCTTGCATAATGAATGTTTAATATTCCAGAAACTAAAGAAGATTATGCAAAAACTCCAGCATTAGAGTTGAATCTAGATAGAAATCAACTTGTTGCTATAGCTGAAGATGAAGAGGTGCTTGAAGATAATAAGAAAGATGAAGAAGGAAAGATACCAGATAGTATGGAACACGCTGATGAAATATTTGATGTTATAAATACTAAAACTGGTCTCACAGAAGAAGAACTAACTATCTTAAGTAAGTTAAAGATACATAATGGAAGATCTAGCTGAAGAGCTGGCCGTTCTTGCTATAATGGTTAAAAAATACTTTATTCTTGGCGAAGTTCCGACCGTTTGAAGATGTAGTAAAGAGCTTTTATTGTCGTACCAACAGTACTGGAAAAACAAGACTTTAGTCTTGATTATCCTGTTTATTGTTAAATTTTTTAATCTTAAAGGCATTTTAATCCATTTAAATCTCTGCCATTCGATGACCTAGAAAGTAGATTATGGGCTTGTCTTATGTCTAATTAATAATTTAGATAACATTTGAAGCCAAAAGAAATACCTCCAGTAGGCAGATTACGTAATGTATCTTTAATACCGTGTTCACAATTAGAATTATCATGTAAGTGGAAATGTGAGTGTCTGGTACAACCAGCGACCAGTAAAGATAGCAGAATATATTTCTAAAGCAGCCTGGCCCAAAATTTGAATTGGAAAATGTAATAGCAACTACAATTTTACTTTGGCACTGAAATGTCACAAGGACTGCAAATATCATCTTGAATTGAATATATACCATGATATATGTCTGGTGTCTGGAAATAAGGTAGAGAGAGATAGAGAAATGGGGTTTAACGTCCACTCGACAAAAACTAGGTTTAATTTTATTTCAATAATTCGCTTGCGCGTAGGGGTCTTCAGAAGTGTGAGGAAACCAGAGGACCCGGAGAAAACCCACGAGGTTGGACAGGCAACCCTACTCCTTGTCACGTACAACCGGGGATTCGAAACCACACCAGTTGACTCAATGACAGACCTTATGATACAGCACGCACGTGCTAACCATTCGGCCATCCCCCCCCTCCCCCATCCACACACACACACTGAAAATAATGACATGATATATTTATTATAGGACGTTATTATCCGGAAGATGAAGAAGATGATGGACCTAGTGTCTCATATATAATAGAAAAACATGTCAACAATATGACGAAAGCAATGAGTGAAAATGTTACGACTAAAACTATGTTAGATGTAGAATCTAAGGTAATTAAAGTTATTCTTAATAATACAGTTGTTGGGTTTTTTTAGCTGTTGAAAATAAGAAACAAGTAATACATGTCTGTAGCTATATTTTTGAAAACATTGTAATAATTTGTAATTTAAAATCAGGTGATCAGGTGGACAACACAGTACGAATGTACGAAAACCAGGGCCCTGCTTCTCGAAATCTTAACTAAAGATAAAATCTAAATTTGAGTAAATACTTCTATTTTGATTGGCTAAGCACTAAAATCAATCTAATATTATCCAATCAAATTACTAAAATCTGGATTTTATCTTAGTTAAAATTTCGTGTAACAGGCCCATTGTCACAATCAGTTTGAAAGACATTTAATTCGCAAAAAATCCTCACTGTAACAGAAAGAGAGCAAGAGAAATGGGGTTTAACGTCCACTTGACACAAACTAGGTCATTTCGGGACTAACATGGTTCCATTTTATTTCAATAATTTGCTTGTGCGTAGGGGTCTTTAGCAGTAGGAATAAACCAGATGACCCGGAGTAAACCCACGAGGTTGGACAGGCGACCCTGTTCCTTGTCACATACAAGCGGGGATTCGATACAACTCCAATGACAGACCTTATGATCTAATATGCACTCATTAACCTTTCGGCCACCCAACTTCCCTCATCTAAAAGAGAAAAGAGAAAAATATAATTTGTGTTTATATATTATTTCAGGATAAAGACAAGTTTGATACGTACTATACAAACTTTCTATCTATAATACAAGATTTGGAGAAATTTCTTGGTGCCTATATGCATGCTATATTTGTTAGGAAGATGAAAACACAGCAAGGATTAGAGATTATCACCAAGTAAGATATTTTGTTATATTCGGATCCTTGGATCCAGGGGTGTTACACAGTTGCATGTGGGTGAAAATAAAAATCAACCATTCTCCATGTTAGAATTCCAATCTCTTTCTTTATTACTCAAAAAGGCAGAAGAACTACACCATAAGGGAGACAACTTGTGTTAACTTAAACATAAGGTTTCAGACCACAATGATTTAGAATATACCACAATATGACAATATACTTTTCATTTGTCATATTGATCATATTGATTAAAGTAATTAATTAATAATTTTCATGGTCGAGTGAATTCTAAACTAATGATATTTTACTTTAAAAGTGTTCCTATAAACCTTTTCCTTAATTAGGTTTGCACCTATACAGAGTCGACCTGGAATACGCGGAACTGTAGCTGAGAAATTTGTTGAATTATTTAACTGGTATGAATCAGATTTAGAAGAAGTACAGAAGATTTATGAAAATAATAAGGTAGGTAAAAGCAAAATAAAATGAGTTTTACAATTGTCTTTTATAGAAAGGGCACTGAATATTGCTTATCATTGAAAAGATTAAATGTTGAACATCCAAGGTAAAATGCTTTGAAAGTAGTCAAGTCTCTAACTCAATATCATCCAAAGTCTTCGACATTGAAAACACGAATTATTTGTCAATTTAAATCAACATTAATGTTGTCATCTTACCTGGAAAAGATGGACTTCCGATATCTAATATTTAAAACAAAATAAACATTTTACCATTGGTACACGAATCATGTGCAATAAAGCGTTTCAGCGCCATTTGTAATAAGGGACTCGAAGAACAGGGCTAGACATATTCCACAAGTCATGTCAAACGGGGACTTCATATTTTTATCTGGAGAGCATACACAATAAATACTATTGGTGTAGACTGGAACAACCAGATGCTAGAGATTGCCATTCGATTGAGACTTCTGGAGTATTTCGCCGAACATAACCGATTTAAAATTAGAGTAAAAACGGAAACGATTGAATGTAAATCAGTTTATATACATTCATATTACATTATTATATGAGTTGTGACCCATGTGTGTCACTTTCTAGGTCCCAAATATTAGCAATTTAGCTCCTTTAAGTATATTTTTGTGTTTTTGCATCCAAGCATCTTTAATTATACTGATAAGTTTGAAATCATTTAATATTTATCATACTATTGAAATTCCAATTTGCTTTTTTAAGGAGCACCCACAAACTGTACGAAATGCACCTCCTGTAGCTGGGGCCATTTATTGGTCACGTCAATTATTAAAACGTATAGAAGATCCCATGAAGATTTTCCGTGATGTAAAAGCTGTTACTCAGTTAACAGAGTTTGGCCGTATTGTTAGAATATATAATAGACTAGCCACAGCTCTGGTAACGTTTGAAAGTCTATGGTTTACACAATGGAAGAATAGAATAGATATGGCTAAAAGTGGTTTACGTGCTACATTATTTGTTCATCATCCAGTTACTAATAAAATAGTCGTTAATTCAGATGAAAGGTAGGCTATTGTATTTGAGTAAATCTTGTTTTTGGTTTAGACAATATTTTATTCAACTTCTGTTCCAGCTTCATATTCTGTGACCGCTATGCGCAAGTGAATTATTGAAATAAAATTAAACCATATGTTAGTCCCGAAATGACCTAGTTGTGTCGAGTGGACGTTAAACCCCATTTCTCTCTCTCTCTCATATTCTGTATCAACTGAGGGGGGTTGGGTGGCCGATTGGTTAGCATGTGCGTGCTGTATCATAAGGTCTGTCATTGAGTCAACTGGCGGGTTTCAATTCCCTGGTTGTACGTGACAAGTAGTAGGGTCGCCTGCCTAACCTCGTGGGTTTTCTCCTGGTCCTCTGGTTTTCTCCCCACTGCTAAAGACCCCTACATGCAAGCGAATTATTGAAATATAATTGAACCATATGTTAGTCCCACATTAACTAGTTTGTGTCGAAGGGATCTCTCTCTCTCTCTTGCTCTCTCTCTCTCAACTGTATTAATATATATTCACACATTGTTTGGCATGATAAAAGTTCTCAAATATACAATCTGATTAGAATACAGATCTATATTTAGTTTCATTTTTTTATATTTTTGATGGCCTACACTACGTGAAGATCTGACCATTTGTAGTGGAAGGTCGTGTCAGGTGTCATACGAGCGGCTTTTGACCCTATGACATCAGACATTTGATTAACCAATCAGCGTTGATGTTTCTAGTGGGTTACCTCACTCGCGCCAAAAACTCACCATAACAGACCGTTCTATTGGCTAATCCCTCATATCATCCAGAATGCGGGTTATATAACAACTCTTCCAGATCCTAGCTTAGTAAAGACAAGTAAAACGAAATTTTGAACTATAAAAAAACAATCTGGGTTTTAATCAGATTGTCAAATATAGGACCCAAAGAAAAAGTTTGTGCAAATCCAGTATGAAATAAACCAAAATCACAAAAGTTTCATTTTTTGAAAATGCAGGATCTGATAAAAGTTTTGTAATATCAAAAGAATTATGACAACACAAGCATTAAAAATTTTATGAAGAATCAGAAGTGGCTATTCTTTTGTTTTAAGTGTTTCATAGGTGCAAGTACTTTCATTTGTATATCTGTCCCCCCCCCCCCAATATACCAAGAATATAAAATAAATTTGTTTGGTATTCATGCCATTTTATTGAATTTCAAGGACTAATTGATTGTGTTTTTTTTACAGAGTATTAGAATTGATTCATGAAGCTAAATGGTTGACACGACTTGAAATACAAATACCTGATTCAGCTATGGGTATAATGCAACAAGAAGAAAGATTTAAGAGTTATAAAGGACATCTTGAATTAGTATTAAATGAATATAAAACAGTATGTGAATCTATACCTGAATCATTACGTGATTTATTTACACCTCATATAGAGAATGTACAACAACAATTACAACCAGGTCTTAGTACATTAGCCTGGAACAGCATGAATATAGGTAGGTATTATTTATATTATTCTGTATAGATGTAGGTATTATTTAGCCTGGAACAAATTAATATAGGTGGTTATTATTTATATTATTCTGTATATAGGTAGGTATTATTTATTACATTAGCCTGGAACAGCATGAATATAGGTAGGTATTATTTATATATGAAAATTATTCTGTATAAATGTAGCTATTATTGAAATTTGACATACTTTTTTTCGCAAACTGTCATTATACCGACTAGGTTTCGCGCAATATATATCGGTAAACTGACATGGAATGAAATACGTAGCAACTAGCCAATCCTACACCTAAGTTATGGGGCTTGCTGTTAAACTGTGAAGAATGACCATTCTTGATTCTTGGCTGAGTTGAATACGGTATACAATTCTTGTTTATTGTCTGTCAGCGAAAATAACAAAGATAGCTGACATGAAAATATCTTTCTAGATGACCGGAGATTGCATTTTACATGACATTTTTGTCAAGTTTAATAAATCACAATGTATTGATTTAATGTACCGGGTATAGCTATATTAGAAAAGAGGTTCATAAAGGGATCGTTGATGGTTAGTTCCATCCATTTTCGGCGACTGCACCAAATTGAGTTTTCAAACCTTTTCACAAGTTAAACAGGCCTTTCTTTAGGCCTGAAATGTTTTCTAAAGTATTAATTGGACATTAATTAACTGATCCAGGCCTTAATCAACTCTCGATGGCATCAAATTTCTCTGATATTAAATAGATTAGAATGGTTCAGCGATACTTTGATTTAATCAAATATGGAGGACCGAGACTTAGCTTCGATCAACCAGTACGGTGGTTGAAATTATTGCACACGTCTGTCAAAACTTCAAAGGCTAATATCTTCGCTTGCAATAGAGTAATTTGAATGAAATTTGCAAATTATTCATTTTACATCATCTACTTTCGAACTATTATAGCAAGAACGGCTAGTTCTTTATCTAAATCTTACATAATGTATCTTTAATTACCTTGTGCTAACTTTTACATTTAAAAAATATTTACCTGATGTAGGTTCTGATTGAAATACAAAGTTGGCCTTTGTGTATGAATTTCTGAAAGTAGTGTAAAATCAACCGAATTGCACCATATTGCATGCCTAAATGCAAAATTTTCTCCGGGGAGCATGCCCCAGAACCTCCCTAGGTTATTTCGCACCTGCAACACTTATTTTCAAGCCTTCCGCTCTCCAAAAACTAGCTGCTTACTTTGATACTTTACCCACCTTCAGTGATATTTAATGAAACCCCTGAATTCTGGTAAATGGTGTTTTACTAAAATATGTTAGAAGTGTAAGCAAAGAAGATGGGGACTAAATCTTAAAGATAAGCCATACATTGCAAAAGTTCGATTTTGATTCAAATACTTTCCTAGTCTTAGAAGAAGTCACTCATTTTAGGCAAGGGTAGGATAAATCAAATTTCATCATTTCAAATTAATTCAATACATATTTATCTCAACCTCTGTCATGTGAGATTAATTTCGTATGCATTACTTTCTTGAAGTACAATGTACATGCACATACAGTATATTTATAATTTATGATGGTTAAACATACATTATGCAAGAGCTAAATCTGCCTATTGCAAGTCTTTCTTTAGGCCTGAAATGTTATCTAAATTATTAATTAGACATTAATTAACTTATCCAGACCATAATCAACTCTCGATGTCAACACTAGCCTGCAATATTTATTGGATTATGATCCGATTTGCTGCTCAATTTTCATTCATGATTTAATCATGAAATGGATAATCTTACCGACTTTAGTAATGATGATCGAGGCTAGGCTGAAATTTCAATCGCTAAATTCTTGGTTCATGGTGGATCAATTTGACTGAAATTTTCAGCAAATTCCCTTTACATTATGTAGTTTTTAACTATTATAGTGAGAACTGCCAACTCGTTATCTCTCTAATCTCCCATAATGTATATTTATTCAATGGTGTTGTTTTTACAGATGCATTCTTACATCAGATCCATACAGCTACATCGAAACTAAAGAATATACAGGAGAAAGTCAATGATTTAATGAAGAATAAAGTTATTGGTGTTATTGATATTATAAACAACTTCTGTCTTTATGATAATCGACTAGCTTTCTCACAGACATGGGTAAGAATATTCACCATATATCTTCAATTATGTACTGTCTAAAGCTCGAGACCATTAAGCGACTTAAAATACAGACACTCCGCACATGCTTTTACAGTGAAATACCTCACGCGAGTCCAATATTTCACTAGTATAAATAATGTACGATTTGCAAGGTGCCCATACGATTATTTGAATAATGGTACGCCAACATCAAAGGGTGATGTCACATCTGTATTTTAAAAAACAATAATACGATAATTTGGCTTGACACAAGTGAAGACATGAAAAGCTCTTTTTCTGACATCTATTTTTAGATAGTAATTATTTGTTAAAGAACAAATGAAATATTGTTATAAAATCCTTTGGTATTTTCTGAGAAAATTCTCTTTATTTACATCCAAAATGGCATAGCATGCAGTTAGCACATTTTGGTTTGGAAAACCTGTCTTTTTCACATGATTGTTTCCCTTTTGTTACAAACAAAAATAAAGAAGCAGAAGTTTTGAAACAAATAGAGACACAGTACAGTGCACCATGGGTGTAATTTTTACAATGTCCACTAATCTTCCCCAGTCCCAAATTATGAAATTAATAAGTGCACTTATATACCTGGGGCCTAGTTCACAAAATCTTGAACTAAAATATCTTAAGAAAGCAACCATTTAGTTGGTTGAGGAATAACATCCTTGTACAAATTGTAACTCTTGGTGGGGGTTGGGTGGCTGAATGGTTAACGCGTGCCCATTGTGCTTTGAATCAGAAGGTCTGTCATTGAGTCATGTGGCGTGATTTCGATTCCCCTATGTACGTGACAAGGAGTAGGGTCGCCTGTCCAAACTTGTTGGTTTTCTCCGGGTCCTCTGGTTTTCTCGTCTGCTAAAGACCCCCACTCGCTAACAAATTAGTGAAATAAAATTGAACCATATATTAGTCCCAAAATTTCCTAGTTTGTGTTGAGTGGACGTTAAACCCCATTTCTTTCTCTCACCCCTGATCTTCCTGGGCTCTAATTATGAATTTTATAAATGCACCTGGGATCTTGTTCACAGTATCTTAAACTAAAATATCTTAAGAAAGCAGTCTATTCATTGGTTGGCCAATGAAAGGGCAGAATTCTTCAAATATTTTAGTTTTAAATTTTCATGAAGAAGGTCCGTTGCTAATTACTTTTAATTATGTTTGATTTGATTGTAGTCACCAGTTGAATTCCGTGAGGAGATGTTAGAGAGTATAAAAGAAAGATCCCAACAGTTACACCATAATGTAGCAACAGTTGTAGAAGGTTTACAGAATGTAGCTAATTTACTTAGCACCAAAAAGGTAGTATTTTTACCTGTTTAAAGCTCATTTAGTAATTGAACACGTTATATTAAACACAAGAATTCTATGGAAAACAATTACTATATTTTTAATAAGAGCTACAAGAGAATCATTGTAGAAGTGTATCTTTGATTGGAAATACAGTAAACTTTGCATAAGTCGGATCTAAGTGGACTGACCAATTTTATCTGAGTTAAGCAAAGATCCGAGTTAAGCAAAGACCAAAATTCAATCTTAGCTCGATTAGAAATAAACTACAAGAGCCAGATAATAATTGATTCAAACTCACATTTCAAGCTTTTGTTCGTATGTGTGAGTAGATAATTTCTGTTTTGTCGGCATTTTTGAAAAATGTCCTAAATTTTCCCGAAAATTGTCACGTACAGCAGACAGCGAGTTTCGAATTTTCAGGGAAAATTCTATTATTGCCTTGCGTCAAATAGGCTAATTTGAGGAAAATGATAGAGGAAAGTATTTTGGGGCTCTGTGCATGGAATAGCTAACTGTGTTTTAGACCATCGAGATGAAACTGACTTTGTACTGCCGATCTGACTTAGGTGAAGGAAAAAAACTGGAATTCAATCAAATGGACCGAACATTTTGATCCGAGTTGAGCAAAGATCTGACTTAGAAAATCCGATTTGCGCACAGAAATATAATAAGAAAAACTTGAAAGATCAAAGGGTCTAAACAATTTTATCCGAGTTTAGCGAAGATCCGACTTATGCGATGTTTGCTGTACAGTAATTGTTTTCCATAGAATTCTTGTGTTTAAAGATACATTATGGGAGATTTTTATAGAGAGTTGGCCATTCTTGCTATAACAGTTCAAAAGTAGATGATGAAAGAAGAATATATTGAAAAATTCAGTCAAATTACTTTATTCTGAACATAGTTATCATCGTTGTAATATTTGCCTAGAAATGGTAGCGAAATGTGTCTTCACCTTCGCCGATCGTTTGATTGACAGGCGTTAACTCCACCTACATATCTCGATTATCAAGTAGAGTTTTCAATGGCATACGGAAACGGTTTACAGTGGCCTCGCTAAGTACACTCTATCATTTAGCCTCGATCTAACTGATGTATTTTCATCAGGTTACCCCTTATTTGATTTAATCAATTAGTGAAATCCTATTTAAATCCGAGCTGTAGCCGAGCCATCCGTGGGTCTACAGAGTTGATTTTGGTCTTGTTATTTAAATAAAGATCTAATTTATAATTTCTATAACATCTGAAGCCTAAATTAAGACTTGCAATAATCAGATTTAGCTCTTGCATAATGTATGTTTAATGTAGTATATTTACAAATTAGTTTATAATTTTCCCAGTAGTTGACAGTCATTCATGGTGGTGGTTCTTTTTATTTATCTGTAGCCTCAATGAGTGTTGTAAATTTTATATTAGAAAATCATTAGTTTAATGATAATTTAATTTTAAACCTCTAAATTAGCTTTATATTAGATTTATATTGAACAATTTTCTAATTTTTGCAATATAAGTAGAATAAAGGTTTGATTTAAAGCCTTTGAAAATAAGCTTTATATTTGCTTTAGATATCACTAGTGACATTAATATATTGGTTTAAATGCAATCTAAAAAAACTAACCTCATTAGAAAGTGCCTTCCCTTTTTTGTATTTTAATTTATGCTTAATTTGCTTTTGACTCCATTCTGCCGCTTTCAGGAATACATTGTCACCATGAAGAGTTCTACACATTCCAAGATGTCCATTGTCTCAAAGTCGAGAAATGTTAAGCCCAAGCACGAGAAAAACCTGCTGAAATCTGTAGGATTATTTACAAAAAGAAAAGTCCCAGTTCGTATATTAACCTCCGCACCTTTTCACTTGATTTTATATTGTATTGAAACACATGCATGAATTGTTATATATTCTGGACTAGTATTTGATTATAGTTCTTATAAATACATCAACACTGAAATGGATTTGATGAAGATGTGCCTGCTTCACAAAAAAAATATATTTATACAGTAAAATCTGTATAAGTAACCACTTCTATTCAGTGACATCATCTTGTAAGCGGTCATGATAAATTCTCTCTGTAGAAATTCTATTTTTTTCATTTGAGATTTTATTAATAGGCCACTCCTGTTAAGATGTCAGTCATGAAAATTCCCTTGAGTGACTGCTTAATACAGATTCTACTGTATGTGAGAAGATGTGAATATATGTTGTAAAATTTGATTAAATACTTATTAATATACTATTAACTAACTTACTCTCTATTTTTATTTTGAAAACAAATCATAATTCTATATGAACATTTCTACTAACTCTCTTTTTGTAGTAATAACAGTGAGCTTTTAAAGACTGTTTCTTTCCTTTTAATGTTAATGGTTTCTGATCTGTTGTTATTACTTGTCTATATATAACTGCCCTACACATTTGTTACTGAACTTGCTTGAAAACACTGAGAGAATACTCTTCAAAACGTGGCCTAAATAGATAAGTAATTGTTCTTCCATAACTATGTGTTATAGTTTATTTTTAATAAGATTTTCCTGATTAAAAACTATTTCATTCAAGCTTATTCACATAACTATAATTCGCATTTGCTGATCCTGTGGGTAGACATGATGAATGTATACATTGGCGTGCACGTAAAAAATCCCTTGGCAGTTGGAATTCGATATAAGTGTAGGCCATAGTGCCGCTGCCCGGGCAAAATTTCTCTCATAGAACACTGTATGGCGTATGCCTGTCTTCATTATCCCAGTCGGAACAGAAAAGTAGGATGTTATAAACCCCATTTCATTTCATATCATTTTTAAAGGGTGAGAATAATAAGAAAGATAAGAAGATGTTGTTAATTGTTGATGAAGAAGAGGTACAGAGAGAAAAACAGAAAGCTTTATTAGAAGAATCATTAGTCTTCAGATTAATCGGTAGGTTTTATTTCCCCTTGTTTACAATTTTTTAAGCCTGATAAGGACAGCTGTCTAGTCGTTCGGATGGGATGAAAAATTAAAGTCTTGTGCACAAGGGAGCCACTGTGGTGTGCATGTAAAAGATCCTTTGGCATTTGGAATTCGATATAAGAGTAGGCCATAGCGCTGTTGTCCGGGCAGAAATTTTCCTCATAGCACACTGTATGGTGTATGCTCGTCTTCATTAGCCCAGTTGGAGCAGGACAGTAGGACGTTACATTTCATTTTTACAATTTTTTAAAGTTTTTTTTCTTTAGCTCTTTGTAAAAGTTCTACTATAAATTGAACTATTGAATTGAATTAGTCTGAAAAAATTTGGTTTTCTCCCACTACTATAGACCCCTAAATGCACAAGCGAATTATTGAAATAAAATTAAACCCTGTGTTAGTCCCGAAATGACCTTGTTTGTGTCGAGTGGACCTTAAACCCCCTCTCTCTCTCTCTCTCTCTCTCTCTCTCTCTCTCTAAATAAAAATGTTCCTGTTCATTACAGCTTTTTACAGAGATCAGGTATTTGAAGCTGTTCTAAATGCTGCAAGTCGATCACTAGCAACACTAGCTGATGCATCAGGTTGTACTGGTGAGATTGTACGTGCTCTGTCACCAGGTTCAGAGTTCTCTAGTGAATGTAGCACACCAAGACCATATAGTAGGCATGAAACACCATACAGTAGAGGAGGATCAGCCGTATCAGAGAGACCCAAATCAGGCATGTCTGCATTATCTAATATGACTTGGTCTGGGGACAGTACAATTGCAGAAGTCACAAATTTACAGTAAGTTTTATGTTTCTACTTTGCCTGCAAAAATTGAGAGGTGAAAACGACTACCTGAAAATCTATTATTACTTACTGTATCACCTTCGATATCATTACAATCAAATGGCAAAATGTTATTTGATGTACCTACTTATAATTTGAAATCATTTGGATCAAGAACTTTTCGATACAGTACATCAGTTATGTGGAATATCTGACAATCTGATTCTGTGTCAAAAGTGAAAACTTGATTATTTAGTAACTATCATTAACAAGTGAGAACATTTTCTAGCTTCTGGTGCATTCCCTAGTGGATTGAATAGCTGCGCTATGCAAATATCATTATTATTATTATTATTAAAATCAGATGCAGAGGGGGTGGATGACCGAATGGTTTGCACATGCACACTGTATCATAAGGTCTGTCATTGAGTCAACTGGTGGGGTTTCGATTCCCAGTTCTATGTGACAAGGAGTAGGGTTTTTTCCTCCCACTGCTAAAGACTCCTACATGCAACAGAATTATTGAAATAAAATTGAACCATGTCTTAGTCCCGAAATGACCTGGTTTGTGTGGAGTGGACGCTAAACCCAATCTCTTTCTCTCTTATTCTTTAAAATCAGATGCAAAGGGCCTTCTTCAAAACATAGGCACCATCTTACAAAATGGTTAAACCTGTGAGCCTTTGAACCTCTGTCGTTTGACAGATCATTGTATCATGGCAAGCTAGAATTTTTTGAGTTGTATAAAACTAATGTTCTTTCAACAGAAAATGAAATGAAATGATATGGGGTTTAACATCCTATACTGGGCTAATGAATACAGGACTCTTTCAACAGACTAATTTCTGATCTACTTATTTCATCGAAAAGACCCTTCTTCATTCGCCCAGTTGGAGCAGAACAAAAGGTCATTAAACCCCATTTCATTTCATCGGAAAGAAGATGTACCATCATTGATCAAATCATATTTTGTGTTTCAAGGAAATTTGGTCTACCACATCTGTCGCTAAGTATTGTCTAAAACTAAAACATGATTTATTTTTAAGACTAACAAACTTTATTTTTTGTTGTAGATTTGAGATACAAGTCAAGTTTAGTATACCAAATATAATAGTTGAACCTCAGTTAGATGTTGTACAGAAAGCTATAACAGATATATCTACTGCAATTATAGAAGCTAATAAAGGTGAATAGTTTATACTCAATCTGATTAAAACACAGATACTCTTTCATTTCTGGGGGTTGGATGGCCCAATGGTTAGCGTTTGCGCTGCTTCAAAAAGTCTGTCATTGAGTCAACTGGCATGGTTTTGATTTCCAGGTTGTACGTGACAAGGAGTAGGGTCGCCTGTCCAACCTCATGGGTTTTCTCCAGGTTTCCTCCCACTGCTAAAGACCCCTACGTGCAAGTGACTTATTGAAATAAAATTGAACCCTATGTTAGTTCCAAAATGACCTAGTTTGTGTCGAGTAGATGTTAAACCCCATTTTTCTCTCTCCCCTATTTCGTTTTGTTTTTTTCAAAATTTTATTTGTTTTCACAACACTATGATCTGGAAGACTTGTTATATAAGCTGCATTCTGGGTAATGTGAGGGATTAGCCAATGAAACAGTCTGTTACGGCAAGTTCTTGGCGTGCGATGCACACGAACTGTGGGTAAACCACCAGAAACGCCAACACTGATTGATTAATCAATGTCTGACGTCATATGGTCAAAAGCCGCTCGTACGACCACTGACAAGATCTTCCAGTTCAACCTGTCTGATCTTCATGTAGTGTAGGTCATCGAATGTATAAAAAAACAAAACGAAATATAGATCTGTATTTGAATCAGATTGTACTCTAACAGAAATAAATCGTTTGTTGCTGAATTACACTATGCAGTGTCTTAGAAGCCGTGGTGACTCTGGCAGTAAAAAGTTGGATCGTACCTGGAGGTCCCATGTTCGATCTCGGTGTAGATCTAGAAAGTTCATCGGGATTTTCCGGCGTGGTACCCTCTTGTAAGTGGTCTAGGACGAAGGGTCTGGCAAGGGTCTATGTATAGTCATTCTGATGGGACTGAAAACCGAGGTCCCAAGTACACATTGGCATGCATGTTAAAGAACCCTTCACAGTTAGAATTGGATATAAGAGTAGGCTGTAACGCCACTGTACGGCCAAAATTTCCCTCATAGCACACTTTATGGCATATGCCCTTCTTCATTAGCCTAATCGGAACAGAACAGTAGGATGTTAAACCCTATCTCACTTCATTTCATTGGTCTTAAAGTGACACCAACCTTTTGTTTCCTCCCACTGCTAGAGACCCCTACGTGCAAGCAAATGATTAAAATAAAGTTGAACTATGCTCAGTGATATTTATGTTTTTGTTTATGACAGATATAACATGGTTAGGAATTGATGGAGAAGAAGATTTCTATCCATTAATAACATCAGATGAGACTATTGAACAATTGAAGTTACAATTAGCTTGTGTTATAGATGGTAATTATATATTCACTTTATAATTATATGCCCTCATTTAATGTGGATGTATATTGTCATCACAAGCGCCTGTCAGTCTGTCCACCTTTATATTTATATGCCCTCATTTAATGTGGATGTAAGGGGGTTGGATGGCCGAATGGTTAGCGCGAGCACACTGTATCATAAGGCCTGTCATTGAGTCAAATAGTGTGGTTTTTATTCTGCGGTTGTAAGGAATAGGGTCGCCTGTCCAACCTCTTGGGTTTTCTCCGAGTCCTCCGGTTTCCTCCCACTGCTAAAGAACGAATTATTGAAATAGAATTGAACCATGTTATCCCCATCTTTCTCTCCAGATACAGGACAAAGCCTTTGATGAAATTTTTAAAACTCTGTTAGATTTAAATTTCCATTCATAATTTGACTTTTAAAGCTTGTGAATGCGATACATGAAAAAGTTCTGAATGAAATTTGTTAAAACTCTGTGATATTATGTCACATCTGACATCTCAATACTATGACATTCTGTGAAATCTGACATCATTTTCATGTCCCGATTTATTTCCTTATTACTTCAGTCTAAAAAGCTTTGAGTAATCCGTATTCTGAATATTTTTTATTTCAGAAGTAGATAGTCATGTAAATAAGCACCTGTTTCACTTTAGTTATTATAATTTTCTATGGAAGGATGATATGCATGGTAATTTCTCGGAGTTTATTAATGCTGATCCTGGTATACGGGCTATTAAACGTGAGGTAGAGAGATTTCTATCTATAGAGAAGAAAGTATTAGGTATACCTACACTACTACCTGTTGGTCCGGTATGTTTGTATACGGATCCTATTAAAGATGCTCTACATGGTTTTGCTATGGCCTGGAAGACCAAGTTTGCTACAGTATTACATGAAGAAGCTAAGGTATATAAATAATAAAATAATGAGTATATTTATAATGCGCTATATCCATAAACCAAGTTTATGCTCAAAGCGCTACACAATTATTATCTTGGTCTCTAGGATCCAGGTAAAGCCTGATTACCTCCCTTTACCCCTGAACTCTTAGAAAGAGCCCCAACATATGCTGCTTCAAGGAGCGCAACAGTTTTTTGTATAATACATACACCATCCTACCGGTACCCATTTACAGCTGGGTAGACTGGAATACAGGGATAAAGTGTCTTATTCAAGGACACTAGAACTCGGCGCACAATTCTGGTCTCGAACCTGCAACCATTCGGTCACAAATCCTACTCTCTAACCATTGCGCCAAATCCCTCCCATAAATTTATGTTAGATTGTGGGGGGTTGGGTAGTCGAATCGTTAGCGCGAGCACGTTGTATTATAAGGTCTGTCATTGAGTCAAATGTCGTGGTTTCTATTCTCAGGTTGTATGTGACACAGAGTAGGGTCGCCTGTTCAGCCTCATGAGTTTTCTCCGGGTCCTCCGGTTTCCTCCCACTGCTAAAGACCCCTACAGGAATTATTGAAATAAAATTGAAACATGTGTTAGTCCCGAAATGACTTAGTTTGTGTCGAGTGGATGTTAAACCCCATTTCTCTCTCTCTTTTTATGTTAGATTGTTTGGAAAAAAAGAAAAAGAAGATTAAATGATCATTTTATGAGAGCTTTGATTTTTTTGTAATTTATTCATGAAATTTGTCTTATTGTGTAAAATTTTATAGTTTCTCTCTATAATTTTTAAAGAGTATTCCTTTTTGTATTTTGATGGTTTCAAATTTAATTTTCTTGCCACACAATGCAATTTTTAATATGTAAACATGTTTCTTGTATACTATGTTGAATAAATGTATGATAATGTTTATTTAATAGAAAAAGTTAGATAATGCAGTAAGCTATAGAGAGAATGTAAGAAAGAGACTAGAACAGTATGTACAGTCATTAGATCAGTTAAATAGTTCACTACATCTATTAGAAGATTTACGAGATATGGAGAATAAAATCGATGGAATATATCTACCTATAGAAACCATGTATTCTAAACTAAGGTATGTACAATGATCCATGTTTTAAATTCAAGTTAGATTGAGCTGGCCCCGTGTTCACAAAGCATTGTCAGACTTAAGTTAAGAATTTACTCAACTTTCACTCGCTGTTTATGATAAATATCTTTGATCCAGAAACAAAAAATATTGTACATAGTTTCTTATTGAAGTATTTGATACATTAAAACAACAAAATTTATATAAAGGGCTATATAATAGCTCAAATAAGGTGAACAATTTTGAGTAAATTCTTAATTTAAATCTGAAAATGCTGTGTGAACTTGGGGCCTGTTCTAATTAAAATGAGAACAGTACTATATTTATAATCCTTGAGTGGCATTTAGCGATTGTGCAATAAAAAGACACAACACAGTTTATATGGAAAACAATCACTGGTTTATACACATATAGCACGACGTTTCGACAAGTATTTTCTTATCGTTATCAAGCACAATAAGAGAACACTTGTCGAAACATTGTGCTATATGTGTATAAACCAGTTATTATTTTCCATATAAATTGTGTTGTGTTTTTAATGTGCTCAATCACTAAATGCCACTCAAGGAATATATTTAATCATAATCGTAAAGAAAATGTGTGGTTGAATATAGGGATTCACCTGTTAACCATGATCTAATAGTTCAAACAGGGAGGTAGGTTAAGGGGCGTTGAATCACAACCCTAAATATATAATCTCTCAACATTATCTACTTCAGTAACTAGAATGCATCTCATGTTAATTAACTTCCAAAGTTGTTTGAAAATGCGGGGGGTTGTATGGCCGAATGGTTAGCACGTGCGCAGTGTATCATAAGATCTGCCATCGAGTCAACTGGCCTGGTTTTGATTCCCCGGTTGTATGTGGCAAGGAGTAGGGTCGTCTGTCCAACCTTGTGGGTTTTCTCCAGGTTCTCCGGTTTCCTCCCAGCGAATTTTTGAAATAAAATTGAGCCATAGGTTAGTCCTGAAATGACCTAGTTCGTGTTGAGTGGACGTTAAACTCCATCCCCTCCCCCCCTCTCTCTCTCTCTCTCTCTGTTTGAAAATGCCAAATATTTCACTTCCTGGCATTGAAGTAAAGTACTACACTAGGCTATTATATGGGCGCTTACTGATTTGAATTGATGTAGAAAAATAATGTCAATTTTCAGGCAAACAAAATGTGTATCGAAAACGTCAAATTTTGATTCAAAATCAGATTTGTGGCAAAGTATTTTTGTCTTTATTATGAAACATATAGCTTGAAATCAAGATATTGTGACCTTGGTAATTTGAAAACTAGACCGTCTTTGCTTATTAAACCAGAATTTGTAGTTTTACAACATGAGAATTTGGAGCAGTAGTTATCTTACGGGTGATTTTACTGGGTCTTGTTTTTAGGGAATTTGAGCTCCGTCTGCCTCGTCATGAAGTAGAAGAGGTTGATGAACTGCGAGAGAAGTGGCAGGAATTGATAGAACTCGCTGATCAAGTACGAGAAGTGTTACTAAAGGAAAGACGAGGAGCATTTGAACAGGAATTAGACAAACAAGTCAAGGTACTGGATATTATTAATGAACTGTTTAAACAGCATTTAGTAATAGAACACATTAAATAAACACATGAGTTCTATGTAAAACAATTGCTATATTTTAATCAGAGTCACATTTCTACAATAATTCTCTTGTCGTTTTCAAGTACAATAGTGATATAGTCAGAAAGATGGAAATATATATTAACTACTATATTTTGGTCAGGTCCACGTTTCTACAAAGATTTCCTTGTCGTTTTCAAGCACAATACTGATACAGTCAGAAAGATGGAAATATACACTATCTACAACCAAAACATTAGTGAAATCACATTACTATATTTTAATCAGAGCTACGGTTTTACAATGATTCTCTTGTCGTTTATTTGATTAATTATGGTTAGCGCGTAGGTGTTGTATAAGCTCTGTCATTGAGTCAACTGGTGTGGTTTCGATTCCCCGGTTGTATGTGACAAGTAGTAGGGTCGCTTGTCCAACCTCGTGTGTTTTCTACGGATCCTCCAGTTTCCTATCACTGCTTAAGAGTCCTACGTGCAAGCGAATTAAAAATTGAACATTATGTTAGTCCCGAAATGACCTATTTTGTGTCAAGGGGACGTTAATTGTTATTTCTCTTTTTCTCTGGGTAATTGCGAAGTTGATAAATTTGTAGAAAATATTCTGACATAGTTTATATAAGTGTACAACTAGATAACTTAAATAGTGACAGCACGTTTTTTTTGTTATAGACATTTGTTGTGGAAGTAATACAATTCCGTAATGCCTTTGATGCTCAAGGTCCATCAGTTCCTGGTATTCCACCAGGAGAAGCTGTTTCACGACTTCAAGACTTTCAAGGCAGATATACAATGTATGACGCTAAACGAAAGACTCTCGATTCTGTTTCCAAGTTATTTGGCATTCCTTGTAAACCTTTTCTTGAATTAGATAAAACTGGTGAGGTAAGTAACAAACAAGTTATAACACATGCTTTTGTTTTTGCAATAAGTCACGGTTTTATTTTACTTGAATTATTTCTACTAGCTGGGTGGAAATGTCCGCTTCCCTCGGGGAACCCAGGTGGCTCAGTGAGTAAGACATTGGCTTGCAATAAGTCAAGGTTTTATTTTTTACTTGCATTATTTCTACTAGCTGGGGTAATCGTCTGCTTCCACCAGGGAACCACGGTGGCTCAATGAGTAAGACGTTGGCTTGCAATAAATCACGGTTTTATTTAACTTGAATTATTTCTACTAGCTTGGGGTAAACGTCTGCTTCCATCAGGGAACCACGGCAGCTCAGTGAGTAACACATTGGCTTGCAATCAGTCATTGTTTTATTTTACTTGAATTATTTCTACTAGCTTGAAGTGAACGTCTGCTTCCACCGGGGAACCACAGTGACTCAGTGAATAAGATGTTTGCTCGCTAACCTGGGGGTCCTGTCGACTGAGAAAGTTCATTGGGATTTTCTTTTCCTCTGTGGTTCTCCTTTGTCAGTGGTGCAGGAAGGAGGGCCTGGCAAGGGATAACATTTAGTCATTTGGATGGGGATGAAAAACTGAGGTCCTGTGAACACATAAAAGAACCCTTGGCAGTAGGAATTTGATATAAAAGTAGGCAGTACAGCCAGTATCCAAGAAAAATTTCCATCATAGCAGACTGTATCGCGTATGCCCATCTTCATTATCTTAGAGCAGAACAGTAGGATGTTAAACTCATAAGATTTCACTGCTTCCACCCGGGGGTGGGGGTGGGGGGGTGGCCAAATGGGTTTTCTCCTGGTCCTCCAGTTTTCTCCTGGCCCTCCAGTTTTCTCCCACTACTAAAGACTCCTACACGTAAGGGAATTATTGAAAAAAAAATTGAACCATGTGTTAGTCCCAAAATGACCTAGTTTGTGTTGAGTGGACGTTAAACCCCATTTCTCTCTCCCTCTCTCTCGCTTCCACCCAGGGTGGTATCACAGATAAAATAGTGAGAGAGAGAAATGGGGTTTAACGTCCACTCGACACAAACTAGGTCATTTCGGGACTAACATATGGTTTAATTTTATTTCAATAATTCGCTTGCGCATAGGGGTCTTTAGCAGTGGGAGGAAACTGGAGAAAACCCACGAGGTTGGACAGGCGACACAGATAAAATAGAAGATATAATCTGAAATTATTTATATATATTTTTCAAATCATATAAAATTTAATTTGACATTATTTATATTATTTTTTTTAGGAACTAGATCTGTTGAGCCAGTTATATGGATTATTCCAGAAGTTTATCAGGTTTGACAATAGATTTAGAGACACATTATGGGCAGACGTGGACTTAGAAGCTGCATCTATGGAGGTAGGAAATTATGGTCCACATATTTGCCATTTTTATTCCTTTAAACGTAATATATAAAGATTTATTATTTACAGGACATGGTTATTCAGTGATTAATTTTACTTTTTATGCTTTTCATTAATCGTACCGATTATCATTTAAAGATGTTTTTCTACAAATTCTTTTGAAAAAATATTCTGGGTATCAGAAAATCCTGACCCTTATCACACATAAATATTTTAGCCCAGTAACCGGAAGTAACTCCATAAAAAATTCTGAATGAATGCAGAAATGTGTCATAGTATTCAACCCTGATAAATGTTGCTGACAATTATAGAGGGGGTTGGATGGCTGAATGGTTAGCTTGTGCGGACTGTATCATAAGGTCTGTTATTGAGTCAACTCAAGTAGTTTTGATTCCCCGGTTGTACGTGACAAGGTGTAGGGTCGCCTGTCCAACCTTGTGGGTTTTCTCTGAGTCCGCCAATTTCCTCCCACTTCTAAGGAGCACTAAACTCAACTGAATTATTGAAATAAAATTGAACCATATGTTAGTCCCAAAATGACCTAGTTTGTGTCTAGTGGACTTAAACCCCATCTCTCTCTCTCTCTCTCTCTCTCTCTCTCTCTCTCTCTGTGTGATACTCGATCATACATAACTGTTAACAACATGATGAGACAATACTGATCCTTTGACTCAAAAATAAAGGAAATTTTCTTGTATCTGATGTTTTGTAAGGATTGTCTAGCTGAGAACAAAAATAATTGTTTTTTATATGGTTGAAGTAGTATTTTTGAACTATATTGTGATGAATGTTGGTTTTCAGGTGGAAACATATTGGGATGAATGCTTAGCTTTACCAAGTAAACTCAAAGACTGGGATGCGTACAATGATTTAAAGACTAAACTACAGACATATCTAGAAGTCTTCCCTCTACTTCACAAACTAGCATCAAAGGTAGGTTTTACTATTAAATATTGAAATATTTAAGTGTGCTGTGAATATAAATAGACGCTGTGTGGTATATACTATTGAAATAGAATGTTTGCTTCTTTTTATTTTAAATGAATAAGAAGCCTGGAAATAAGGCACCTGTCACTGACAATGTCAGGCACAGATTCTGGCTTTGTCAGGCACAAAACCTCTGGAGAGCCAGTCATTTTGTCCGGCACTGATATGTCTTTTTTGCTGATATTATTAATACATGTCTGGCACTATGTGGAAAATGTAAGATAGTGCCTGACATTTTGTCAGTTTCGTCTAAAACCGTTATTTCCAGGCCTGAAGAATGCTAAATTGATGCTGCAGGCAAATATGGCATTTAGAAACATGAAATATCAAATATGCTTTCCAAAATTTAGTTTATTTTATAAGATTTTTTTTATTATAAAATGCTTATTCTTCAACAATTAATACAAATTATCTACATGTCAGGATGATAATAGGTTTGATGTACCAGTGAGTATGCATGTCACTCCAATCACAGAATATATTTTTTATTTTTACGCTTGTCAGCATGATGTATATTTTTTCAGAATAAAAGAAATGTACGTAAGAGTATATTAGTGCCATTAAGACTATAAAAGAAATGAAATTTTAACACATTGAGCAACCCAATTCTTAATGGCATGAATACTCTTCCGTAGAAATGCTTCTAATGCTCATTAATTTATAGATTAGATTCATTAACATTTTATTGTTAATAACTTGTAAAAAAAAATCTCAACCATTTATATTTTAAAATTGATAGCATTGTCTTCTGCATTTCAACAAATCTCAACTATTCTGTCGCCTATGAGAAAGTGGTCAACCCTATGATATTCTTTGGAAGCCTTCTTTTTCAACCTGTTTTCAGATGGACTCTTGTTTGATATTTAAAACAAAAAAGGATATACCATCTAATTATAGATATGATTCATTAACATTTTATCGTTAATAACTCGTAAAAAAAAGTCTCAACCATTTATATTTTAAAATTGATAGCATTGTCTTCTCCATTCCCACAAATCACAACTATTCTGTCGCCCATGAGCAAGTAGTGAAGCCTATAATATTCTTTGGAAGCCTTCTTGTTCAACCTGCTTTCAGATGGACTCTTGTTTCTTATTTAAAACAAAAAAGGATATACCATCTGTGGGAAAAAAAAAGAAAAATGTCCAAAACGCTTACACATTCTGATAATAATAAATCACTGCCGGTATATATGGTTATTTCATACTGTCATTGACCATATATATTAGACAATTTTTTATTTTGCTTCTAGAGAATTCAGCATGTTTAAAAATACACATTTCATTTATATTAATCATTTTATTCTTCATTACAATGGCTTAGGGTAAAAAGGTAATTAATGTTAGTATAGTTAAATAACTGTAACAGTATCAAGTTTTTTTTTTTCTTCTTTGATAGGTATTTAGTAATTGAACATATTAACACAAGGTACAATTTTATGGATACACAATTACTGAGTTTGATGCTAAGCGTCGGTTCGACATGGATACTCTCGTCTTTAATATTAAACTCATTTGCTTGATAAATACGAGAGTATCCTTGTCGAAATGTCGCTTAGTATTAAACTCAGTAATTGTGTATCTATAAAATTGTACCTTGTGTTAGTATCATTTTATTTATAGATGTAGAAAGTACGATATACATATTTAGATAGATCACATCAAGTTTCAACTGGAATAGTTTAAAGCAACTTCAATGGGCCGTACACCAATACATTCCTTAATTAAATTATTTCCTTTTAAATTCAAGTTGATTTTATTTGCCTACTGTTGATGAGAAAATCTTCAGCTAATGTATTAGTCTCTTAAACCAAAGTGGGGGTTGGATGGCCGAATGGTTAGCGCGTGCGTGTTGTATCATAATCTCTGTCATTGAGTCAACTGGCATGGTTTTCGATTCCCAGGTTGTACATGACAAGGAGTAGGGTCACCAGCCCAACCTCATGGTTTATCTTCGGGTGCTCCTGTTTCCTCCCACTGATTAAGACCCCTACGCACAAGTCAATTATTGAAATAAAATTGAACCATGTTAGTCCCGAAATGACCTAGTTTGTGTTTAGTGGACTTAAACCCCATTTCTCTCTCTCTCTCTCTCTCTCTCTCTCTTAAACCAAAGATTTATATCAGGCAGATACAGAAGTCTTTACCCTTTTCTCCAAATAGCATGATGTCTTTCTGAATATTAGTCCTAACCTTGCATGAAATTACTTCCCTTTTTTAATATGCCTACATTGAATATAGCCGTACAATTTGTATATATTGTTCCGTTAGATGAATCCACCAGTCCATCCAACTGTTCTTGTAAATGCTCTACATATTCTCAATAGAATGTTTTAAAACATGGTGGAATAGTTCATAAGGTTTATAGGGGGTTGGATGGCCGAATGGTTAGCGTGTGCACGTTGTATCATAAGGTCTTTCATTTAGTCAACTGGCAGTGTTTCGATTTCCCAGTTGTACGTGACAAGGAGTAGGGTCGCCTGTCCAACCTCGTGGTTTTTCTCCGGGACCTCTGGTTTCCTCCCGCTGCTAAAGACCCCTTCGTGCAAGCAAATTATTGAAATGAAATTGAACCTGATATAATTTTTTTAAACTTATGAGATTCTTCATTAGCTTTTAAGGAAGAATCCTAATGATTTTCAAACTTTCATTTTTGTTTAGTCATATTTAGAATTCAACCAATATTCTCTCATAAAGGATGCCTATACAAACACATGTCAGCTGTAATCAGGTTATTAAAAATCACATTTTTAGATATCATTTATGATGTGAATTTCCAATTAAAATTTAAAAAGATATGTTCTGTTAAATTCTGGCTTCAAAATTCAAATTTTTTCATTTCTGATCTAAAGTTTCATTTGATATTAACTTTTATTTTGAAATTTCAGGAGATTCGTAATCGTCATTGGTTACAAGTGATGCAAGTAACAGGAAGTTCATTCCAGTTAGAGGCTAATGTATTCAAGTTATGTCATCTACTAGATATTGAACTAATCAAGTAAGTCTGTTGTATTTAATTCTACTTTATGTGCCATAATATTATATCAGGCAACATTCTGTGATAATTTCTGGTTATTTCCGGGGTTTTAAGCAGAATGTAGGAGAGGTTATTTCACATTAAAATTTAGGACTGGATAATTGTCGCGTAATAAGGCCATCTCTATGAAAAGTCACTAGACACTGTACACAATCTGATTAAATCACGGAACTGTGGTTAACCCAATAGAAACATCAACGCTGCTTGGTTAATCGAATGTCGGACGTCATAGTGTCAAAAACCGCTCGTATGACCTTTGACACGGTCTTCCACTACAACCAGTCAAATCTTCATGTAGTAGAGGTTATCGAAAGTATAAAAAAAAAAACGAAATATAAATCTGTATTTTAATCAGATTGCACTTTATGAGGTGGAATTTTTCTGTAAAGTGTGGTTTCGAAATGCTTGGAATTGAAATAAGACATAAACATTGGTCACAGCTTTATCTATAGGCTACTTCATTTTAATACACTCACATCTTGTAAATGTGTGCTTGACAGATTCGGGAGGAGGGGGGGGGACTGAATGGTTTAACACTTGCACGCTGGCTCAAAAGGTCTGTTACTGAGTCAAGTGCCATGGTTTTGATTGCCAGCTTTTACAATAAGGAGTAGGGTCACCTGTCCAACTGCATGGAGAAAACATCGATATTCGCATCATTGCATTGGTAAATTTGGCCATGGCTTAGACTGGCTATTAGAACGAAAATTCTTTGACTCAAATCTCTGATATAAATTCTATAAACGTGTCATTTTGTACAAACATTAATACTACTGCCCACCTTTGTTATGTATTCGATAATATTTATCTATTTTTGTGAATAAGTTCAATGAATTATTTTTGTTTTAGATATAAAACAGAAATAGAAGAAATCTGTAGAGGAGCTAGTAGGGAGCTAGAACTTGAAATAAAGATGAGACTAACAGAAGAAGAATGGACGGAACAAGTTCTTAATTTTGAACATTATAAGAAACGAGGACCCATGTATTTAGACAAGATCTTTACTGAACGATTGTTAGAACAATTAGAAGATGCCCAGGCTTTACTAGCCAGTATGTTAACATCACGTTATATCGGTCCATTACGAGACGAAGCAGCTTCATGGGCTGAGAAACTTAAAGAAGTGGCGGAAGTATTGGAACTATGGTTAGAAGTACAAGATGTTTGGCAATATTTAGAAGCTGTTTTTAGCAATTCTTTAGCTGTTAAGGTAAAGTATTACTGTCAGCACATTAAACATTCATTATACAAGAGCTAAATCTGACTATTGCAGGTCTTTCTTTTGGCCTTGAATGTTATATAAACTATTAATTAGGCATTAATTAACATAACAAGATCATAATCAACCCTCAATGGCATCGGATACTCAAGATTTTAACTTGATTAGAACAGTTCAGCCATATTTTGAATTAAGCTAAACATGGAGGAGCGAGACTTAGCTTCGAACACCCAGTGCGGTGGTTGAAATTATTGTACACATCTTGTCAAACCTTCAAAGGCTAATGGGGTAATTTGAATGAAATTTTCAAATTATTCATTTTCCATTATCTATTTTTGAACTATTATACTAAGGATGGCTAGCTCTTTATCTAAATCTTACATAATATGTCTTTAATGATGGTATGAAAATAAATTACATTGAAACTGTAAAATAAATGTTCTTTGCTGCCTGACAGAATGAAAATCTGTTGGACAGGGTTGCTTTCTATTTAGTGTGAATGGGCAGCTGGAAATAGCAACATACAATTGCAGGCACAGCTTGGATTAACTTTACCTTTTATTCACCATATGTGGGGTTGGATGTCCGAATGGTTAGCACATGTACGCTGTATCATAAGGTCTTTCATTGAGTCAACTGGCATGGTTTCGATTCCCCGGTTGTACGTAACAAGGAGTAGGGTCGCCTTCCAACATCGTGGCTTTTCTCCTGGTCCTCCGGTTTCCTCCCACTGCTAAAGACCCCCACGCACAAGCGAATTATTGAAATAAAATTGAACCATATGTTAGTCCCGTAATGACCTAGTTTGTATCGAGTGGACGTTAAACCCCATTTCTCTCTCTCGCTATTCATCATATGTCATTATGCTATATAGTTGTAAAGACTGCAAATATTGAATATTTATTTTTGTATTTTGTATTTTAAATTGAAAATCTGTATTTCAGGAACTACCTCAAGAGGCAAAGAGATTTGCCAGAAATGATAAAACATGGACGAAAATGATGAAAAGAGCCTTTGATACAAGAAATGTGCTACAGGTAATATAATACAAAAACGTCTCTATTAATTTATAGTCTTGAGTTTGTACTTTCTCAATCTGTTTAAAACACAGATCCTATTTCTTTTCATTTTTTATAGTTCAAAATTTCGTTTTACTTGTCTTTACTACACTAGGATCTGGAAGAGTTGTTGTATTACCGGCGTTCTGGTTGAAGTGAGGGTTTAGCCAATGAAACAATCTGTTAAGGCGAATTCTTGGCATTTGATGCAGGGAACTGTAGATAAACCACTCGAAACGTCAACGCTGATTGATTAATCATTGTCTGACATTACTGGGTCACAAGGCTATCGTACGACCCCTGATGCGACCTTCCAGTTCAACCGGTCAGATCTTCATGTAGTGTAGGCCATTGAAAGTATAAAAAAACAAAATGAAATATAGATGTGTATTTTAATCAGATTGTATTCATTCCTAGTATATTTTCTAGAATATAACATTAATCTTGAAGAGCCCAGGGACATATATAGTATTATAAAATATTGCAGTAAATTGATATGGATATTTCAGTGCTGTTATGGAGGGGAAGTACCTAGAGGTGTTGTGTTAAGACACATGCATGAAGAACTAGAAATTTGTTTTAAATCACTCGTTGGTTACCTAGATAACAAGAGAAAAGCATTTCCACGATTTTACTTTGTATCAGATTCAATCTTATTGTCCATATTGAGTCGACCCAATGATCTGGAATCTGTCAGACCTCATTTACGGTAAGTTTAAACATCTTTATATTCTATAAGACTGAAGGATGGACAACTTAGGGTAGTGGGACAGTTTGTCTTATAAAGCAACTTTAAAAGATATTCAACTGATCAGCTTACAATAAATAGCAATATCTGAATTTGACCCATTACTTTTTTAGTATCAATCGTTGACTTTTTGCTCATATTTTCCTTAAAAAATGAAAGCATGCTCCCAAAATTTGTAACACAGATCTGAACTATGATTAGGAATCCACTGAAACTTGTCTTTAAAATTTCTTCATGACACAAGTTTATTTAAATAATATGTTAATACAGACTCTTCTGTGTTTGTTTAGGTCAATATTTAGTCAGATACATGATGTTAAACTCGAAAAATCTACTGACGGAGATGATGAAGAACTTAGTTCTGGTAGACGTCCTCATACACCTGGTGGCAGCTCACCCCATGATCGTACTCGTACATCAAGTGTAATATCACCACTATCAAACCGTACTAATACGCCACCTAAAATAGACAAACGTCTAGCACAGGTACATGTAAGTATAGGGATTTTTTTTTACTTGGTTATCTAATTACAAACTTTTGATAAAATCTAAACAGAATTCAGTAACAATCCATTCTTTTAATTATTTTGTTTCCATGTGGTGGGGTTGGATGGCCGAATGGTTAGCACATGCGCGCTGTATCATAAAGTCTGTCATTGAGTCAACTGGTGGGGTTTCGATTCCCAGGTTGTACGTGACAAGGAGTAGGGTCGCCTGTCCAACCTCGTGGGTTTTCTCTGGGTCCTCCGGTTTCCTCCCATATGTGCCTGTCCAACCTCATGGGTTTTCTCCAGGTCCTCTGGTTTCCTCCCACTGCTAAAGACCCCTACGGGCAAGCGAATTATTGAAATTAAAATTGAACCATGTGTTAGTCCCGAAATGACCTAGTTTATGTTGAGTGGACATTAAATCCAATCTCTTGATAAAATATTTGGACTAAAAAATATTCAAACTAATGCATTAATCAAAAGTTTGCTTAAAATCCCTCTCAAAACATTTTAATTGCAAGGATCTACCCCTAGCCATAAAAATCTATTTTAAGCCGCCTTGGTTGAGCGAGTCTTCATTTTGCGCTTGTATAAATATCAAAGCATAATCACAGTCTGTTGTATGTTTAAGTCTCTGGCTGTTCTCATAACTGCTAGCCATTCAATCAACACACATATATACTAGGTACTCCCTACATCCCTCAAATAGTGATACATATGTGTATTTGGGATGCCAGTGATACATATGTGTACTGGGGACGCCCCATGGGTGTTTTCCAGGAAATCCAGTATTATTCTAGTAAGATTAGGTGTCTCTACTTTCCATATATACCAAATTTGTCATACTTTTATCGAAAATAACTACCTTATAAATACTTTAACTGGAATGCATCTTTAATAGTGTAGATCAAAGGAAATTGATGAAGGTAAAATATTTTGCTGTTTAATTAAATCTGTTCTATATAATAATAGGATGTATATGGACGACATGATGGGGATGAGGTTTGATTATTTTTATATTAATTGATTATAAAAATACATTATTATACATATAGGCTTATTATTAATAAACTTTTGATCTGTATTTAGTATCGTAATTAGAAGACTGTAACCCTATTAATAAAAGAGATATTTATAGATTAGTATTAATTAATATTTTCTTAACAGTAAGGTTAGATCAGTTTCTTTAATAATGGCATGATAAAGACGCAAAATGTTATTTTATTATCTGGTTTTGAAGTGAAACAGTTACAATAAATCAAACTTTAACATTGTTGTCAATTGCCAGCTAAATATAACGAACGGTACTTTGTTTTTATAGATGCAAACATATTACTCTTCGAGTCCTATGGCATATTTTCTGTATCTTAATTCAGCATAAATGTATCTCAAAAATCAACAACTCTTAGGACCGTGTGTACAAATTATATTGTAGCCATACTTCAATGTTGGCTTTAGGTATATGAGGCTCATACTATAAGTGGTAGTCTTGTAATTATGTCCAAAAAAATACCTAATTCAATTTAATGAAAAAAAAAACAAACATGATTCTTTTTTGCATTGCTTCTAATGTACATATAAATTATACTACAGCTTACTGTGTATTTTACATCAAGAATTATATACTGCTAAGTCAATTTATGTATTCTGCTGGTCTGCTTTATTGTGAATTTATGAATCATGTTTTGTGTATAAATGACATTTTACTACATCATTGAGGATTTTTGATCAAAAGTGTATCATATTTAAGTCTGTCATTGAGTCCACTGGCGTGGTTTCGATTCCCCGGTTGTACGTGAAAAGGAGTAGGGTAGCTGTCTAACCTTGTGGGTTTTCTCCGGGGCCTCCGGTTTCCTCCCATATATGCGCAAGCGAATTATTGAAATAAAATTAAACCATATGTTAGTCCCGAAATGACCTAGTTTGTGTCGAATGGACGTTGAACCCCATTTCTCTCTCCCTCTTGATCAAAAGTCATATTTTGAATATGTATGTTCATCTTTATTGCTAAGGAAAGAAAAGGAAAAACTGGCAAGGAGAGTATGTCACCAACTAAATCAAAAACTAGAAGAGATTCGAAACCTGTAAGAAATATGCTATCAAGAGACAATATTGTTGTTTTAATTTTCTGTCTTGTGAAATAAACAAACTATTTCATTTTTTGTACTTATAATTTCTTAGTTCAATCATGTCCTGAGTTCAAAAAATATTCTCAGACTTAAGTTAAGAATTTACTCAAAATTGTTGGCCTTATTTTAACTAGAATATAGCCCTTTATAAAACTTTTGTTTTAATGTATTAAATACATCAATAAGAAACTATGTGCAACGTTTTGTGTTTCTGGATCAAAGATATTTCCCATAAACAGTGATTGAAAGTTGTGTAAATTCTTAACTAACATCTGAGAATGCTTAGTGAAGTCGAGGCCTGCATGATCAGTAAGAAAGGTATATACATATATATATATAGTGTAGTTATGATTAATTGTATATTTTTCTATTATTGACTATTTAGCATGCCAGTATATTCAGTATTTATATTACATTTTTGGAAGATTATTTTTGACTTGTTTTTTGTTTAGTTTATGCTGTTGAACTTTATATTTTAAGATTTTATACCTTAGTTTTCAGATAACATTTTTTTTAAAAAATTCAATAAAATTACCATGATTAACTACAAAGATTAACTAAAATGTTATTGTGATGAAAATTAGAATTACAATGGATGCTGAAGAACTCCCAAATATTATCTACAAAATCTACCAATGGCAGTTTAACAATGATGGAAGTTTCAAATTTATAAATTAAAGATTCAGGAAACTTGGTAGTAATATTTTCATATTTATATTTAGTCAGCTTATATTAAATGAATGTTATTGTTTATATCAATAGAGCTTAAACCCAGCTTCACTTCAGAATATACCCACTATGTTACCATCAGAAGGTTTAGTTGATGATGTCACTGTAATGGATGCTAAAGCCGTACATAGTGCAGATGGTGAAATATTGATTCTACAAGATGAGGTATATTTTAACTCTTGATGTAATTTGACTTATTCTTGGATGTTGAAGTCCTTAATTAAAGGCAATCACCTGTCTGAGATCTTTGGTTTCTTCTAGGAGAAGAGTAGTCAACTTTCTCACTCTGATTAAAACACAGATCCTATTTCGTTTCGTTTTTTATTGTTCAAAATTTTGTTTTACTTGTCTTTACTACATTAGGATCTGGAAGAGTTGTTAAATACCCCACATTCTTGATGATGTGAGGGATTAGCCAATGAAACGGTCTGTTATGCCAAGTTTTTGGTGTGAGGTGCAAATAACTTTGGGTAAACTGGACTAGAAATGTCAACACTGATTTATTAATCAGTGCCTGACATCATTAGGTCAAAAGCCACTTTTTTTTTTGCATGACACCTGACGTGACCTTCCACTACAACTGGTCAGATCTTCATGTAGTGTAGGCCATCGAAAGTATAAAAAAATAAACGAAATATAGATCTGTATTTTAATCATATTGTAACTTTCTTTGCTATAATCCACACTGGCTACAAAAGAATATTGAAAACTACCTGGTTTGGGGTTTTAAAGAGTATTATGAAAAATTGTTAATGTTGTGTATTGGTATTATTCCAGGTGAAATTAACTGATGGTGTTGAGTGTTGGTTATATAAATTGAAAGAATCTGTGGGTAAAAGTTTACATGAGATGAATCTAAGTGTTATACACGACTGTAATAATAGTATAGTCATGGATGAATGGGCTTCTAAGGTATTTATATCATTCTTAATACGGAACACAAAATTCACTGGAATATATTTCAGATGTATTGATTAATCTTCTTAAAATACAGATGTGACGTCATCCTTCGATGTTGGCATACTCTTATTTCAAATAAAGGTACGTGCAATGTGCCAAGCGTATATATTATTAAATGTGTACTATTGGACCCACGTGAGGTATTTCATTGAAATGCACGTGCAGATAGTGTCTGTATTTTTTGAAGTTGTTTAATGGTCTCAATATATTACTTAACGTCACTCACTCGACCATTAAACTGCTCATAATCTTCAAACAGTTGACCTTATAAATTAGATATAACCGACTCCAATAACTAATAAAGGGCAGGAAACTCTTCCATGACAGGTGGCATTGGAACACAATGTATGTAGGATATGATAAGATATAATTACTATATGACACTTATTCAAACACTTTATTATATAATTTTAGTATCCAGCTCAGGTGTGTCGTATGGGAATGTTATATCATTGGACTAAAGAATGTGAACAAGGTATAAGCGATATTAAATATGATAGGAAGGCATTACAGGGTACATTACGTAAATATGTAACTCATACCAGTAAATTATCAACTGTATTATCACGTGGAGCTTGGAAGACAATAGATGAAGTAATGTTACCTGTACATAAAGGCCGATTAGAATGTATGGTTTCGGTAAGTTCAGATCAAAACATTTAACCATTATATCTCAAATGTCCTTAAAACTTCTTTTTTTTTTGTGTAGTTTATTAAGATTGGGAATCGTTTAATCAATAAGGGCTGGATGTATCTAAAATGTACTTAAAAAAAAAAAATTTGTATAGTTTATTAAGATCACCTCAAAATAAAGTTGTAAAATACTAAACTTGGTGTCAAATAGGAAATAAGCATACACTGGAGCATAGTAGTTGTAATTCGTTGGGCCATTTGCATTTGTCCCGTGTACAAATTGGCGTGCACATAAAAGATCCCTTGGCAGTTGGAATTCGATAGTGCTGCTGCCCGGGCAAAATTTCCCTCATAGCACACTGAATGGCGTGTGCCCGTCTTCATTAGCCCAGTTTATAGGAGCAAAACAGAAGGACAAATGCATTTGTCTATTTTTTTTTTTTTCTTTTGCAGCAATCACTGTTCTTACGTGACATCTTAGAAAACATGTCTGCTAGAAAATTACGAGAAGTTACAGATTTTGAGTGGAGAAGAAGTATAAGATGCTACCTTCATCCTGTTGGTAAGATACTGCTCCACATAAAAACATACTCTGATTAATTAGCTTGCAGCTTTGATCTTATCATGGGGGGTTCTATGGCTGAATGGTTAGCACGTGTGCGCTGTATCATTGAGTCAACTGGCATGGTTTCGATTCCCTGGTTGTATGTGACAAGGAGTAGTGTCACCTGTCCAACCTCGTGGGTTTTCTTTGGTTCCTCCGGTTTCCTCCCACTGCTAAAGACCCCTACGCGTAAGCGAATTATTGAAATAATATTGAACCATGTGTTAGTCTCGAAATGACCTAGTTTGTGTTGAGTGGATGTTAAACCCCATTTCTCTCTCTCTCTCTTAAATTATAATAGAAGACATCTCTAGTTATTTCAATAAGAAAACAAATTCAAAATACCAACGCTAGATAATCTCCAAGCTTGGATTCACTCAGATTTAAACTAGGCCCATCCACATATCTTTGTAAATACTGAACAGAATTGAACCATTTTTTGACCGATATTCCTATTTAGAGATTTATCTTTTACAATGTTGTAGTTTGCAAGTTATTCTATAGCTCTAAAATCTCACACCGGGACTCTGTTTTCTGTTGTACTTTTTGTATGTCCGCATTCATAATGTGGACATATATTGCCTGTCTGTGTGTGCCACACCCACTTTTTGTTAATATTTTGTCTGTAAATAATCTACAAGTTGCAATTATTAACAGATTTGCATCCAATTCAGCATGATCCATCATAGGGTTGTACATATTTGTATTGTTCCATATCCAACCCCTAGGGGCCGAGCCACACCCAATTTTTGTGTTAATCGTCTACAGGCTGCAATTCTGAATGGATCATCTTGGAACTTTGGTTATTTATTCCTTATACTGTAAAGACAGCAATTATTTATTTTGGTGCATGCCCCGACCCCCAGGAATGTGGATGTATATTGCAGCCGTACCGATACTCTTGTTTCAATTGTGCCTGTCCATCCTCATGGGTTTTTTTTTCCGGGTCCTCCGGTTTCCTCCAACTGCTAAAGACACCTACGCGCAAGCAAATTATTGAAATAAAATTAAACTGTATGTTAGTCCTAATATGACCTGGTTTGTGTGGAGTCGACATTAAACCCCATCTCTTTCTCTCTTTCTCTTTCAATTGCATGTGTATATAATTGTACATTACAGAAGATAAACAGGAACCATTGATATGGATATTAGATAATCACTATAATTATGGTAATGAGTTTTATGGTAGTGATGTGGGTGTGGCTCTAACACCTATGACAGAAAGATGTTTTCTAACCATGTCACAAGCTCTTAAACAACATCATGGTAGCTGTGTTACTGGGCCTGTTGGTGTGGGCAAAACGGAAACTGTGAAGGTCAGTGTTTGTTTATATGGCGATATTACGGGGAGGGGTTACTAATGCATCATTTGGTATTCAGTGGTCTGGCACCGAGTTCACAAAGCATTCTCAGTTAGGAATTTACTCAATTTTCAGTCACTGTTTATGAGAAATATCTTTGACCCAGAAACACAAAGCTTTGCACATAGTTTCTTATTGATGTATTTGATACATTAAAACAACAAAAGTTTTATAAAGGGCTATATTTTAGTTAAAATAAGGCGGACAATTTTGAGTAGATTCTTAACTTAAATCTGAGAATGCCTTGTCGACTTGGGGCCAGATAAAAAAGATATTTGTTCATTGTCTTACATGTTTTATCATATTTTATTGTCTTGCACATATTTTATTTCTTAAATAAATAAACAAGGAAAGCATTGTCTAATACATATTTCTTATTTCACTTTTTCAGGGCCTGGCAAATATTTTAGGAAATTTCCTCGGAATGTTCCATTGTTCAATAACATTCAATCCTATTAGTTTAGGAAAAATAGCTCAAGGAATGGCCATGGTAAGTTAAAAATAGGCCTACTTATTATTTTTCTGAATAACCATAGCAATAGCATCTATTGTTTTCTAGTCCAATAGCAAGTGCAGGGGGTCTGCACCACACACAATTACACAAAACAAATCTTACGGACAAGACACAATACGCAGAAATCAGAAACAAACGTACATATCAGATAATGGGCTAGCTGTAAGCGTCCACTGTGCTGTACAGTTCCGAGCCTGTAGTGAGTGATACAGACTTCACTCATAAATGAAAACTGACAATTAGGAGGAACATTGTGTAATACTAGTATGAGTATCTGCTATATGTCACATGAAATATGAATGTAAGCATATTGAAGGAAAAAAATTACCTATACAAGTAACCATATTGGTAAAAAGTATAAAAAAAAAGCCAGGTAGCCTACAACTAAATGGTCTTTGTTATAAGTAGACATTACTGGTATTATTATACTTCTGACAGTCATAAGTAATTGTCAATTTTATAACTGAGAGAGGTAATAATAAATACCTAGTCTAGATCTGTTCCTCAATCCTTTTCTAAGAACAAAATGTTGTGCATGAAAACAAAAAAAAATTGATAACTGTTATATGTACAGAGGAGTTTTCAAGCTGATATATATTATGTTAATTTTAAAAAGTGTTTATATTCATGGTAATATGAATATTTCAGGATGGATGTTGGGGATGTTTTGACGAAGCACAGAATTTAAATAGAGAAGCTATAGCTGTTTTAATGGATTGTTCTTATAAAATATTACAAGCTTTACGATCAGCTAGTTTATCTATTATATTAACAGATGGACAGGAGGTAATCTTAATTAATCATTAAAAAAACATAAAATAAACTACCAGTTATTATGACAGCAATAATAATCTCAGTAAATAGATAAATAGCCGAACGAGTCAACATCTAGCCTGTTCCCCAATCCATTTTCAAATGAAAACACTCGAATTCCAACTGCCAGGGAATCTTTTAGGTGCACGCCAATATGTAAACGAGACCTCGGTTTTCCATCCCATCCGAACGACTAGACAGCTGTCGGGCCCTCCGTCCTGCACCACTGACAAGGAGAAACCACGCTGGAAAATCCCGATGACCTTTCTTCTCCAATGTTAGGATCGAACATGCAACCTCCAGGCTAGCCATCATGGCTCCAATAAAACAAAGACAGAATAATCTCAGGAAACAGATACAAAGCCTAATGAGGAGTCAACGCAGGCCTAGTCTGTTACCCAATCCATTTTCAAATGAAATAAAATATTGTTTATAAAAAAAAAAAGAAGCCTATTTTGAGATTGATAATGGCAAATCCTTTTGAAGTTTGACGAATGCAGAGAAAACCCAGGGCATATGAACCAAATTCTGGTATCAACTTTATGATCGCATTAATAGGCCAAAGATCCATACTCTAAACTTTATTCCACAAGGCCACCAAGTTCGCCGTTTATTAGGAAAGTTTGAAAAAATTAAAAAGGCTTTATGGGAGATTAGATAACGAATTGACAGTTCTCGCTGTAATAGTTAAAAAATTACTCCACTCTGAACGGAGATATTAGCTATTGAATTTTAAGCCTAGCCTCGATTGTCATTACTAAATACAGTACGATAAAAAACATAGTCTACATATGATGGCATCGCGAGTTGATTATCGTTTGGATAAGTTAGTTAATGTCAAATTAATAATTTATATAACATTTCAGGCCTACAGAAAAACCTGCAATAGGCAGATTTAGCTCTTCCATAATGTATGTTTTATATTTTCAGATTGGTATCAAGAACTCTGTAGGAATGTTTATGACATTGAATCCATCAGCTACCCCACCATTTTGTTCGATGCCTAATGAAATCCGTTCATGTTATAGAACAATATCATTGATTAAACCAGATATAGGACAAATACTGAAAGCTAAATGTTCTGCCATGGGATTCCGAGCACCAGGAATTCTAGCCAGCAGATTAAAAGTTTTATCTGAACTTGTCAAAGATCAATTGTAAGTTTTTTCATTAATATTTTAATTCATTGAAGAATTTTTAAGAAATTTAATTAATTATTTAATTTTCATTAATATTTTAATTCATTGAAGAATTTTGAGGAAATTCGATTAATTGATTTTCACTAATATTTTAATTTGTTGAAGAATATTGAGGAAATTCCATTAATTGAATTTGAATTGATATCTATTATAATCCTAGTATATAAGATACAATATTACACACTGTTCTATAAACACTAACCCTTTTATATGATTTAATTTTACACACAATCTTTTCTGACGTGGTTTCCAATTGTCAGTAGTGCAGGACGGAGGGCCTGACAAGGACACCTGTCTAGTCATTCGGATGGTACTAGAAACCGAGGTCCTGTGTATACATTGGTGTGCATGTAAAAGATCCCTTGGCAGTTGGAATTCGATATAAGAGTAGGCCACAGTGCAGCTGCCCAGGCTAAATTTTCCTCAAAGCACACTATATGGCATATGCCCGTCTTCATTAGACCAGTCGGAATAGGACGTTAAACCCAAGTTCATTTCATTTCATTTGTCACACAACCATACATTTTATTTTGTGAATATAGAATGAAAATGGATTTGTTTTCATTCACAGACCCTCTGAGTTCCATTATCATTTCACTATTTCTGCTCTGGTTGGAGTATTAAAGAGAGCTTGTCAGAAACGAAGGTTTATGCGTGACGAGAAAGCTCTAGATAAAACAGAAAGAAGAGACGAATTCCGATCTGATAGTGTAGCATCAGAAGCCACAGTCAAACTAAACATGCCTATACAAACTGGTAATTCTTATTTATCTATAACTACGCAATTCTATGGAATACAATTACTGCTTATGAATGAGCGACATTATGAACGAGTGACATTTTGACTAGGTTTCTCTAGTCATTAACAAGCAATGATAAAATATGAAAATATAACAAGACAATATATACATGTACACAACCATGCTTAGTTAATGCTGACCAACCAGAGATACCCCTTAGTTACTTGTTATATTTTCATATTTTATCATAGCTTGATAATGACTAGAGAAGCCGAGTCAACGCATTGCTCAGTAATAAGCAGTAATTGTATTCCATAGAATTGTGACCTGTGTACTCCAGTTCAATGCCATTGATGGAATTTATCTATAATATAATAAGTATAATTAATTTGGATTATCATTTCAATATACACTCTTTTATTTGGAGTTTCTAATATCAAAGGCTAAGTGGGTAAGACACTGGCTCGCTAGCCTGGAGGTCGGGTGTTCAATCCCTGCATTGGCCGAGAAAGTTCATCCAGATTTTCCAGCGTGGTTTCCCCTTGTCAGTGATGCAGGACGGAGGGCCTGACAAGGACAGCGGTCTAGTCGTTCGGATGAGACGAAAACCGAGGTCCCGTGTACAAATTGGCATGCATGTAAAAGATCCCTTGGCAGTTGGAATTCGATATAAGAGTAGGCCGTAGCGCCGCTGCCCGGGCAAAATTTCCCTCATTGCACACTGTATGGCGTATGCCCGTCTTCATTAGGTCAGGAGCAGAACAGTAGTATGTTAAACCCCATTTCATTTCATTTCTAATATCAAAGGCATCAAGGAGTTGTGGGGGGGGGGGGGATGGATGGCTGGAAGGTTTAACTTTTGTGCACTTTAAATCATAAGGTCTGTCATTGTTTCAAGGGGCGTGGTTTTAATTCTCCATTTGAACATGACAAGGAGTAGGGTCGCCTATCCAACCTTGTGGGTATTCTCCGGGTCCTCCGGTTTCCTCCCACAGCTAAAGACCAAAATTGAAATAAAATTGAACCATATGTTGGTCTTGCAATGACCTGGGTGGACGTTAAAACCCACTTATCTGTCTCTTAGGAACAGAGAATCATCACATGGCATTGAGTTTATTATGAATAATTTACAACATCTGGGAGAATTGGGGGAAACTTAGCTGCACCTTTTTAAAGAAAAAGGATTTTACTTGGATTTTTTAAAATTTAACCGAAAGGATTTTGTGACCTGAAGTTCCAGATTTTGAACATCAGATTATCATTTCAGGGGGACCGAGTGGTATGAACAGTATGGTTAAATTACCAGGTCAAAGTCAGCGTAAAACCGGAACACCCAATCCAATGACAGCGGCCGGAAAATTAGAACATTCTCTGGTTTGTCAAACTATAGAAGAAATGCTCTCACCAAGAATGGCGGCTCAGGTAAGATCATTTAGGGATCTGAACACATACGAGTTGTATACATAATATTTATGAACTGACATTTGAATTTCCTGGCATATTGGGTCATATGTCTTAGTATTTTGGGGGGTTGGATGACAGAATGGTTAGCATGTGTGCTGTATCATAAGGCCTGTCATTGAGTCAACTGGTGTGGTTTCGAATCCTCGGTTGTACGTGACAAGGAGTAGGGTCACCTGTCTAACCTCATGGGTTTTCTCAGGATCCTCCGGTTTCCTCCCACTGCTAAAGACCCCTACACACAAGCAAATTATTGAAATAAAATTAAACCATATGTTAGTCCCGAAATGACCTAGTTTGTGTCGAGTAGACGTTAAACCCCATTTCTCTCTCTCTCTCTCTCTCCCTTAGTATCTTACACAATGAACAGAATAGTACATGAATTACATGTATTATCACTGTAAAGTTGATATCGTTGATTAAACATCAAATAACTTTTATAAATGAATATATAAGACACTAGAAGACATCATTTTATATACATAATGTGTATTATTTCATTAAAATTGTTAGTATTCAGGCAGTAGTCATTAAATAGGTGTTATGTCACTAAGGTGTTATACACACTACTGTTGTCCAGGGTTGTGTATTGAATAGTGGTGGCTGTTATAAATAGTCAGGCTTTCACACTAGTAGTGACATCTTTTACAGCTAGTTACACACCTGATAATTAATGACTACTGTATTACTAGGGGGGTAGATGGACATATGGTCAGAGTGTGCGCATTGTATCATAAAGTCTGTCATTGAGTCAACTGGCGTGGTTTTGATTCTCTGGTATGTGACTAGGAATAAGGTTGTCTGTCCAACCTCGTGGGTTTTCTCGTAGTCCTCCAGTTTCCTCCCACTGCTAAAGACCCCTAAATAAAATTGAACCATATTTTAGTCACGAAATGACCTAGTTTGTGTTGAGTGGAAGCTAAACCCCATCTCTCTCTCTATACATACTAAACACTAGTTTACAATAATGATCACTTGTATGATTTAATAAGTCAAAGGTATCAGATTTTTACCAGTGTATGTAATTTATGGAATTGAATAAATATTTTATGTCATAAATACTGGTGATAAGATTTGGGAAGTGCTGATGACATCACTTTTTTAGTTGATCATATGGTCAGTTGGAATTCATTGGCTTATCAACTCCAAATTCTATGTCCTCAATGTAATGTAGTATACATCAGAATAAGCAACTGTTTTGTGCCAATCCCCCAAATCACTCCTGAATTAGAAAGATACAAGAAGTAAAAAAAAAAAAATCAAGAAAGTGTTACATTGGTAGCCAATAATTGTCCGTTAACTAAATGAGTAAATAAAAAATAATTTTAATTTGTAGGATCAAGCTCAGTTTAAGATAATATTAAAAGATGTATTTGTTGGATTACCTGATTCACCAGCAGCACGTAATGCTCTATCAGCTAAATCACGAGGTTTTGATCTAGAAGCTGCTCTTGAGAATAAGGCAATGGATGCTGGTCTTATAGCGCATAAACCCTGGATTAATCGCTGTATGCAATTACATAATTTGTCACAGGTCTCTAATGGTAAGTATTGTTTCTACAAAATTATTGTTTAATAGAAAGTATAGGAAGACGATAAATATTATTATTATTATTACAGCATATTTATTGTGCACCCTTTCATATAATATGTTCAGGGGCACTTTACAAAGTGACAATGAAATCATAAATAAACAATAAGATTATGAACATGTTAACGATTGTATACAGAGTCAGTTAAAAACCTGATTAAATAGACATCCTTAAAGAAATCGTAAACTTCAATGTTTGTTAAATTTTGATTTAGCTTTTTATTGGTAGGAGGGTAGGTGGTTGAATGGCCTAACACATGCCTTTTAGATCATTAGGTCGGGTGGTGTGGTTTCGATGGCAGTTTTTTTAAGTGACAAGGGTTAGGGAACCTGTCTAATCTCATGGGGTTTCTCTGTTATCTGGGGGCTAGGGTCGCCTGCCCAACCTTGAGATTTTTCTCTGGGTCCTCACTGCTAAAGACCCCTATGCGCAAGCGAATTATTGAAATAAAATTGAACCATATGTTAGTCCTGAAATGACATAGTATCTTCCCACTGCTAAAAATTCTGTGCATAAGTGAATTGGCGAAAGGAAAAACATACCATATGTTAGTACCAAAATGACAAAGTTTTCTCTTTTAAATCACATCCATTGTGTTGTAATTTCAGGTATAATTGTAGCTGGTCCTCCCGGTAGTGGAAAGTCAACATGTATTCAGACCTTAGTGGATGCCCTTTGTGTTACTCCACGTGGTTTGTCACGACAATCTCAGACTAGTCGTACCTCTAAACCTACTGAGACCAATCATAAACTATTAAAAATTAATCCATTAGTTGTTGATGATTCCTCTCTTATGTTTGGTTATCTCAATCAAGCTAATGACTGGGTAGATGGTATATTTACATCAGCTTGTAAAAAGGCAAACAGGGTAAGTACATATTTATTATTGGTAGCTGGAGATTCTTACAATATATGGTTGGTGGGGGGATGACCCAGTGGTTAGAACGAGCGCATTGAATCATAAGGTCTGTCATTGAGTCAACTGGCGTGGTTTCGATTCCCCGGTTGTATGTTACAAGGAGAAGGGTCGCCGGTCCAACCTCGTGGGTTTTTTCCCGGTCCTCCGGTTTCCTCCCACTGCTAAATTATTGAAATAAAATTTAACCATGTGTTAGTCCCGAAATGACCTAGTTTGTGTCGAGTGGATGTTAAACCCCATTTCTCTCTCTCTCTCTGTTACCATATTTGTACTGCAGGGGGTTGGGTGACTGAATAGTTTAATGCTTGCACTACCATAAGGTCTGTCATTGAGTCATGATCAATAGTGGCGTGGTTTACTCTCACTGCTAAAAACCTCTATTACACCCAGCGGGGGGTGGATGGCCGAATGGTTAGCGCTTGCGCGCTGTACCATAATGTTTGTTCTTGAGCTAAGTGGCGTGGTTTTGATTCCTTGGTTGTATGTGACAAGGAGTAGGTTTACCTGTCCAACTTTGTGGGTTTTCTGTGGGTCCTCTAGTTTCCTCCAACTGCTAAAGACCCCTATGAGCAGGCAAATTATTAAAATAAAAATTGAACCACATGTTAGTCCTGAAATGACTTGGTTTGTGTGTGTGTGTGTGTCTCTCTCTCCCTATTTGTATCAATGACAGAAAACAGTCAAATATTTATAGATTATTAATATTTGCTAATCAGACATTTATAAGTGAAAAAAAAATATTGATCTTAAGTTTTGATATATGATAAGTGATAGACGATATGAATTGTTTGTTTTTATTTTAGAATATGAGCACAACATGGTTGTGTTTAGATGGTCCATTGATACCTGGATGGGCAGATAATTTTAACAGTGTCCTTGCAGCAGAAAAGGTTGGTTTGCTTGTTTGGATGAGTAAAGTGTTTCAATACTTGATTCAGCATATTATTTTGTGTGGTATTATTAGGAAACAAGGCAATGTCCTGTCAGTCAGACTCAGCATAGATAGTGGGTACTACTAGAAGGCTTAAAGCCACATACAGTCATTGAGGGATTCTGAACTCAATCTGATTAAAACACAGATCCTATTTCGTTTCGTTTTTTATAGTTTAAAATTTCGTTTTACTTGTCTTTACTACACTAAGATCTGGAAGAGTTGTTATCATTGACGTGTTCTGGTTGAAGTGAGGGATTAGCCAATGAAACAGTCTGTTACGGCGAGTTCTTGGCATGCCATGCACAAAACTGTGGGTAAACCACTAGAAATGTCATCACTGATTGATTAATCAATGTCTGACATCATAGGGTCAATGTCTGACGTGACCTTCCACTATAACTTGTCAGATCTTCATGTAGTGTAGGCCATCGAAAGTATAAAAAACGAAATGAAATATAGATCTGTATTTTAATCTGATTGATGTTACAATGGTTTTGTTTTGTTAATTTTATGTTAAATAATCAGTTTGAACACATTTTAGAGTGGATTAAGCAATGAAAAATTAAATATTGTCTGCAAAATGCAAATGACAATCATTGGCTGTGAGTAGAGAGACATTTTGGATTCAATATGTACTATGTAGTGAATTGAAAATTCAAGAAAGGTGATGTCGTATGAGAATTTAATGGCATGAATCATGAACAAGTTCATTCAAAATAAAAGTATTTTTTAACACATATTGCATGTATTGTGTATTTTTCAGGTGTTGCATCTAAAGAATGGTGATAAATTATTTTTATCAGATAATGTAATATTATTATTTGAAACTGATAGTTTATGTGATTCATCGCCATCTACTATAGCTAGATCTGTAAGTAAATTTATATTCAGCATCTACAATAAACATTTCCCTATCTATTGCTCCTTTTTATTTCAAGATGGGGTGGGGGTGTTGGATGGTTAGCATGTGCACACTGTATTATAAGGCTTGTCATGGAGTCAACTGGCATTGTTTCGAATCTCCGCTTGTACGTGACAAGGAATAGGCTCGCCTGTCCAACCTTGTGGGTTTTATTCGGTTCCTCCGGTTTTCCCCCACTACTAAAGACCCCAATGCGCAAGCGAATTATTGAAATAAAATTAAAACCATATGTTAGTCCCGAAATGACCTAGTCTGTGTCGAGTGGACATTAAACCCCATTTCTCTCTCTCTCTCTTATTTCAAGATCAGTGCAAGTTCTGTGTCCGATACCGGGGATAATTGAGAAAGGTCATTGTTAACGTTCGG